>NW_027255939.1:1311640-2511640 GCF_043229965.1 Drosophila suzukii | reverse complement strand
TTATTGATTTCACAGATTCCCGCTGGTAAATACCAATTTTTAACAAATGGCTGCCAACTCCATACCATTCAGACACTGGTTTACAACCTCATAGAACTGACTCTCAGGGTATCTGTAATGCACAATATATTTCTGTCTCTTTTCTTCTAATCAATATTAAAAAATTTCATAAACTGGTTTTGGAGTTCATTTTATTCTTAGAATTAAATTATTAAAAATTATTAAGCCAACAGAGATAATAATGTTTTTGTGATAGTATCCCGTAATAATACATAATTCTTATTTGTATATTTTCAAATTTTTTTATTTTAGAAAATTATTCATTAATCACATTCAAATAATATTCATAATATATCTTACAATTTTTTAAATTTATCAATAAAGTTTCCCAATTATTAATATTAAATGATATTCCATCATATCTATTTTTAAGATTAAATATTAAGAACAAAAATTCTTTTCCACTCCTCCTACTTAATGATGACCATTATAAAATTATAATTATCAACAACTATTATATTAAATACAATTAAATGTACGCGTACTCATATAACAACAGTTCCCAATATCGATATATGATGGCCTACAATCTTACTTGGCCTTTGATTTCCGGTTTCTTATGTATTCTTCTTCTCACTTTGACACGGTATGGAATGGTTTTACTTAAGCCAATCGCATGGGATGGTGGTTTGATTCTTGGGGAGAGGGTTTGATCCTTGGATATAAAGTACCTGCTCGATTCTACGTTCTGTCTTTTCCTGGTTGATGAGATTACAAAACCTAAAACAGTACAAAATTTGAATCGAAAGACATAAGATGACTGAAATCAACAAGCAAATCAACCACTGTGATTTTAAAATAAATGAAGACTTGTTGGTTGAGATAGGAATCTTCAAGGAAATTTTAAAGGTTTCCAAAGAGTCGCGGCGAGAATTCGGTAGTATCTATTATGATACTATAGAAGAGTTGGACATCCTGAAATGGCGCTTGGTGGATTTGCAGAGCGAAAACAATAACGATTCCCATCTCTTTGATATTGAGAACGTGGAAAATCGAATCACCGAGCTGATGATGGAGACAACCAAGTTTCAACAGCAAATTGATCTTCACGATGCGGAAATCGAAAATAATCCGCTGTCACGACTGCTCCTGGAAGTTAAGGAGATGATTTTTCGTATAAGGGATTCAATATCAGACTTAGAGTATCTTAAATTTAATGGTGAGGCAGACCAATGTGAGTTGGTCAGCGCTATGTCTCGCGAGGACGACCCCATCTTAATATTTAATCTTAAAAATAGATATGATGGAATATCATTTAATATTAATAATTGGGAAACTTTATTGATAAATTTAAAAAATTGTAAGATATATTTTGAATATTATTTGAATGTGATTAATGAATAATTTTCTAAAATAAAAAAATTTGAAAATATACAAATAAGAATTATGTATTATTAACGGGATACTATCACAAAAACATTATTATCTCTGTTGGCTTAATAATTTTTAATAATTTAATTCTAAGAATAAAATGAACTCCAAAACCAGCTTATGAAATTTTTTAATATTGATTAGAAGAAAAGAGACAGAAATATATTGTGCATTACAGATACCCTGAGAGTCAGTTCTATGAGGTTGTAAACCAGTGTCTGAATGGTATGGAGTTGGCAGCCATTTGTTAAAAATTGGTATTTACCAGCGGGAATCTGTGAAATCAATAAATTTGAAAATTAAACTGCAAATACTAAGCTCTTCTCCAGGGATTGTAGATGGTAAATTGAATTGTAGGTAAATCTAGTCTTTTTAGAGTCTGATGTCTTTTACTATACTCTGCTAGTTACATGTTATGACTTAATATCAGGGATTTCGGGTGCTCAATAATCCCATAAAATAATAAAAGTTTAACAACCTACTGTTAGGAAAAGATCAGAAATATAACGAAAATAAAGTCGAGGATGCCATTAAAGAGGGAGGTCAGAACCAGTTTAAAAATTGTGTACATTGCTTAGAAAGGAAAAGAGAAAATCAAAAGAAATGTACAGTTTAGGTAGCTGGGGCAGCCATTGGAAAAGTGAAATCTGTTACAGTGGTGGGTGTGGCTAGGGGTTGAAGCACGCAATACAATTCTAAACCTGTTTACATGATGGATAAAAGGATATTAGTTAGAGAAGGATGTAAGTATCTTAAATACAAATTACAAGTACCCATCTATGACAAACCATCATTATTAAATATGAGGAACATATATTTCACCGGTGGGGAATTAGAGGGATCCAAAAGATAAATTTTATGAGAGAAGACTAATACTGTTTTTGGTAAATTAAAAAGGCACATGAAAACATATTACTCAATTAGTTAGAGAATATCAAACAACTAGATTTATCAAGCATTTTGATGGAAAAATCAAAGTATTGAATTAATATATATTTTTTTATTATCCAAATAGAAGAAACTTTCGTTTTTGGTCAAGGGATAATATTTCATGAATTTTTCCATTACCTTGACCTTTGCGCCTGCATCAAGGTATTTTAGCAATCCTTTGTAACAACTATTTGTGTTGTTGGTAACATTTATAAATTGTTCGCAAATAAAAAATACTTTCCTAATTATATATTATATGACCTCTTTTATGAAGGGATAATATTCCATGAATTTTTTTCCAATACCTTGACCTTTGCGCCTGCGTCGAGGCATTGAAGCAAATCCTTTGTAACATAACTATTTGTGTTGTTGGTAACAGTTATAAATGGTTCGCAAATAAAAAATACTTTCCTAATTATATTTTTATGATCATTTTTTATGACATTTGCGCCTGCGTCGAGGCATTTTAGCAATCCTTTACACCACCACCTATGTTTATTGTAGGTAACCAACTTGACGCTGGGGTTATGGTACGGTTAGCAATGGGTGGTTTGCTTAATGGGATTTAAATTATCGGTGACAAATTTATAAGTGAAAGTCACAGACATTTTTGGACAAAGGATACAATTGGTCATTTAGGTGTGGGTATACACATTTGTTATGGTGATAGAAAATGGGATAATCACAGTGTTTTTTGTTTTTTACTGTATTACGCCGGAGCGATTTCAATTACTTTCCCAATTATAGTTAGTTTTAAATGGTTTTTGGACATTCATATATTTTGTTCTTTCTAGACATTTTATTGTAGCTAATAACTATAGTTATGGGATGTAAGGCTAGCTATCGTAGTTAAGATTACATTTATTATACCTACATAAGATGAAAGAATATGAAAAATGGAAATTTTTTATTTTAACAATATACTAGTTAAAGTGGATGATATTATTATATATTCTTAATATCTGTAATTATGAATCAAAATTGTTTATCAAAGCAGCTTCTACACAGCTTTTAGACAACTTGTGAACAATTTATGTCTTAACTAGTTTTACAATCACAGGATACATCTTCCCCCAACATAATCGGACATGTTCCTCTAAGATTTATATATCAATCTTGAGCTATTTTGGCTTTGCATTCTTTCTTACGTACATAGCAAACACACTGAAAATCAGAGTGTAAGTTTTTACTTCACATCGAAAGTTGTCTAGTGATCAAGAATTTTTGATCATTCTTAACAAAAGACTATAAAAGCTCGTAGACGTTAATAACAACTAGTAACCAGCTAATAATAAATAGTAAACATCAAGTAAACAGATATTAAAGATATATAAACGAGTTACTAAACAGCTAGTAAGCAACTTGTATACATCTATTAAACAACTTGTATACATCTACTAATCATATAGAAACCAGATACTAAACAGCTAGTAAACAACTTGTATACATCTAGTAAACAACTTATATACATCTACTAAACATAGATACTAAACAACTTGCATACATCTACTAAATATATTGTAACCAGAACTAAACAACTTGTATACATCTACTAAATATATAGTAACCAGATACTAAACAGCTAGTAAACAAATTGTATACATCTAGTAAACAACTTGTATACATCTATTAAACATATAGAAACCAGATACTAAACAACTTGTATACATCTACTAAATATATAGTAACCAGATACTAAACAACTTGTATACATCTACTAAATATATAGTAGCCAGATACTAAACAGCTAGTAAACAACTTGTATACATCTAGTAAACAACTTGTATACATCTATTAAACATATAGAAACCAGATACTAAACAAGTTGTATACATCTACTAAATATATAGTAACCAGCTAATCAGTATTGTAATTAAAGAGTTTATTAAACTTATTCAGAATCTTAGACAATGATGCCTTACTCATACAAATAGTATACAAATAGAATAGAATTAGAAAACTAGAACTAGAAAAATAGTTGACAACAAAAACCGATATTACCAGGTCCCAACACCTCTATCATAAACTTCAATCAAAAACTAAATTGATAGGCGCTCCTGCTAGCTAATGATGCCTTCGAAATATGTTACAATATTATTATGGGATGGAACAAATGAATGCTTTAAAAATAATTCAGCATCTGAGAAAGATTACATTGTGAGAACTATTTTACATCTATCTATGGGAACCAAGCGAAAATCTACGCTTGGAACGAAGATTAATAAGCGACATGTTTCTTACAGAGGGCTGAAGTAAGAAAATTAATTATATACAAATATACATAAAATATAATTAATTATGAATTTAATGAAATATGTTTACAATAATAAAATATATAAAGAAATATTGAATAATCCTACAAATTTTGTATCTGACTGTAATTAAAACTCCAGGTACAAATGAAGGGGAAGTATTTTATTCAATGTCCTTGGGTCTTGGGCATGTGACTTTGATGACGGTCAGGTAATGATAGTTCACTGCAAGTGTGTTTGGCTAACACATCTTAGAAACTTTAACTTGTGTACTTTGATAGTTCTTAATAAGAGACTATAGCGACTCATAATACTTGTTAACATTTAGTTATCATCTAAAACCAAGTACTTTACAGATACTATACAGATAGTAACCATCCAAAATCAAGTACTGTACAGGTACTATACAAAAAGTAACCATCCAAAAGCAAGACTAAAAAGAAAGTAACCATCAAAATACTGCTAGGTAACAACTAAATACAACGAGTCTAACGTGTCAAGTCTATGTCGGTATGGCTACTACCCTAAAAAAATTGTATATCTATCTATCTATTAAATTCTGGATGGAGCAGTGGAGACGAAATTTCTACGGGATCCCCAATTAAAATTTTTCTGTACCATTAAAAAATTTGTTGGGATTGGCTGAGGATTATAAAAAAGTTTTGTTAAATTGTAAGCATGGACTAGTGTTGATGCTAACTAAGAATCTTGGTGATGTGTTTGAGCAAACCAGAAATGAACAAACTTTTAAGTTGGAAATTACGAATAAAATGTGGAAAATTCCCCATGTAACTCTGAGCGATTTTGCAAAAAATTAAGATGTACGATATTATTAAAAGTGGTGTAAACCTACCAATCGCATTCCGGAGTTGGGATTCATATGTTAACGCCAAATTGGGGTATGGAAGTCAACACAGCTGGAATGTGAAATTGTCGGCTAACCGCAAAAAACCAAGATTTGCCATAATTGGATTTACACTAAATGGAGAACTTATCACAAATAACTTATCAAACTTGAAAGTTCACTTGAATTCTGAGTCATATCCATGTGATAATCTGAATGTTGATTTTAGTAAGAATTAGTATGCTCACCTATATGAAATGTATACAAGATTTCAATCTAGTTAATCGTGAATCACAACCATTTTTGACCCAAAATGAATTTAAATTGAAGACCCCTATTATTGTGGTTGATCTTTCATATCAAAATGAATCAGTAAAATTGGTCCTATTGATGTGAGAATTTCAATAGAACTAAAGACACCAAGTCATGAAAATACCCAAGATTATTGTCTCCTCATACAAGACCGTTTAGTTGAATATAACGCACTAAACGGACTAGTACAACGAGTTGTTTAACATTAGAAAAATGTTGAAAGATACTGTTTCGATTGATGTTCAAGGTTTCTTTGATAATAATAATAATTTTATTCTAAAGGAAATTGGAATTGTATTCGAAAAAGATCCAAACTTGAATAATAGTTTTTTAATAGAACCACCATATGATTTTACTTTGCTAAATACAAAATCTCGAAAGACTGCAATTTGGTTAACCAATACACATCACAACATTTTTTGGAACGATGGAGAAAATAGTTTTCCACAAACTCGAAAGTATCTAAGGACAATTACAAGCGGAAAACAAATTATTTGTAAAGGTGTGGAAAAGAAACGATTTCTACAGACGTTTTTTGGGAGTCGTCAGCTCATTAATGTCGAGGAAATGGGCTGTCCGTCATTAAACAGGTTTAAAGGAAACCGGTTTCCCTATTGTGAAACACACCTTAAGGGCGGGGTTTGTGCTCTAAACAATGCATACATTATTTTGACATTTTTTAAAAGTTGCTTCAAAACAATAAAATAATTTTTATACATTATTTTAAAGTTGAGACTAGATGTGTAAGGATGTGCAAGAAAACAAAATTAACCAAATTAAGTTTCATGAGGAAATTGACCAATTTATTGAACAATTTAAAGGAGAGATAATTGGTCAGCATTTTCAATACCTTCTAAACACAAAAACTATGTTCATGAATCGAGGTGGACATGACCTCAAAACTACGAATTGTGGTGAACGCTTTACATTTTGTAATCCAGAAATGACGTCGGAAACGTGCGCCTGCTTCTTCTATGCAAATCGCCGGAATCATAGCAGAAAATTAATTTCTATATATAAAAAAAAATGTTCGCAATACCAAAATAAATAAATGTAAATGAATAAATGTATTTTTATGGTACAAAATAAACTTCTGACATTTTATTTCGAGTTAAAATTACAGGTACGGAGAATGGAAAATATTTCCTTGACTGAGATATGTCGGCTACTTGCGAGTTGTTGCGCGGTCGTGATTTCAACCCCTATTATGGGAACGTATTAGAGCTCGCACTTAGCCGTGAGGTCGTTGGCGTGAGGCTCATGATTTTGTCAATGGGCGTGCGCTTTCAGACTTGTGCATGTGTCCCTTTTATTCCGGTCAGGTAATAGACAGGTGCGCATGTTCGGGTAGCTCTTGCTTGAATCCCTTTTATGATATGTTTATGACCCGTTTGTAGAAAGGACAGATCTTGAAAAAATTTACCAGTTAAACATTCTGGTGCGAAAATTTAGTATACTCTTTATGGATATGATCGTGACATTTTTATGACATCTAAACCCCTTAAAATCAGATAATTTATGGATTATGCTAATTGTCCCAGAACCCGCATACATTAATGAAGAGGCGGGGGTCATTAATATGTTAATTAGTGAGAGGAGGGGGTCATTAATATGCTAATTAGTAAGGGGGCGGGGGCCATTAATATGCTAATTGTCCCAGAACCCATCTTTCCCTACTACTCATACGCTTGCCTGCTCTATGTTCTAGAGTGTAGTCATAATCCTGAAGAAAAAGAGCCCACCTGGTAGTTCTTGGGCATAATTCCTTTTTATTTAACGCCAGGGTAAGAGCACTACAATCTGTAACTATTTTAAACTGTATTCCTTGAAGATAGATCCTAAAGCGTTGCAACGAGTAAACTACAGCGAGCGTTTCTAATTCAAAACTGTGGTACTTCGCCTCCACATCCGTCGTGCGTTTGGAAAAATAAAATACGGGGTGAAACTTACTATCTTTCTTTTTCTGCATTAAAATTGAACCAAAACCTAGGGCGCTAGCATCGCAATGTAACTCTGTTGGGTCTTTTGGATTGTACAAGGCCAGAATAGGGGCTTCCAAAAGATTTACTTTTAATATTTCAAAACACTCTAACTCTTTCGCACCGAATTCAAACTTTCTGTCCTTTCTTACAAGATCATACAACGGCTTTGCTTTAGTTGAAAAATCTTTGACAAAGCGTCGGAAATAGGAGCACAGTCCAAGAAAACTTTGAACCTCATGCGTTTTAGTCGGTACAGGAAAGTCTTTTACTGCCTGCATACCTTTCGAATCAGGTTTAATACCCTCTCCCGATATTATATATCCTAAATACTTTATTTCTTTTTGAAGGAACTCACACTTGTCTAACCTAAGCTCAAGCTTGTTATCTACCAGTCGTTTAAAGACCTCCGTTAATATCTCCACATGACTCTTACTATCTTTCGTTGCTATTAAAATGTCATCCATATAAATTAGAACCTTATCTTCTTTAACCAAATCGGAAAAGATTTTGTTCGCAAATTTGAAAAACTGCTGGTGCGTTTCGTAAACCAAACGGCATTCTAAGCCATTCATACGGACCCATAGGTGTTGTAAAAGCGGTATACTTAATTGAATCCTCGTGCATGTGCACGTGAAAGAACCCATTTTTAGGGTCTAACTTGGTAAAAATAGTCTTTTCAGACAGTTTATCAATTAGGTCATCTATTAAGGGGGTGGGGTAGTTATCTTTAAGCATATTTTTGTTAAGGGTTCGGTAATCTACGCACATTCTTAATTATCTAGACTTTTTCTTAACTAGAACTATAGGTGATGCATACTCAGACTCGTTTCCTCGAATAATACCGTTTTTATGTAATCGTCTAATAAATTCTGAACTTGGCTTTTCTCTGCGTATGATAAACGCCTTGGAGGGTAGTTGAACGGTTTAGTTGTATAAAAATTCAGTTTCATTTCCCATTTTACTAAGGGGATTTCCGGCCGTTCCGGTTTCATATAAAACTAATCAAAAATATCTATCAGTTTTTTTCTTAACGTAAACTCGCACTTATCGCTAATATTTAACAGGTTGCATTCGGCTGGATCAGGGTATTCAATTGACATAATTTCTGACTCGAAATGATCGCTTGGCTGGACACTTAAATTTTGGCTTGACTCTATCATTTTACACGAATCACTTTGCGTTTCTTTGTAACCACAATAAACCTTTATACTATCATTTAGACAATCATCTTTCTCACGGTTATTAGTAGCATAATCTTTTACAATCTGACCAACATTTACGCAATGAAATTTCAAAATTATCTGAGCGATCATTTGCAATACAACTATCTTTTGAACAAATATCCTTCAAACGATCATCAACCCCACTGTCATTTAAACGATCATCAGCACAACTATCATTTGAACGATCATCAGCACAACTATCATTTGAACGATCATCTGCACAACTATCATTTGAACAATTATTTGCAAAAAAATCATTTGAACAATCATTTTCCCTAACAATCTTAAAGTTACAGATGTTCATAAAATCTCTTCCTAAAACAGTGCTATGCCATCGATTTGTTTGCCACAATTAGTAATTCGAAATTAAACTTCACTTTATTCATAATAACAAAACATGATATCTTTCCATGTATATCTAAAGGGATGTGGTTCAAGCCAAAGTAATGCGAAAAGTTGTTTTCATTAACGTTAATGATGTTACTACTTAGAATGTTTTCAACGCAAGATAACTTCGTAAAACTAATTGGACTCCCAGAATCGATTAGGCATTCTGTAAATAGGCACTGATTAGGCTGTGAATTAAAGTAAATTTTAAACGGTCTCACATATTCATTTTTGGTTATGTTCTTCTCGTTGCAATGAGATACCAGGTGCTCCAAACTTCCACAACTGTAGCAAGCGCCGTACGCGCGCTTAGGCTTGCGGCAGTCGGCCGCGAAGTGACCCACGGAGTTACAGTTGAAGCATCTTACAGCGGGTTCGGCCTGATTTCCGGAAACGACTTTGTGGCGTCCAAATGCGAGAGATGGTTTCCGCAATGTTACTTTGGAGAATGCCTGCAACAGCTGGACAGACGAATTAAAACAGTGCATGTGTGCCTGTTGTCGTAGAAGAGTATCCGGTATTCCTTCGATGATACAGTCGATTAATTCCTCGTCGTCTATCCGGGTGTGTGCAGCCAACAGGGTCTTGTCGTTGAAGTACGTAGCAAAGTCTTCAGCTGGTTGCCACTTTCGCTCCTGGAACTTGCGTCTGGACATTATCTTGCTCTCGTTTGACTGAAAAGCCTCTGCGAGTTGAGTTAATAGGTCCTGGACTGGCAAGGACAGAGCGCGGTCTTTCAACTTTGACATAACCAGCATGCGCGTTATGTCTTCACTCAGCTTGTACATTTTTATGATCGCGTTGAGCTGTGCGATCCACGTGTTAACTGGCACTTTGCTGTTAACAGCACCGTCGAAAGGTGGAAGCATTTCCTTAACCATGGTCACCAAAGAATTGTTGTTAAAAATGGCTGTATTAGGCCTTGCAGCCTCTGCAACAATATTTCCCAAATCCGATAGGGTGACATTGGTTTGATTTGGTGTGGAAACATTGTTCTGGATTTCTGGCAAATTGCTCGTCGAAGGTGCGGTCACTCTATTCAATGGCTGACGCCGGGAAACTTCCAACTTGAGAAACTCATTTTCCAATTGGACCACTTCTAAGTGACGCTTCAGAGATTCCAATTGCATGGAAATTTCTGGAACGCACATGTTGTTGTTGGCGGCTTCGTCGTTATTTTGGGCATCCAGCGATGTAGCCCCAACATCGTCCTGATCGGTTCCTGGATTTGCAGCACTATTTGACCTTTCCTCAGGCCCAGCTTCCATGTCGGTTATGTCCTTGGGCTCCAGTTCTGGACAATCTCCTCGGGCTTCGGGGGGCACACCATTCAATCGCGCTGCTAGTGTCGCCTGGTGCCGCTTTTCGGCAACCCAAGTTTTTCCAGCCAACATCGAAGTTCTGATGCTGTGTAGTCGTCCGCAGCGATGGTGTCCATTACTACAAACTATTTTAAATAACTCCCTAAAAACTTTTGCTTTATTTTACTCGTAGGCAGAGTTAGGGACGCGAGAAAAAATTTTCGCGGTAATCCCACTTCTGAAATTGTAGACGGCACTTTCTTGGTGTTCTTCTTATTCGGTCGCAGCAAAAGTGATCTTTATTGCACAGATTTGAACAGGCTTAGCCTATGTTACAAGAGTTGGGGGTATACAGTATGAGGGAGTGAGACAAGCATAGTGTTTCTTAAGAGTAACAGGGATGTATGTGTGTTTAATAATAGTGTGACCTAACTTAATGTAGAACAGATGCTTAGGGATATGTATGTGTGTGTGTGTGTGTGTGTGTGTGTGTGTCTGCTTGCTACACTTGTTTACTCGGGTGCTGAGGTTTTGCAGCTTGCCGTCGTCCCTAAGGGTGACCATCGCTAGGACTTCGCTGTAGGTCTTGCCATTCGATTTCACTTTTAGGGCGTCCGGGCGGTGAGGCTTTCGCGCCCGCTTTTTTGGAGCAGCCATTCTCGAGGCGGTGGTCGCGTCCCTTCCAGCGTCCTTTCCAGCGCTGCCTCTCGCGTCCGTTTTTTCTCGGGGGCCTCGGTTTTTGGCATGCTCATCTGGATTTCTCCTCTTTTTCTGCTGGGATCCCGATGGCGCTCTTCGCGCAGACGATTGCTCTGGTGGAGTCGGGGGCTCTCCCCCGTCTAGAACCGTGCCGGGTTGACTTAGCCTTCGCCACGGGTCTGTTTGCGCCACGCTGGTGACCATGGGACCTTGTGCGCGTTTCGCCAGAACTCCGTTTGAGCGGCATTGTCCTTTTGAAGACAAACCGGAGTCTGTTGCTCCTTGCTCTCGCTGTTTCGGAGAGGGCCTTTGCATTTGTTGCACTCCGAGGGCTCTTTTTGCTGGTGGGAGTCTCCAACTTGGTTGAAGGAGATCACTGCACCTTCTTGGAGGGACTTCATCCTCGATAACATCGCTTTCATGGTCACATTGATGTGACGCACCTGCATTTCTCGTGAGGTGGAGGACTTCGTCGAGAAGCGCTCCAATTTCCGCGAGCTGTTCTGGTCCAGTGAGCTCCTGGTCCGCTTTGTAGTATCGTTTTTTGTCGACATACCTTTCATTTGTTGCATTTTATACCTACTGCCAGGTTGTTTGCATTTTAAACCTACTGCCAGGTTGTTTGCATTTTATACCAACTGCCAAGTGACGTGACTGCCGGCCAATATGGCACAGACGCAGACCACGCAGCCGCCCAGTATGGGTCAGTCGCTACGTGGGTTTTTGGCGATAAGATCGGTGTGCGCGGATCGAGGTTTCCACCGGTGCCCGCGTATTTCCCCACGACTTTCCGATGAAGGTTATACCGCCTCTACTCGGTCGCCAGAGCCCCGTTTCACGGTGTACCGCATTAGCGGGGGGGTTCAGTCTGCTCCTTGACCTTTGGCACCAGGAAGACCTCTGCCGTGCAGAAGTGGTGTCACTCGTTCGGTCCCGGACTCCTTGCCAAGGAGTTCGAGCAGCAGCTTTTAGATGTATGCTACTGCTGAGTGCCAATCGACAAGTGCAACCCGTAGTGGGTAGCAGTCGTCAGCTAGCAGCAACGCGCAAATGTAGGCAGTACGTTCCTGCGCTGGGTGCCGCACCAACACGACATCTATATGTAGGGTCTCGATCTATCATGGCAGGGAGCTTTTGCCAGTTTGCCCTGCGATCAGCTGAATCTGCTGACGTTGTGCAACACTGCTCGGGCCAGCTGAGCGTAATGCGGCACAAAGCGTGTGGAACCTGGAGAGAAGGTGCAACAACAATATTTACCCGCC
Source organism: Drosophila suzukii (assembly GCF_043229965.1). NCBI lineage: Eukaryota > Metazoa > Arthropoda > Insecta > Diptera > Drosophilidae > Drosophila > Drosophila suzukii. Next base: position 2,499,017 of record NW_027255939.1, on the reverse strand, counting down.
GTCTAGAATCACTCAAGAGAGTGCTTCTTGGTGCCGTTTGGTTCCCGAAGAAACTCGATGTCAGCCTAGATGCCTTCTGGAGTTCACGGTGGGTTTGCCTTCATGTGCGGAGACAGGTGAGTCCCTGAGCCGCCCGCTGGAAGCTGCGTGCTGCCGCGCCGCTGTATGTGGACGCTGCTGGCCGGCTTTTTCAGCGGAGCTCTGGATCCGGCATCTTCACTCACTGCACTCTTGCAGCACCCGTGTGTGTGTGTGTAGAAGCGCTGTCAGCCGACCGGGTGTGTTGGTATTGATGACTGTGCTCTGTCGGTGTGTTGGGGGCACAAACGGAGACGATCGCAATTTGTGTTAGATAGAGTGATTGGTGTTATACTTTATAACTAACAACTGAAAGATCAAACTGAGATTTCTCAACTTCAAGCAAGAGTCCCTTCATGGGCCACCATGTTAAGTTGTGACGCCGTGCCGAATATGCTATGTACGGCTGTCATCGTAAGAGGGGCTCTTGGGAGTAGGTAAACGACTGAAGTTCAAAGATAACAGTTTAGCCTTTAATTCATTAGCTTATAATGTGTACACTACACTCTTGATCAATAATTAACTTTACAAATAAATGGGTCGCAATGGATAGAAAGTAAAAGCAGACGATGTTGTTCCGGTCGCTGAAGCTCGTAGTTCTCTTTTCCTTCTCGCAAGCTCTGTAGAGTTGCCAGATGTCCTGACCTTCGTCTTCAGCTGTGTATTCGAATCAAGTACCGTGGGACTGAACAAATAGCAAGTCGGTGTTTTTCCAATCCAAAATATTGTAACCAGTGTAAGAATAAATTAAATAAAGTTTTTTTTATAATACACTTATGGTGCAAACATTTAATTGGCGCAGTCGGTATACTAAAAGACTAGTTTATCCTGATCAGCGAAAAAATCCGGGAGTAAACAAAAGCCAATCATCGAGCTCCGCTTAAGAACCTATGTGTAATTTTCGCACGCAGAACTAACAATTAAAAACCAATTCGCTGAATGCGCGCTTAAAAACTTAAAATAAAAGGGCCAGAATTGAAAAACAAAAAGTCTATTTCCACAAGCAGAGACTAAATTAAAATCCAAATCGGTCAATACGCGCTAAAAAAATTTTAAAGTGCAAATATTGAAAAAGAACAACAAAAACGTCAAATCCTTCAGCATTACCACAGTTGTCCGAGATTCACTTGAATCAGTTAATCGGGCAAATCAAGGAACTACCATATTTCGATGGAAACCCATCGGAAATAAGTCGGTACATTGCCAGGGTAGAGTACCTTCTACAATTATAACCTACCCAAGACGGTTGACAAACCCACATCATATACGGAGCCATAGAGAGGACCATCGTCGACTCAGCCCAAGCGGTCATTAAAGCGGAGAAGTCTAATACATGGATAACCACAAAAGCAGCGCTAATCAAAGCCTTCAAGGATCACAGGCCATACGAAGACATCATACGACATGTTCGGGACACCCCATACCAAGGAAGCATTAGTAAGTTCGTTAATGAACTAAAATTTAGATCTTTAAAAGTACATAATAAGTTAGAATTAGAACCAGACCAAATAGAAAGGTCATTTTATACAAATATTTTAAACAAAACAGTTAAAGATTGTATCGAATGAAAACTTCCTGACAGATTGTATAATTCCTTATCCAAAAAAAATTACCCTTTCGACACTTATAAACCCAGACGTCAAGATAACCGAAGGAATTCGGGAGGTACACATCAAAATCATTACTATCAAAAATATGTTTGAGACGAACGCGAACGCGTAAGATGCCGTCGTCAAGAAAGGGAGTGAGATTTCTTAGGATGCTCTTCGGAGGCTGACGATTTTCTGCGAGAATCGCGTGCATGTCGGATTGAAAGGTTTCGGCTTGTACTATTTTCACGACGCAGCGAAGTGCATTGTCCAGTTCCTTTGGCGACAGCTGACTGTAAGATCTGGTTCTCTTCGATTGAGTGTTGTGACAAAAGCGCAGTATGTATGCTATGACTCGAACGAGTTTGGTGTAAGTTGAAAACCACTCAATGATATCAATGTCTACTTGGGTGGTGTGCAAACGAATCCGAAAAGGTTTTGCTTCTAGGGACTGATCATCAAACTTTATGTTCGGTACCTCACTCACTGGAGTGTTGCCTCAACCATGATGGTCCGTGCCACCAGAGATCAAAGATGGAGATTTCTGATGGGGATAGTCCTCTCGTGGCGCTGTTTGCTGGATTATCCGCCGTGGGAACATGTCACCATTGGTTTGAATCGCTGTGGTCCAGAATGTAGGCAACGCGATTGGCGACGAACGTTTTCCATCTAGTAAAATCTCCTTTGATCCAGTGGAGAACGATAGTGGCGTCCGTCCAGTATGTAACGGAGATTTAAGCGTTTTTCCAACGATTGTTTGCTTCTACCCATTTAGTAAGTTTGGTTGCCAGTACAGCGCCGCATAACTCGGTCCTTGGGATCGTGAGGGGTTTCGTTGGAGAGATTTTGGATTTTGCAGTGATGAGAGTGGTATAAATCGATGAATCCGGTGGGGGTATGCGCATGTAAGCCGCTGCTGCGTAGGCGTGAGTGGACCCGTCGCAGAAAGCGTGCAACTGGATATCAAGGCTAAAGTCTGACGTATACCGTACGCTGCGAGGTATTCGGATTTTGCTGATGTCCTCCAGATTGATACGGAACCTTTTCCATTTGTTAGCGATGGAACTGGGCACTGGGTTGTCCCACCCTAAGTGCTTGCGATCGTTCTCGGAATGTAGGTGTGCCATTGTGACTTCCTTTAGAATTAATTTTGCTGAAATGAGAATAGGAGCGATTAATCCTAAGGGGTCGAAAAGTCTGGCGATGCTCGAAAGAATTTCTCTTTTGGTTGAACCCGTGGGAATGCTCGCTTGCACTTTGTAGGTGAAACAGTCTTGGTTAGGTAACCAATGCATTCCTAAGGTTTTGATTGTATCAGAGCTGTCCCAGCTTCGTGAAGTTTAATTTCATCGGTTTGATGAAGGAATGCTGTCTAGTAGCGCTATGTCGTTGCTAGACCATTTTTTCAATTCCATATTTGCGGATTTTAGACCGTTCTGGATTTCTAAGCTCTTGTTTTGTGCTGCTGAGATAGTGTGATCACCAGAAAGAATATCGTCGACGTAGATTTCGTGCTTTAAGACCTCTTCCGCCAGTGGATAATTTTCGCGTTCATCTTCTGCCGCCCGCCATAAAATCCGCTGGTACTGCGTGTCGTCCGGATGTACGTCGATGCAACGGTAAATGCGCTGGATGTCGGCGGTGAAAACATGTCGGTACTGTCTCCATTTTAGCAACACTGCATGGAGATCATTTTGTAGAGTGGATCCTACGGACAATACATCGTTTAGAGATCTACCGTTTGAGGTGTTTGCCGATGCGTCGAATACAATGCGCTGTTTGGGGGTGAGACTGTCTTCTTTATAGACAGCGTGATGAGGAAGAATGCAGGATTCAACCCGACAGGTTTTGTGCATGTACTGACTGTTGATCTCTCACTAGAGACTGCTGGTGTGATTTGTCCCAATTCAAAATATTCTTCGATTCCCTCCTTGTAGCGAATGCATTTGTCTGGATCCCGTTGATAACGCCGCTCTAATTGAAGAAACCTGTTTAAAGCGACTTGATGGGATCGAAATGCCATTTGAAAGGTAGTCTTACCATAAAACTACCGTTTGGTTGACGCGTTCGTTTCCTTAAAGAAGGACTCACACCAACGCTCTTCGTCAGAGTGAAGTGATCGGTTTGGGACAGATTCTATTTCGCAGAAATTCTTCAAAAGCGATTCCGTATCTAGGGCGGTTTGATGACAGCGAATATTAAATGTGTGGATTGAATCCTGGAACTCGCCGAGAATCATCCAACCTATGTGAGAATTTTCTGCAATAGGTTCGTCTGGATTTCCGATTCGGGTTCCCGGAAGGATGCGACTCGCCATGAGGTCGGCTCCGATGATGAGGTCTATGCGCTTCGAGCGATAGTATAGAGGATCCGAGAGCTGGAGTCCGTTGATGTGTTTTCAATTTTGTGGCGAAAACGATTTTTTTGGTAGAGGTGAGGTCAGCGAGTTCAGAACGTACGCAGAGTCGACATCTAGATTGAACGTTGGGTTTAGCGACGTTCGGATGCAGCATCTTGCCGTAAAGTTGCACCGTTGACCAGTAGTTTGGCCGACGCCGGCGATCGAAGTGCGGATTTTGCATCGTGAAAGTTGGAGAGCTTGGACGGTATGCTCTGAGATTATTGTAGCTTCCGACCCCTGATCGATGAGGGCAGTTATTGATGCTTGAGCGCCGCTCTGGAGGTGGCAGACAATAATCCGTGCGGTAGCTGACAGGATATTCTGTCGCGTTGCATGGGAGGCAGTGGAAGAATAACATTGGAGGCTTGGATTAGCAAGGGGGCTAACTGGTGAGGTGTCGGTGTTCATCATCGAAGCGATATGTGGTTGACTGGATGATACGGTCGGCGAGTAAGGTTGGGATACTTGAGTGGCTTGGCGCCGCTGCCGGATGAAGTAGAGAATGGTGGCGTTGTCCACAGTGGTAGCAATTCTTTACACTTTAACAGCGAGCAAGCATGTGCGATTTGCTCAGGCAGTTGAGGCATAGGTTTGACTTACTCACGACCTCCTTACGTTGGTAGCAATCCAAGCTTAGGAATCGCGGACATCGACGAAGGATATTATTACCATTGCAGTGTGGGCAACGAAGTATGAACGAGATACGTTTTGTGGTGTGATGATCCAGTGATGATCCAGATTTGTTGGTGCCCGAACAGTTTCTATTTTCAATGGCGTCCAGGGTGATTAACCGGTTGTTGAGAAACTGTTCGAGATCCTTGTACGAGGGAATGTGGGTTTGACTGACGAGATGATGTTCCCAGGCGGAGTGCGTTTCTTTCGGTAATTTTGCAGTCAAATAATGGGCGAGCCAGTGATCCCCGTTCTGCAACGACGCGTTGATGGTGTTACAGGCGGCTGCGCAGACGTTGACTGCACTGCTCATAGATCGAATATCATCGGGCTTCAGCTTGCTTTGGCTTGGAAACTGGTACAACATGTTCATGTGAACATGAAACCGTTGAATATTGTCCAGCCGCTCATTTTGATGAATTAACCGAGTGAAGGCGTCATAATATCCTGGCCAGTCCACGCAGTTTCCGCTAAACTTGGGCACTGGCAGTTGTGGCATGTGGACACGTGCGTCGGCAACCGTCGACACGGCGGTTGGTGCAGAGGCTGAGGACGGCGTCACTGGGAACTTTATTCGTTGGCTTTCAGCTACAAGGCAATAGGTTTCCATGTACAGATACTCAAAACTGACGGCGATCTACTTGGCGTGATAGTCCGTTTTGGCATATCCCTCGGTGCAGATTATTACTTGATGGGTGGTCTCAAAAGCCGCGCTTAAACTCTCGATTTTTTGCAGGCGCTTCATATAATAGCTTTCGGTTTTTCGAGACCGTCCATCTTATAGTTTTGCTGCAGACGTGTTAAACTTTGAAGACGCTCCTTTTGAAGTGTAACAAAACCTGCTAAGGCCGGATCATCAGCTTCGTGGTCTGACATATTATGAGAATTTTTACCAAATTGTTTTGAACCTAGCTAGCTCTGCTTGATAAATCAAAAAAAAGGCTACCGTACTCACGTGATCTTTTTTCTGAATTTACGTTACGTTGACTATAGCGTGAGCGCAGGATGTACTGTTTTCCGATTCCGCTTTGAGTAGGAGTTTTTCCCTGGTTGCGAAATTATAACGGGCCTTCTTGCAGCACCCGTTTTTTTTTTTTTTTGTATTCCTTTTTTTACTTTATTTCTACAACTAATAAATATACATTTAGAAAATAAATTAATGGGCGTAAACTGCAGATGTTGTGCGGTACGGCCGCAAAGCAATGCTTCGCATTGCTATCCTGAGTTTTCGCATTACAGACGCGGCGAATTTGGTCGTCGCGTCCCACTCCATTTGGCCTTTTAGCATGGTTGGCACTAGCGTGCTGGGGCTAGTGCTGACACCGGTCGCTATTTCCAGGGCGGTCCTGTCCTCTTCGAACCGCACGCACTCGAATAGGACGTGGCGTGCGTTGTCCTCGATTCCAGAGCCGCAGGATGGGCATCCGTCGCTCGTGTCGTGTCCGTACTTCTTTAGGTAAGACCGGAAGCATCCGTGACCACTCAGAATTTGGGTCAGGTAGAAGTCCACCTGCCCGTGCCTCCTTTCCAGCCAAGGACTTAAGGCGGGAATGAGATCGTGGGTCCAGCGTCCAGAGGTTGCGGAATCCCACCTATCCTGCCACCGAGAGATGGATCTCTCTCTCGCGGCCCGTCTTGCCTCGCGCCTAGCTTGGTCGTCCGTGGTCGTGACCGTTTCGTCCACTTCTACTGGCTCTCTTACTAGTTCTTGCACCGGAACTAGACCAGCTATGAAGAGCGCCGCTTCCTCGGAGATTGTCCGGAAGGCACAGGATATCCTTGTGGCACATAGTCTGTGCGTGCGAGCCACGCCACTCATGTACGAGGGCGTCGTGGCGGCTTTAGCCCATACCGGGGCGGCAAAAGTACTTGGGACGTGACGACACTCGCTATGAGTTTCCTCCGTTCCTGCTTTGGGCCCCTTGTGTTCAGGATAATCCGCGCGAGCGATCTGGCGGTCGCTACGGCCTTTTTGTTGGCGTACTCTAGGTGCTCTTTGTAGGACAGCCTGGTGTCTATCATGACGCCTAAGTATTTTATGGCTCTTTGAGAGACTATGTCAACCCCTCCGACCGTCAGCTTGGCCATCTCGACGAGTTGCCGGCTGCTTATAAGAACGGCCTCCGTTTTATGTGCCGCGAGTTGGAGCCCGGCAAGTGATAGCCATGACTCCACCTTCCTCACCGCAGTGTTGGCCATGTCCTCCACTTCGGCTATCGTTTTGGCCACGATCGTGATGGCGACGTCGTCCGCGAAGCCAGTCACGTGGACGTTTGCAGGCATGGGAAGCCTCAGCACTCCGACGTACATGGTGTTCCACAACAGGAACGAAGTACTCTTTCGGGCCGTCGCTCGTATCGAAAAGCAGCACCCTTTCGCCGAGGTAGCTGTCGACTATCCTGGTGAGGTACTCCGGGATCCGTAGCCGCCTTAGTGCTTGCATGATCCTCGACCAGTTCGCCGTGTTGAACGCGTTTTTGATGTCGAGCGTGACCAGAAGGCAGTACTCATTCGTGCGGCCTTTCCAGCGCTTCCCGCGTATGGCTTCCGCGGCTGTCCCGGTGACCATTCGGATCGCGTCCAGCGTGTACTTTCCTTTCCGGAAACCAAACTGGGTGGGGGCTAGGCCACCAGCCGCATCTACGGCCAGGTTTAGCCGTTTCGAGATGAGCTTCTCAAACACTTTGCCAACAGTGTCAAGCAGACAAATTGGCCTGTAGGAGGAAGCTTCACCAGGCGGCTTCCCAGGTTTGTTGAGTAGAAGCAGCTTCTGTACTTTCCATCTCCGGGGAAATGATCCCTCGCGCAGGCAGGCGTTGTAGAGGTCCGCGAAGGTGCCCGGCCGAAGCCCAAGCGCCAGCTTCAATGCTCTGTTGGGCATTGCGTCGGTACCTGGGGCTTTGTTGTTCTGCAGGCTGCGTCCTGCTTCAGCAACCTCGGCCTCCGTAACTTCCTCGACCTCCCACGTAGGCGCCGTTTCTTCCGGTATGCTTTCCTTGGCGCTACCCGAAGGAAACAGTGTGCGAACAATCTCGCTAAGGGTTTCAGGGTCCGGTGGCGAGCGGCTGTCTGTGTTTACCCGCTTTACCACGAGTCTGTAGGCCCCACCCCACGGATCCTGTTCGGCTGCGTCGCACAGCTTCAGGAAACATTCCCGTTTGCTGTCCAGGATGGCGTGCTTCAGGGTCCTCCTGGCTTGCTTGAAGGCGGCGTGTGCGGCCTCGGCCCTGTCGGTCCTTCTTGACCGTTGAAGAGCTCTTCTGGCTCTGAGGCATGTCCTTCTGAGGGTCGCTATCTCCGTGTTCCACCAAGGTACCGGCTCGTGGGCTCTTCTGCATGGTTTGCGCATCAGCATCCCAGTCCTGCACGCATCCTCCAAGCTGGCTGCTACCGCGTCCGCGTTGGTGTTTGCGTCTGCTTCCGTGGAGCAGTGCATGTCGGCGAGGCACCTGCTCATCTCCTCGGCGTTTAGCGTCTCCTGGCGGTAGCCCTTGACTGCTCGGATCCGGGTTCCTGATCCTGGCCGTGTGCCCACTGTGCACAGGATTGCCTCGTGGTCGCTGGCCGTGAAGAAGTCGCCGATTCTCCAGTGAGAGCGTCGGGCTAACGCGGAGCTCACAAATGTGAGGTTTATGATGGACCCAGCTCCAGCCCGATTGAACGTCTCCTGCGTCCCTTCGTTTAGCAGCGCAACGTCTAGCGATGCAAAGGCGTTGAGTAGGGTTTGCCCCCTTATGTTGCTGCTAGAGCACCCCCATTCTTCGGCCCACGCGTTGAAGTCGCCTGCGATGATAGCGGGGTAACGGCCCCTTGCGTCGAAGCGTCGAAGGCGATTGTGTCCAGCGCATGGCTAAAGTCCGTCGTGGAGAGGCTAGGTGCTAGATAGCAGCTGTAGACCCACATTTCGCCTATACGAGCTCGGACGAAACCCGACCCACAGCCATATCGCGGCCTTGCCCGATGTGTCCGTTATCCAGTCGCCGTCGTCTTTGACTTTGTAGGGTTCACTGATGACAGCCAGATCCGCATTACATTCCCTCGCTGACTGCAGGAATAGGTCCTGCGCAGCCCGGCGTGATTCAGGTTTATCTGGATCACTTCCATTCGCGGGGTTTGGCTACGGCTCTTTTTGTGAGGACACCGCCTGCTTCATGCTTGGTGGTTCCTCGATTTCGGTCCTCCTTCGGTGCATATAAAGCATACGCTCTCGTTGGGACATTGAGCGATTTTGTGCCCCGTCTTGCCGCACTTAATGCAGCACCCACTTCTGTCCACTTTGCTATGGCACTTTATAGCAATGTGCCTAATCTCTAGGCACTTGTAGCACCTGGGCTGCGAGTCCCTCTCCTTCACTTTGCAGATAGACCATCCTAACCTGATTTTACCCTTGCAGAGAACCGCTTCTGCGTCTTTGCTGGGCAGTCCAACCACTGCCGTCTGGGTGTCTCTGTGTGGTGGACGTAGACTCCTCAGTTTAACCGATTCGGCCTTCACGGCGAATTGGTCCACCAGAGCTTTGGTGACATCTTCGGCCTCAACTAGCGGGTCAAGGTCGCTAATCACAACCGTCCTTGTCCTCGCGCTTTCGGATAGCGCTCGCACCGCAGTCGCTTCTCCTAGAACCGCCTCAAGGCTCTCTTTTATTGCCTCCGTGCTGGTGTCCTCGCTTCTGTTGAGCTCCAGAAGAAGGTTCCCGTTCGCTGTGCGCCTGACCTTGTGTAGACGGCACTTTCTAGGTGTTTCTTCTTAGGCGGTCGCGGCAAAAGTGATCTTTATTGCACAGATTTGAAAAGGCTTAGCCTATGTTACAAGAGTTGGGGGTATAAAGTATGAGGGAGTGAGACAAGCATAGTGTTTCTGAAGAGTAACAGGGATGTATGTGTGTTTAATAATAGTGTGACCTAACTTAAAGTAGAACAGATGCTTAGGGATATGTATGTGTTTGTTTTATATTCATTTATTTCATACAACTATATACATTAAAAGTGAGTTCAAAAAAACAGGAGTAGGGGGCCGTGGTTGCGCGGTATCACCGCAAGGTATTGCTTCGCGCAATGGTAGCCACCTAGGCTGTTACTTCTCTCCTCTCGTTATCGGTGCGACGCAGCGTTCGCAGTACGCTCGCTGCGTAGGCTGCCGTCGCTTCCCAATTCGCCTCCTTCAGCAGCATGAGAGGCACAAAGGTTTCTGGCCGAACTCTTGCCCCGGTGGTCTCCGTGAGTATCTGGCGGTCATAGCCAAAGCCGCGACATTCAAAAAGGACATGCTGAGCGTCCTCGACAATGCCGCTGCCGCACTCTGGGCAACCGTCCTCCGTGTCGTGCCCGAAGCGCTTAAGGAAGCTTCGGAAGCAGCCGTGTCCACTCAGCGCCTGCGTGAGGTAAAAATCCACCTGGCCGTGCTTCCTACTTAGCCATGGCTCTATGCTGGGGATGAGCTTGTGCGTCCAGCGACCCTTGCTGGAGATGTCCCAGGCTGCCTGCCAGTTGACGACGCTCTGCATCCTGGCTCTTCTCTTCACCTCGGTCTTGGTACTGCGGTCCGCCTGTTCGCCCGCTAGAGCCGCGCGAATCTCCTTGGCCTCCCGCACCAGTTCACACAGGGGAACTTGGCCTGCGATGACAAGGGCTGCGTCGTCCGAGATCGTCCTGAAGGCACTCGAAATTCTAACGGCGCAAAGGCGCTACGTCGAGTTAACGCCTCGCACTCCACGAACTCGCACTGCACGAACTCCAGGTGTTCGCGGTAGGAGAGGCGGGTGTCCAGCATGACTCCCAGGTACCTTATGGCACGCTGAGAAGTTATCGTTGATCCTCCGATCTGGATATGCGCCGACTCCACTGCTTTCCTGCTTGAAATCAGCACCGCCTCAGTTTTGTGTGAGGCCAGCTCTAGGCCCGCCACTGCGAGCCACTCCTCCACTGCTCGAATTGCGCAGTTTGCAGCTGCCTCCTCGGTCGCAACTTCCTTGGCCCCCACAACCAGCGCGACATCATCCGCAAAGCCCACAATGTCGGTGCTGCTCGGCAGTGGGAGCTTCAAAACACCGTCATACATCGTGTTCCAAAGAGGGCCCAGTACCGAGCCTTGAGGAACACCGGCTGTCATCTCGTACGTCCTGGGGCCCACAGAGGTATCTAGGACCAACTCCCTTTTGCTGAGGTAGCTGTGCACTACATTCAGCAGGTAATCCGGGATGTTGAAGGACCGTAGTGCCTCCAGTGTCCTCCCCCAATCGGCTGTGTTGAACGCGTTCCGTATGTCCAGCGTGACCACTAGACAATACTTTTTCGTCCCACCTTTCCATCTGGTACCCGCGATGGCTTTATCAGCAATATTGGTGACCCTCTCTATCGCGTCCAGTGTAAATTTCCCTTTACGGAAACCGTACTGGTTGGAAGACAGTCCACCGGCGTCCTCCATGGCAGCGTTAAGCCTTGTTGCAATGACCCTTTCGAAGACCTTGCCTATAGTGTCTAGCAGGCAGATGGGTCTATAGGAAGAAGCTTCGCCCGCTGGTTTCCCTGGCTTCGGCAGGAGCAGAAGTTTTTGGCGCTTCCACCTGTCGGGGAAGGTCCCTTCCAGCATGCACGTGTTGTAGAGCGATGCTACCACGCCCGGATGGAGGGATAGCAGGGTCTTCACTGCCCTGTTCGGGACCAAATCCGGCCCGGGTGCCTTCCTGCTCTTCAGGTTCCTTGCCGCAGACAATAGTTCCGTCTCCGTGACCGGACATATCTGGCTCCCAATTTGTCGCGTCCATCGGGGGATGCAATGGCGGCGACCCTCTGGAAACAGCACTTGGACAATGCCTTCCAGGACCGCTGGGTCAGTAGGCGACCTGTTGCCGGCACTCACACGCTTGACCACCATCTTGTAGGCTCTTCCCCATGGGTCGTTTTCCAGCTCGTCACAGAGCTTGAGGTAGCTCTCCCTCTTGCTGTCCCGAATCGCCAGTTGAGTGCCTTCTTTGCGCTCTTAAAGCTAGAGTTGCAGGCAGAAAGGTTTGCGGTGCCTCTCGCCCTTTGGACTTACCTCCTGGCTCGAAGGCAGGTCCTGCGCAAGCTAGCGATTTCCTCGCTCCACCAGTACACTGGCGCGTGGTGCTTCCGAAAGGTCTTACGCTGCTGCATGCTTTGGTCACAGGCTTCCTCCAGTCTGGCTGCCAATTTGTTCGCTGCTACATCTGCCGAGTCCAGCTCAGATACAGCGAATCCCTTCAGTGCGCTGGCGAAGGTCTGTGTCCTAAAGGTGTCCTGGCGGTAGGCTTTTCTTGGCCCGGTCATCGGCTGGCTTTGGCACGGTGGACCGCCAACTGTCAGCAGGATGGCCTCATGGTCGCTGGCCGTGAACACCTCGCCTATCCTCCAGCGTGTGCTACGGGATAACGAGCTGCTCGCGAACGATAGATCGATGATTGAACCGGCCCCAGCTCTGTTGAAGGTGTGCTGGGAGCCCTCGTTCAACAGGACGATGTCCAGAGACGCTATTGCTTCAAGGATGGTGCGCCCCCTGGCGTTGGTATAGAGGGAGCCCCATTCCTCGGCCCAGGCGTTAAAGTCGCCTCCGATCACCACGTTGCTCCTTCCTCTTAGGTCGCTGATCAGCTCGTCCATGATCCTGCTAAAGGACGTCAGTGATAGACTGGGGGCCAGGTAGCAGCTGTAGATCCATGTGCCGCCTACGTTCGCTCGGACAAATCCCTCTACTGCCATCGTGTCCCGCATTGGTGGAACACTCACGCCGCAGAGCCACAGTGCAGCTTTGCCTGTGCGATCCGTGACCCAATCGCTGCTGCTTTCCACTCTGTATGGCTCACTGAGTATCGCCACCTCAGAACACAGCTCACGCACCGTCTGCTTCAGGAGGTCCTGCGCGGCCCTACAATGGCATGACGGCCGAGGTCTCCCTGTCCCGCTGGTTGTGGCTGGGCAGAGTCTGCTTCCTGCCTGGTCTCCTTTCTTCCTGCCGCAGAGCAGAATAAACATGAAGGCTCCTTGCTGCACTTGGCTGCCTTGTGCCCCTTTTCACCACCAGCAATCGCTCCTGTCCACTAGGCTCTTGCAGTTAACTGCAATATGCCCGGATTCCAAGCATTTAAAACATCTTGGGGGGCCTGTTCTTTCCCGGATCCTGCAGATGGTCCATCCAATCCGCACCTCGCCACGATGGAGGACGGTTTTCCCCAGGGAGTAGGGCAAGGTGATCACAGCTAGCTGCGACTCCGCGTAGCCACGACGCAGACTCCGAACTCTGATGCGCTCCGCGTCGATACCATACTGGCTCGCAATCGCAGCGCAGATTTCCTGCTCCGTCGCGATGGAGTCGATGTCTCGTATCTCCAGAACGAGCAGTTTGGTCTCGTCCGACATGGCTCGCACTGACGCTGCGTCGCCTAACACCCTCGCAATGCTCTCCTTCATGGCTTCTGCACTTTCTGCGCTGCCTTTGGCCACCTCGAGCAGTAGGTTGCCGTTAATGGTGCGGCGTACCTTGGATACACAGCTTCCCAAGTCCGACAGCTGTTTATCTTCCCTTCGAGTCACCATGGCTAACACCTCGCTGTACGATTTCCCGCTCGCCTGGACAACGACGGCGTCGGGTCTGGCGCGACGCGTGGCCCTCGGCTTTTTCTTGACCACCTCCCACTCAGCGACCGGAATTGCGGGGCTCACAGTCTTACTGGCGCCAGCGTGCGTCGCATCTCTCTCTTGTGGCCCTTTTGGCGGGTTCTTTCGGGTGCTCCTGGAAGCTTTGGCACTTTTCTGCTGCGTTGGGCGCGTGGATGGTGGGGCCACTTGAACCACGGATCCTCCAGCCACAGTCGGCTGGCTTATCCTTCGCCAAGGCTCCGTTTGCGCTGCAGAATCTCTCCTCCAGACAGGCGTTGTCTGCTGATCTTTGTCGGCGCTCTGCAGGCTTCGAGAGCATTTCGCGCACACAATTGCAGCATCTTGCCCATTCACCCTGATACTGTCGTCCTTGCCGCCCTCTCTGTTCGCCTCTAGGATGTTCGTGTGAAGCGCCTTCATGCGCACGAACGTCTCCCTCGTGGCGACAGTTATGTGGCGCGCCGTCTTGTCCATCATCTTGGTGGATACCTCCTGCAGAAGCTTCCCCAGCTCCAAGAGATCCTCCAGACAGGTTGCCTCGTGGGAGGCCTTGCTCCTTTTGGCCGGCGTTGTCCTCTGCGAGTTAGCTGGGCTCGCAGGATCACGCGTCCTCTTAGGGGTTTCCTTAGCTTCCTCGGTGTCTACGATCAGCTCATCGACTTGGGTTGTCGAAGGTGCCGGCGAGCGGGCGAGCTTGCTGCCCTTCTTAAATGCCGCTGCAACTCCGTCGGTCCCATCTTCCCTCGGCTGGCGGGGAGATCTTGCCACCACTGGTCTGCCCGCGAAAGGGTTTTCAGCCTCCTCCATCTCGGGCTACCCGGTTTGTTCGAGGGAGGCTCCCGCGCTGGCCACAGATTTCCCCTAGGCTTACGATGGGGGATATACCGCCCCTTTTCGGTCCCCAGTGCCCCTTTTGATAGACACCGCCGCGGCGGAGGGCTTGGAATTTAGCCCGATCCTTGGCCTTCTGCCTTTTGCCGTCCCTGAATCCCGGTGCCAGAATTTGGAGAATTTCGAATATTCAAAATTCAAAAACTTTGACTGGGCCCGCGTTTATGGCGCTTTCCAACACTATGTGCTGTTAGGCGCGGGGATCCGCGCTGTTAAGCTCCTACCCCGACGTTGTTCAACACTGTAAACAGCTGATTTTGTTGTTTGCAGTGATGAGGGAAAAAACGCGCGGGTGGCAGCTTGTGGATGCTGTGCGCGTGAGAGAGATTTCGAGGTGAAAGCCTCTCACTCGATGGGCGCGGGAGAGGATCCCACCCCTGGCCCACGAACCGACAGCAGCCTCACCAGTCCAAGACTTGGGGATACGTTCGGAGGCCCCGCCGGAACAGTGCCCTGGTACGTACCTCTAGTCCCGGAGTGTCTCGCACTATACACAGTACACTTTTTAGGTAACGACCGTCGCTACACTGACTTTAAAACGAGATAATTTCAGAGCGCACTCGACTATACAACCGTCTTGCCTCACGTCAGTTGTCGATCTCCCGATATGCATGTGTGTGTGTGTGTGTGTGGCTGCTTGCTGCAATTCGGCCATCCTGACCAGAGAGCTCCTGATCTCTTAACTATTTGCATTATTAATCCATGGTCGTATATTTGCTACTGCCCAAACTCCCTTATAAGGAAACCTCGACTGTTGAAAACCTTCAACATCCTCCAAGACATACCTATCATTACGAAGAACCTTTGTCACTCTGTAAGGGCCTTTGAATTTTGGAATTAGTTTTTTGGTACGCCTACATGAGAATCGAAGTTTTTGATCATTACTAAATCGTCTGTCTGGTATTCTTTAGCAATCTTTCTCTTAAGGTCTGTGCGTAACTTATTGTATTCTTGCAGCTTCTCGATGCTCTGAGTAGCTTTTTCTCTAATTATTCTAAATTCCAACTTTCTCTATCTTTATTTAACTATTCTAATATAACATTTCCTTTTTGAGACACTCCGAATAAGACTTGACTTGGGTGCTGACTAACTGATCTTTGAATCGTGTTATTAAGTGCGTGTTTAACTGTTTCTAAAACTGTATCCCAGAACAATCCCTTGTCTGGATCAGTCAATTTAGCGATCATGGGTCCTATGCTTCTATTAACTCTTTCGACTTGCCCATTAGCCTGCGGCGATCCAGTGGCTATCTTAATGTGTTTCACTTCGTTTTCCTCTAAGAAGTCATGAAACTCTTTAGATGTGAAGCATGTCCCACGGTCTGAAATCACGCATCGCGGCCTACTATACGACCTGAAATAGTCCTTTAATGCTACTATTGCTTCCCTAGACTTTGTAGTTTTTGCCGGATAAAGTCTTACGAACTTTGTAAATGCGTCTATAATCACCAGTACGTGTTTGTTAGCTCTACTCTTGTCTACCGGGCCATAATGGTCTATGTGTATGACATCAAAGGGAATGCTTACTTTGGGGATGCTGTGAAGAAAACATTTGGGTTTACCAGACTTATCAGAATAGGCGATACATTTCAAACAATTATTAATGTGCCGCTTGCATTTTTCACGATCTTTGGGGAACCAGTAACTTTTTGAGATAACTTCTACTATCTTATCTATTCCAACATGTCCTGATTGATCGTGGTAACTAAAAAGAACGTGGCTTTCCATTTCGCTTGGCACATAAAATAAAAGACCATTTTTATCCTTTTTTCTGTAAATTATTCCATTCCGCATCTCATAATCCTTTAATTCTGTTTCCTGAAGTTTCTCAGCTGTACTTTTAATTTTCTCATCTCTACTTTGACATATAACTAAGTTTTCTTCAAATAAATTAGAATCGATTGATAGTATATGTGTGTTCCTGCTAAGTGCATCGACATGTTGCATACGAGTAGTAGGGAAAGACGGGTTCTGGGACAATTGGCATATTAATGGCCCCCGCCCCCTTACTAATTAGCATATTAATGACCCCCTCCTCTCACTAATTAACATATTAATGACCCCCGCCTCTTCATTAATGTATGCGGGTTCTGGGACAATTAGCATAATCCATAAATTATCTGATTTTAAGGGGTTTAGATGTCATAAAAATGTCACGATCATATCCATAAAGAGTATACTAAATTGCCCCCCCCAACCCCACACCACCATGTGACAATACTGATCACGTGACCTTTTTGCCTCATTATCAGCAATTAATATTCAGCAGGTGTTGCTGTACACGGGAGAAAGGTTGCACACTTTCCCCACATCCCCATGTGACAATATTGATCATGTATCCTTTTCCTCATTATCAGCAATTAATATTCAGCAGGTGTTGCTGTGCACGTGAGAAAGGTCGCAAACCCAAAACATCTAAAGCTGGTTGCCTTAGAGGGACATGTCCGATCATGTTGGGGAATAACGTTTCCTATGATTGTAAAATTAATTTAGAAATCAAAAGAATTCCAAATAAAATAAATCCCACAAGTTAATGATTCTCAGATGTCGAATATTTTCAAACAGACTTTTTTTTTTCGCCCCAGAATGTTTAACTGGTAAATTTTTTCAAGATCTCTCCTTTCTACAAACGGGTCATAAACATATCATAAAAGGGATTCAAGCAAGAGCTACCCGAACATGCGCACCTGTCTATTACCTGACCGGAATAAAAGGGACACATGCACAAGTCTGAAGGCGCACGCCCATTGACAAAATCATGAGCCTCACGCCAACGACCTCACGGCTAAGTGCGAGCTCTAATACGTTCCCATAATAGGGGTTGAAATCACGACCGCGCAACAACTCGCAAGTAGCCGACATATCTCAGTCAAGGAAATATTTTCCATTCTCCGTACCTGTAATTTTAACTCGAAATAAAATGTCAGAAGTTTATTTTGTACCATAAAAATACATTTATTCATTTACATTTATTTATTTTGGTATTGCGAACATTTTTTTTTATATATAGAAATTAATTTTCTGCTATGATTCCGGCGATTTGCATAGAAGAAGCAGGCGCACGTTTCCGACGTCATTTCTGGATTACAAAATGTAAAGCGTTCACCACAATTCGTAGTTTTGAGGTCATGTCCACCTCGATTCATGAACATAGTTTTTGTGTTTAGAAGGTATTGAAAATGCTGACCAATTATCTCTCCTTTAAATTGTTCAATAAATTGGTCAATTTCCTCATGAAACTTAATTTGGTTAATTTTGTTTTCTTGCACATCCTTACACATCTAGTCTCAACTTTAAAATAATGTATAAAAATTATTTTATTGTTTTGAAGCTACTTTTAAAAAATGTCAAAATAATGTATGCATTGTTTAGAGCACAAACCCCGCCCTTAAGGTGTGTTTCACAATAGGGAAACCGGTTTCCTTTAAACCTGTTTAATGACGGACAGCCCATTTCCTCGACATTAATGAGCTGACGACTCCCAAAAAACGTCTGTAGAAATCGTTTCTTTTCCACACCTTTACAAATAATTTGTTTTCCGCTTGTAATTGTCCTTAGATACTTTCGAGTTTGTGGAAAACTATTTTCTCCATCGTTCAAAAAAAATTTTGTGATGTGTATTGGTTCACCAAATTGCAGTCTTTCGAGATTTTGTATTTAGCAAAGTAAAATCATATGGTGGTTCTATTAAAAAACTATTATTCAAGTTTGGATCTTTTTCGAATACCATTCCAATTTCCTTTAGAATAAAATTATTATTATTATCAAAGAAACCTTGAACATCAATCGAAACAGTATCTTTCAACATTTTTCTAATGTTAAACAACTCGTTGTACTAGTCCGTTTAGTGCGTTATATTCAACTAAACGGTCTTGTATGAGGAGACAATAATCTTGGGTATTTTCATGACTTGGTGTCTTTAGTTCTATTGAAATTCTCACATCAATAGGACCAATTTTACTGATTCATTTTGATATGAAAGATCAACCACAATAATAGGGGTCTTCAATTTAAATTCATTTGGGGTCAAAAATGGTTGTGATTCACGATTAACTAGATTGAAATCTTGTATACATTTCATATAGGTGAGCATACTAATTTTTACTAAAATCAACATTCAGATTATCACATGGATATGACTCAGAATTCAAGTGAACTTTCAAGTTTGATAAGTTATTTGTGATAAGTTCTCCATTTAGTGTAAATCCAATTATGGCAAATCTTGGTTTTTTGCGGTTAGCCGACAATTTCACATTCCAGCTGTGTTGACTTACATACCCCAATTTGGCGTTAACATATGAATCCCAACTCCGGAATGCGATTGGTAGGCTTACACCACTTTTAATAATATCGTACATCTTAATTTTTTGCAAAATCGCTAGAGTTACATGGGGAATTTTCCACATTTTATTCGTAATTTCCAACTTAAAAGTTTGTTCATTTCTGGTTTGCTCAAACACATCACCAAGATTCTTAGTTAGCATCAACACTAGTCCATGCTTACAGTTTAACAAAACTTTTTTATAATCCTCAGCCAATCCCAACAAATTTTTTAATGGTACAGAAAAATTTTAATTGGGGATCCCGTAGAAATTTCGTCTCCACTGCTCCATCCAGAATTTAATAGATAGATAGATATACAATTTTTTTAGGGTAGTAGCCATACCGACATAGACTTGACACGTTAGACTCGTTGTATTTAGTTGTTACCTAGCAGTATTTTGATGGTTACTTTCTTTTTAGTCTTGCTTTTGGATGGTTACTTTTTGTATAGTACCTGTACAGTACTTGATTTTGGATGGTTACTATCTGTATAGTATCTGTAAAGTACTTGGTTTTAGATGATAACTAAATGTTAACAAGTATTATGAGTCGCTATAGTCTCTTATTAAGAACTATCAAAGTACACAAGTTAAAGTTTCTAAGATGTGTTAGCCAAACACACTTGCAGTGAACTATTATTACCTGACCGTCATCAAAGTCACATGCCCAAGACCCAAGGACATTGAATAAAATACTTCCCCTTCATTTGTACCTGGAGTTTTAATTACAGTCAGATACAAAATTTGTAGGATTATTCAATATTTCTTTATATATTTTATTATTGTAAACATATTTCATTAAATTCATAATTAATTATATTTTATGTATATTTGTATATAATTAATTTTCTTACTTCAGCCCTCTGTAAGAAACATGTCGCTTATTAATCTTCGTTCCAAGCGTAGATTTTCGCTTGGTTCCCATAGATAGATGTAAAATAGTTCTCACAATGTAATCTTTCTCAGATGCTGAATTATTTTTAAAGCATTCATTTGTTCCATCCCATAATAATATTGTAACATATTTCGAAGGCATCATTAGCTAGCATAGGAGCGCCTATCAATTTAATTTTTGATTGAAGTTTATGATAGAGGTGTTGGGACCTGGTAATATCGGTTTTTGTTGTCAACTATTTTTCTAGTTCTAGTTTTCTAATTCTATTCTATTTGTATACTATTTGTATGAGTAAGGCATCATTGTCTAAGATTCTAAATAAGTTTAATAAACTCTTTAATTACAATACTGATTAGCTGGTTACTATATATTTAGTAGATGTATACAACTTGTTTAGTATCTGGTTTCTATATGTTTAATAGATGTATACAAGTTGTTTACTAGATGTATACAAGTTGTTTACTAGCTGTTTAGTATCTGGCTACTATATATTTAGTAGATGTATACAAGTTGTTTAGTATCTGGTTACTATATATTTAGTAGATGTATACAAGTTGTTTAGTATCTGGTTTCTATATGTTTAATAGATGTATACAAGTTGTTTACTAGATGTATACAATTTGTTTACTAGCTGTTTAGTATCTGGTTACTATATATTTAGTAGATGTATACAAGTTGTTTAGTTCTGGTTACAATATATTTAGTAGATGTATGCAAGTTGTTTAGTATCTATGTTTAGTAGATGTATATAAGTTGTTTACTAGATGTATACAAGTTGTTTACTAGCTGTTTAGTATCTGGTTTCTATATGATTAGTAGATGTATACAAGTTGTTTAATAGATGTATACAAGTTGCTTACTAGCTGTTTAGTAACTGGTTTATATATCTTTAATATCTGTTTACTTGATGTTTACTATTTATTATTAGCTGGTTACTAGTTGTTATTAACGTCTACGAGCTTTTATAGTCTTTTGTTAAGAATGATCAAAAATTCTTGATCACTAGACGACTTTCGATGTGAAGTAAAAACTTACACTCTGATTTTCAGTGTGTTTGCTATGTACGTAAGAAAGAATGCAAAGCCAAAATAGCTCAAGATTGATATATAAATCTTAGAGGAACATGTCCGATTATGTTGGGGGAAGATGTATCCTGTGATTGTAAAACTAGTTAAGATATAAATTGTTCACAAGTTGTCTAAAAGCTGTGTAGAAGCTGCTTTGATAAACAATTTTGATTCATAATTACAGTTATTAAGAATATATAATAATATCATCCACTTTAACTAGTATATTGTTAAAATAAAACATTTCCATTTTTCATATTCTTTCATCTTATGTAGGTATAATAAATGTAATCTTAACTACGATAGCTAGCCTTACATCCCATAAATATAGTTATTAGCTACAATAAAATGTCTAGAAAGAACAAAATATATGAATGTCCAAAAACCATTTAAAACTAACTATAATTGGGAAAGTAATTGAAATCGCTCCGGCGTAATACAGTAAAAAACAAAAAACACTGTGATTATACCATTTTCTATCACCATAACAAATGTGTATACCCACACCTAAATGACCAATTGTATCCTTTGTCCAAAAATGTCTGTGACTTTCACTTATAAATTTGTCACCGATAATTTAAATCCCATTAAGCAAACCACCCATTGCTAACCGTACCATAACCCCAGAGTCAAGTTGGTTACCTACAATAAACATAGGTGGTGGTGTAAAGGATTGCTAAAATGCCTCGACGCAGGCGCAAATGTCATAAAAAATGATCATAAAAATATAATTAGGAAAGTATTTTTTATTTGCGAACCATTTATAACTGTTACCAACAACACAAATAGTTATGTTACAAAGGATTTGCTTCAATGCCTCGACGCAGGCGCAAAGGTCAAGGTATTGGAAAAAAATTCATGGAATATTATCCCTTCATAAAAGAGGTCATATAATATATAATTAGGAAAGTATTTTTTATTTGCGAACAATTTATAAATGTTACCAACAACACAAATAGTTGTTACAAAGGATTGCTAAAATACCTTGATGCAGGCGCAAAGGTCAAGGTAATGGAATAATTCATGAAATATTATCCCTTGACCAAAAACGAAAGTTTCTTCTATTTGGATAATAAAAAAATATATATTAATTCAATACTTTGATTTTTCCATCAAAATGCTTGATAAATCTAGTTGTTTGATATTCTCTAACTAATTGAGTAATATGTTTTCATGTGCCTTTTTAATTTACTAAAAACAGTATTAGTCTTCTCTCATAAAATTTATCTTTTGGATCCCTCTAATTCCCCACCGGTGAAATATATGTTCCTCATATTTAATAATGATGGTTTGTCATAGATGGGTACTTGTAATTTATATTTATATTTAAGATAACTAATATCCTTTTATCCATCATGTAAACAGGTTTAGAATTGTATTGCGTGCTTCAACCCCTAGCCACACCCACCACTGTAACAGATTTCACTTTTCCAATGGCTGCCCCAGCTACCTAAACTGTACATTTCTTTTGATTTTCTCTTTTCCTTTCTAAGCAATGTACACAATTTTTAAACTGGTTCTGACCTCCCTCTTTAATGGCATCCTCGACTTTATTTTCGTTATATTTCTGATCTTTTCCTAACAGTAGGTTGTTAAACTTTTATTATTTTATGGGATTATTGAGCACCCGAAATCCCTGATATTAAGTCATAACATGTAACTAGCAGAATATAGTAAAAGACATCAGACTCTAAAAAGACTAGATTTACCTACAATTCAATTTACCATCTACAATCCCTGGAGAAGAGCTTAGTATTTGCAGTTTAATTTTCAAATTTATTGATTTCACAGATTCCCGCTGGTAAATACCAATTTTTAACAAATGGCTGCCAACTCCATACCATTCAGACACTGGTTTACAACCTCATAGAACTGACTCTCAGGGTATCTGTAATGCACAATATATTTCTGTCTCTTTTCTTCTAATCAATATTAAAAAATTTCATAAACTGGTTTTGGAGTTCATTTTATTCTTAGAATTAAATTATTAAAAATTATTAAGCCAACAGAGATAATAATGTTTTTGTGATAGTATCCCGTAATAATACATAATTCTTATTTGTATATTTTCAAATTTTTTTATTTTAGAAAATTATTCATTAATCACATTCAAATAATATTCATAATATATCTTACAATTTTTTAAATTTATCAATAAAGTTTCCCAATTATTAATATTAAATGATATTCCATCATATCTATTTTTAAGATTAAATATTAAGAACAAAAATTCTTTTCCACTCCTCCTACTTAATGCTGACCATTATAAAATTATAATTATCAACAACTATTATATTAAATACAATTAAATGTACGCGTACTCATATAACAACAGTTCCCAATATCGATATATGATGGCCTACAATCTTACTTGGCCTTTGATTTCCGGTTTCTTATGTATTCTTCTTCTCACTTTGACACGGTATGGAATGGTTTTACTTAAGCCAATCGCATGGGATGGTGGTTTGATTCTTGGGGAGAGGGTTTGATCCTTGGATATAAAGTACCTGCTCGATTCTACGTTCTGTCTTTTCCTGGTTGATGAGATTACAAAACCTAAAACAGTACAAAATTTGAATCGAAAGACATAAGATGACTGAAATCAACAAGCAAATTAACCACTGTGATTTTAAAATAAATGAAGACTTGTTGGTTGAGATAGGAATCTTCAAGGAAATTTTAAAGGTTTCCAAAGAGTCGCGGCGAGAATTCGGTAGTATCTATTATGATACTATAGAAGAGTTGGACATCCTGAAATGGCGCTTGGTGGATTTGCAGAGCGAAAACAATAACGATTCCCATCTCTTTGATATTGAGAACGTGGAAAATCGAATCACCGAGCTGATGATGGAGACAACCAAGTTTCAACAGCAAATTGATCTTCACGATGCGGAAATCGAAAATAATCCGCTGTCACGACTGCTCCTGGAAGTTAAGGAGATGATTTTTCGTATAAGGGATTCAATATCAGACTTAGAGTATCTTAAATTTAATGGTGAGGCAGACCAATGTGAGTTGGTCAGCGCTATGTCTCGCGAGGACGACCCCATCTTAATATTTAATCTTAAAAATAGATATGATGGAATATCATTTAATATTAATAATTGGGAAACTTTATTGATAAATTTAAAAAATTGTAAGATATATTTTGAATATTATTTGAATGTGATTAATGAATAATTTTCTAAAATAAAAAAATTTGAAAATATACAAATAAGAATTATGTATTATTAACGGGATACTATCACAAAAACATTATTATCTCTGTTGGCTTAATAATTTTTAATAATTTAATTCTAAGAATAAAATGAACTCCAAAATCAGCTTATGAAATTTTTTAATATTGATTAGAAGAAAAGAGACAGAAATATATTGTGCATTACAGATACCCTGAGAGTCAGTTCTATGAGGCTGTAAACCAGTGTCTGAATGGTATGGAGTTGGCAGCCATTTGTTAAAAATTGGTATTTACCAGCGGGAATCTGTGAAATCAATAAATTTGAAAATTAAACTGCAAATACTAAGCTCTTCTCCAGGGATTGTAGATGGTAAATTGAATTGTAGGTAAATCTAGTCTTTTTAGAGTCTGATGTCTTTTACTATACTCTGCTAGTTACATGTTATGACTTAATATCAGGGATTTCGGGTGCTCAATAATCCCATAAAATAATAAAAGTTTAACAACCTACTGTTAGGAAAAGATCAGAAATATAACGAAAATAAAGTCGAGGATGCCATTAAAGAGGGAGGTCAGAACCAGTTTAAAAATTGTGTACATTGCTTAGAAAGGAAAAGAGAAAATCAAAAGAAATGTACAGTTTAGGTAGCTGGGGCAGCCATTGGAAAAGTGAAATCTGTTACAGTGGTGGGTGTGGCTAGGGGTTGAAGCACGCAATACAATTCTAAACCTGTTTACATGATGGATAAAAGGATATTAGTTAGAGAAGGATGTAAGTATCTTAAATACAAATTACAAGTACCCATCTATGACAAACCATCATTATTAAATATGAGGAACATATATTTCACCGGTGGGGAATTAGAGGGATCCAAAAGATAAATTTTATGAGAGAAGACTAATACTGTTTTTAGTAAATTAAAAAGGCACATGAAAACATATTACTCAATTAGTTAGAGAATATCAAACAACTAGATTTATCAAGCATTTTGATGGAAAAATCAAAGTATTGAATTAATATATATTTTTTTATTATCCAAATAGAAGAAACTTTCGTTTTTGGTCAAGGGATAATATTTCATGAATTATTCCATTACCTTGACCTTTGCGCCTGCATCAAGGTATTTTAGCAATCCTTTGTAACAACTATTTGTGTTGTTGGTAACATTTATAAATTGTTCGCAAATAAAAAATACTTTCCTAATTATATATTATATGACCTCTTTTATGAAGGGATAATATTCCATGAATTTTTTTCCAATACCTTGACCTTTGCGCCTGCGTCGAGGCATTGAAGCAAATCCTTTGTAACATAACTATTTGTGTTGTTGGTAACAGTTATAAATGGTTCGCAAATAAAAAATACTTTCCTAATTATATTTTTATGATCATTTTTTATGACATTTGCGCCTGCGTCGAGGCATTTTAGCAATCCTTTACACCACCACCTATGTTTATTGTAGGTAACCAACTTGACTCTGGGGTTATGGTACGGTTAGCAATGGGTGGTTTGCTTAATGGGATTTAAATTATCGGTGACAAATTTATAAGTGAAAGTCACAGACATTTTTGGACAAAGGATACAATTGGTCATTTAGGTGTGGGTATACACATTTGTTATGGTGATAGAAAATGGTATAATCACAGTGTTTTTTGTTTTTTACTGTATTACGCCGGAGCGATTTCAATTACTTTCCCAATTATAGTTAGTTTTAAATGGTTTTTGGACATTCATATATTTTGTTCTTTCTAGACATTTTATTGTAGCTAATAACTATATTTATGGGATGTAAGGCTAGCTATCGTAGTTAAGATTACATTTATTATACCTACATAAGATGAAAGAATATGAAAAATGGAAATGTTTTATTTTAACAATATACTAGTTAAAGTGGATGATATTATTATATATTCTTAATATCTGTAATTATGAATCAAAATTGTTTATCAAAGCAGCTTCTACACAGCTTTTAGACAACTTGTGAACAATTTATATCTTAACTAGTTTTACAATCACAGGATACATCTTCCCCCAACATAATCGGACATGTTCCTCTAAGATTTATATATCAATCTTGAGCTATTTTGGCTTTGCATTCTTTCTTACGTACATAGCAAACACACTGAAAATCAGAGTGTAAGTTTTTACTTCACATCGAAAGTCGTCTAGTGATCAAGAATTTTTGATCATTCTTAACAAAAGACTATAAAAGCTCGTAGACGTTAATAACAACTAGTAACCAGCTAATAATAAATAGTAAACATCAAGTAAACAGATATTAAAGATATATAAACCAGTTACTAAACAGCTAGTAAGCAACTTGTATACATCTATTAAACAACTTGTATACATCTACTAATCATATAGAAACCAGATACTAAACAGCTAGTAAACAACTTGTATACATCTAGTAAACAACTTATATACATCTACTAAACATAGATACTAAACAACTTGCATACATCTACTAAATATATTGTAACCAGAACTAAACAACTTGTATACATCTACTAAATATATAGTAACCAGATACTAAACAGCTAGTAAACAAATTGTATACATCTAGTAAACAACTTGTATACATCTATTAAACATATAGAAACCAGATACTAAACAACTTGTATACATCTACTAAATATATAGTAACCAGATACTAAACAACTTGTATACATCTACTAAATATATAGTAGACAGATACTAAACAGCTAGTAAACAACTTGTATACATCTAGTAAACAACTTGTATACATCTATTAAACATATAGAAACCAGATACTAAACAAGTTGTATACATCTACTAAATATATAGTAACCAGCTAATCAGTATTGTAATTAAAGAGTTTATTAAACTTATTCAGAATCTTAGACAATGATGCCTTACTCATACAAATAGTATACAAATAGAATAGAATTAGAAAACTAGAACTAGAAAAATAGTTGACAACAAAAACCGATATTACCAGGTCCCAACACCTCTATCATAAACTTCAATCAAAAATTAAATTGATAGGCGCTCCTATGCTAGCTAATGATGCCTTCGAAATATGTTACAATATTATTATGGGATGGAACAAATGAATGCTTTAAAAATAATTCAGCATCTGAGAAAGATTACATTGTGAGAACTATTTTACATCTATCTATGGGAACCAAGCGAAAATCTACGCTTGGAACGAAGATTAATAAGCGACATGTTTCTTACAGAGGGCTGAAGTAAGAAAATTAATTATATACAAATATACATAAAATATAATTAATTATGAATTTAATGAAATATGTTTACAATAATAAAATATATAAAGAAATATTGAATAATCCTACAAATTTTGTATCTGACTGTAATTAAAACTTCAGGTACAAATGAAGGGGAAGTATTTTATTCAATGTCCTTGGGTCTTGGGCATGTGACTTTGATGACGGTCAGGTAATGATAGTTCACTGCAAGTGTGTTTGGCTAACACATCTTAGAAACTTTAACTTGTGTACTTTGATAGTTCTTAATAAGAGACTATAGCGACTCATAATACTTGTTAACATTTAGTTATCATCTAAAACCAAGTACTTTACAGATACTATACAGATAGTAACCATCCAAAATCAAGTTCTGTACAGGTACTATACAAAAAGTAACCATCCAAAAGCAAGACTAAAAAGAAAGTAACCATCAAAATACTGCTAGGTAACAACTAAATACAACGAGTCTAACGTGTCAAGTCTATGTCGGTATGGCTACTACCCTAAAAAAATTGTATATCTATCTATCTATTAAATTCTGGATGGAGCAGTGGAGACGAAATTTCTACGGGATCCCCAATTAAAATTTTTCTGTACCATTAAAAAATTTGTTGGGATTGGCTGAGGATTATAAAAAAGTTTTGTTAAACTGTAAGCATGGACTAGTGTTGATGCTAACTAAGAATCTTGGTGATGTGTTTGAGCAAACCAGAAATGAACAAACTTTTAAGTTGAAAATTACGAATAAAATGTGGAAAATTCCCCATGTAACTCTGAGCGATTTTGCAAAAAATTAAGATGTACGATATTATTAAAAGTGGTGTAAACCTACCAATCGCATTCCGGAGTTGGGATTCATATGTTAACGCCAAATTGGGGTATGGAAGTCAACACAGCTGGAATGTGAAATTGTCGGCTAACCGCAAAAAACCAAGATTTGCCATAATTGGATTTACACTAAATGGAGAACTTATCACAAATAACTTATCAAACTTGAAAGTTCACTTGAATTCTGAGTCATATCCATGTGATAATCTGAATGTTGATTTTAGTAAGAATTAGTATGCTCACCTATATGAAATGTATACAAGATTTCAATCTAGTTAATCGTGAATCACAACCATTTTTGACCCAAAATGAATTTAAATTGAAGACCCCTATTATTGTGGTTGATCTTTCATATAAAAATGAATCAGTAAAATTGGTCCTATTGATGTGAGAATTTCAATAGAACTAAAGACACCAAGTCATGAAAATACCCAAGATTATTGTCTCCTCATACAAGACCGTTTAGTTGAATATAACGCACTAAACGGACTAGTACAACGAGTTGTTTAACTTTAGAAAAATGTTGAAAGATACTGTTTCGATTGATGTTCAAGGTTTCTTTGATAATAATAATAATTTTATTCTAAAGGAAATTGGAATTGTATTCGAAAAAGATCCAAACTTGAATAATAGTTTTTTAATAGAACCACCATATGATTTTACTTTGCTAAATACAAAATCTCGAAAGACTGCAATTTGGTTAACCAATACACATCACAACATTTTTTGGAACGATGGAGAAAATAGTTTTCCACAAACTCGAAAGTATCTAAGGACAATTACAAGCGGAAAACAAATTATTTGTAAAGGTGTGGAAAAGAAACGATTTCTACAGACGTTTTTTGGGAGTCGTCAGCTCATTAATGTCGAGGAAATGGGCTGTCCGTCATTAAACAGGTTTAAAGGAAACCGGTTTCCCTATTGTGAAACACACCTTAAGGGCGGGGTTTGTGCTCTAAACAATGCATACATTATTTTGACATTTTTTAAAAGTAGCTTCAAAACAATAAAATAATTTTTATACATTATTTTAAAGTTGAGACTAGATGTGTAAGGATGTGCAAGAAAACAAAATTAACCAAATTAAGTTTCATGAGGAAATTGACCAATTTATTGAACAATTTAAAGGAGAGATAATTGGTCAGCATTTTCAATACCTTCTAAACACAAAAACTATGTTCATGAATCGAGGTGGACATGACCTCAAAACTACGAATTGTGGTGAACGCTTTACATTTTGTAATCCAGAAATGACGTCGGAAACGTGCGCCTGCTTCTTCTATGCAAATCGCCGGAATCATAGCAGAAAATTAATTTCTATATATAAAAAAAAATGTTCGCAATACCAAAATAAATAAATGTAAATGAATAAATGTATTTTTATGGTACAAAATAAACTTCTGACATTTTATTTCGAGTTAAAATTACAGGTACGGAGAATGGAAAATATTTCCTTGACTGAGATATGTCGGCTACTTGCGAGTTGTTGCGCGGTCGTGATTTCAACCCCTATTATGGGAACGTATTAGAGCTCGCACTTAGCCGTGAGGTCGTTGGCGTGAGGCTCATGATTTTGTCAATGGGCGTGCGCCTTCAGACTTGTGCATGTGTCCCTTTTATTCCGGTCAGGTAATAGACAGGTGCGCATGTTCGGGTAGCTCTTGCTTGAATCCCTTTTATGATATGTTTATGACCCGTTTGTAGAAAGGAGAGATCTTGAAAAAATTTACCAGTTAAACATTCTGGGGCGAAAAAAAAAAGTCTGTTTGAAAATATTCGACATCTGAGAATCATTAACTTGAGGGATTTATTTTATTTGGGGTTCTTTTGATTTCTAAATTAGTTTTACAATCATAGGAAACGTTATTCCCCAACATGATCGGACATGTCCCTCTAAGGCAACCAGCTTTAGATGTTTTGGGTTTGCGACCTTTCTCACGTGCACAGCAACACCTGCTGAATATTAATTGCTGATAATGAGGAAAAGGATACATGATCAATATTGTCACATGGGGATGTGGGGAAAGTGTGCGACCTTTCTCCCGTGTACAGCAACACCTGCTGAATATTAATTGCTGATAATGAGGCAAAAAGGTCACGTGATCAGTATTGTCACATGGTGGTGTGGGGTTGGGCGGGGCAATTTAGTATACTCTTTATGGATATGATCGTGACATTTTTATGACATCTAAACCCCTTAAAATCAGATAATTTATGGATTATGCTAATTGTCCCAGAACCCGCATACATTAATGAAGAGGCGGGGGTCATTAATATGTTAATTAGTGAGAGGAGGGGGTCATTAATATGCTAATTAGTAAGGGGGCGGGGGCCATTAATATGCTAATTGTCCCAGAACCCATCTTTCCCTACTACTCATACGCTTGCCGGCTCTATGTTCTAGAGTGTAGTCATAATCCTGAAGAAAAAGAGCCCACCTGGTAGTTCTTGGGCATAATTCCTTTTTATTTAACGCCAGGCTAAGAGCACTACAATCTGTAACTATTTTAAACTGTATTCCTTGAAGATAGATCCTAAAGCGTTGCAACGAGTAAACTACAGCGAGCGTTTCTAATTCAAAACTGTGGTACTTCGCCTCCACATCCGTCGTGCGTTTGGAAAAATAAAATACGGGGTGAAACTTACTATCTTTCTTTTTCTGCATTAAAATTGAACCAAAACCTAGGGCGCTAGCATCGCAATGTAACTCTGTTGGGTCTTTTGGATTGTACAAGGCCAGAATAGGGGCTTCCAAAAGATTTACTTTTAATATTTCAAAACACTCTAACTCTTTCGCACCGAATTCAAACTTTCTGTCCTTTCTTACAAGATCATACAACGGCTTTGCTTTTGTTGAAAAATCTTTGACAAAGCGTCGGAAATAGGAGCACAGTCCAAGAAAACTTTGAACCTCATGCGTTTTAGTCGGTACAGGAAAGTCTTTTACTGCCTGCATACCTTTCGAATCAGGTTTAATACCCTCTCCCGATATTATATATCCTAAATACTTTATTTCTTTTTGAAGGAACTCACACTTGTCTAACCTAAGCTCAAGCTTGTTATCTACCAGTCGTTTAAAGACCTCCGTTAATATCTCCACATGACTCTTACTATCTTTCGTTGCTATTAAAATGTCATCCATATAAATTAGAACCTTATCTTCTTTAACCAAATCGGAAAAGATTTTGTTCGCAAATTTGAAAAACTGCTGGTGCGTTTCGTAAACCAAACGGCATTCTAAGCCATTCATACGGACCCATAGGTGTTGTAAAAGCGGTATACTTAATTGAATCCTCGTGCATGTGCACGTGAAAGAACCCATTTTTAGGGTCTAACTTGGTAAAAATAGTCTTTTCAGACAGTTTATCAATTAGGTCATCTATTAAGGGGGTGGGGTAGTTATCTTTAAGCATATTTTTGTTAAGGGTTCGGTAATCTACGCACATTCTTAATTATCTAGACTTTTTCTTAACTAGAACTATAGGTGATGCATACTCAGACTCGTTTCCTCGAATAATACCGTTTTTATGTAATCGTCTAATAAATTCTGAACTTGGCTTTTCTCTGCGTATGATAAACGCCTTGGAGGGTAGTTGAACGGTTTAGTTGTATAAAAATTCAGTTTCATTTCCCATTTTACTAAGGGGATTTCCGGCCGTTCCGGTTTCATATAAAACTAATCAAAAATATCTATCAGTTTTTTTCTTAACGTAAACTCGCACTTATCGCTAATATTTAACAGGTTGCATTCGGCTGGATCAGGGTATTCAATTGACATAATTTCTGACTCGAAATGATCGCTTGGCTGGACACTTAAATTTTGGCTTGACTCTATCATTTTACACGAATCACTTTGCGTTTCTTTGTAACCACAATAAACCTTTATACTATCATTTAGACAATCATCTTTCTCACGGTTATTAGTAGCATAATCTTTTACAATCTGACCAACATTTACGCAATGAAATTTCAAACTACTATCCTTCTCACTATTACTATTATCTGAGCGATCATTTGCAATACAACTATCTTTTGAACAAATATCCTTCAAACGATCATCAACCCCACTGTCATTTAAACGATCATCAGCACAACTATCATTTGAACGATCATCAGCACAACTATCATTTGAACGATCATCTGCACAACTATCATTTGAACAATTATTTGCAAAAAAATCATTTGAACAATCATTTTCCCTAACAATCTTAAAGTTACAGATGTTCATAAAATCTCTTCCTAAAACAGTGCTATGCCATCGATTTGTTTGCCACAATTAGTAATTCGAAATTAAACTTTACTTTATTCATAATAACAAAACATGATATCTTTCCATGTATATCTAAAGGGATGTGGTTCAAGCCAAAGTAATGCGAAAAGTTGTTTTCATTAACGTTAATGATGTTACTACTTAGAATGTTTTCAACGCAAGATAACTTCGTAAAACTAATTGGACTCCCAGAATCGATTAGGCATTCTGTAAATAGGCACTGATTAGGCTGTGAATTAAAGTAAATTTTAAACGGTCTCACATATTCATTTTTGGTTATGTTCTTCTCGTTGCAATGAGATACCAGGTGCTCCAAACTTCCACAACTGTAGCAAGCGCCGTACGCGCGCTTAGGCTTGCGGCAGTCGGCCGCGAAGTGACCCACGGAGTTACAGTTGAAGCATCTTACAGCGGGTTCGGCCTGATTTCCGGAAACGACTTTGTGGCGTCCAAATGCGAGAGATGGTTTCCGCAATGTTACTTTGGAGAATGCCTGCAACAGCTGGACAGACGAATTAAAACAGTGCATGTGTGAATGTTGTCGTAGAAGAGTATCCGGTATTCCTTCGATGATACTGTCGATTAATTCCTCGTCGTCTATCCGGGTGTGTGCAGCCGTTGAAGTACGTAGCAAAGTCTTCAGCTGGTTGCCACTTTCGCTCCTGGAACTTGCGTCTGGACATTATCTTGCTCTCGTTTGACTGAAAAGCCTCTGCGAGTTGAGTTAATAGGTCCTGGACTGGCAAGGACAGAGCGCGGTCTTTCAACTTTGACATAACCAGCATGCGCGTTATGTCTTCACTCAGCTTGTACATTTTTATGATCGCGTTGAGCTGTGCGATCCACGTGTTAACTGGCACTTTGCTGTTAACAGCACCGTCGAAAGGTGGAAGCATTTCCTTAACCATGGTCACCAAAGAATTGTTGTTAAAAATGGCTGTATTAGGCCTTGCAGCCTCTGCAACAATATTTCCCAAATCCGATAGGGTGACATTGGTTTGATTTGGTGTGGAAACATTGTTCTGGATTTCTGGCAAATTGCTCGTCGAAGGTGCGGTCACTCTATTCAATGGTTGACGCCGGGAAACTTCCAACTTGAGAAACTCATTTTCCAATTGGACCACTTCTAAGTGACGCTTCAGAGATTCCAATTGCATGGAAATTTCTGGAACGCACATGTTGTTGTTGGCGGCTTCGTCGTTATTTTGGTCTTAAGGATTGTTGCTAGCTTCAGTGATATTTGTGTAAAATTAAATTCGTAATGCTGAAAAGTTAAAATATTCTTTATCCCAGTGTAAATGAAAATACGATCAAAGTCAACAAAGCCAAATTTTTTTTAAAATAATTTTTTCATTATTTCTTTGGCCGTTTCTTTAACAGCTATATGTTAGAGTCGTCCGATTTTTATTAAATTTAATACGAAATTCATAAAAATACAAAAAATGATATTCCCAATAGTATAAGAGAAAAAGTAAAAAACATCGAAGTTATAATTTGTTTCATATTATTTTCCCACCAATATTCCGATTGTTCCTATGGCAGCTATATGATATAGTCCGATTTTGATAAAATATAATTCGAAATTCAAATCCAATTAAAAAATGTTTCCGACTTATATACTACCTGCAAAAGAAATTAGCTTTAAAACTGAGAGACTAATTTGCGTAGAAACGGACGGACAGACGGACAGATGGACAGACGGACATGGCTAGATCGACTCGTCTAGTCATGCTGATCAAGAATATACATACTTTATGGGGTCGGAAACGTCTCCTTCACTGCGTTGCAAATTTCTGACTGAAATCAATATACTCTCTTCAAGGGTATAAAAAGGTTTTGTTCGAATATAACGACACTCAGTACAAAGAAGGTGAAAATTTGACTTCTACAAGTACTATTAAACATTCGATACAAACGATTCACGAAGACTCAGTATATAGAAAACCATACAAATACCCTCAAACTTTCGACGAAGAGGTTAACAAACAGGTAAATTAAATAATGGAATAATTCGTAAATCAAAATCTCCCTATTGCTCACCAATTTGGATAGTTCCAAAAAAAAAGCGATGCTTTAGGAAAACCGAAATTTAGACTAGTGGTAGGCTACAGAAATTTAAACGAAATCACTGTTAATGACAAATTTCCGATACCCAGAATGGATGAAATATTAGACAAATTAGGAAGATGTCAATATTTCACTACCATTGATTAAGCCAAAGGATTCCATCAAATGGAACCAGAATCAATAGCGAAAACAGCATTCTCAACAAAACTTTACGAATATACTCGTACTCGAATGCCATTTGGCCTTCAAAATGCGCCCGCTACTTTTCAAAGATGTATGAACAATTTATTAGAAGATTTAATCTAAAAAGATTGTATAGTATATCTAGATGATATAAAAATTTTTTCCACTTCTTTGGAAAAACACATTCTATCATTGAAAAAGTATTCCAAAATTACGAGATGCAAATTTAAAATTTTAATTATATAAATGTGAATTTATGAAAAACGAAACAGAGTTCCTAGGTCATATACAGGTATAAAACAAAACCCAAAGAAAATAAGTGCCGTTATAAGTTTCCCGATACCAAAAACCCCAATAGAAATTAAATAATTTCTAGGATTATGTGGATTTTATCGGAAATTCATAACGAACTTTGCAAACATTGTAAAACCAATGACAATGAAATTAAAGAAAGGTGCCACAATTAATACTAAAGACAAACTATACACAGAAGCATTTGAAAAAATGAAAGTCTTGATTACATCCGACCCCATCTTAATTTACCTTTGGCAAACCATTCTTTTTAACAACGGACGCAAGTAACATGGCGATAGGATCAGTATTATCACAAAATCATAAACCAATTTTATATGCCAGCAGAACTCTTAACGAACATGAAATAAATTATGCTACTATAGAAAAAGAACTCTTAGCAATTGTATGGGCTACCAAATATTTCCGGTCATATTTTTTTCGGCAGATCTTTTGAAATACTAAGCGATCACAAACCTTTAGTTTGGCTAAACAATATTAAGGAACCAAATATGAAACTACAAAGGTGGAAAATAAAATTAAACGAATACGATTATCAAATTAAATATTTGCCAGGAAAAGAAAATTATGTAGCCGACGCATTATTCAGAACTAAAATAGAAGAAACTATGTATACAGATAATTCTGAAGAAAACATACTAGAGGAAACCGCTAGTAATGCAGATGCAACAGTGCACAGTGCTGAGGGAGACAACCAAAATTATATTTCTATAACTGAGAGACCATTTAATTATTTTTCCCGACAAATCGAATTAATTAAAGGAAACGAAGACACAACTGAAGTAACACACTACTTTCACAAACTCAAAATTAAAATTATTTATAGGGAAATGAGAGAGACTTCAGCAAAAGAAATAATTAAAGAATATTTATACACTAAAAAGATCGCGGTCTACTTCCATAATGACTCAGATTTTCTCACATTCCAAAAAGTTGAAATTATAAATGCAAGTCATTTAACAAAATATTAAGATGTGCGAACAGACTCGAAGACATATTGACATATACAGATTTTAAAGAAACAATTTTGAAAAGACATAAGGAACTTTTAAATCCAGGAATCGAAAAAACTACTAAATGGTTCCGAGAAAAATATTATTTCCCTGACTATCAAAAATTAATTCAAAATATAATAAATGAATGTGAAATTTGTAACATTGTGCTGCGCACAATTAACATGGATGATTCCCTTTCAATCACTCAAACAGAATGCACCAAGTCTTCTCACCCCTTTACTTGATTTCTTTTGTTTTCTCTTCGCTGTTGGCGCGTGCCACTGCACTTATACCCTTTCTAAGGCGAAATATATCCGACTATATAATTTGTACTTCTTAAGTAAGAAATACAATACGAATTTTTTAAAAATGTTAATACTAATACTACTAATATTTTAAATATTGAAATCAATTTTAACGGACTAATTTTCTATAATTACACTAAAAAAATATATTGTAATAAAAATGTATAATAAGTAAACATAACATTATAAGTAAATCCAAATTACTTAATTTTAGTATAATCAAATATTATTTATTTATTTATTTAACAAATTAAGCTTATCATACAATGTTAAACTTAATACTAAATTTCCGAGCACTGGCTGCGGAGGCCTTCGACTCTGACTGTAACTAATCTGCTGTGTTTAAATCTGTACTTGCGGTTTATTTATGGGCTTAGTTTGTTATTATATTGCTAGCTTTGATTTACTTATAAACTCGTAAATTTTTTTAATATTTTCTACGGATGGGCAATCGAGGATTTGGGAAGGGGGCTGTGTGCCGAACAGGTGGGCTCTAATATTGGCCAGTCCAGGGCAATTGTCTAAAAGGTGGTCGGTGTTTGGGATTCCTCCGCAGAGACTGCAGATCGGATTGTTGATGCCTTTTAATAGGTGTTCGTGTGTGTGTTTGGTGTGTCCTATACGAAGTCGGATAAAGGTACTGCATTGTCGTCTCCCGATTGCCGCTGGGAGAGGTATTTTTGTACAAGTGGGATTAAATTTGCAGTATCTATGGGTGAAAGTGGACCATTCCTCCATCTTTTGGTTTTCCAAGTTGCGATCTATTAGCTTGTGTATGTCCTTGCTGTTTATTGGAGTGAAAATGAATGTTGGTGAGAGGCCAATGTTGTGGGCTGCCTGGTCCGCGTCTTCGTTACCCTTTATGCCCTGGTGGCTTGGGACCCTAAAGAGTGTTATTTTTTTCGGATGTTCTTTTGTTAATCTTTGTATCTCTCTTATGGTGGGATCGCGTTACTCGGGGTTATTTATTGCCAGGAGTGACGACAGACTGTCAGTGCAGACAACAAACTCTCCGTTTTTACTGGTGGCAAAGCGGCAGGCTAGTAATATAGCCGTAGCTTCTGCCACGAATATTGAATTGTAGAGGGGGAGCGCCCCTCCCGCTATGATGGTGTTGTTAGCGTCGATGACTGCGAAAGTGGTTGATTCCAAAGTTTTGGATCCGTCGGTAAACAGGCAATGTTTTTCACCGAGGAGTTCTTTTTCGTTTTGAAAGCGGGTGCGATGAACTGAGCTGGGAGTATCACTTTTTGTGGAGATACGCAGTTTGGTGTTGATGTTAGGTTGGTTCCGAGACCAGGGTGGAGATGGCCCGGACGATCTAAATGTGTTTGGTGGGGGTAGGTCCAATTTCTTGCTAAAGTTGGCGCAAATCCGGAGAGTAGAAGGATATTTGTATCTCCTTCTTTCTTTAAATATGTTTTTGAAGTCGCCAGCTAATAACCGATTTGGAGTGGTATATAATTTAGGTATGAGTCGGGTTGTAGTTTCTTTTATCCTGTTGGTGATGCTGGGTAGTCCGGACTCCGCTAGAGTGCACTTGGTCGGAGAGGTCGGAAAGGCGTAGATAGATCTGCGTACAGCTGCGTGGTATGGTGGTTGAATACTCTTGATATTGGAGGCTGCAGTCCAGCCGAATATCGGGAGCCCGTAATCTATCTTTGAGAGTATTAATGCCCTTGTTATGTTAATTAAAGTATTTATATGTACATGAGAGTATTTTGAGCTTAAAAATTTAATTATATTGAGACGAGATTCTAACTGCTTTCTAAGTCTTAGGCAGTGTTCTTTAAATGTAAGCCTAGAGTCGAAGGTAATTCCTAAGATTTTTAAATGATTAGTTTGTTGAATGACTTTGTTTTTAAATACAATTTCGGGAAAGTTGCAATTTTGTTTTCGGCAAATATGTAGGACCTGACATTTTGCAATGGAAAGAGATGCCCCAGATGAAGCGCCCCACTGTTCCAGTTCGTCCAGAACGTTTGAGAAGGTATCTTTAACGGAATTGAGATCTTTCTTGTTGGTGTAAATAAATGCGTCATCAGCATACAATGAAATGGAAATGTCTTTGTGTCTGTTAAAAATTGAAGATATTTGCTCAAAAGCAATCATAAAGAGTACCACCGAAAGAGGGGAACCCTGAGGAATGCCATTGTGGAGCTTATGTAGATTTGATGTTGAGTTATTGACTCGGACCCTGAAAGTTCTGTTGGTCATAAAGGCTTTTATAAGGTTATAAAGTCTTGGACCAACGCCCCAGAGTACGAGTTGGTATAACACTGAGTGTAACCCCACGCGATCGAAAGCCTTTTCAAAATCCGTAGCCAGAATGGATACGTAATTTTTTGTAGAAAGGGCCTTCGACGCGAAGTGTTGGAATCTCAAGAGAGCATCCATAGTACTGTGACTCTTTTTGAATGCAACCTGGTAGTGAGAGATACGGCTTTTTTGGGTGGTAAACCACATGAGCCTGCGTGCAATCATTTTCTCGACTGTTTTTCCTAGGCAAGATAGAAGTGAAATGGGACGGAAGCTATTGATTTCTGGGTTAGTTTTGTTTGGTTTGGGTATAGGGATTATCGTGGCTGACTTCCAGGTATGTGGATAGGATCCTGTTTGGAGCATTGCGTTAAAGACCTTTAAAAGTTTATCTTTAACAGCTGGTGGTAGGTTTTTAAGCATGGGATACGAAATTCTGTCAAAGCCGGGACTTTTTCCCTTTGCCGTTTGAATTGCGATTTCTAATTCCAGTTTTGTAAAATTTAAGTCAAGTTGCCTCGCGGAAAGAGATGTAGAAATGGGTTGGTAGGTGTGGTTTAAATAGGTTTGCTTAGATTGACAGTACTGCTGAGAGAAGTTGTGGTCGGCCGAGTACTCTGACCAACAATATCCAAATTGCTCTGCAATTTTCTTCGGACAGGTAAGAAGACCAGTTTCCGTTTTTAAATATTTTATGGGGGTGGGGGGTACCCCAGCTAGGCGCTTGACATCGGACCATATCTTTTTGGGGGTAGTGAAAGGTGAGATTCGGGAAGTGAAATTTTGAAAGCAGGTGCGTTTGGCAGCTAGTACAGCTTTTCTAAAGCAAGCGTTGGCTCTTTTGTAGAGTAAAAGATTCGGAATTGTAAGGTCCGATTTGTACTTGTGAAAAAGATCTTGTTTTTCGTCCCTAAGCTCCTGGAGAGAGTGGTTCCACCAGGGGACTTTGGCCTTGTGTGGAATGCTTTTAGTTTGTGGGATGCTGCAGTTTGCCGCCGCCCTTATACATTTAGTAATTTGGGCAATTTGGCTGTTAAGGCTACCAGTTTTCCATGTCAATGAGATACTCGTGCATTTTGTTTTAAAACTCTCCCAATTGGCCAAGTCGGTTTTGTACTTTGGTAACGGTGGGGATTTATCAGCACTGAAACGGATTGATACGAACGTAGTGATTGGGAAGTGATCGCTGCCATACAAATTAGAAGCGATAGACCAGTCGCATATGTGCGCAAGTTGTGGGGATATCAGGGAGATATCTACGTGAGTAAGAGTATTGTGGGACGAGAGGTGAGTGGCGGAGCCGTCATTAAGTGTGATTAAATTTAGGTCAGCAATTGTACGCTCCAGGGCTTTCCCCCGGGAGTTGGATTTTGGCGATCCCCATAGCGGGCTCCAAGAGTTGAAGTCGCCCAACACTATGAAAGGTCCGGATATATGGTTTAAACAGTCAACAATGTCGGTACTCCTGAAACTGTGGCAAGGTGGGATGTACATATTTATTATGGTAATGGGCCGGTCCAGATCAAGCTGGAGTGCTGAGCATAATATGTTTGATGTAATCTGTTTGTGGGTATGGGGGATGTGTCTTTTAATGAGCACTCCAATACCTTGTTTGGCTGACGTGTTATGGGGAAGGTTGCAGAAATAAGCTAAATAGGCCTTAGGGCAAACAAAGCTTTTTGAATCGTTAGGCAGATGGGTTTCCTGTAGGCATATAATGTCGGGCGAATTGTCATTAATGAGTAGAGACAGTTGGTTGTAATTGTTTATAAATTCATTTATATTCCATTGGGTGATTTTTAAAGGCATTTATTTAAATAAGAAAAAAAAAAGGAGGGTACTGGGGGCGCTTTTAGAGATCTTGTTCCATTTGAGATTCAGAGTCAGAAAGGTTTTTTGCTTGGCTAAACTCGGAGTCTGTGGACATATTTTCATTTATAGAATTACTGTGGTCCGAATCTAAAGTTTTTAGAAACCGTTGCGCTTCGTTAATGATAGCGCGAGATTTTTTTAGTCGGTCTTTGATCATGGGGTTTTTATCTTGCGTTCGTGGTGATGGTGGTGATTTGGGGTAGTGGGGGGAAAGGGGGAAATGGGGGGAGCCCCGCAAGGGCGTTGGAGGAGAGGTGGGGGAGGGGGTTACATTTGCTTTTTGTGTTACATTGGTTGTGCTTTGCTTGCTGGTTGATGGTTTGTTGTTGTCTTCTGCTTGCAGAGAGTCTTGCTTCGGTTTCGAAGCCGTTACCGAAGTCGGTTGAGAGGAAGCAACCTTCGCGAAGGAAGCCGAGTGATTGATTGTCGATGATGATTGTTGTAGTTGTTGTTTTTGAATAATTCTAGCTTCACGCATGCTGCATTTTTTTGTTGTTTTAATTTTTAGTAGGTCTCATTGCTGTTGATACGCTGGGCAAGCAGGTGAGGAGGCGGGGTGTTGGCCTGAGCAGTTCGCGCACTCGGTGCGTGAGCAGGGCGCGGGTGGGTGAGGGGCAAGATTGCAGGTGGAGCACATGGTTGGATCACCACAGTGTCTAGCTGTATGTCCGATCCTCTGGCAGTTTTTGCACCGCATTGGGTTTGGTATGTATTCCCTTACTTTGACACTGTACCAAGAGATGTCCAGCTTGCTAGGAAGATTGTAGAGATCGAAAGTGACCAGAATCACTCCCGAGGGTTTGGTGGCGTTGTCGATGGTTTTGGTAAACTTGAATACCGAATGCACGTTTTGGGCTCGTAGCTCTTTCACAATTTCTTCTTCTGGGATGTTGTTTAGGCATGGTGCGTATATTGTTCCCTTCACAAAGTTAAGAGATTCGTGGTAATTGAATTCGACGTCGCATAAGCCAGGTAGGTGGGTGGTACGGAGGAATTTGTCGGCCACTGGTTTGGTGGTAACTAGCATCAATAGATTTCCATCTCTTAGCGTAGAAATGGAAATTATTTCCTTGCTGATGGTTTGTAGTGCCTTGTGTACAGCGAAGCAAGAGTAGTGTGAGATTGGTTTTTGGGAGTCTTTTGTTTTTACTATTATAAACTTTGGATTTTTTGAACTGGAGTTGGAAGTTCAGGGAACTCTTCCGTAAGTTTTTGGTAAGGTCTTTTCTTTTTTGATTTGGGGCTCTCGCCTAGCACAGCAAAGCGATT
Organism: Drosophila suzukii; assembly: GCF_043229965.1. Taxonomy (NCBI): domain Eukaryota; kingdom Metazoa; phylum Arthropoda; class Insecta; order Diptera; family Drosophilidae; genus Drosophila; species Drosophila suzukii. The sequence goes on along the minus strand of NW_027255939.1, from coordinate 2,457,719 downwards.
ACCCTGCAGATTGGGGGGCTCGGGGCCCATGATCGCGAGTGTTTTTCGTGAAAGAAAAAAGACGTCCGCACTCGATGACTGGTAGTCGGTGACGGATAATCAAATAATTTACTTTTATAAAACAATATAAGTTGTATATTTTCGATACACAATAATGCTCCTAAAATATTAGGGCATTCACATGTCGCTGCTCCACGAAAATTTTTCCGCCGAAATATTAGTCGCTAGCCGAACATAACGGAGAGACGCAAAAAAAAATAACGGACCGGCCGAAATTTGTCTCTGCGAGCACGGAGTGCAGGCAGATTATAAGACAAGAAAGAGAGGGAAATATCCGAGTATCTGCCTCTCTTTGTTGCACGATCGTTTTCGTGGGCAGTCTTCTACGCTGCGCCGACTGCTCTGCTGACGTCAACAGCGGCACAGCGTTTTAGGCACAAAAAAAAACAAAAAAAGCTTTTTGCCTTGAGCCATGTCACCGCGTCCCTACTGCAGAACTGAAGGGATTGTAATAAATCCCATAAAGGCACAAAATGGATATCTTGTATTTAAAACAGGATCAAAAGAAATCCCAACTAATTAAGAATACCATTACTTAAGTGTAAATATAACAAAAACCGAACAAACATTTGAAAATCTTTTAAAAAAAAGCCGATGAATTAAATGATGTCATCCAAATCCGATATTTAGTAGAAAAACTTAAAAGAGAAATCCATGGAATAGCAAAACGTAGCAAGAGAGGTCTATTCAATATCGTAGGAATAGTTTACAAATATCTATTCGGAACTTTAGATCAAGACGATAAAGATGAGATGGAACAGTAAATCAATAATTTGGTAGATACTAGCGTTCAAAACACTGATGTAAATACGATTATCGATGTCATACATAACGGAATCGAAATAATTAACAAATTATAAGAAAAAGGAGAAAGAGATCAGCAAGTCAGCGTTTTAATATTTAACTTACAACACTTTACGGAATATGTCGAAGATATCGAAATAGGAATGCAAATGTCAAGATTGGGACTATTTAATCCAAAACTATTAAAACACGATTATTTAAAAAATATGAACCCTGAGAAATTGTTGAAAATGAAAACTTCCACTTGTCTTAAAACAGACACAAATGAAATTTTGATTATTTCCCACATTCCTTAAAAGATAGTCAAAGCTCCCGTTTTTGAAATTATTCCTTAACCCGATGAAAATAACAATATTTTAACAGAAAATATACTTTATAAATATTTTCTATATGAAGATAAAGTACTTAATAAAGAAACAGGGAAAATTGTAATTGATGATTGTATAAATAAAACAATTAGACAGGAACCCACTGAATGCAAATATACTAAAACTTATAAAAATTTCCAAATTAATTATGTTGAACCCAACATTTTATTGACATAGAATATCTCTAAAACATTGCTGAATCAAAATTGCATTAATAAAGAAATTTCTATAGTCAGAAGTAACCTCGTTAAAATCCTTAATTGTTCAATACAATTAGATGAATTCACTCTTTCAAATTCAATGTTAGATTACACACATAGTGTTTTCATAAATAAAAATATAACAAAATTGGAAGCATGGTCTTATATTCAAACAAAAGAAATAATAAAATCACATACAAAATATTATAATGCATTTCAAATAATTACTTTAACAACTTTTGTAATTATTATTATAATCATTTTATTGTATTTATAGTATAAATTTAAGAGCATACCAAGAAAACTAATTTAAATGTAATTATGTAAAACCAAAGTAAGAAACACCAAAAAATACAGAAATTGTAAACTACCCAACCAGATTAACATAGAAGAAAATGTAATGTTATACCCAAGACTATTCGCCTGAGAACAGGCCAAATTCAACGGATGGGGGAGTGACATATCTATGGCACCACTTACTCCTATGTACATGTACACACACCTGCACATACATGCTCAGATTACGAGACACCCTCTAAGAAATATGAACCCAAAACTTAATTGTCAACTAGCCAATGGAAAATTATCAAACTATAAGCAAGCCAGAGGAAAATTACCATGAAACAAAAAACCACAGTTTATAGACTAAACAATTAGAACAAGCCGCTGTTCAGACTATCGGCACGTTCCCACAATTCAGGATGCTCAGATTTCGGGACCCAAGTCTGGAGTCCAAAGTCCAATTTCAGAGAGTCACTCAATAGCAATTCCTACTCGACGTAATGCTCCTTTCAGAAACCTTACAAACAAATACAATTTTCAACTAGGAGGCTATTCATTCTACGAACCTAATCATCCAGATGGTGGGGCTCATGGTGGGACTGGGCACCACTCATAACAAATTTTCTAGAAAATACCTACAGGCCACATCTAAAAACATACAACTAAATACTGGCAACCAAATAACCCTAGCCGCCGTATACTGCCCCCTCGCTTCACTATAGCTGAAGATGAGTTTATGCAGTTTTTCAACTCACTCATAGCAGCAGGAGCCTACAATGCCAAGCACACACACTGGAGATCTCATCTCGTGACTCCAAAAAGAAAGCAGCTGTCTTTCATCTGATCACTCGCCTGTCCTGTTTATTTTACTCCGACATCCAGGAACTTTGGAACAATCGTTAAAATTGACTTCACAGAAAACAAATTGGGTTAAGTACAGGAAATATATTAGCTCACACATTGAGCGATGTCCTCATCTCAACGATGAAGCCTTTGTTAATACACTGGAGTTTGTACTCGTCTCTGCAGCTCGAGTTTTAACACCTCAAACTACAAATACCCAATGCAACTAAAAAAAGACAAATCTACAAATCGAACAGCTCGTTTTCGAAAAGCGACGCTTACATCGATCCACAGATCGCCATCTGCTAGGCAAAGCTTAAGACATGCCTCACGTCAACTCCCTAAAGCTTAACAGCAGGAGGAAGCATTTTCCAGCGCCGCTACATAGAGCAAACGTCAACATCTAGTACGAAACACTCACTATGGAGAGCTCATCCAACTTTAAGCTCACCGAAAAAAACTGTGACGCCTATTAGGAATCCCATAGGTGGCTGGCCGCGCAGCGATGCAGACAGAGCCAGCACGCCACCTTAAAAATGTCTTCCAACCAAATCCTGTCACTACTGCGTTCACTTTGCCGACTTTACCATATGAGCCTCAGCTTGAACATAAGCCAATTGAGTTTCGCCCAAACGAAATCATTAACATCATCAAAAATCGGCTGAACCCGCAAAAATCCCTGGGCTGCGACCTTTTAAACCGCAAAATGATCACTACTGAGCTCCCATATTGCGCCGTTTGCACTATCACCCAGCTTTTCAATGCCATAGCTAGACTTGGCCACTATCCAGTGAGATGCAAAAAGTAAATTATAATAATGATAGCAAAGCCGGGAAAAGACCACAAAATCCCCACTTCGTATAGACCTATAAGCCTACTTTCATTCTTATCTAAACTCTTTGAAAAATGATAAAAACATACCTAAGAATACAGGAAGGAATTCCGTCGCATCAATTTGGGTTTCGTGAAAAGCACGGAACAATTGAGCAGGTCAACCGGATAACATCAGAAATTCGGAACGCGTTCAAAAACCGAAAGCACTTTATTGCCATACTTTTAGATGTCTCTCAAGCATTTGGTAGAGCTTGGCTAGAAGGTCTATTGTACAATATCAAGACAATGCTCCCCTATAACACCCACAAACTATTAGAATCTTACCTCTACGACTGAAAATTAGCTGTGAGGTGCACCACTGCTATAACTGACGATTTCACTATTGGAGCTGGAGTTCCTCAAGGTAGCGTGCTTGGGCCAACATTATATGTCCTCTAGACAGCAGACCTCCCGACAAGCACACGACTAACAACATCTACGTTTGCTGATGATACAGGTATTCTAAGCCGCTTAAAACGCCCGATGCAGACAACTGTGCAGCTAGTTCTTCATCTGGTCGATGTCGAAAAATAGCTATCAGATTGGCGAATTAAAGTGAACGAACGAAAATGCAAGGACGTTACGTTCACCCCAAACAGGCAAAGCTTCCTTCCACTCACGTTAAACAACAATCTACTCCCGCAAGCAAACAAAGTGACGTATCTAGGAGTACACCTTGACAGAAAACTCACATGGCGCCGGCACTTTAAAGCCGAAAGAATACACCTAAGGCTAAAAGCCAGCAGCCTTCATTGGCTTATCAACGATCGGTCTCCCCTTAGCCTTGAATAATAAGTCCTGCTACATAACTCGGTACTAAAACCTTTATGGATGTACGGCTCCCAGTTATGGGGGAATACCAGCAATAGCAATATTGACATAGTCCAGCGAGCTCAGTCGAAGATCCTGAGAACACTCACCAGGACTCCGCATCGAAAACATACATCGTGACATAAACATTTCACCAGTCAAAGAAGTGATCGCAGAACAGAAGGAAAAGTACTTTTGCAAGCTATCTTTGCACCCTTACCACCCGGCGAGAGGTCTAACAAGGTTGAGCAATTAATCACGTCTCCGTCGCAATGACTTACCCACCCAGCGACCGACTTGAGGCACGCGCATCCAGAATGCAGTCCTAGTATACTGTTAGTTAAATTTTAATGTTAAGATTCGTAAACTTATTGTTAGTCTCAAAATTATGAGAAGCTGCAATAAATAAAACCAATGTTAAAAAAAAAACAAGGAAGAACGCTATAGTCGATTATTTCGACTATCAGATACCCGTTACTCAGCTAAAGGGACCAATGGGAGTTGGAGATATGCAAGCAGCAAAGCGAGATTTTAATGCGCCACCTACCCGCGTTCTCAATAGATGGTTATGTGGGCGGCAGACAGATTTAAGCGTTATAGGCGTCAATCGATAGGTATTGTTAAAATTTTGTTTCTAGCATGAAAATTGTGTTAGCTACAGATTCGGGCCGGGCGAGTGAGTGATCAATCGATACGCATTGACGAGGCTAATGCACTTTAGTTAAAATTTTTTAACTAGCATGCAAATTGTGGGCGCCAAAGGCTTGGGCGGTTTGTGGGCGTGGCCACGGAATCTAAATATGAAATCTCAGTTCTCTATCTTTGATAGTTTCCGAGATATCTACGATCAAATTAACGATTTCTTGAAGTTTGTGGGCGTTAAAGAGGGCGTGTCAATGTATGTCCGATCCTCTGGCAGTTTTTGCACCGCATTGGGTTTGGTATGTATTCCCTTACTTTGACACTGTACCAAGAGATGTCCAGCTTGCTAGGAAGATTGTAGAGATCGAAAGTGACCAGAATCACTCCCGAGGGTTTGGTGGCGTTGTCGATGGTTTTGGTAAACTTGAATACCGAATGCACGTTTTGGGCTCGTAGCTCTTTCACAATTTCTTCTTCTGGGATGTTGTTTAGGCATGGTGCGTATATTGTTCCCTTCACAAAGTTAAGAGATTCGTGGTAATTGAATTCGACGTCGCATAAGCCAGGTAGGTGGGTGGTACGGAGGAATTTGTCGGCCACTGGTTTGGTGGTAACTAGCATCAATAGATTTCCATCTCTTAGCGTAGAAATGGAAATTATTTCCTTGCTGATGGTTTGTAGTGCCTTGTGTACAGCGAAGCAAGAGTAGTGTGAGATTGGTTTTTGGGAGTCTTTTGTTTTTACTATTATAAACTTTGGATTTTTTGAACTGGAGTTGGAAGTTCAGGGAACTCTTCCGTAAGTTTTTGGTAAGGTCTTTTCTTTTTTGATTTGGGGCTCTCGCCTAGCACAGCAAAGCGATTACCCTGCAGATTGGGGGGCTCGGGGCCCATGATCGCGAGTGTTTTTCGTGAAAGAAAAAAGACGTCCGCACTCGATGACTGGTAGTCGGTGACGGATAATCAAATAATTTACTTTTATAAAACAATATAAGTTGTATATTTTCGATACACAATAATGCTCCTAAAATATTAGGGCATTCACATGTCGCTGCTCCACGAAAATTTTTCCGCCGAAATATTAGTCGCTAGCCGAACATAACGGAGAGACGCAAAAAAAAATAACGGACCGGCCGAAATTTGTCTCTGCGAGCACGGAGTGCAGGCAGATTATAAGACAAGAAAGAGAGGGAAATATCCGAGTATCTGCCTCTCTTTGTTGCACGATCGTTTTCGTGGGCAGTCTTCTACGCTGCGCCGACTGCTCTGCTGACGTCAACAGCGGCACAGCGTTTTAGGCACAAAAAAAAACAAAAAAAGCTTTTTGCCTTGAGCCATGTCACCGCGTCCCTACTGCAGAACTGAAGGGATTGTAATAAATCCCATAAAGGCACAAAATGGATATCTTGTATTTAAAACAGGATCAAAAGAAATCCCAACTAATTAAGAATACCATTACTTAAGTGTAAATATAACAAAAACCGAACAAACATTTGAAAATCTTTTAAAAAAAAGCCGATGAATTAAATGATGTCATCCAAATCCGATATTTAGTAGAAAAACTTAAAAGAGAAATCCATGGAATAGCAAAACGTAGCAAGAGAGGTCTATTCAATATCGTAGGAATAGTTTACAAATATCTATTCGGAACTTTAGATCAAGACGATAAAGATGAGATGGAACAGTAAATCAATAATTTGGTAGATACTAGCGTTCAAAACACTGATGTAAATACGATTATCGATGTCATACATAACGGAATCGAAATAATTAACAAATTATAAGAAAAAGGAGAAAGAGATCAGCAAGTCAGCGTTTTAATATTTAACTTACAACACTTTACGGAATATGTCGAAGATATCGAAATAGGAATGCAAATGTCAAGATTGGGACTATTTAATCCAAAACTATTAAAACACGATTATTTAAAAAATATGAACCCTGAGAAATTGTTGAAAATGAAAACTTCCACTTGTCTTAAAACAGACACAAATGAAATTTTGATTATTTCCCACATTCCTTAAAAGATAGTCAAAGCTCCCGTTTTTGAAATTATTCCTTAACCCGATGAAAATAACAATATTTTAACAGAAAATATACTTTATAAATATTTTCTATATGAAGATAAAGTACTTAATAAAGAAACAGGGAAAATTGTAATTGATGATTGTATAAATAAAACAATTAGACAGGAACCCACTGAATGCAAATATACTAAAACTTATAAAAATTTCCAAATTAATTATGTTGAACCCAACATTTTATTGACATAGAATATCTCTAAAACATTGCTGAATCAAAATTGCATTAATAAAGAAATTTCTATAGTCAGAAGTAACCTCGTTAAAATCCTTAATTGTTCAATACAATTAGATGAATTCACTCTTTCAAATTCAATGTTAGATTACACACATAGTGTTTTCATAAATAAAAATATAACAAAATTGGAAGCATGGTCTTATATTCAAACAAAAGAAATAATAAAATCACATACAAAATATTATAATGCATTTCAAATAATTACTTTAACAACTTTTGTAATTATTATTATAATCATTTTATTGTATTTATAGTATAAATTTAAGAGCATACCAAGAAAACTAATTTAAATGTAATTATGTAAAACCAAAGTAAGAAACACCAAAAAATACAGAAATTGTAAACTACCCAACCAGATTAACATAGAAGAAAATGTAATGTTATACCCAAGACTATTCGCCTGAGAACAGGCCAAATTCAACGGATGGGGGAGTGACATATCTATGGCACCACTTACTCCTATGTACATGTACACACACCTGCACATACATGCTCAGATTACGAGACACCCTCTAAGAAATATGAACCCAAAACTTAATTGTCAACTAGCCAATGGAAAATTATCAAACTATAAGCAAGCCAGAGGAAAATTACCATGAAACAAAAAACCACAGTTTATAGACTAAACAATTAGAACAAGCCGCTGTTCAGACTATCGGCACGTTCCCACAATTCAGGATGCTCAGATTTCGGGACCCAAGTCTGGAGTCCAAAGTCCAATTTCAGAGAGTCACTCAATAGCAATTCCTACTCGACGTAATGCTCCTTTCAGAAACCTTACAAACAAATACAATTTTCAACTAGGAGGCTATTCATTCTACGAACCTAATCATCCAGATGGTGGGGCTCATGGTGGGACTGGGCACCACTCATAACAAATTTTCTAGAAAATACCTACAGGCCACATCTAAAAACATACAACTAAATACTGGCAACCAAATAACCCTAGCCGCCGTATACTGCCCCCTCGCTTCACTATAGCTGAAGATGAGTTTATGCAGTTTTTCAACTCACTCATAGCAGCAGGAGCCTACAATGCCAAGCACACACACTGGAGATCTCATCTCGTGACTCCAAAAAGAAAGCAGCTGTCTTTCATCTGATCACTCGCCTGTCCTGTTTATTTTACTCCGACATCCAGGAACTTTGGAACAATCGTTAAAATTGACTTCACAGAAAACAAATTGGGTTAAGTACAGGAAATATATTAGCTCACACATTGAGCGATGTCCTCATCTCAACGATGAAGCCTTTGTTAATACACTGGAGTTTGTACTCGTCTCTGCAGCTCGAGTTTTAACACCTCAAACTACAAATACCCAATGCAACTAAAAAAAGACAAATCTACAAATCGAACAGCTCGTTTTCGAAAAGCGACGCTTACATCGATCCACAGATCGCCATCTGCTAGGCAAAGCTTAAGACATGCCTCACGTCAACTCCCTAAAGCTTAACAGCAGGAGGAAGCATTTTCCAGCGCCGCTACATAGAGCAAACGTCAACATCTAGTACGAAACACTCACTATGGAGAGCTCATCCAACTTTAAGCTCACCGAAAAAAACTGTGACGCCTATTAGGAATCCCATAGGTGGCTGGCCGCGCAGCGATGCAGACAGAGCCAGCACGCCACCTTAAAAATGTCTTCCAACCAAATCCTGTCACTACTGCGTTCACTTTGCCGACTTTACCATATGAGCCTCAGCTTGAACATAAGCCAATTGAGTTTCGCCCAAACGAAATCATTAACATCATCAAAAATCGGCTGAACCCGCAAAAATCCCTGGGCTGCGACCTTTTAAACCGCAAAATGATCACTACTGAGCTCCCATATTGCGCCGTTTGCACTATCACCCAGCTTTTCAATGCCATAGCTAGACTTGGCCACTATCCAGTGAGATGCAAAAAGTAAATTATAATAATGATAGCAAAGCCGGGAAAAGACCACAAAATCCCCACTTCGTATAGACCTATAAGCCTACTTTCATTCTTATCTAAACTCTTTGAAAAATGATAAAAACATACCTAAGAATACAGGAAGGAATTCCGTCGCATCAATTTGGGTTTCGTGAAAAGCACGGAACAATTGAGCAGGTCAACCGGATAACATCAGAAATTCGGAACGCGTTCAAAAACCGAAAGCACTTTATTGCCATACTTTTAGATGTCTCTCAAGCATTTGGTAGAGCTTGGCTAGAAGGTCTATTGTACAATATCAAGACAATGCTCCCCTATAACACCCACAAACTATTAGAATCTTACCTCTACGACTGAAAATTAGCTGTGAGGTGCACCACTGCTATAACTGACGATTTCACTATTGGAGCTGGAGTTCCTCAAGGTAGCGTGCTTGGGCCAACATTATATGTCCTCTAGACAGCAGACCTCCCGACAAGCACACGACTAACAACATCTACGTTTGCTGATGATACAGGTATTCTAAGCCGCTTAAAACGCCCGATGCAGACAACTGTGCAGCTAGTTCTTCATCTGGTCGATGTCGAAAAATAGCTATCAGATTGGCGAATTAAAGTGAACGAACGAAAATGCAAGGACGTTACGTTCACCCCAAACAGGCAAAGCTTCCTTCCACTCACGTTAAACAACAATCTACTCCCGCAAGCAAACAAAGTGACGTATCTAGGAGTACACCTTGACAGAAAACTCACATGGCGCCGGCACTTTAAAGCCGAAAGAATACACCTAAGGCTAAAAGCCAGCAGCCTTCATTGGCTTATCAACGATCGGTCTCCCCTTAGCCTTGAATAATAAGTCCTGCTACATAACTCGGTACTAAAACCTTTATGGATGTACGGCTCCCAGTTATGGGGGAATACCAGCAATAGCAATATTGACATAGTCCAGCGAGCTCAGTCGAAGATCCTGAGAACACTCACCAGGACTCCGCATCGAAAACATACATCGTGACATAAACATTTCACCAGTCAAAGAAGTGATCGCAGAACAGAAGGAAAAGTACTTTTGCAAGCTATCTTTGCACCCTTACCACCCGGCGAGAGGTCTAACAAGGTTGAGCAATTAATCACGTCTCCGTCGCAATGACTTACCCACCCAGCGACCGACTTGAGGCACGCGCATCCAGAATGCAGTCCTAGTATACTGTTAGTTAAATTTTAATGTTAAGATTCGTAAACTTATTGTTAGTCTCAAAATTATGAGAAGCTGCAATAAATAAAACCAATGTTAAAAAAAAAACAAGGAAGAACGCTATAGTCGATTATTTCGACTATCAGATACCCGTTACTCAGCTAAAGGGACCAATGGGAGTTGGAGATATGCAAGCAGCAAAGCGAGATTTTAATGCGCCACCTACCCGCGTTCTCAATAGATGGTTATGTGGGCGGCAGACAGATTTAAGCGTTATAGGCGTCAATCGATAGGTATTGTTAAAATTTTGTTTCTAGCATGAAAATTGTGTTAGCTACAGATTCGGGCCGGGCGAGTGAGTGATCAATCGATACGCATTGACGAGGCTAATGCACTTTAGTTAAAATTTTTTAACTAGCATGCAAATTGTGGGCGCCAAAGGCTTGGGCGGTTTGTGGGCGTGGCCACGGAATCTAAATATGAAATCTCAGTTCTCTATCTTTGATAGTTTCCGAGATATCTACGATCAAATTAACGATTTCTTGAAGTTTGTGGGCGTTAAAGAGGGCGTGTCAAATTTTTTTTTAGGTCAATCGATAGGTATTGATGAGAACAATACATTTCAGTTAAAATTGTTATTCTAGCATCAAAACTGTAGAAGCCACTGCTTTGGGCGGCTTGTGGGAGTGGCACCCTGCTGAAATAAACTTGCGCTGCGCAAGAAGCTCAGGAATCTGCATGCCAAATCCCAATATCCCAGCTCTTTTAGTTTCCGCGATCTCAACGTTCATACAGACAGACGGACATGGCTAGATCGACTCGGCTAGTGATCCAGATAAGGAATATATATACATTATGGGGTTGGAAACGCTTCCTTCAACGCTCGGAAAATTATTGCATTTCATTTTTTTTAATTTTTTAAAAAAATGATTTAAGTTATTAAATATTCTTTACTCCTCATGTGTTTCCTATTTCCTAAATGCGTCCGGTAACTAATAAATCCTTATAAAAAATTCAAATTATATTCATAATATTTAAAGGTATATCTAGACTTTGAGTCAAAATACATTATTATTTGCAGATTTAAAAAAAATAGTATTTTTGTTTATTAAAAAAAAAGCTTGTCAATACAAAAATCCTACAAAATATTGCATTTTGACTTATAGTTTTGGAACTTGTATTTAAAACTTATGAAATAATTGTGATTTTATGCGTTTTGTATAACCTTTTGTTTTTTTATTTCTGGTGTCTTTTGGCCGGCTAAAGGAAAATAAAAAGACTTTTCTTTCAATATATTTCAAGCCCTGTCGGAGCTATAAACGAAATTTTGGTGAAGTAAGTGGCTGCAGATGGGAGCGATTTGTTCGGTGTCGGCTTTAAAGTTTATTCTGGTATGTGTGGGCTTATTGATAATGTGTAGCATTTCAAGAGTAAACATTTTTTGTAATTTGTTCATGTTGTATCGGTAAGCAACTTATAAAAAGAAAATAATTACAACAACTATCGGTTAGCATCAAATACACTCAATCATATGGTAAACCTCGATCATACGGTTAGTCAAGATGTCGGCCGCACTAAAAGCGTAGAGTATATGTTAAAAGAAGTTAAGATAAGAACCTCCTTGTTAGAATGTATTAGAATTAGACAACTACATTTTAACCGTTAAACTAGGATACTTGAACAAGCCTAATAACCCCTCACACACATATAATTCTTACATACATACATATAGTCGAAAGCGCCTTTGTTAAGTTCACCTGTAAATTCGATCCTGCGGCCGATTAAATGTCACTCAGAGTCAAGCGTCTCGCCTTTTCATAATATGGCGATCCTGCCTAACCTGGCAAGAAAGAATAAAATTACCACTGCTCACTTACTGGCAGTCCAGGAGGCATTAAGAAAATGTCCTTTGGATGGACCATAGCCACTCATATTTAAAGTATGTATTAAAATGATTTGCATGCATAGGATCCTTTTCGAGTGATTGGTTAGAGAAACCATTATCGTTCCTTCGTCGCTTGACTTTAGCTGGCGACCGACTAAAAAAGTCCAGGTGTATACATAATTGCACCTTGACAACCATGATTATTGTTTCTTTTTTAAGACTTATTATTATATGCAACCTGTTGCAAATTAAAGCTAATGTAGCGTAGACCTTCCAGACCTTCAGATAAATCTCCTATCGGGTGACATAAAAATGAAGGCCCGTTTCACAACAGAGTTAAGTTCTTAAGATCTTTTGGTAGCATTCTTCTCGATACAATATCGGCTGGGTTTAACTTGGTAAATATTTTCAGCCATTACTTTAGTGGTGCGATTTTCTGAATTTGTCCTACTTTGTTCACCACGAATGTATTTCATCTACATGCAACTCCACTTGAGACCGTACCGATCGACCGATCTCCCTTCTGGCTTGGATAAACAGCCTGCCTTGACCTAGCCGTGTGATGCCCTCTGGACCTCTGCTACCGGCGTCTCCATTCGAAGATTCCTGGTATCCCAATACCGAGTGTCTCGCGCTCCCTGTGGGCTCCCACGGTGCTGCTTTTTTGACGACTCGACTTGTTGCAGCTCCCTTGTAGTTTATTTGGTTGACTGAATGTTCACTTTGGTATCTTGACTGATCTTGACGGTTGGCTCCTGGTATCGTTAATTCTTGTCATCTGCGCACGGCACCACTTCAGGGTCCAAGGTCCGCGGTTTTATCGTTCGACCTTTCGCCCTCTGCACACGGCCCACACTAGGGTGCTAAGCGCGGCGATCTACCGTTAACCCTTCGCTCTTTCTCCCCAAGCTCTCTTTCCTCGTACTCTCCAAACTCTCTTGAGCCGAATTCTCCAAGCTCTCTCGTACTAAATTCTCTCGTATTAAATTCTCCAAACTCTCTTGAACTGAATTCTCTAAACTCTCTTAAACTGAATTTTCCAAACTCTCTCTTCCCGCAGTGCCGTTACTACGCGTATTCGCCGCGTATCTAGTAAGCGACCGGCCATCTGTTGCTGTTGCTGCTGAGATTTGTGGGGAGTTATTAAACTCTTCACATACCCCCCTTACATCGGGAAACATTTAAAAGCTCTGTCCTACAATCCGGCGTTTCCTTGCATATCCTAGCCTTCGAGTCCTCGTGATGCTCCTGCCGATTCCCCCGGCGCTCCCTCGTTGCTCCCTCGACGCTTTTAACTCCATTGAGTCTCCACAGCGCAGGTCGTCCTCCTCGTAGCAACTTCAAGTCTCCAGCGCCGATATTTCCATCTGTTCCCACTGGGCATCGATACCCATCAGCTATCTATAACCCAGCGGGGCTCCCCATGATATCGATACCCATCAGCTACCGATATCCTTGGGGTGGCGTTGCCACTTGCTCGCTGCGATATTCACCATGAACGATGTTTCCATTCTGCGTGTGCCCATCGATCGCACTATCGTCCAGTGCCAAACGACCGCCTATCGAGGAGCCCCCGTCCCTGGCTCATGGTGATTTTGCAACCTTCTTAGGTAAGTTTTCCCATTTCTTTACTCCTTTCTATCTCATCTTTTCTCTCTCCTTTCGTCTCCTTTTGTCTCCTTTCGTCCTCTCTCGCCCTTCACTCGTCCTCTGCCGGCTAAACCTGGCTCCAGGCCGGCAACACTCGAGAGCGGGTGCGGAGAGGACTTCGCATTTGGCTCGCAGCAGGTAAGTACTGTGGTGTTTGTTTTCTGCTTCCTGCATAAAACCCTTTTGCATTTCAGGTTGCAGGAGCCGCCATGTATGCCCCTCTCCGTAGTCAAACTCCACATCACGATCCTCAAACATGCGGCCCTCGAAAGCACCAGAAATGTGAGCCTTGACGAAGGCACCATCGCTGGGAGTGCGCTCAATGGTGCGGTCAATGCTGCCGTCCTGATTTGGACTTAGATCCTCGCCCTTCCAGCTCCGCATCTCCAGCTCAAAGATCAGAGTAGCATCCCGAAGAATGGCGGGCGGGCTGCCGGCAGCTCCGTAAGCGTAATTGGGAGCACATGTGAGGAAGCAGCGGTCGCCGATCTTCATGGTGGCCATCCCCTTGTCGAAGTCCTTGATAACATTGCCTTTGCCGAGCGGAAATTCGAAGGGCTTATTGCGGCCGACGCTGGAATCAAATTCCGTGCCGTCGACCAGGCGACCCGTATAGTGCAGGGACACAGTGCATCCGGTGTGTGGCGTCCCTGTGCCATTGCCCTCCTCCAGGATCTCCTTGAGCACGCCGCCCCTGACAAGTCGAATTTATTTCCTTCAGGCCTTCTTTTCATTCCTACCCAGATCTACGGTACAGCTCTCTGATCTGTGACGTCTTCCCCCTTCCTTCGGCAGACTGCTGATGCGTGTTCTCCGATCAGTCCCCATCGAGTCTTTGGACGCCCTGGTCTGCTCCCTTTGTGTTCTTGTCGTTCTCGTATATCCTTGCACCTTTGTAGTTGCCCTGTAGTATCCTTGGCGATGCCTTGGATATATAAGATAGGTCGATCCTTGGCGAGTCCCTAGATTTATCCTTGGAGTCACTTCGTAGTATCCCTTGCGAATCGATGCAGTTATCCTTGGAGTGTGTTTGTAGTATCCCTTGAGGATCCTTGAAGTTTTCCTTCGACTTTTTTGTCGTATCCTTTGAGAATCCTTGGACTTATCCTTGGACTCTTTTCGTAGTATCCTATGAGAATCCTTGGAGTTATCCTTGGAGTGTGTTCGTAGTATCCTTGGAGTTATTCTTGGACTCTTTCGTCGTATCCTTTGAGAACCCTTGGATTTATCCTTGGAGTATTTTCGTAGTATCCTTTGAGAATCCTTTGAGTTATCCTTGTAGTTTCAATGTTGTTTTGCGTCTGTTGTGTCTGCTTGTTGTAGCCGCTCGCTTATGTTTTCCGTTTTTTGCTGTTTCAGCTCGCTTACGTGGATGATCCGCACTTTCCGCTCTTTTCCTGTGTTTACGTGCCGTATTTTGCGGATTACTGTTGACGCAAAACCCATGAATTGGTAAGGTCCGTCGTATCTTGGGGCCAATTTTGCTGCGAACACTTCGGCCGCTTTTGATAAATGGTGTTAGTAGCTATTAAAAGCGGTTGCGGAGGATTT
Organism: Drosophila suzukii; assembly: GCF_043229965.1. Classification (NCBI taxonomy): domain Eukaryota; kingdom Metazoa; phylum Arthropoda; class Insecta; order Diptera; family Drosophilidae; genus Drosophila; species Drosophila suzukii. The sequence continues at coordinate 2,442,327 of NW_027255939.1, read as the reverse complement.
TTAGGCGGTTTTAAATGTATTTTGTATGAGTTGTTTTTAATTGCAAGCATATACTCATCCCATAATCAGTGTGTTTGGTATTCCACGGAATCCTCCCGTTTTATTGCATTTCAAATATTGTGACCCCTCGTTATCTTCTGAGAATGACCAGGAGAAAGTGAACGTGCGTACCCACGAACCCGAGTCTCACCCCTACCCTCGAGTCCTTACTCATGACTGCTTGTGCGCGAAGGTGTGAAATTTTAATTTTGTGAGTTTTGTTCAAAATGTGCCGTTTTTATTTTAGAACAGAGAAAATGATACTATTGGAAAGGGCTTGAAAAATGCTTTCCAATGATACCCATTTTTTTTATTTTTTTTTTTATTGAGGGTTTATACTAATTACGGTATCAGCGGTCATCGTCGTTTTTTGCCATTTTCAGTCGAGTAGTGGGAATATACGGGAGCGGCGGTTTTCGCAGCGGCGATTTGGACGCTGCCGAAACTGTCGCTGCGATGATCGCCGCTGTACGATTCCTTTTGAGGAGTGTGTCTAGGAAAAATGAGCTGAAGAATCACTTTAATGTTCAAATTGTATAATACTTATAGGATCACTTTTTAGGGCTGAGGATTTACACACTTGTTTGTGTCTACGATAAAGTTAGACGGGTGTGTATAGAAAAATTAGCTAGTGTGATCACTTTAAGGTTTATGTTTTAAATTTCTTATTGGGAACACTTTTCAGGGTTTATATCTAGAGGCCACCCAATAATATTTATGTATAGGGTAAGAAGCTTAGTTTTAAGAATTTCTTAAAACGATGCACTGAAGCGGAAAACTGTACCGAATTTAAAATTCTGCCTCCTCCCGTATATTCCCACTACTCGACTGAAAAAGGCAAAAAACGACGATGACCGCCGATACCGTAATTAGTATAAACCCTCACTAAAAAAAAATAAAAAACAAAATTGATATTTCTCAAGTCTGTGTTCTAAAATAAAAACTGCACATTTTGAACAAAACTCACAAAATTAAAATTTTACACCTTCGCGCACAAGCAGTCATGAGTAAGGACTCTAGGGTAGGGGGTGAGATTCAGGTTCATGGGTACGCACGTTCACTTTCTCCTGCTCATTCTCAGAAGATAACGAAAGGTCACAATATTTGAAATGCAATAAAACGGGAGGATTTTTTGGAATAGCAAACACACTGATTTTGGGACATTCAAAACCGCCTAAAAAACCTCCGCAACTGCTTTTAATAGCTTAGCTTAAGGCTTAGGAAATTCGAATAGTTGCATCGCGACATCTTTTACCAATGCTGGCCCGACCTTAACTGACCATTTATTCATATCTTGCTTTCACAGAGATTGCCTTTCCTTAACCTGTGTCAAAGTTGTACACCTTCGATATTTACCTACATTCTAACACCTCCTACACCGCGTTCACCCCCGATAACTTGTTATCAATCCTTGTGTTCGTTTTCCTTCTAATAACCATTCTACTGGGGTATTGGGCTGCTCCTTATATTCGAGAACCAATCGGATTGGTTCTAGGAGTACAACATGCCTGTATGCACTCCCTGTAGATGTCAACCTGTTAAGTGAACATTCTAGACTATAAAAATGACACCACTCAAATTGATCAGGATCAGTTCTTCAAATGCCTCAGTACTGTATTCTAATAAAATAGTTAAATCCACATCGGTCCTTGTAATCGCGCCTAACAATTCAAATCGTGTCTTTTATTTTTTTAAAGAGTGGGGGAAAATTGTAAACAACATCACAACAAATAACAATATATTTTTTGAATAAAAAAATTAAAACTAAAACCCTAAAAATTGAGTCATTCATTGCTTGTGATTTGTGCACCAAAAAAGTGTAGATGAGTGAGTTTGAAGCTCATTATGCTCAGTGCTTAAAGCCTCGGAATGCCTTCGAGGTTTAAATGTGTAAATCAAAAATAAGGTGTGACTTATGCTCTACCTTAGTTCATAATTATGAATTTGACGATCACTATCAAAATTGTAATGAACCTAAAAATGCATTCAATATTTTAATGAATGTTGAAAACGGCAACCACAAAACAGAAGGCAAAATCATCTGGACGATCATCCCACAACATCATCAAATGGTCTCAAACGGATGAGAATGGATAAGGGTAAAGAAGAACTCAACCAAAAAAAAAAGCTAAGATAAGCGAAAATAAAAAGGATTTAAAATTACAACTTTTATGCCCTACTTGTGGTGATAAATATCTTGCATCAAAGGAACGTCAACACATATTGACCGATAAGCATAAAAATGCATCAGCCAGAGAAGTAAAAAATAATTAATATATAATTCGTCTTAACTCACAAACTATTTTTCCTGTAAAATCATATCGAGTCAATAGTACAGTCCAAAACACTATTGACTTTAAAGATTTTTATCAGCATTGCCAACAAAATATAATTGAAATTATAAAGCATTGCATGATAGAATATAGAGCCAATAAATAACCTAAGAGTTTATGGTACCTATATTAAACAAACAGACGAAGGAGTTACTGTTGAAACAACAAAACATTTTGGGACTGCATATAAATCTGTATACCAAAATGAAAACATTATCGATGAACTAAATATGGCAGTAGATAGCTTATTAGCATCGAGCAGTGAGTTTCAAGAAAAAAACTCTGGTTGGGCAATAAAAAATTTCAATTATTTTGAAATTACTATAATCAAGCTAGAAAACATTCCTGCTAGCGGATACATACAGGCCCCGAAGAAAATAAGAGCCCGAAATGCACTTATAAACGTACAGAATACTGACGTATTTTGTTTCAAATGGTGCATACTTTCATAGCTAATAAAACTCATGAGAGTGCTACATTTACAACAGCAAAGGAGGAAAAGTATTCACGAGAGAAAATGACAAAGCCCACAACTTACCACTTTAATATTAATAACGAAATAATTTTATATGACGGAATTAGATTGCATTTTTCAGGAATCGAGTTTACAATCCCGAATAAAGGGATTATTCATTTCGAGAAAAATAATATAGATTTTAGTATAAATATTTGTGAGATCGATGCTGATAGTGACAAAATTATCGGTCCAACGTTTACAACTAAATGTATTCGAACTAACCACATAAATATATTGGGAATAAATAACGTAAACCAAGAAAGAATGCATTACGCTTACATTAAGAGTGTAAAAAGATTATGCTACTCACAGCATTCCAAGGCCAAATCAGGAGGATATTTTTGTGATAGGTTAGGTTAGGTAGGAGTGGTTGGAGACTAAATATTAGTCCCCTCACTTAGGCCACAATGGGCCCCTTGTGATACCACATGATCTCTGAAAGATCCGTTTCCCTAGCTCATGGGTTTTCTGCCTTCGCGAAGTATTCTGTTCTTCTTAAGAAACATAGCAGTTTTTGAATGCTTACGTCCTGAATGGCCGCAAGGTTCGGAAGTGTGTAGCTACCTATGGTTTGAAAGCGCTTTAGGTTATGCGCTGGGCAGAAGCATAGGAGGTGTTCGAAGCTCTCCTCTTCGTCTATCTCTTTGCAGCTGCGGCAGAAGTCGTGGTTACTTAGACCCAGCCTTATCGCATGAGTCCCTATAAGACAGTGGCCCGTGAGGGCATTTAGGAGAGTGGAGATGTCCTCCCTACTACATTGTAGGAGAGTTTTTGTTCTTTTCGTGTTATAGTTTGGCCATGTGAGTCTAGAATTGTGGCATGTTGAGATTGAGTTCCAACGGTTGTTGGAAAGAGTATACAATCTCTGCCTGAGAAGGAGCTTGCAGGTAGCCATGGGCATCCCTACCGTGTCCTTATCACGAAGGATATCGGCGGTTGTCCCCTGTCTTGCCAGCTCGTCTGCTATGCAGTTGCCCTCAATGTTGCGGTGCCCAGGCACCCAGATGAGGTTGATTCTCAGATGAGTGGCCATCTCGTTAAGAGATTTGCGGCATTCAGAGATTGTTTTTGAGCTCGTTGTGTAGGAGTCGAGGGCCCTGAGGGCAGCTTGACTATCCGAGAATATGAAGATATCACTGTCTTTATGTACAGACGTGTTCAGGTGGGTAGTGGCTTCCTGAATTGCCATCACTTCCGCTGCAGATGCCCAGCTTTTGGCAAGTAGGTCCAGGGGATGGAGATCGAGAATTGTGTTTAGTGACTCGGTGGCGGTAGTGCGCAGCGCCCCACTGATGCAGAGCTCTGCGCTCCTTTGGATCTTGTGAAGGATCCGGAGGTTGCAGTTCTTATCTAGAGAAGGCCACCAAACGATGTTTCCGTAGAGGAGAATGGGCCTGACTATTGCAGTATATAGCCAGTGAACTATCATGGGGGAGAAACCCCACTTCCTCCCTATGGCTTTTTTACAAGCGAAGAGGGCTATGGCCGCTTTGCGTGTGCGATCTAGGATGTTATCAGTCCAGAGGAGCTTTTTGTCAAGGATGACACCTAGGTACTTTGCTTGGTTGCTAAAGGTTAGGCGCGTTTGGTGTAGTTTTGGGGGAACTAGAATTGGTACCTTGTACTTCCTTGTAAAGAGAACTAGTTCGGTCTTTTCCGGGTTAACTCCCAGTCCACAGCCAGCCGTCCACCGGGAAAGGGTGGATAGGGCTGTCTCCATTAGATTACAAAGGGTTTGCGGGAATTTGCCCTGCAGTAGGATAACCACGTCATCCGCGTAGGCTACCACTTTTGTGCCCGCCTCTTCTAGAAGTGATAGCAGTTTGTTGACCACCAAAACCCATAGAAGAGGTGAGAGTACGCCCCCTTGTGGGGTTCCTCTACTGACATTCCTGGTCGAGAGGGCCGATCCCATAGTGGAGTGCACTACTCTGCTGGTTAGCATGGTGTGTATGAGTCCCACTATGGGCCGCTCAATGCCCAGTTCAGTCAGAGCACCAGTGATCGCCGTTGGGGTGACGTTGTTGAAGGCGCCTTCTATGTCTAGAAACGCTGCAAGAGAGTATTCCTTATTGTGGAAGCCTCGTTCTATACTGTACACTAGAGAGTGGAGGGCGGTATCGGTTGATCTACCCTTACGGTACGCATGCTGTGCGTCAGAGAGTAGGCTATGGTCGATGGTTAGTCTGATATGGGTGTCAATTAGCCTTTCCAGGGTCTTCAACAAGAAGGAAGAGAGACTGATCGGGCGGAAGTCCTTTGGGTTTGTGTGGGAGGGCTTGCCGGCTTTCGGTATAAAAATTACCTTAACGTCCAGCCACCTTGTTGGAATATGGTTTAGAGCAAGGCAGCCGTGGGAGATGGCTGTCAGCCAGGGAAGGGACATATCTAATGTCCGTTGTAGCTGGGCCGGGAAGAACCCATCCGGGCCAGGTGATTTGAAGGGCTTAAAAGAGTTAACAGCCCACTGAATGCGGTCGGGGTTTGAAATGTTGGCAATACTCTGGTCGTCTAGATTCACCTCTATGTGGAGGTCCTCCACTACCTGGGTATTGTTAGGGAAGTGTGTGTCTAACAGTAGTTCAAGGGTTTCCTGACTGTTTTCCGTCCAGCCATCAGCATTGGTTTTAAGATAGCCAATGGTAGCTGGAGCTTTAGCTAGAATTCTTCTGAGTCTGGATGCCTCCGCAGTAGATTCTATGCTACTGCAGAAGTTAGCCCAGGCTCTTCGTTTTGATATTCTTATTTCCTTTTTGTATAGGCTTAGTTTTGAATGATATAGATTCCAGGAGGATTCGCTATTGTTGTATTTAGCTTTATTGAAGTAAGTTCTACACTCTCTTTTAAGGTTCGCTAGGGTTGGGTTCCACCATGGGGGTTTGTGCTTTGTTTTAACTGTTCTACTTGGGCAAGCCCTTTTTAAGGCCTCACCGCAGATATCAGTAAAAGTGTTAACTAGGCTATCTTATTCTTGACGGTTGCGTATGTGTGTCGGAGGAGCGGGTAGGTTCCTGTTGAGGAGATTTTTATAGTATCCCCAGTTGGTTAATCTTAGATTTTTGTGATAACTGTCTACAGTTTTTCACAGTCAACAACACTACCCACAACAAACTTGAATGCAGAAAAGTGGCCTCGTTTTATCCTGAACCAAATACTACAACTTTATTCCCACTAATCGACTGAAAAAGGCAAAAAACGACGATGACCGCCGATACCGTAATTAGTATAAACCCTTAATAAAAGAAAATAAAAAAAAAAATTGGTATCATTAGAAAGCATTTTTCAAACCCTTTGCAATGGTATAATTTTCTCAAGAACTCAACCAAAAAAAAAAGAGGTAGAATTAGCGAAAATAAAAAGGATTTAAAATTAGAACTTTTATACCCTACTTGTGGTGATAAATATCTTGCATCAAGGGAACGTCAACACATATTGACCGATAAGCATAAAAATGCATCAGCCAGAGAAGTAAAAAATAATGCAAATATAATTCTTCTTAACTTATAAACTATTTTTCCTGTAAAATCATATCGAATCAATAGTATATTCCAAAACACTATTGACTTAAAAGATTTTTATCAGCATTGCCAAAAAAAAATATAATTGATATTATAAAGCATTGCATGATAGAATATAGAGCCATTAAATAACCTAAGAGTTTATGGTACCTATATTAAACAAACAGACGAAGGAGTTACTATTGAAACAACAAAACATTTTGGGACTGCATATAAATCTGTATACCAAAATGAAAACATTATCGATGAATTAAATATGGCAGTAGATAGCTTATTAGCATCGAGCAGTGAGTTTCAAGAAAAAAACTCTGGTTGGGCAATAAAAAAAAAATATAATCAAGCTAGAAAACATTCCTGCTAGCGGATACATATAGGCCCCGAAGAATATAAGAGCCCGAAATGCACTTATAAACGTACAGAATACTGACGTATTTTTTTTCAAATGATGCATACTGGCATTCATAGCTAATAAAACTCATGAGAGTGCTACCTTTACAACAGCAAAGCAAAACAAGGAAGAACGCTATAGTCGAGTACCTCGACTATCAGATACCCGTTACTCAGCTATATGGAGATATGCAAGCAGCAAAGCGAGATTAAAATGCGCCACCTACCGCCGGTATACAGATTTAAGCGTTATGGGCGTTAGAGTGGCCGTGGCAAAATTTTTTAGATCAATCGATAGGTATCGACGAGACCAATACATTTCAGTTAAAATTTTTTATCTAGCATACAAATTGTGGGCGTCACGGGTTTTCGCGGTTTGTGGGCGTTAAAGTGGGCGTGGCAAACTTTTTTTTGGGTCAATCGATAGGTATTGATAAGAACAATACATTTCAGTTAAAATTTTTATTCTAGCATCAAAACTGTAGGAGCCACAGTTTTGGGCGGTTTGTGGGCGTTAGAGTGGGCGTGGCACTGTGCCGAAACAAACTTGCGCTGCGTTAGAAGCTCAGGAATCTGCACGCCAAATCTCAATAGCCTAGCTCCCATAGTTTCCGAGATCTCAGCGTTCATCCGGACGGACAGACAGACGGACAGACGGACAGACGGACATGGCTAGATCGACTCGGCTAGTGATCCTGATCAAGAATATATATACTTTGTGGGGTCGGAAACGCTTCCTTCTGCCTGTTACATACTTTCCGACGAATCTATTGTAGTATACCCTTTTACTCTACGAGTAACGGGTATAAAAAGTATTCACGAGAGAGAAAATGACAAAGCCCACAACTTACCCCAATTATATTAATAACGAAATAATTGTATATGACGGAATTAGATTGCATTTTTCAGGAATCGAGTTTCCAATCACGAATAAATTGGATTTGGATTATTCATTTCGAGAAAAATAATAAAGATTTTAGTATAAATATTTATGAGATCGATGCTGATAGTGACAAAAATATCGGTCCAACGTTTAGAACTAAATTTATTCGAACTAACCACATAAATATATTGGGAGTAAATAACGTAAACCAAGAAAGTATGCATTACGCTTACATTGCAAGTGTAAAAAGATTATGCTACTCACAGCATTCCAAGGCCAAATAGAGGACATTTTTGTAATAACTGTCTACAGTTTTTCACAGTCAACAACACTACCCACAACAAACTTGAATGCGGAAGAGTCGCCTCGTTTTACCCTGAACCAAATACTACAACTTCATTCAAGGGCTTTCACAAAAAATTATCTCCTCCGGTGGTGATATATGCCGATATTGAGGCTGTTTTTGAAAACTATAGAACATGCCTAAATTCGTCTTCAACTTCGTCAACAACGAAAGTGCAGAGGCATACTGCATGTGCGGTATCATTTTATATAGCACATAAATATAATCCTGATCTTAACGAATTGTGGACATATGAATTTATGTAAAAAAAAACAAAAAATTAATTTATTACTATTTTAAAAACTAAATCAAATTTTGTATAATTTTATAGGCGCTGACTGCATACAAAAATTCTGCAAATCACTCAAGGAAAATACCACGAGCTTGTTTTACATGTACTGGTCGACCCCCAAATACCCGATTGCTAGCACAATCCATGAACAGGAAGGCAACTGCTGTGCCTGTGAAAAGGAAATCAACGCTGACGACCTGGACAAATATTTTAATCAATTTTCTGGAAAATACATGGGTCCCATTTATAAAAATTGTAAGCCAAAGTAAAAATTATTAAAAAAATTAAAAATTCTTTCCTGTAGTATTTCATAACTTATCTAAATATGAAATACAAGTTAACAACAAAGGGCTGGCAGCCCGTCAATATGTTCATGATTTTAGCCTGCAGAATTTAAGAAAGCTGTCGACAATATCTAACAATTTTCTATTCTCAATCCTAACAGAAGCAGTGATGACCCTCGTTGTCGCCTTGTTACTATACATCGTATGGAGAAAAATAACCTCCACCAAAGGCATTCCAACGCATCGAGGAATCGTCGAACTGGAGGCGCACTCCACCGGTGCGGCCCCCGTGAAGAGTTGCTGATCTGCGGGACGCAGATTTTCAGAAGGGGAAAAGTTAACAACAGAGGGCTGGCCGCCCGTCTAATAAATAGGAGAGGGCTGACCGGCCGACTTCACCTTCCCCCCGCCGCGATGCCGACTCAGCATGGCAACATGCGCCGGCCGGGCACCGACCTACCTGCCCCCCGCACCCCGTGCCGATTCAACACAGCGACATCCGCCGGCCTGGCACGGGAACGCTGACCGCTCACCGTGCAAGTGGAGCACGGTGAGAACTGCAAGGTCGGCAAAACCTTAGCCGGCCGCTGACGCTGACGCCGACGTCGACGCCGGGACGGTCAATCACAGAGCTCTGGCGGGTGTCGGAGCAGCGAATGGAAGACAGAACTAATTGGACCGGCAAGCAGACTTAACTGGATAGCTTAACAATATTAAATAAAGACAATTATAATGTTGAACGAGAGGTCACCCGAGGGAGAACACTTCAAGACGACACCAATATATTGGAATGGCTAGGTATAAGTCGGTCCTTCCCAGGGACATGCGTGGCTCCTTGGGAAGGACTTAACTTACATTTATTCATTACTGAATTAGAAGGAGACTTAAGCCCCATACCCTGTAATAACGAGCTTTATATAGCGCTAACGCAGACAATTAAAATAAATGCACAAATAGATATAAAATAAGATACATCGATTCGAATAGATTTTTAAATTCGAGCTTAGAAAAACTATCGAGCTACATGGAATTCTAAGTACTAAATTTCAGGGAGAAAAATTTAAGCAAGTGCGTAGGAAGGGTGTTTTTTTCTTACGACTATTTAGGTTGTTTTAAAAAATTTGAGGATACCCAGCTTCCTGACATTGATAGTTTTTACAATTCTTTCAGCGAAGAAAACTGTAGTATAGATGATTACAATTTTGCCCAAAAGGTTTGGAAAACTTTCAATTATAATACTATAAAAGATTATAAAAAACTTTATTTAGAAAGTGATGTTTTAGTTCTGACCGATGTTTTCGAAAATTTTAGAAAAATTTGTCATAAAATGTATAAGCTAGACCAGAGCACCAATGTTATCTTGGGATGCTATGCTCAAGTATACTAATGTACATTTAGAACTTATCAGCGACGGAGACACGTACAATATTTTAAAAAGAGCGATACGAGGTGAGTTAACTCAATGTACCCAAAGAATTTATATAGCTAATAATAAATACATAACTAACTTTGATTCAAGTAAACCAAATAACTTTCTGAGCTACATTAATGCAAATAATTTATATGGTTGGGCAATGAGTCAACCCTTACCACTTTCAGGAATTAAATTTTTAAGTAATGATCAATTAGAATCGTTCGATTATAAAAATATTTCTGTTGAGGGAAATGTAGGATATATATTAGAAGTTAATTTAGAATACCCTACTGATCGGCATGACTCACATAACTACTTACCTTTCTGTCCAGAAAACAAAGTTCCTCCAGGAGGTAAACAGAAAAAACTTATAGATGATTTCACGAATAAAAGCGAATACATTATCCATTTAAAACAGCTTCAACTTTGTATACAACATGGTTTAATTGTAAATAAAATACATAGGGTTGTCTTTTACACAATCATGATGGTTAAAGCCTTATATTGATTTAAACACTGATCAAAAAAACTAGCCAAAAATGTTTTTGAAAAAAAATTTTTTAAGTTAATGAATAATGCAGTATACGGTAAAACAATGGAAAATATCACCAAGCAAAGAAATATAGTATTAGTAAAACATTATAAATCAAGACAAAATATCGCTTAGCGCCGCTTGTGACCGGTTGTGTTTATCTTGTGCTCTGTGATTTTTGTCATTTTGTCATTAATATCTGTGTTACTGGTGCCTTGCTTTGTGTCTTAGTCCAACATAACCAGCCGTGCTTGTGTTTTAAATCGTCTGTTTGTGTTTAATTGTCTATTTTATTGTAGCAATTTTAACAAAACCTAACTCTGTTTTTAACCTGTGCATTTTGTTATTTTAACTTTTGTACGCTGCGGTGCATTTGTTTCAGTAGCTTTTGTTGTTGTTTCCCATAATCTGTAATCTCTCTCTCTTGTAATCTCTCTCCCGTTTCTTGTCGTCGCAACTGTTGTCGTGTATATTTTGTTTGTGTTTCGCAAGCCACGCTCAGTCGACAGCCACTCTGTCGCGCTCTCTCGCTTTCGCAGTCTCTTCGCGCTCTTATCCTTTTGTTTTTTTGTGTGTCTACATTTTTATTGTTTGATCCCAGTGTCAAATTAAGTGAGGTATTTATAATTCTTTTGATTCTTTGGTTTTATAAACAACTTTTTTTCTTAAATTTAAATACTTAAAAATGGCTCTTTTTGTTCCAAGAAAGATTGTCAGTTTGGATCGTCACCTAATGATGTTTTTATTTACTGTAGTCTCTGCAATACAGTCATTCATCCAAAATGTACTGGACTTGTTGGCAGAGTTAAAGATTTTATTGATCTGCGTGTTGGTTTCTCGTGGACTTGTGCCTCTTGCGTTGAAATAGACCGTGATTTGGATGGCTATGTTGCGCTGACCAATGATCGTTTTATGAAACTTTTTGATAAGCTTATGAGCGTAGTTGCTAATTTTAAAGAGTTTAAGGCGGACCTTGATAATAAAAAAATGTCAGAAGGGTCACCTAAACGCAAAAAGACCGCTCCTGCTTTCGTAAATGTGACTTTAGTAAACCCAACAACTTGAGTTCACAATATAACTGGACAAATTTATATAATTGCTTGGATATTGAAAGTGCTTCGGAACTATTTTATAGTGTCATAAACTCTTTTTTCAGTGAATGTGTTCCTGACAGATTTTCTCCTAAGTTAGACAGGCCACCTTGGTTTACCAATCAGTTGCAAAGACTTAGAAACTTAAAAACAAACTTCTATAAAAAGTACAAAAAGTCGGGTAGGCCATCCGATTTTTCAAGATATGTGGTGGCTCGTACTAATTTTAGTGTACTTAACAGTCATTGCTACTCCATGTATTTGAACCGATGTAAATTTGAATTTTCAAAGGATCCGAGGCAATTTTATAACTTTGTCAATGCTAAGCGAAAGTCTTCAGCATTGCCATCATCCGTACGATTAAACTCTATTGAGGCATCTACGGATCCCGAAATTGCAGATTTATTTGCTGAATTCTTCCAATCTACTTATAGTTCTGTTTCATGGTCTAATTCTAGCTACCCTAATCACTTAAACAGGGCAAATTGTATTTTTTCTCCTGTAATCACCGAGAGTTCTCTCTTAAGTGATTTAGAAACTATAACGCCAACCTATTCTCCGGGGCCAGATGGACTCCCTGGGTGTGTTCTTAAGTTTTGTGCCCGAACTATTTGTAAACCCATTCTAAAACTTTTTAATTTGTCTATCTCATCATCTGTTTTTCCTACTATCTGGAAAGATTCTTTTATTATTCCACTCCACAAAAAGGGTGCGAAGGTTAATGTTCAGAACTATAGAGGAATCTCCAAATTGTCTGCAATTCCTAAAACATTTGAACGCATTACTACCTCTCAGTTGCAACATTTGTGCTCCTCTTTAGTATCGCCGTGTCAACATGGTTTTTTTAAGCGTAGATCGACCACCACTAACCTGCTCGAATTGACATCTTTTGTACTAGATGGATTTAACAAAAAATTGCAGACGGACGTTATATATACAGATTTTAGTAAAGCCTTTGACTCTGTTAACCACTCTCTTCTTTTATTCAAATTAGATCAGCTTGGGTTTCCGAATAATCTGTTAACTTGGATTTCAAGTTATTTGAATGTTAGATCTCAGAGGGTTTTATTCAAAAACGCTGTTTCCAAGATGATCAACGTGACATCTGGAGTGCCTCAGGGCAGTCATTTAGGCCCTTTGCTGTTTACTTTGTTTATAAATGATCTTCCTTCTATCGTAAATCACTCTCGTGTACTAATGTATGCTGATGATGTTAAGCTTTGTTTTTCATATAATAATATTAAATCTGGTTTCTGCTTGCAGTCAGACATAAATAGATTCCAGGAATGGTGTCAGTACAACCTTTTGAATTTAAATTATCTTAAATGCAACGTTATGACTTTTTATAGGGGTACGCCAACGTTCATGAGTTACTCTCTTCAGAACATGTCCTTGGACCGAATATACTAAGTAAACGATTTAGGTGTTCTCCTAGATCCTAAACTTAAATTTGACTCACACATAACCTCTACTGTAAATAAAGCTATGAGTGTTCTTGGGTTTATAAAGCGTTGGTCTAAACAATTTGATGATCCATACACTACCAAATTATTATTTACCTCACTTGTCCGACCTAATTTAGAATACTGTTCTTCCGTTTGGAGTCCTCAGTATCAAGTGCACATTGACCGTATAGAGTCCGTACAGAAAGAATTTCTTCTTTTTGGCTTACGTGGTTTGAACTGGGATCAAAACGTCAGGTTGCCTTCTTACTCGAGTAGATTGCTATTAATTAATTTGCCTAGTCTAGTAAGCCGTTGAATTATGCTTGGTACTATTTTTATGAATAATCTTATCAGAGGCGATATTCTGTAGATTTGGTAAGCCGCCTAAGTTTCAATGTTCCTGTTAGACTAATGCGAAACTACCATCCTATCAACTTGCCACGATGTTCGTCTAATTTTAGTCAGCATGAGCCCTTTCGCGTTCTTTCTGATAATTATAACAACCTATATCATTTAATTTGTTCCTCAACTTCTATCCCTGCATTAAAACTAAAATCTTAGCTCATTTGCTTTAATCTTGTTGATCTATGTTTTGTCCTGTCTTTATTTGTTCTATGTACCTTCCTCGCGAACCGTATTTGCCCGAAATAAAAATGGCCCCGCGCGTAACAAGCACGTGCTTGGTGTCGTTTGGGCCACTTGTTTGTACTGCTCTTAGTGCATCAACGTTCAACAATATATAAAAAAAAAAAAAAAATTCGTCGTCAGCAACGCATAGCTAGACATGACTTCCATAGCGTTGAGATATTTAGGGCAAGATCTTGTAGCGATTGAAACAACACCATCAAAAATTATGTATTATAAGCCAATATACATAGGAGTTGCTGTTTTAGAATTATCTAAATGGTTAATGTATGAATTTTGTTATAATTTTCTATTACTTAAAAGTCCTTCTTCGAAAATAATTTATATGAATACAGATTCATTTACTTCACTTCAGAGGAAGACTTTTACAAAACTATAAAAGAAAATCCCGAACGATTCGATACCTCAAATTACAAACAAGACAACCATCTTAATATAGTTCAAGCTAATAATAGGGAACCTGGAAAAATTAAGGATGAACATGCAGGTAGGGTTATGACTTCTTTTGCTGGACTTAAGGCTAAGGCATACTCTTGTTTAGTTGATGAAGAAGGAAACGAAAACGAATATATAAAAAAATTAAAGGAGTTAAGAAATCAGTTATTAAAAAACTGAATCATGAAGATTATATAGAATTTATAAAATATAAAAAACATTTTATGGATCCCAGCGACTTATTCGAAATAGGTCGCACATCCCCTATACTGAAATTATGAACAAAATAAGTCTTAATTATAAGGATGATAAGAGATGTATTTTACCAGATAATTGTAATACATTGTCCCATGGTCATTATACTATTGAACATATATTAAATAGTAACCAAAATTAAACCCATTATTAAATAAATGTTTATATACCTATATTATAAGAATAAAAATTTGTAAATAAAAAGATAAAAAATTAAACTTGTTATTGTGCCGTTTTATTACTTTAGCAGGTCATTTACAGATATCCATGAGATATGGCTGAAATCGAAACCGCTCCATTTTACAAGCACTTGATTATTTTTCCTTTTTAGTATTTTCTCTACTAGGAAAGCATTTTTGTCTGTCACTTTTTGAAGTTCCTTTTCATAAAATGATCCATTAATAGGGGTACCCATATAATCTTGTATTTTATATGTTACGGGGTATGTAGACTTGACTTTTAAAACTTTAAAAACTTCTGTGGTCCAATTAGGTTCGTATCCCTTCATAAATGCTCCCTTGTATTTACTTATTCTAATCAATAAAAATTTATATTTTTGGATATATTCGATTAAAGCGTGGTCACATTTCAATTTTAAGTTATGAACAACATAATACTCGAATCCAAAAATGACTTCGTGGTCCTGTTTCTTTCGAGAAGTTTTATTTTTTTTAGTTACACACATGTCCATCAGATAAGACTTCTTTAAATAACCTGTAAATATGTTTTAGTCTTACCTGTATATAAAGGAGAAAGCCCTAGCAAGCACACCCTCAGTTGATTAAAAAATCTGAACCAATGATGAACACAGTCGATCGTAATTCAAGCATTATAGTAGGTTTTCAATATGTTTTTGGCAACAACAAACAAGTTTTTGTTAAGGAGCTGGGGCTTATGCCTGCTGGAACTGTTATACCTAATTTTTTCCATTTCAAACCGCCATATAACTTAAAAGAATTAAATAATGGAGCTCTTGAGCAGCAGCACCTTAACCAGCAGAACGTAAACGGATTGGATTGGTCAGCTAGAGATATTGCATACACGAGTCTTGAAGAAATACTAACACCACTCAAAAAGTATCACACAGTTCTTGTTCGTGGTGAAATTAAAAGGAATTTTTTAATCAGTATTTATCAACAAACAATATCGATATAGATATTGGAAGAAGTTTAACTCAACTACCCAATTTTTTTACGAGTTGTAGAACACACAAGAAAAAACTTCCACTTTGATGTTTATTAAGTAATTTAATTCAACAAACAAGTTGTTGTTAAGAAGCTGGGGTTTATGCCTGCTGGAACTGTTAACTGTTAAACAACAATTATGAAATATATAGCAATGGTGATGCATGTGTTTAAAATTTAGTAAAAGGAGGAACTTGTGAGATGGTTCCAAAGTCGCCTAGCTGGGGCAACCGAGCGGGTCGCAGGTTGCGGATAGCGGACGACCTCTCTCGAGGTCAACTGTGAATAAGCTGGTGGGATAAGTCAAACACGGTACCGTGGACGGAAACCCCAGTAAATAAACAGTCCCCTTCTCCGCAACTCGTGGGACCTAATTATGGATCAAAAAACAGAAGAAAAAAAGACAAAAAACATAGAGACGGGTACTCTTAAAAAACCCATGGATAAGACGAACACTGGTTCCACCTTCCATACCAGCACGGCCCAGAAAGGGCCGCATCCCAAACTGGGGATGATGGGTGGCAGAAAGCCAACCGCAAACGCCTCCGCGACGTGCGCATCTGCGCCGAAAGCAACGGTAGGCACTGCCAAGGCGCTCGGGCCACCCGCTGGTGCAAAATATACGTACGCAGAAAGGCGGACTGTCGCCCACACTCTGCGCTCACACACCAGGAGCACCGTTGCCACGCCTTCGCCTGAATGGCTAAAGAAGGTAGAGTGGGCAAGGAAGGTGCTCCCAAACTACGGGCAGGAAAAGCCCACTCAAGAGGCGACTCAGGCGAAAAGGCAGCGATCCCTCGAACTACCCGGGCCATCGGCGAAGAGATCTAAGATCCAGCCATCGGTCTCTTTCGCCGAAATCACGAAGAATCGTGTACTACTCGGCCTGATTGACAGGGGAAATCCGGAGGGCAGGATCCCCAGAAACAAGTGGAAGGCAGTGGAGTCCCACCTTTCCCTCATTTGCCTGCGCATGGTACGAGAGAAGCCAGGCACCTCGCCCTGTTGCATGGACGCGGGCTGGTACCAGGGCATCGTCAAGGTGGTAGCATGCGACAGTCAGCGGTCGGCTGATATGTACAAAGAGGCGACGAGCAAACTCGGCGAGGTATACGAAAGGGCAAACATCGTTGCGCTTGACTGGTGCGATGTCCCCAGTAGACCCCGAGCCAGGATCTGGATTCCAGCAGCGATCAAGACGCCGGAGGACATCTTCTTCATGTTGCAACAATGCAACCCGCACCTCCCCACGAAGGACTGGAAAGTCGTCAAGGTGCAGGAGCACGAAGGGGATGTCAACCAGGCGGTTTTGGTCCTGAACAAGGAGTCAGTAGCTCCGATCGAGACTGCTCGTGGAGTGCTGAACTTCGGGTTCAGTGCGATACACATCAAAGTGTATAAGGGCGACTCCAACGCCGCTAGCAGCTCTGCCGGCAACCCAGCCGAGCAGGTGCTTGCTGAGGAGTTGGAGGCACCTGGTGGGCCGGAGGACGGCTACTCTACCGATTCGTCGCTAAGCAGAGAGATGCGTGCGCTCGGACCGGCAATCGAGGACGTGGACCTCAGCGACACAGAGGAGGCCGACGTCACTGTGGTGGAGGTTGAAGCTGTAGATGTCACTAAGACTTCTACAAATAAACCTTCACCACAGTAAAGCAGCGTCTGCTGCAATTCTGCTTCGCCTGACAGAAGGCGGAGCCGACCTAGTCCTCGTACAGGAACCTTGGGTGGTAGGAGGCAAGGTTGCTGGACTAGGAACAAAGGAATACAAGCTTATGCTTGACCCCAAAGAAGGTAAAATTCGAACCTGCATATTAGCCAAAAGGCATCTTAGTATATTTCTACTTCGCAATTACAGCAACGGAGACAACACCGCAGTAAGCCTGGAGCTGCAGAGTGGCTCTATAAGGGTTCAATCGGCCTATTTGGCCTTTGAGAAGGAAAACCCCCCAGATGCGCTGGTCAGAGGACTAGCAGAGGAATGCGAAAAGCTCAAGTACGGATTGTTAATAGGCTGTGACGTCAACGCCCATCACACCCAGTGGGGTTGCCCAAACAACAACGACAGAGGTGAGTATCTTTTTGATTTTATTCTAAATTCGAACCAATTCTAATGCAATAGGGGCAATGTCCCTACACTCATAAATAAAGCTTGCCAAGCGATCATAGATCTAACTTTGGTATCAGATTCACTCGTAGGCGCAGTCAAAAACTAGGCAGTCTCAGACGAGCACTCCTTTTCGGACCATAGATTCATAGAAACTGTATTGTCCCTTGATTCGCCCCTGCCGGTCAGCTTCGCTAACCCCAGACGAGCCGACTGGCACAGGTACAAAGGAGTTCTGACAAATATCCTCCCCATGGAACCGTCAGAAAGCATCACAAACCCACAGGAGCTGGACGAAACAGTATACAAATTCACAGAGGCATGCAACACTACCTTCAAAGTGGCATGCCCCACAGAGAAACCAAGGGGAAGGAAAAAACCCCCCTGGTGGACCCAACAACTATCTATCCTCAGAACCAACTGCAGATGCCTGTTTAACAGAGCAAAGGCGGGAAATGAGGACACCCATTGGCTGAACTACAAGTTTGAACTAGCCTCTTACAAAAAGGCCATTAGAAGAGCAAAACGAACGGCATGGCAGACCTTCTGCTCTGACATAGAAAAAACAACTGATGCCGCAAGGCTCAGGAAAATACTCTCTAAGACAGCCGCGCCTTTGGGCTATCTTCAAAAAGCAGATGGATCATGGTCAGACTCCAGTAAAGAGTCCTTGGACCTGCTCCTAGACGCTCACTTCCCGGGGAGCCAACAAGCAGGTCATCCACCTGAAAGAGGAACAGGAGAGGTAATCGAAATAGATCCATTCCTATCAGACCGCAACATGAAATGGTCCATTCATAGTTTGAAACCATACAAATCGCCGGGACCGGACGGGATAACACCGGCTCACATCCAGCAAGCAGGACAAATAGCCATAAACTGGTTGAAAAAAATCTTCCAATCCATCCTGGCGGTTGGAGAACTACCAACAGCATGGCAAGAAACAAAGGTGGTTTTCATTCCCAAAGCAGGGAAGGCCACTCACACCACAGCAAAGGATTTTAGGCCAATAAGCCTAACATCATTCCTGCTTAAGAGCTTTGAAGGAATGATAAGCCT
Source organism: Drosophila suzukii (assembly GCF_043229965.1). Classification (NCBI taxonomy): domain Eukaryota; kingdom Metazoa; phylum Arthropoda; class Insecta; order Diptera; family Drosophilidae; genus Drosophila; species Drosophila suzukii. The sequence goes on along the minus strand of NW_027255939.1, from coordinate 2,423,564 downwards.
ACACATAAGGGCCACCGTATCCCCGACACAAATATCAAAAGCACAACACGCTTACACCAAAGGTAAGTCAACCGAATCGGCGCTACACTTGGTGGTAAACAGCATCGAGAAATCACTCAACATCGAGGAATACACACTGATCGCCTTCCAGGATATAGAGGGAGCCTTCAATAACGTGCTTCCCACCGCTATAACAGAATCTCTCACAGAACTAGGGGTTGAGCCGCCAATGGTGAGGCTAATCCATAAATTGCTGATAAGCAGAATGGTCACAGCCACACTAGGGACCTCAACCCAGACTAGACTAGTGAACAGAGGCACCCCGCAAGGAGGTGTACTATCACCCCTCTTGTGGAATATCGCAGTAAATAAACTACTGCGGATTCTGGAGGGAGGAGGATGTAAGGTCGTGGCATACGCAGACGACGTCGCCATCATCTTTAATGGAAAATATCCACAAACACTTTGCGATCTTATGACCGGTAAACTTAAAATACTATCGGAATGGACGATAGCGAACGGACTCGGGGTAAATCCCTCGAAAACAGAACTTGTTCTATTTACAAATAGATACAAAATTCCACAACTCAACCCACCCATTTTAAGCAATTGTAATCTCTCCTTTAGCGATCACGCCAGGTACTTGGGGTTAGTACTAGATAAACGCCTTAAATGGGGCTTAAACAACCAAGAGAGAACCAAAAAAGCGACCATTGCACTTTACTCCTGTAAAAAAGCAATCGGGCTAAGATGGGGCATGTCCCCAAGAATAGTTAACTGGATATACACAGCGGTAGTCAAGCCAATCCTACTGTACGGAGTGGCTCTGTGGTGGACCGCCTTGCACAAACAATGCATACTGACTCCTCTAAACAAAGTACAACGAATGGCGGCTTTGTGTATTAGTGGAGCCCTTCGAACCACCCCGAATGAAGCGCTGAATGCGATCTTGAACCTCCCTAGCCTGGACTTAGCAGGCATGGAAAGGGCCAAATCGGCAGGTATTCGACTGAGGGACACAGGGCAGTGGAAAGCCCAATTTGATGGCCATGCTAAAATTCTCCAGCATGATAAATCGATTCCAAAGATCACGGATCTATGCAAATCTATTGAATATAGTCACACACCCTTTGAGGCCCTGATTCCTGATAGAGAGGAATGGGAACAGGGCCGACCGGGCACGACGGACGCAATCTGTTTCTATACAGATGGCTCCAAATTAGAAGGACACGTCGGCGGAGGTGTATACTCCGAACAATTAGATATCAGGAAGTCATTCAGGCTCCCGGACCACTGTAGCGTCTTTCAGGCGGAGGTCCACGCTATAAAAGAAGCACTAACCTGTTTAGGGAACCTTAGCCTCCAGAGAGGACACCTAAACATATATAGTGACAGCCAAGCGGCTATTAAGTCGATCTACTCGACAAACACCAACTCCCGTACAATAGCAGACTGTCGCAGATCTCTCCACGAGATGGCAAATCAGTTTACTATCAGCCTAATATGGGTTCCGGTTCACCGAGACATCGTAGGCAACTGCATAGCGGACGAATTGGCCAGGCAGGGCACCACCAAGCCTCTCCTACCAGGAGAGGAAAATGTCGGTATGCCCATGACTACTTGCAAGCTAAACATAAAAAAACACTTCAACACACTAGCCAACACCCATTGGCAAAACTCACCAGACATGGCCTGTGATAAACAACAAAAAAACCTCGGAGTTACTCAAACTCAGCCGCACAGAGTGTGGCATGTTGATCCGAGCTCTTACAGGCCACTGGCTTGTTGGCGCACATGCCGGCAGGCTAAAAGCCCCGCAAAATGATTTCTGCAGAAGCTGTAGGGATGAGGAAGAAGTGGAAACGGTAGAACACCTTCTCTGCTTCTGCCCAGCCCTATGCAGACTCAGACTGAAACACTTGGGAAGCCCCTTCATCGACGATCTTACCGAAATATCGGAGATTAATCTCAAAAGCATAAGTGCCTTTATTAAATCTTCCGGGTGGAAGACATGCTGATCAGCTTAACACAGGCTGAAACTACTAGAAACGGGACCCTAGAGAAGGAAGAAGCGAGATCATGCGGTATCACAACGGACCCATTGAGGTCTAAGTGTGTCGGAATATAGTCCGACAGCCGCCCAAACCTAACCTAACCTAACCTAATCTAAGCATCCAAGTTCTGTGTTTAACTTAAGTGCAGGACTTACCTTGGTTTGAAGACAAACCATAATTGGTGACCACAGACGATTCGAACATCTGCAATCAAAGCAAACGCACCTCGACTTACTCAGAACTTCAACATAACCTCAAAAAATGCCGGATAACGAAGACTTCGTCGACGCGCAGGAACCACTGCAAATTCCTGATGCGAGTGCTGTGAACTCGGTATTTGCCAAGATGCCCTTCCCTCAACTACATTCCATCACCAACATCGAAATGTTGCAAGGTCTCGGTGCACGCAAAGAGCAGGAGAAATACGCAGCAGTAATTGCGTATGCTGATCCCAGTATGATCCCCAAAAACCTGGATCAAGTGCACGATCTTGTCAACAACCCACCACAAACAAACCCGTACTCAACCCTCAAGCAAGCAATTTTGTCAAAACTTGCCGAATCAGAGATGGTGCGCCCCCACAGACTTGCGACAGGAATTCAACTATGTTACGGTCGTCCTAGTCATCGGTTGTACGCCTCTACTGGATCAAGCGTTTATCACCTCCAGCGCGTGCTGTAATCGTAGGTCTGCTCGAAAGCACAACCCTGGCCCAGCTTGCAACTGTTGCCGATGCAGTGATGGATTCCCTTAACTACGACTTACTTTAGCAGGTCATTTACAGATATTCATGAGATGTGGCTGGAATCGACACCTCTCCATTTTACAAGCACTTGATTATTTTTCCTTTTTAGTATTTTCTCTACTAGGAAAGCATTTTTGTCTTTCACTTTTTGAAGTTCCTCTTCATAAAATGATCCATTAATAGGGGTACCCATATAATCTTGTATTTCATATGTTACGGGGTTTGTAGACTTGACTTTTAAAACTTTAAAAACTTCTGTGGTCCAATTAGGTTCGTATCCCTTCATAAATTCTCCTTTGTATTTTCTTATTTTAACAACAAAAATTTATGTTTTGGAAATATTTTTGGTTTATTATATACTGATTTGAAAATAAACTCTTCATTTTTCGTGCACACATCTATAGGCTTCATTTTAATTGTTCGGTGATAATAATTATTGTTTTGATTTACGATATAATTGATGTTATGAATCCACTTATATTTACCCTGCATACTAAAAATTTTCCATACACGATTTTTTAATGTTCGATTAAAGCGTGGTCACATTTCAATTTTAAGTTATGAACAACATAATACTCGAATCCAAAAATGACTTCGTGGTCCTGTTTCTTTCAAGAAGTTTTATTTCTTTTAGTTACACACATGTCCATCAGATAAGACTACTTTAAATAACCTGTAAATATGTTTTAGTCTTACCGGTATATAAAGGAGAAAGCCCTAGCAAGCACACCCTCAGTTGATTAAAAAATCTGAACCAATGATGAACACAGTCGATCGTAATTCAAGCATTATAGTAGGTTTTCAATATGTTTTTGGCAACAACAAACAAGTTTTTGTTAAGGAGCTGGGGCTTATGCCTGCTGGAACTGTTATACCTAATTTTTTCCATTTCAAACCGCCATATAATTTAAAAGAATTAAATAATGGAGCTCTTGAGCAGCAGCACCTTAACCAGCAGAACGTAAACGGATTGGATTGGTCAGCTAGAGATATTGCATACACGAGTCTTGAAGAAATACTAACACCACTCAATAAGTATCACACAGTTCTTGTTCGTGTTGAAATTAAAAGGAATTTTTTAATCAAGTATTTATCAACAAACAATATCGATATAGATATTGGAAGAAGTTTAACTCAACTACCCAATTTTTTTACGAATTGTAGAACACACAAGAAAAAACTTCCACTTTGATGTTTATTAAATAATTTAATTCAACAAACAAGTTGTTGTTAAGAAGCTGGGGTTTATGCCTGCTGGAACTGTTAACTGTTAAACAACAATTATGAAATATATAGCAATGGTGATGCATGTGTTTAAAATTTAGTAAAAAGAAATTCACGGTCTCGGCTGAGGAACTTGTGAGATGGTTCCAAAGTCGTCTAGCTGGGGCAACCGAGCGGGTCGCAGGTTGCGGATAGCGGACTGTGAATAAGCTGGTGGGATAAGTCAAACACGGTACCGTGGACGGAAACCCCAGTAAATAAACATTCCCGGACAGCCAGCGGGTATTTTGCAACGAAGCAATACCGACGATGCGAGTGTTCAGCCGCATCTAAATAGTTGCTTTACACAAACCCACTCCCAACACAACACCTACCCAACTCCCCTCCCAAACAACATCTCACTCCGGACTACGGTGAAGTACGGACCGTGCCAAGAGTCAGCCTGGCTGGGGGCCCGGATCAAAAATAGCCCAGTCTCAAACGGTGTGCTCAGGGACATGGCGACTCCCTGTTCTAACTATCGCCTTACCCGGGCATCGCGGATCTCTGCCCGGGCGGACTTTTCCCCTTCTCCGCAACTCGTGGGACCTAATTATGGATCAAAAAACAGAAGAAAAAAAGACAAAAAACATAGAGACGGGTACTCTTAAAAAACCCATGGATAAGACGAACACTGGTTCCACCTTCCATACCAGCACGGCCCAGAAAGGGCCGCATCCCAAACTGGGGATGATGGGTGGCAGAAAGCCAACCGCAAACGCCTCCGCGACGTGCGCATCTGCGCCGAAAGCAACGGTAGGCACTGCCAAGACGCTCGGGCCACCCGCTGGTGCAAAATATACATACGCAGAAAGGGGGACTGCCGCCCACACTCTGCGCTCACACACCAGGAGCACCGTTGCCACGCCTTCGCCTGAATGGCTAAAGAAGGTAGAGTGGGCAAGGAAGGTGCTCCCAAACTACGGGCAGGAAAAGCCCACTCAAGAGGCGACTCAGGCGAAAAGGCAGCGATCCCTCGAACTACCCGGGCCATCGGCGAAGAGATCAAAGATCCAGCCATCGGTCTCTTTCGCCGAAATCACGAAGAATCGTGTACTACTCGGCCTGATTGACAGGGGAAATCCGGAGGGCAGGATCCCCAGAAACAAGTGGAAGGCAGTGGAGTCCCACCTTTCCCTCATTTGCCTGCGCATGGTACGAGAGAAGCCAGGCACCTCGCCCTGTTGCATGGACGCGGGCTGGTACCAGGGCAGCGTCAAGGTGGTAGCATGCGACAGTCAGCGGTCGGCTGATATGTACAAAGAGGCGACGAGCAAGCTCGGCGAGGTATATGAAAGGGCAAACATCGTTGCGCTTGACTGGTGCGATGTCCCCAGTAGACTTCGAGCCAGGATCTGGATTCCAGCAGCGATCAAGACGCCGGAGGACATCTTCTTCATGTTGCAACAATGCAACCCGCACCTCCCCACGAAGGACTGGAAAGTCGTCAAGGTGCAGGAGCATGAAGGGGATGTCAACCAGGCGGTTTTGGTCCTGAACAAGGAGTCAGTAGCTCCGATCGAGACTGCTCGTGGAGTGCTGAACTTCGGGTTCAGTGCGATACACATCAAAGTGTATAAGGGCGACTCCAACGCCGCTAGCAGCTCTGCCGGCAACCCAGCCGAGCAGGTGCTTGCTGAGGAGTTGGAGGCACCTGGTGGGCCGGAGGACGGCTACTCTATTGATTCGTCGCTAAGCAGAGAGATGCGTGCGCTCGGACCGGCAATCGAGGACGTGGACCTCAGCGACACAGAGGAGGCCGACGTCACTGTGGTGGAGGTTGAAGCTGTAGATGTCACTAAGACTTCTACAAATAAACCTTCACCACAGTAAAGCAGCGTCTGCTGCACTTCTGCTTCGCCTGACAGAAGGCGGAGCCGACCTAGTCCTCGTACAGGAACCTTGGGTGGTAGGAGGCAAGGTTGCTGGACTAGGATCAAAAGAATACAAGCTTATGCTTGACCCAAAAGAAGGTAAAATTCGAACCTGCATATTAGCCAAAAGGCATCTTAGTATATTTCTACTTCGCAATTACAGCAACGGAGACAACACCGCAGTAAGCCTGGAGCTGCAGAGTGGCTCTATAAGGGTTCAATCGGCCTATTTGGCCTTTGAGAAGAAAAACCCCCCAGATGCGCTGGTCAGAGGACTAGCAGAGGAATGCGAAAAGCTCAAGTACGGATTGGTAATAGGCTGTGACGTCAACGCCCATCACACCCAGTGGGGTTGCCCAAACAACAACGACAGAGGTGAGTATCTTTTTGATTTTATTCTAAATTCGAACCTATTCTAATGCAATAGGGGCAATGTCCCTACACTCATAAATAAAGCTTGCCAAACGATCATAGATCTAACTTTGGTATCAGATTCACTCGTAGGCGCAGTCAAAAACTAGGCAGTCTCTGACGAGCACTCCTTTTCGGACCATAGATTCATAGAAACTGTATTGTCCCTTGATTCGCCCCTGCCGGTCAGCTTCGCTAACCCCAGACGAGCCGACTGGCACAGGTACAAAGGAGTTCTGACAAATATCATCCCCATGGAACCGTCAGAAAGCATCACAAACCCACAGGAGCTGGACGAAACAGTATACAAATTCACAGAGGCATGCAACACTACCTTCAAAGTGGCATGCCCCACAGAGAAACCAAGGGGAAGGAAAAAACCCCCCTGGTGGACCCAACAACTATCTATCCTCAGAACCAACTGCAGATGCCTGTTTAACAGAGCAAAGGCGGGAAATGAGGACACCAATTGGCTGAACTACAAGTTTGAACTAGCCTCTTACAAAAAGGCCATTAGAAGAGCAAAACGAACGGCATGGCAGACCTTCTGCTCTGACATAGAAAAAACAACTGATGCCGCAAGGCTCAGGAAAATACTCTCTAAGACAGCCGCGCCTTTGGGCTATCTTAAAAAAAGCAGATGGATCATGGTCAGACTCCAGTAAAGAGTCCTTGGACCTGCTCCTAGACGCTCACTTCCCGGGGAGCCAACAAGCAGGTCATCCACCTGAAAGAGGAACAGGAGAGGTAATCGAAATAGATCCACTCCTATCAGACCGCAACATGAAATGGTCCATTCGTAGTTTGAAACCATACAAATCGCCGGGACCGGACGGGATAACACCGGCTCACATACAGCAAGCAGGACAAATAGCCATAAACTGGTTGAAAAAAATCTTCCAATCCATCCTGGCGGTAGGAGAACTACCAACAGCATGGCAAGAAACAAAGGTGGTTTTCATTCCCAAGGCAGGGAAGGCCACTCACACCACAGCAAAGGATTTTAGGCCAATAAGCCTAACATCATTCCTGCTTAAGAGCTTTGAAAGAATGATAAGCCTACACATAAGGGTCACCGTAGACCCGACACAAATATCAGAAGCGCAACACGCTTACACCAAAGGTAAGTCAACCGAATCGGCGCTACACTTGGTGGTAAACAGCATCGAGAAATCACTCAACATCAAGGAATACACACTGATCGCCTTCCTGGATATAGAGGGAGCCTTCAATAACGTGCTTCCCACCGCTATAACAGAATCTCTCACAGAACTAGGGGTTGAGCCGCCAATGGTGAGGCTAATCCATAAATTGCTGATAAGCAGAATGGTCACAGCCACACTAGGGACCTCAACCCAGACTAGACTAGTGAACAGAGGCACCCCGCAAGGAGGTGTACTATCACCCCTCTTGTGGAATATCGCAGTAAATAAACTACTGCGGATTCTGGAGGGAGGAGGCTGTAAGGTCGTGGCATACGCAGACGACGTCGCCATCATCTTTAATGGAAAATATCCACAAACACTTTGCGATCTTATGACCGCTAAACTTAAAATGCTATCGGAATGGACGATAGCGAACGGACTCGGGGTAAATCCCTCGAAAACAGAACTTGTTCTATTTACGAATAGGTACAAAATTCCTCAACTTAACCCACCCATTTTAAACAATTGTAATCTCTCCTTTAGCGATCACGCCAGGTACATGGGGTTAGTACTAGATAAACGCCTCAAATGGGGCTTAAACAACCAAGAGAGAACCAAAAAAGCGACCATTGCACTTTACTCCTGTAAAAAAGCAATCGGGCTAAGATGGGGCATGTCCCCAAGAATAGTTAACTGGATATACACAGCGGTAGTCAAGCCAATCCTACTGTACGGAGTGGCTCTGTGGTGGACTCCTCTAAACAAAGTACAGCGAATGGCGGCTTTGTGTATTAGTGGAGCCCTTCGAACCACCCCGAATGAAGCGCTGAATGCGATCTTGAACCTCCCTAGCCTGGACTTAGCAGGCATGGAAAGGGCCAAATCGGCATGTATTCGACTGAGGGACACAGGGCAGTTTGATGGCCATGCTAAAATTCTCCAAAATGATAAATCGATTCCGAAGATCACGGATCTATGCAAATCTATTGAATATAGTCACACACCCTTTGAGGCCCTGATTCCTGATAGAGAGGATTGGGAACAGGGCCGACCGGGCTGACCGGGCACGACGGACGCAATCTGTTTCTATACAGATGGCTCCAAATTAGAAGGACACGTCGGCGGAGGTGTATACTCCGAACAATTAGATATCAGGAAGTCATTCAGGCTCCCGAACCACTGTAGCGTCTTTCAGGCGGAGGTCCACGCTATAAAAGAAGCACTAACCTGTTTAAGGAACCTTAGCCTCCAGAGAGGACACCTAAACATATATAGTGACAGCCAAGCGGCTATAAAGTCGATCTACTCGACAAACACCAATTCTCGTACAATAGCAGACTGTCGCAGATCTCTCCACGAGATGGCAAATCAGTTTACTATCAGCCTAATATGGGTTCCGGGTCACCGGGACATCGTAGGCAACTGCATAGCGGACGAATTAGCCAGGCAGGGCACCACCAAGCCTCTCCTACCAGGAGAGGAAAATGTCGGTATGCCCATGGCTACTTGCAAGCTAAACATAAAAAACCACTTCAACACACTAGCCAACACCCATTGGCAAAACGCACCACAGTGTCGCATCTCTCACCAGACATGGCCTGTGATAAACAACAAGAAAACCTCGGAGTTACTCAAGCTCAGCCGCACAGAGTGTGGCATGTTGATCCGAGCTCTTACAGGCCACTGGCTTGTTGGCGCGCATGCAGGCAGGCTAAAAGCCCCGCAAAATGATTTCTGCAGAAGCTGTAGGGATGAGGAAGAAGTGGAAACGGTAGAACACCTTCTCTGCTTCTGCCCAGCCCTATGCAGACTCAGACTGAAACACTTAGGAAGCCCCTTTATCGACGATCTTACCGAAATATCGGAGATTAATCTCAAAAGCATAAATGCCTTTATTAAATCTTCCGGGTGGAAGACATGCTGATCAGCTTAACACAAGCCGAAACTACTAAAAACGGGACCCTAGAGAAGGAAGAAACGAGATCATGCGGTATCACAACGGACCCATTGAGGTCTAAGTGTGTCGGACTATAGTCCGACAGCCGCCCAAACCTAACCTAACCTAACCTAAATTCACGGTCCTATCAGGATGTCTCTTATAATGGATTCTTTTAAGAGATTTATTGGAAATAGTCCCCGTAAAAATGAATATTTATTGTGATTATTGCGGATCTGATGCTCATTTCGAGAAGAACTGCTCCAAGAAACGCGATCAAGAGAATATTAATAAAACCTAGTTTAACTTGAATACATTATAATATAATGTATATATATATATAATATATTAATATTCATTCCGAATAAAATATAATTTTTAATAAAAAAATGTTTACACAATTTATACATCCTTTTACAATGCTTATTTGCGGACCCTCAGGATTGGGAAAAGCAACCTTTTTAGAAAATCTAATCATCAAAAAGAATGATCTTTTTAATATTTCAATAGATCGAATTATTTGGTGTTATGCAGAAGAGAGTGCCAAGCCCAATTTTGAAACAGTTGAAAATGAAACGAATGAACCAATTCTTTTAATATTGGATGACTTGATGATGGGAGCTTTTAATAAAAATTTGTGTGAGCTGTTTACAAAAGAATCACACCATAGGAATTTTTCAGTAATATTGGTAACTCAGAACATATTTCATAAATCTTCGCACACCAGAGATATTACACTAAATACCAAATACATTGTTGCTTTCAAAAATCCTCGTGATAAACTTCAATATCAATGTTTAGCAAGACAAATTTACCCAGAAAACCCAACGGAGCTATTTAATATATATAAAGAAGAACGGAGCAACGTCACGGATATTTACTTATTGATCTCACTCAGGGCATTAACGATCTCTTAAGATTTAGATCTGACATTTTTAATTCAGAATTCAGAATGAAAATGGTTTACAAAAAGAGCCTAAATCGCTTGAAAGCGAACAAACATTTATTGTCCCATAGTCCCATCTTAATGCTCTAAAAAAGTATAAAAATGCATTGCGCTACATTTTGTGTCCAAAGCGTACATTAAACTCTAAGAGAAAAGTCCTTATTCAAAAAGGGGAATTTCTACTTATTTTTATAACTTCATTGCTTTCTGGAATTTTTGGAAAACTATTAAAAAATGATTAAAAATAAACATAATTTAAGCAAAGTAATTTTAATGCCATCAGAAATTGATAAACAATGATAGAGGAAATCAATTAATAAATATTACATTTTTACCAATTTTGAATAATAACAAGATAAGTGATTTCGATAAATGGCTCAAAATTCGTCAAGAATTAAGATACTATCAAAATAAAAAACGTAATAAATCGTGGAATTTTCAAAATGAACAAAAACCAAATTCTATTACAACCAGAACAATTAAACCCCAAACCACTAATAAACCCCAGCACATTAAAATCAACATCAAAGTACGATCACTCACATCCGGAAAAATTTGAACTCCCGGATTTACCACCTGAAAGTGATTATGAGGATTTTATTTCAAATAAACAAGAAAATGTAGTATCAGATAAACGAAAAGTGAGTGATACCCCTTTTTTAGATAGTCAAACAGATAAAAAGAAAATAGGATTAGAGAAACCAGTGCTGAAAGTGAAGCTTAATGAACGACAACGAAAATTAAAAGCAAAACAAGGAAGAACGCTATAGTCGAGTACCTCGACTATTAGATACCCGTTACTCAGCTAAATGGATCAATTTTTTGGATCAATCGATAGGTATTGACGAGACCAATACATTTCATTTAACATTTTTTATCTAGCATGAAAATTGTGGGCGTCACAGGTTTGGACGGCTTGTGGGCGTTAGGGTGGGCGTGACAAACTTTTTTTCGGCCTTTGATAGGTATTGATGAGAACAATACATTTCAGTTATTATTATATTATTATTCTAGCAGCAAAACTGTAAGAGCCACAGTTTTGGGCGGCTTGTGGGCGTTAGAGTGGGCGTGGCACTCTGCTGAAACAAACTTGCGCTGCGTAAGAAGCTCAGGAATCTGCACGCCAAATCTCAATTGCCTAGCTCTTATAGTATAGTTTCCGAGATCTCAGCGTTCATCCGGACAGACAGACGGACAGACGGACATGGCTAGATCGACCGGCTAGTGATCCTGATCAAGAATACTTTATGGGGTCGGAAACGCTTCCATCTGCCTGTTACATACTTTCCGACGAATCTAGTATACCCTTTTACTCTACGAGTAACGGGTATAACTACAAAAATTGAAAACGGAAACTTTACCTTATCAAAATTTTAAATATGTATCAGGACGTGAAAGGTTAAGGCGATCGGTTAGAACAAAAAATTCAGTACAAACTGGTAAAAATAAATTAAATTGGATTTCGTATCATTAACTTCCATAAAAAATCAAATATGGGTTATTTAAAAAAGATTTTTATCACATTGTTAAGTAATGACTCAATGAATGTTTTTCCTGACAACGTAAAATGTGCATTTGCAAACATTGTAAACATTTCAGAGGACATGGACGATGATTGGGAAGTCGGTATTACAGATATATATTTGAATAATTACATTAAATATACAACCAAGATAAAAATGTCGTCGAAGAAACGGAATTTGTTAGTCTTGTAAATGCTGAAACATTTAGGTATAAAAATGTATCCGTTCAAACGAATATACCTGAAAATGGATTGATTGTTATTTACACTGACATAATAAAACCAAGGTCAGTGGGTAGTAAAAGACCGCGATGCCTTCATGTATTGCATTATAATGGAAAGGAAAAAAAAATTCAATTTAAAAATATTGGATATTATCCTTTGGACATAAAACTAATTACTGATTCCAATGGATATAAGGTACTGTGGCGATCATGTTTTCTGCCATCTGGCATCGCTAAAAACTCCTTAGAAGAGATTGGTATCAAAAAACCTCTCTGGGCACACTCCTTGAAGAACCACGCTAAAAAGCCCACTAAGAAAAGAGATCTCAATTCTAAACAATCACTCAGTTATAACAAAGCACCAAAATATATATATTATAATCTAAGCATCCAAGTTCTGTGTTTAACTTAAGTGCAGGACCTACCTTGGTTTGAAGACAAACCATAATTGGTGACCCCAGACGATTCGAACATCTGAAGTCAAAGCGAACGCACCTCGACTTACTCAGAGCTTCAACATAACCTCAAAAAATGCCGGATAACGAAGACTTCGTCGACGCGCAGGAACCACTGCAAATTCCTGATGCGAGTGCTGTGAACTCGGTATTTGCCAAGATGCCCTTCCCTCAACTACATTCCATCACCAACATCGAAATGTTGCAAGGTCTCGGTGCACGCAAAGAACTGGAGAAATACGCAGCAGTAGTTGCGTATGCTGATCCCAGTATGATCCCCAAAAACCTGGATCAAGTGCACGTTCTTGTCAACAACCCACCACAAACAAACCCGTACTCAACCCTCAAGCAAGCAATTTTGTCAAAACTTGCCGAATCAGAGATGGTTACGGTCGTCCTAGTCATCTACTCAGCCAACCACAGCAAACTAACGCCACCAATGACGAATCGGTTGTACGCCTCTACTGGACCAAGCGTTTATCACCTCCAGCGCGTGCTGTAATCGTAGGTCTGCTCGAAAGCACTCCCAACACAACCCTGGCCCAGCTTGCAACTGCTGCCGATGCAGTGATGGATTCCCTTAACTACGACACTTCAGATCACATGTGTGCAGTATCACAGCAAAACGCCCACCACCAGCTGGTTAAACGCCTGGATGACAACGACAAGATGGTACAGCAGATCAACAACAAGCTGAGTCAGCTCCTTGGCACCACCAATCAGCAACGCGGTCGGAGCTATGTACAATCGCTCACCCAACAACAACAGCTCCGCAGTAACACACCATCCAGGGACAATTCTAACCCTCAATTATGCTGGTACCACAACAAGTACGCGGACAGTGCGTAACGTTGCATTCAACTGTGCTCTTTCCATGCCAACAACAATTAAAAAAACTAAGCTCCACCGTTGGAAATCAACAGGGCAGCTCCGACGGTCGTAACGCAAATGCCTCAAAACGCTACCCATTGTTCAAAGTAAATATCTGCAGAATTTCATCCTCCAACCGTCTCTTCGTTCCGGACTCCAAATCGGGTAAACATTTTCTCATCGACACTGGGGCTGACGTATCTGTTATACCACCAAAAACAATTAATCGAGACATCAAAGCTAATAATAACCATACGCTATTCGCAGCTAATGGAACAGCAATCCATACTTATGGTACCACCCGCCTTACGCTGAATCTCGGCTTGCGCCGCCCTTTCACGTGGATTTCTACCATAGCCGATACGAGAATCCCAATCATTGGCTCACACTTCTTGCAGCACTTCTATCACTTGGTTGATCTTAAAAACTCGAAGTTAGTTGATGTCGAAACACGCCTATCATGCTGCGGTATATTTAGCCAACAATCAATTGCGGAGATCAGGACATATAACATTCACTGCGAATTCTTCAAGCTACTGGAAGAATTTAAGGACATCACACAGCTTAACTCATCTCCCCCTCAAGCAACAACCGCCAACGTCACACACTGCATTGAAACCAAAGGCTCTCCACCATTCGCTAGGCCCAGAAGACTTACTCCAGAAAAATTCCAAGCAGCAAAAAGTGAGGTCCAGTATCTGGTCAACCTCGGCGTTTGCCGCGCGTCAAAAAGCCCTTACGCCTCCCCGTTACACATGGTCCGTAAGGCTATTGGTGAATGCCGTCCATGCGGCGGTTACCGAGCTCTCAATGCCCAAACCACCCCAGATCGGTGTCCCTTACCATACATTCAAGACTGCACTGGATTTTGTCTTCGCTTACGTCGATGACATCGCGGTTGCATCAGTTAACATGGAGCAGCACTAACTTCACCTCCGCAAAGTATTTTAACTACTGCGCCAATTCAACCTCACCCTTAATCCAGATAAATGTAGTTTCGGAAAGAAGTCGATCGATTTCTTAGGCCATCATATCTATTTAAACGGCATCAAACCACTGCCAGAAAAGGTAAAGACCATTTCGGATTTCCCTCTGCCCAAAGTCGCAAAGGAGCTACGCAGGTTCTTGGCAATGATTAACTTCTACAGGCGATTCTTGGCAAATGCAATTCAACATTAAGCACCGCTAAACCAACTTATCCCTGGAAATACGAAGAATGACTCAACTCCAATCACTTGGACTGCCGCCAGCATCAACGATTTCGATGAATGTAAGCGAACTCTTGTAGAGGCAACGTTACTTGTACACCCAGCACCCTCTGCGCCACTTTCTCTCTGCACAGATGCAAGCGATTTCGCAGTTGGATCAGTACTACATCAAGTCGTAGACGGCCAGTTTCAACCAATGGAGTTTTTCAGTATAGCACATATGATCGAGAGCTGCTCGCTATACCTCAGCATCAGACACTTTCGCGACATGCTAGAATTAAGAACGTTTGACATTCGCACAGACCATAAACCTTTGGTATACGCTTTTTCGCTAAAACCTGAAAGAGCCTCCCCACGACAACTTCGACAATTGGATTTCATTAGCCAATTCACTACCTCTATCCTGCATGTGGCTGGAATTAAAAACACTACCGCTGACGCGCTTTCCCATCTCAACCATCGAACGCGAAATAATTGACTACAACCAACTCAGCATCGCACAAGCAAGTTGCGAATAACTTAAACGGCTACTAAACGACAACACCAGTGCATTGCAGTTGAAGTCAATCAGCATTCCCAACTCTACCAACTCAATAATTTGCGATTTATCTATTTCCATCGTGCGACCTTTTGTTCCACAGCCTCTAAGGAAGAACGTCATCAGAAAACTACACAACATTTCTCACAGTGGAGTTGGATTAACGATAAAACTTATCAAGCAAAGCTTCGTATGGCCCTCAATGCACAAGGAGATTTCTCAATTTGTTAAACACTGTATACCTTGCCAAAAATCAAAGATTTCCAGACACGTCCGCTCGCCGCTGCAGCAGTTCACGCTTCCTACACAAAGATTCGACCACATCAACTTAGATCTCATCGGTCCATTACCACAATCATGTCAATATAGATACTGTTTAACAATCATTGACCGTTATACACGTTGGCCAGAAGCCATCGCAATCGAGGACATGCACGCCAACACGGTAGCCTCTGCACTCATCGGCTCGTGGATCTCAAGATTTGGAGTTCCAGCCCGCATCACAACGGATCAGGGCAGACAGTTTGAGTCCCAATTGTTTCATGAAGTGTCACGACTGCTAGGAATAGACCACCCAACAGCATGCTGTTAACCAATCTTCAAGACCTCGTACAATTAGACTTCCTGTTCGTTTTACATCATGAAGTCTAGGGGGAGTACTGTGGCGATCATGTTTCCTGCCATCTAGCATCGCTAAAAACTCCTCAGAAGAGATTGGTATCAAAAAACCTCTCTGGGCACACTCCTTGAAGAACCACGCTAAAAAGCCCACTAAGAAAAGAGATCTCAATTCTGAACAATCACTCGGTTATAACAAAGTACCAAAATATATTTATTATAATCTAAGCATCCAAGTTCTGTGTTAACTTAAGTGCAGGACTTACCTTGGTTTGAAGACAAACCATAGTACCATTTGAAACTTCAGCTGTTCCGATTTTCGTTACTCTTCACTTTAGAAGAAGGAGAAGGTCAGGACTATAAATAATGCATACCCAAATATTATTTATTTAGAACTAAAATAGTCATTATGGTGAAATCTTATCAAGATTATTATGTAAATCAGTGTGGTGGGGGCTTAAGCAACATCGGAAGTCTTTACATATCTCCGCATATAGTGCAACAAGGACCAGGAATCGGAAATTTTTTTAGCGTTCTTTTTAATTACATAAAACCACTTTTTCTTTCGGGTATAACTACTATAAAAAATTAGCCTGCTGAGACTGGTAAGGCTGTAAACAATGAATTTGGGAGAAAGCCTTTAAGAAATATAATTTAAGAACAAATTGCTTTACAAAATCTTTCAAATAAAGCAATTGATAATAAAGCATTTGAACTCTATCTTCAAACCAGTGATTGATGTATCTGATGTTCTTCAGAGTCTTAATACTCTCAAGCTCTCATTTTCTCCGGGACCTGATAGAATACCAAGTTGTATACTTAGGAATTGTTCATCTTATCTTGCTCTTCCCGTAACATTGATATTTAATCTGTCCCTAAGTCAATGTAGATTTCCATCCATATGGAAGGAATCCTTTATTATCCCATTGCTTAAAAAAGGGAACAAGTCCGATATCTCAAACTATCGCGGTATTGCTAAACTCAGTTCTATTCCTAAACTTTTTGAAAAAATTATTACCTGTCAGTTGCAGCATCATTGCAGGTCTATTATTTCACCTTGTCAGCATGGCTTCACTAGATGTCGCTCTACTTCTACAAACCTACTTGAATCTACGTCTTTAATTACTACAGGTTTTCTGACACATCATCAAACTGATGTGATTTATACCGATTTCTCTAAAGCTTTTGATTCAGTGAACCATAGGATTCTTATTTATAAACTGTCCCTTTTAGGTTTTCCTACTAGAGTGGATACTTTCCTACCTTTCTAATAGAACTCAAATGGTCTGTTTTAATAATAAAACTTCCAAAATAATTAATGTTACTTTTGGAGTGCCACAGGGTAGCCACCTGGGACCTTTACTTTTTGGCTTAATGATTAATGATCTACCTTATGTCATAAAAACGTTAACTGTTTTAATGTATGCAGATGATGTCAAGCTATGTTTGTCCATGTGTTTACCTAATTCATATAATGTCCTTCAATTAGATCTTCATTGTGTGTATACGTGGTGCATGATTAACATGTTGAATTTGAACTATTCTAAATGTAACTTTATGACCTTTTATCGTTGTAATCCATCTCTGTATTCTTATTCTATCGGAAATAACGCCCTTGAACGTATTTTTTCTGTTCAGGATCTTGGCGTTCTATTTGATCACAAACTTAGATTTAAAGACCATATATCTACTATAACTAACAAAGCCAGAAGTCTCCTGGCGTTTATGAAGCGCTGGTCAAGGGAGTTTGATGATCCATACACAACAAAGCTTTTGTATGTTTCTCTTGTTCGTCCCTCAATGGAATATTGCTCGTGTATATGGTCACCTCAAATTAGCTGTTACCAAAATATGTTAGAGTCCGTTCAAAAACAATTCCTTTTATTTGCTTTGAGAGGTTTAAGCTGGGACACAGGAAGTCGATTGCCCTCGTATCATGCGAGGTTGCGCCTGCTGGACTTACCAACCCTGAACCATCGTAGAAAGTGTCATGGAGTTACGTTTTTGCATAAATTAATTAATGGTGATGTCGACTCTCCCTTCCTTCTTAGTTCCCTCAACTGGAGTGTACCCTGTAGAACAGTTCGTCGTTTTCGTCCGTTGTCCCTGCCAATTTGTAGATCCAATTATGCCCTTCATGATCCTTTTCGGGTTCTTTGTGACGACTATAATGCACTGTGTCACGTCTTACTGTTTGATAGCCCTAATGCAACTAATTATGATAAACTTATGTATTTTCTATCTTCCAATAATTTGTAAATTTCTATGTTACTAGCCATTCTATGTGAGCATGTATTTTAAACTGTCTATTGTTATTTCGTCTTTTTCCATGTCCGCGATTTCGTTTTCTTGCCCAAATCGGTTAAGGGCTCCGCGCGTAACAAGCATTGCTTGTTGTCGTAAGGGCCACTTGTTTGTACTGATCATAGTGCATCAATGTCCAAGAATAAAATTACTCGTTTTCAAAGTGGAAGTGGAAAAGGCTAGGTAATAGGAAAAAACAACTTCATTATACATATAAACGACAACGTAAACATACCCAAACGCAACATAAAAAAAAAATCAACAAGAAAATTAAATATTAAAGATATTTTTTCTGAAGCAAAATGAGTACGCATATCGAATGTATGAAAAGTGAATTAGATTTGTTTGCGGCACACCCCACTCAAAGTTCTATTCTAAGAGCTGAAGAGGTCTCATACAATCTAATTGCTTCTTTGGACGGCGCCTCTTCAATCGAATTGGTTTGCTTGGGAAATGGTGAAACGTATCGAGATTTATCAAGTGTTTATTTACGACTTGTTGTGCAACTTAAAAAAATTGATAGCAGCAGCATTGAAGGAAATGCTCTTGGTTCTGTAAACAATATTCTACATTCAATATTTAGAAGTTCGTCAGTTTATTTAGATAACTTAAACTATTATTTTCCAAATTTTGGAAGAATAACAGCAAGGAAATATGTTTATTCGGACTCGATGAGACCCTTAAAAATATGTTTCAAAATAGTAACAAGGTTGAGTTATTCGGAAAAGTTCATGCAGATATTTTTAATCAAAACAAACTGCTTGTTAACAATGTTGATTTAAGAATGAATTTCAATATTGAAAAAAAACGTTTTATTTAACGGAAAGTGGCACTGAATCAAATTTAAAGATACTTAAAGCACAACTTTTCATGAACCATATAACAGTTAACCCAAGCATTTTATTGGCTCATCATCATGCTTTACAAACAAAAAATGCTCTGTACCCATTCAGCAAGGTTGAAGTCAAATCATTTACAATATATCCGGGCAACAATACACTGTCGATGTAGACAATGCAGTTATCGGTCAAATATTAAATTTCCTGGCCTTTTGTATGGTTAAAAACCGCTCATACTCAGGAAACCGAGCCTTAGACCCATTTTAATTTGAACATTTTAAAATTCAACGCTTTAACCTATTGGTTAATGGAGTTCAAGTTACTTCCCTGGGCTCTGGAGTTCGATTACTCGAACGCTGAAAAGGTTCAAAGCTCAAGAGGTTATAATATGCTTTTTAGATCATGTGGAATTAAACACTACGATCGTGGACTACAAATTACCAAGGAAATGTTTTATTCAAACAGTTTTACATTAGCCTTTGACTTAACTGCTGATCAATCAAATTCAACTATATGTTCAAATTTAATCTCTCAAGGTACTATAAGAATCGAAGGAAGATGTTCGGAACCACTTGCTGAAGCAGTTACTTGCTTGGTATACTGTGAATACGATTCAATGATTGATATTGATAAGCATAGAAACATTCGTACGCTCTTTTAAAATGAATACTTTACAAATTGAACATTTTCTTTGTAAGCATTCAAAGACAAAATCTATTTTTAAAGGAGTTTTTCCCTCGGATAGGTTACCAAAAACTAACTAACTAACTAAGTATCCCGCAGTAATAATTGCGAATACCGACACTTCAGATCAACCTGGAACTCATTGGATTGCATTTTATTTTGACAGTCGTAGGTCAGCAGAGTTTTTCGATTCATATGGTCAATATCCCTAGAAAAAAGGAAATTTAAAAATTAAAATCGTACGCTTATAAATTTGTTTAATAAGCAATAACTACAGGGATTCTTTTCTAACACTTGCGCACATTGTTGTATGCTGTAAAGTCTTTTTAAAAATAAAAAAAACCTGATTTTTTTAAAGAAAATTCAAGAAAAAGGACTATTTTTTTAATGATAAATTAATAATAAAAATGTTTAAGAACCATTTAAAAAAAATAGAAAACATAAATATTTAAGTAAAATCATCTGGTTTTATTTATGGTTTTGGAGCAATACGTTTGTTTAACTTATAATATTTAATCATTAGCCTAAGGGCTTCCTCTTTCAGTGAAGGCAGCATATGACACTGACATGTGTCTGCTCCAGATGAGGCATCGTCGTCGCCCCAGGGACAAAGTTTATAATGGAATCCAAACTTCGAATGGATCAACTCGTTTTCCTCTTAATTCTCCAAAGTAGCTTTTAGGAACTCCATTCTTTGTAGGTTTTGCTCGAAAAGCATGCCTTCAAATTGCATCAAGAATAGTTCTATCTGTTGAGCGAACAGTTTTAAGGAAAACTATTTCTTTTTCAGACTGATTTAAGACTGTTGTTGGATTTAAGAACTCAGCTCTTTATATTGAAGAATTTTATTTACTTTACTTATTTACTGATAAAAATTCAATTTGAGCACAACTATATCTGTTCAGATCTTTTCCTTTATATACCAAATGAGTTATTCCATTCTCATTTAATATCCTAAATGGTGTCTTTGTAGAAAATTTGTTCACATAACTTTTAGGTAGAAATATCCAAACATCTTTGTCGTCCTTATCAGTTAAATACAGAGCTATTTTAGCTCCATATGGTGTCTTTTTCAGCTTACATCCAGTGGTCTTATACTCAAATCCAATACATAGATTTTCAGTTTTTGTGTAGCCAATCACAGGCTTCACTTCATTTAAGGTCTCTAAGAAGTCCTATCAAATTCACCAAGATTAGTTGATAAAGTATTTACTTTTAATTTAAATGATTACTATTTTTGATCAGCGTAAGATTGGATTCGTTGTGCACTAGTACCTAACTGTTGTATACTAATTCTTTAACCCGAAATTACATGGTCTTTTATACTTGTCAAAAACTATATATTTCCATCAATTCATGTGGAGTAAATGAGATAACGAAATGTCTTCATTATATGTACCAAAATACTTATTCAAACGATGTAATACTTGAGAATAAAGTCAGAAATACATATCCGTATGTCTATCTCTTTTTATATTTATATAAATCTTTCAATAGCGTTAAAATAAAGTTAGTGTATATAACGTAAGAATTGTCCCTCAGGTTCTATATAAGATACATTTTTTTTATAGAAAAGTCAGTTTATTTTTAAAAACATCGAAATGGTGAAGTATCATTGCGAGTTGTGCTCAGAAACCAATTCCTTTACTACTCGCAGCGGCCTAAAAGCGCATATCAGAAATCTAAATCTTCCTTTTATTATTGTTTTTTCTGTCCTAAAGTACGGAATATTTGGTTGCGATACGACTTTAATATGCATCATCTGTTGGTTCACAGCGCAGAGCTAAAAAGTATTTGTACGGCAAAGACAAATGGTCCAATAAATAAAAAGATACTCCAATCCTGGGTCCCTATTTTGGGTCGACGATGCAGCCGGTTGAAATACGCTTGTAGGAGGCGATCAACCGAATCTTCTGCTTCGGAAGCCTGCACAAATTCCAGATCCGAATTTTCAATTATTTCAACATCATAACCTTGCGTAGGTGGTAATTCCAAGTTGTCAATCTCAACCTCGTTTTCCGAATCGATAAATTCTACGGTTAGATCCATAGGTATGCAGTACTGATGCATTTGAAGAACTGATCCTGAGCAATTTGAGTGGTGTCATTTTTATAGTCTAGAATGCTCACATAACAGGTTGACATCTACAGGGAGTGCATACAGGCATGTTGTACTCCTAGAACCAATCCCAAAACCCCAGTAGAATGGTTATTAGAAGGAAAACGAACACAAGGATTGATAACAAGTTACCGGGGGTGAACGTGGTGTAGGAGGGGTTAGGATGTAGGTAAATATCGAAGGTGTACAACTTTGACGCAGGTTAAGGAAAGGCAATCTCTGTGTAAGCAAGATATGAGTAAATGGTCAGTTAAGGTCGGGCCAGCATTGGTATAAGATGTCGCGATGCAACCTTTCGAATTTCCTAAGCCTTAAGCTAAGTGTAGCTATTAAAAGCGGTTGCGGAGGTTTTTTAGGCGGTTTTAAATGTATTTTGTATGAGTTGTTTTTAATTGCAAGCATATACTCATACCATAATCAGTGTGTTTGGTATTCCACGGAATCCTCCCGTTTTATTGCATTTCAAATATTGTAACCCCTCGTTATCTTCTGAGAATGAGTAGGAGAAAGTGAACGTGCGTACCCACGAACCCGAGTCTCACCCCTACCCTCGACTCCTTACTCATGACTGCTTGTGCGCGAAGGTGTGAAATTTTAATTTTGTGAGTTTTGTTCAAAATGTGCAGTTTATATTTTAGAACAGAGAAAATTATACCATTGGAAAGGGCTTGAAAAATGCTTTTCAGTAACACCACTTTTGTTATATTTTTTTTTATTGAGGGTTATTTTTCAATTCAATTCAATTCAATTCAATTTTCAATTTCTAATTCTGCCTCCTCCCGTATATTCCCAATACTCGACTGAAAAAGGCAAAAAACAACGATGACCGCCGATAACGTAATTAGTATAAGCCCTTAAAAAAAAAAAAAATTTGGTATCATTGGAAAGCATTTTTCAAGCCCTTTCCAATGGTATAATTCTCTCTTCTCTGTTCTAAAATAAAAACTACACATTTTAATCAAAACTCACAAAATTCAAATTTCACACCTTCGCGCACAAGCAGTCATGAGTAAGGACTAGAGGGTAGGGGTGAGATTCGGGTTCGTGGGTACGCACGTTCACTTTCTCCTGCTCATTCTCAGAAGATAACGAGGGGTCACAATATTTGAAATGCAATAAAACGGGAGGATTCGGTGGAATAGCAAACACACTGATTATGGGATGAGTATATGCTTGCAATTAAAAACAACTCATACAAAATACATTTAAAACCGCCTAAAAAACCTCCACAGCCGCTTTTAGTAGCTACTGGTGTACCTTGGCCCACACGACGTCACCCACCGCTGGAGTCCATTGCCTCCTCCTTAGGTTATAATGCCTAGCCTGATCCTGGGAAGCTTTCTCCAGATTCCGCCTTACAATCTCGAAGATTTCCCTGAGTTTCCTGGCCTTCTCTTCCGGGGTCTCAGTCTGTCGTCCGGTCCCTATGGTCTCTCTGTCATATAGGGCACTCGGTAGTCTTGGTTTCTGCCTTGGGTAATGAAAGACGGTGTGTCACCTGTCTTTGGTTCTGCCCTGCGAACTGCGCTATCATTGTCTTCACCGTCCTATTTTCTCTCTCAGTCGGGTTCTAATGCGGGGTTTATGGAGCTCTGAACTGTTGCTTGGTTCCCATTTCGGCCAGGAAACTCTTTAAAATTTGGCGGGCAAACTGTACTCCGTTGTCCGTTACTTTCGGAACCCCATACCTCGCGATTATGCATTCCCTGAAAGCTTTATTTACGGTCTCGGCCGTCGCGCTTCGCAGTGTCACCAACTCAGTCCACTTGGAGAACCGGTCCATCAGTACCAGCAGCATTTGGTTGCCGTGCCTTGAACGTGGCAGGGGTCCGACGAAGTCCGCACATACCGTAGTTCATGGTTCCTCTGGCACCTGCGTCAGCATTTTCCCAGCCGCCTGCATCTGATTCGGCTTGAATCTCATGCATGTCTCGCATCCTCGCACGTGGGCTCGGTCGTCTCTGTGCATTCCTGGCCAGTAAAACCGGACTGCCAGACGTGCTATTGTCTTTCGACTTCCAACGTGGCCAGCCGCCGGTAAGTCGTGGTTCTCCTTCTTCACCGTTTCCCGTAGAGCTTTCGGGACGCATATCTTCCATGTTGCGACATCCTCGCTGCCCGCTCTATTAGGTTTATTCCTGTACAGGGTGTTATCCTCCATCACGTAGTCCGGATACTTTTGCGCATTTCCTGAGTCCAGCTGCATGCTGCAGAAACTTCCGCCTCCGATGTCTCCTTGATCGCTCAAAGCGTTTCCGGTAGTGGATGAGTTGTCCTTTCCTGTACGCTACGATGGGTCGTACTGCTGCAACTCCAGGGCCCATCTGGCGATCCTCCCTGAAGGGCTTTCTATGCTGTTGTGCCACTACAGCGCATGTGGTCAGTTACTATTTAAAGTGGTAAAGCGCTTTGACGTTTTGGATCGCTAAGACGATTGCCAAGCACTCCTTCTCGGTCGTTGACTAATTCTTCTCAGCGCCGTTGAGCGTTCGGCTTTACCTTACCTTTTCGCCTCGTTCAGTTTCCTGGGTCAAGATTGCCCCGATGCCGTAGTCGGTCGCGTCAGTTTGCTGATGTTCCTGTGTCCACACCCACTTATTGCCCTTGCGTAGCAGATCGTTGAGAGGTTTGACTATTTTTGCGAAGTCAGGTACAGACCGGCGGTACCATGATGCTACGCCCAGGTACTGTCGGAGCTCTCTTACTGTCGGTGGTGGTTCTAGTTCGGCGATGGCTGCTACCTTCTCCGGATCCTTTCCTATTTCTTCGCTAGTCACTCGATGACCAAGATACAACAGCTCTTTCTTGAAAAATTGGCACTTCTCCGGGCTTAACCTCAGATTTGCCTCCTTTAGCCGTCGGAACACTTCCTTCAGGTTAGCCTTGTGTTCTTCCAGCGAGCGCCCGATCACTATGATGTCAACCTGGTAAGCAAATGCGTGCGGCGACATTTCGGGACCGATTACCCGGTCCAGCACCCGTTGAAAGGTCGCAGACGCCGAATGAAGTCCGAATGGCATTACTCTCCACTGAAATAAGCCTTTCCCCGGCACTGTAAACGCCGTGTACTGCCTGCTGCCTTCTTTCAGTGGGATTTGCCAGCACTCATCCTTTAGGTCCAAGCTGCTGATGTACCGTGCTTCCCTCAGTTGGTCGAGAATGTAATTTATTCGGGGCACCGGATAGGCATCCTTTATAGACTTGGCGTTGATTTGCGTTACCATCACGATCGGAGAGCTGTATGGGCTGCCATGTTCGATGTTGATGTCATGGTGTTGAAACTCGATAGCTTTGCCTCCAGGAATTTCGTCGTGTCGTCATCTTCGCTTGCTTGTTGCACGACTGCCACCGATAGCTTCTCCTCGAGCCATCCATTGGGTCGATTCCTGGCCGGTATTATTATTTCGTGTCCAGCACACTTAATCTCAGTTCCGACATGTGTTAGAAAGTTCCATCCCAACACCAATGAATCCACTACCCCTGGTAGTATCAGCAGGCTCATGCTCAGTCGCTTGTTCCCGAAAGCGAATTTCACCTCCAGCTGTTCATCGATTCCGCCACATCTTCCGTCTGCCAACTTAACTTGCCGTCGTATCCTCGTAATCTTCCCGAGGGCTGCCAGGTTGTCCGCCAGTTCTTTGCCTCTCTGCGGTTGAGATCGCTGGGCATATCCCGTCTGCTGGCAGCATTCGACGCTCCTGACGCCTACTCTCCCGCACACCCAGCAGAACAACAGGCGTTGGTGTCGACTTGGTCTTCGAGAATTTGTTTTCTTCCGCGAACGCTTCCCCTTCCTTTTCGAGTTCTATGCACTCACCTGCTAATATCATCAGCGTGTACAGGTCCGACACTTTGTACGCCCTTAGGAGGATCCTTAGACTCGGGGTGCAGTTTTCCTTGATGATCTTTAGGGTCTCTTTAGCAGAACAATTAAGTGGCCTTACCATCGTCTGCATGTCGATCATGTAGCCTTTGAAAGACTCGCTAAAGCCCTGCTTCCTTTGCCTGACCTGATCCGCCAGCCTGGTGAAGAAGTCTCTCGGCAGAAAGTATGTGTGGAAGCTATCTATGAGCTTCGCCCAGTTTTTCCATTGTTTGTTGTTGGCGATGAACCACTTCAAAGCCCTTCAATTAAACAATTCCGGCATCGCTCGGGCAATCATGTCTAAATCCAAGCCGTATGTGTTGGCGGACCATTCCACCTGCTCCAGGAACCGGAACGGTTTTTCGGCCCCGTCAAACCTGAATGACCATTCGCGGACCTGTTTAGCGATCCTTGCATAGTCTGACTGACTGGATCTCGAGATCAGCGCTGTTATTTTCCTGTCCTGGCTTGACTCTCCTGTGTGCCTCTTTTTGTAAGTTGTCAACGCTCAGGCTTGCCACTAGGGTGTCCCCTTCGGCGTTCGTTAACGTGATGCTTGGGCCGGCTTTGTCGTGGTATGTAGCTTCCAGCTCGGCCCAGATGTCGACGAGTTGTGGGTCATTATGAGTTTCTGAGAAATACTCGGATAATGCCTTTCTCATGTCTTCTAATCTGCCGTCCAGGGTGACATTAAGCCTCTGTGCGACTTTGGCGAAGTCCTCCTTTTTAAGCCGGTAGATCCACTTCTTTCCCATTCTGTTTAAGTTGCTTTCACTGCTGGGACAATCACGTTGGGCCCCAGATGTAAGGAACTGATTTTTGTGATCTGCTCTCTACGAGATTCGTGCGGCTAGCTCAGTAGATTGTGTGTTCGTCCCACCAATTTTATATAAACGTGACCGCCCAGTAGCTCAGTAAGAAAGCACAGAATTCACGGGTTCGTAGTGGGTTTATTCCGGGTAGATTATTACAAATTATTATTACTTGGTAGCTTGGATGGCCTTGATATCGCCACTTTTGGCCCTTGGTATCTCCGACGGTCCTGGTTGTCTCGACGACCTCTCGCCTCGTTGTCTCGGTGCTCCAGTCCTGTAGCTCCCTGAAGATCCTTGAAGCTCCCTGAAGATGCTCGCTCGCTGCTCGTCCCTGACGACTGACTGCTTATGACGACTTGGACTCGCGAGGGGGTCAGCCGTGCGGGCTTAGGGAAGCGTCACCGTTCTCAGACTAGGGTGAAAGGATGCTCCGCTCTCCAGGATCACTCCTCTTGACACGCCGCCGCCTGTCCCTTGCTCTGTCCCGGATGGTCCCACTGGGGTTTCTGCTCAGCCCGCGCGAACAGTCACGGCTAAACGCCAGGAAGCTGCCTCGCGCTTTAATTCGCTTCTACGCCTAGTGTAAACGAACGTTCCACCCTAACCTCACCCTTTCGCTTATTGTCCGGGACGTTTCCGCTCGCCTCGATCTGTCTTGCTTGTCTGTCGTGATGTGGTGGCTGGTTTGCTGCTGACAATGTCTTGCGCACTGCTTCTGGCTGTACTGGTCGACCGCTCTCCCTTCTGGCTTGTTATACTCGGGATTCGGACACGCCGTTCCGGGACTTCACGAGTCGAAACCGTAGGGCTCTTTTGGACAACTTCACTCGAGACCGTACCGATCGACCGCTCTCCCTTCTGGCTTGTTATACTCGGGATTCTCCAGGCGTACCGCCAGGACTTAGTTGATAGGGATAAACAGCCTGCCTTGACCTAGCCGTGTGATGCCTTCTGGACCTCAGCTACCTGCGTCTAAATTCGAAGATTCCTGGTATCTTAATCCCGAAAGTCTCGACGTAGCGATCTTGCTCACTGTGGGCTCCCACGGCGCTGCTTTTCCGACGACTCGACTTGTTGTAGCTCCCTTGTAGTTTATTTGATTGACTGTCTGTTCACTTTGGTATATTGACGGATCTTGACGGTTTGACTCCTCGTGATCGACTGATGCTGCTTCCATCGCTGGACCCACTTATGGCTCCTGGTACCGTTAATTTTTGGCATCTGCGCACGGCATCACTTCAGGGCCCCACACTTTCTCTCCAAGCTCTCTTTCCTCGTACTCTCCAAACTCTCTTAAGCCAAATTCCCCAAGCTCTCTAGTACTAAATTCCCTAAGGTAAGCGGCCGGCCATCTGTTGCTGCTGCTGCTGAGATTTGTGGGGAGTTATTTAACTCCTCACACATCTTAGCAATATCCGTTGTAATAGCTTATTTATAAAATCTAAATCCACCAGGATGTCAAACAGCTCAGGTGGCAGCTTTGCCCCCACTAGCATGTTCTCATTCAAAGACTTCTCGTTACTTGATTTGCAAGAAGCACTAATAGACGACGCGGAGTTTTATCATCTCACTGTCTGGACTAAGAACTAGGTGATGAGGCATGAAGTATGTCACTTCGCGGACTGCAGATGAATCGACCACTTCCAAATGACCTAATTCCATATAATCTTGGATAAATTGTTCATATTGCTCTTTTCAGTAAGTGTTTCGAGCAAACCTCCTTTCAAAAGTCGATGAATTGTGTCTTACCAATTTACCGGCCGCTCTCGCCCTGTTTAACGCTAGGAGGGAAGATACTTTCACATTTCTTTTCTTATGACGTGAAACCGGACCTAGCGGGTTGAACCTCTTCACATTCCCAAAATCGATAAACAAAATTTGTTAATGTATCCCTGGCTTCTTGACAAACAGAGACATCCGGCTCGAGAAACTAAAGATTTCCAGCCAAACAAGGACTGTGGCCAATCATTTCCTAACTTGATCTGACCTGGCCATAATTAAGTCAAAAAAGATAGACACTCCGAATAAAAATCGGGACCAGCTAACGGCACTTCCTTTGGAGGTTTCCAACATGAGTCAAGGTGTTGACAACATGGATTGTACTGAGTAATCTCTCCGAGCAATTTTTCACCAATTTTCTGATCGTTCCTATGGCAGCTATATGATATAGCCGTCCGATTTTAATAAAATTAAATTCGAAATTCAGAACTAATTAAAAAATGTTATACTCAAGCGTAGGAAGTTAACACCAAAGATATAATTTTTAAATTTTTTTTGCCGAATATTCCTATGGGAGCTATAAGATATAGTTGTCCGATCCGGCTAGTTCCGACTTATATACTACCTGAAAAAAAGAAGACTTTTCAGGAAAGCCCGATACCTTTAAAACAGACGGACAGACAGACGGACATGGCTAGATCGACTCGTCTAGTGATGCTGATCAAGAATATATATTCCTTATAAGGTCGGAAACGTCTCCTTCACTGAGTTGCAAACTTCTGACTGAAATCATAATACCTTCACCAAGGGTATACTAATATAAAAATAAATGCAAGGTTATAATAATTATTTTATTATTTCTCTGACCGTTTTTTACAGCCAAATGTTAGAGTCATCCGATTTTTATTTAATTTATTTTGAAATTCTGAAAAATACAACAAAATTTGCTCCCTAGTATAAGGTAATATGCCAAAAAACACCGAAGCCATGATTTCTTTCATATTATTGTCCCACCAATTTTCCGATCGGTCCTATGGCAGCTATATGATAAAGTCGTCCAATTTTTATTAAATTAAATTCGAAATTCAGAACTAACTAAAAATGTTATTTCCACGCGAAGGAAGTTATATGTTAAAAAACACGAAAGATATACTTAAAAAAGTTTTTTTTCCGATTATTTATATGGGAGCTATAAGATATAGTTGTCCGATCCGGCTGGTTCCGACTTATATATTACATGCAAAAAAAAGAAGTTTCAGTCCGATAGCTTTTAAACTGAGAGACTAGTTTACGTAGAAACGGACGGACAGACGGACATGGTTAGATCGAATCGTCTAGTGATGCTGATCAAGAATATATATATATCACTGCGTTGTAAGCTTCTGACTGAAATCTTAATACCCTCTGCAGGGGTATAAAAAAGAAATATATAAACATAGAGTACAATACCACATTACACAGGCTACAGACAAACGCATGTTAACTAAATCTCAACAGACAAAAATATTAATGTCGAACAAAACAAACACGTAGGTCGTTTTACCTCTTCGGAAATAATAAGCTGATATATTTTTTGTAATCTGATTGCCTTTTAGCGCTTTTTGAAATCCAATTATACGTTTCGTAAACAAGATACTCTAAGGCTTCGGGTAAAAAATTGTTTAAAGGCACTGTTGATAGCCAATTGAAGTGAATGGCACACACATTTCATTAAAACTCGGGAATGAACTCTTATTTTTAATTCCGTGTGAAGACTTTGCTTACACTTGCGTTTTCCATGCCGATTCCAATGAAATTCGCAAGGTTTAATTTCAAGTTGCTTAGTTCCTGACAGAGGTTGTTCGAAATCGTTTTCAAGTCGCCCTCCTCGAGCGGAACTAGGGATAAAAATGTGGAAACTATGATGCTCCGTGTTGAACTAAAATAGTTTATGGCAACACCTAAAAAACAATTGATTTGTTAGTTTAAATTACCGACTTCTTTAGCCACTTGAAATTTTTATTGTATCCCATGAGAAGATAAAAAGGATCCAGAAGCAATTTGGGATACTTTTTTTCCCTTTATAATTAGTTAATTGGTTCTAGTTGGGTACTGGGTAAATATCCATGCCAAAAACCTTCTTAACCTGGGTTGATATTATGTGATGTGATCCTTTCGCCTCCCTGGCCACTCAAAACTTTATATCGTCCTATGAACCATTCATTTTTGCATGGTTAGTCTTTTAGAACGCCATAAGAGGCTCCCAACGATAAAATCGGCTTTAGTGCACCCATTCACAAATTTTAGTATACAACTGACCCTGATCCTAAAAATAAAATAAATTATTTTTCGAAGAGATTTCTTTTATTTTTATATACAACTATTTTTTGTGTAAATTAAGTACATAATCGATTATATGATACTAATTTAGCATTATACCACTTCAAATATAGAGACAAAGCAGATTTGTAAAAAAAACAATCAAATCGGTAAGGTTTTCAGGAAATAGTTATTAAAAGCATAAGTGTGCCAAGACTTTTGTGCAGCTAAATCAATTTTTTTTTTCAAATTTTTAAAATTTTATGTTGAGAGATAATTCAATGAAACAAAATTAATTTGATTGTTAAATATTCCCATTATCCAATATAATTTTGTTGAATTTTATAACACATTTATAAATGTAGAAAACCGCACTTAAAGTTCAAGATACTTAGTGTGCCAACACTTATATGTGTATGTATATAGAATATAATTAATTGTGTTCTAGGATGATTTGCATTTTAACTAACCAAGTGTCTTGCAGACACTTATATCAGTACTCTCATTAAGCAACAAGCTGTACTTGGCATCACCGGTGTCCTCCTTTAAAAGCGTTATAAAGCTTGAAGCCAAAATATTTGCTATAATACTCGTGCACTTTGATCTATGAAGCTTTGTAGCACCGCCATCTTAAAAATTTTTTCCGCACAACAATCCCAAATGGTCAATGATTCTGACGGTTGAATGCATAGCAATATATAAACACAGGCTGGCAGGTTTTTGCAGAGACAAATGTATCAAACATTATTTTGTTCGTCTGTGAAAAAGCAGATGACGAAGACTTATGTTTCGTTTCGCGAAATACACAGATGGTGAGGTATATGTTCAGGCCCACTGTCCGGCGTATCTGGACCGGCCCCGCTATCCAGCTGCACCGCTCTCTCACTCTCCCGCTCTCCCGCTCTCTCGCGCTCCCGCTCTCCTGCGCTGTTCCCAGCCCCCCTCCGTGAAGTCTCCGCTGCGCTTTGGAGCGCGGAGCGGAGCCTAGACTTAAATAGTTCAATTTTGGCAGTGACATTGAATAAACCGCGGTCGTACCCCCGCCTATTTTACAAAGTGAACTGTGTGCGCGTTACTTTTCGGTCAAGGGGAACTTCGCGTTTCGAGTGGCTTTCTCCCCTACAGCCTAGACGCTTTCCGCCGCACCAGCAGCAAACCGCCGAAGCCCAGCGCAGCAGCCCGCCGACGCCTCCAGTTTCCCGCCGTCGCCTCCCACGCCATTCCACCAGCGCCACCGGTACCTCGCTACCCCCCGACGTACGTTTTGGTCCTTAGAGCCGGATAAGATAAGTAAAGCTTTTCGTCTTATTGATTGCCGGTCTGCAGTCAGCCACTCGAAAATATAATTCGTTTGACTTTCTGTACGATTTATCCAAAATCCAAGTCCGATTAAATCCGACAACGGCAATTAATAAATTACTTCGCCATTTTTATACCCTTACAGAGGGTATAATGATTTCAGTCAAAAGTTTGCAACGCAGTGAAGGAGACGTTTCCGACCCCATAAAGTATATATATTCTTGATCAGCATCACTAGACGAGTTGATCTAGCCATGTCCGTCTGTCCGTCCGTTTCTACGCAAACTAGTCTCTCAGTTTTAAAGCTATCGGGCTGAAACTTTCCCAAAAGTCTTATATCTTTTGCAGGTAGTATATAAGTCGGAACCAGCCGGATCGGACAACTATATCTTATAGCTCCCTGTCGGGT
Source organism: Drosophila suzukii (assembly GCF_043229965.1). NCBI lineage: Eukaryota > Metazoa > Arthropoda > Insecta > Diptera > Drosophilidae > Drosophila > Drosophila suzukii. Next base: position 2,391,405 of record NW_027255939.1, on the reverse strand, counting down.
CACGCAGCCGCAGCAGCCAACTAACTTCTTAATTCGATCTCTTATATTAATGGCATCGCGAAAGGTAGCTCTCTTTATCTAGCTCTCTCGTCTTTTGTGTACTTGCATTTTTCGGCCCAGCGCATTCTCGTTTCGCCTGCTGTACTCTCTCTCGCTAATAAATTGTTAACAAGCCTAAAGCAACCTGAAATTCGTATTTTAATTTAGCAACAACTAATAAAAAAGCTTATTAGTTCAACATTGGTGACCCCGACGTGATTTGTGCATAAATAATACTAAGTGCAAATCATATAAGTCTATTTATTGACATTTTTCATTCTTGCTTCTGCGGTGCATTGGCGTAGCAACAATCATAAGGCCTTAAATGCAGTGAGCGCTATAAATAAATATCAGTTGGTGATTGCGGAAATTTACATATAAGGCGCAAAATCAGCTATACATAGAAGCGTACATAGCCAAGTAACGGGCTGTTATTCCCTCGTTTGCTTTGCGCTCATCTTCCCGCTGGAGCCGAATTTCGGGCATTTCGTCTGCTGTTGTTGTTGTAGCCATGCCTACGGGAGCTTTTGGAGATGTTACCGCTGATGCAAACAGGGCAATATTTTTAAAGCGCAAGGCAACGGCTTTATTTAATAGAGTGGAGCGCTTAGTGGATTCCCTATCAAGTGCGGCGTTAACTTCATGCGACGAATCCGGTCTTCATGTGAGGTTAGAGTTGATTGATGAGCTTCAAGAGTCATTTAAAAAGGTGCTCGGTGAGCTCGAAAAATTGGATTTAGAGGAAATTGAAAGTGATTTAAGTGAGAAATTTGATGACATTCTCGTAACTCTGAAGTCATCGGTTCGATCCGAAATTTCAAAGCGCACCTCACAGCTTCTTTCGCATTCAACTTTTGCTGACGGCATCACTCCGGGAGTTTTCGGCCCCCAGCAGCGTCAGCCTCGACATAGGGCAGCATTGCTGCCCCCACTGGAGCTTCCAAAATTCGCTGGAGGTTATGCAAATTGGTCTGACTTTTATTCCATGTTTACCACGATCATAGATAGTCATCCGGACCTCACCAACGTAGAAAAGCTGCAGCATCTACGATCATGCCTGAGGGACGCAGCGTTGGAAACTATTCGCTCATTGGAAATTTCGGATGGCAACTACGCAATTGCTTTAGATTTGCTAAAAAATAGATTTGATAATCGACGTTTGGTTTTTCAGGCACACATTATTGAGATTCTGGGACTAAAGGCGGTGCAGAGTGGTTCCGTCTCGACACTTCGGGATCTGTCCGATAAATTCAATGCTCATATTCGTGCTCTCAAGGGACTGGGCACGACAGAACAAATCGCAGGATGCATCATCGTCCAAGTCCTGTTCCAAAGGTTGGATCCGGCAAGTCAGGCAAAGTGGGAAGAGCGTTTAGAGGACCCTGCCTTCGTCAATTTAATTCCTACGTGGGAGTCAATGGCATCATTTCTGGAGCAGCGATGCAGGACGTTGGAGACTATGGATTTCGCAATACCCAATGCGCGTAGATCAGCATTTGTTGCCTCGAACGCTAACCCCTGGATTTGTATATTCTGTAATGATACAGGGCATTCCATTTCTTATTGTCAGAATTTTAAAATCCTGTCTCCTGCGAATAGGTTTCAAGAAGCGAAGCGGCTCGGTCTTTGCATAAATTGTCTTAAGGTTGGTCATCAAGTTCGGCAATGCAACTCTAGTAGTTGTCGTTCATGCGGATCTAAGCACCACACCCTGCTTCACCTGGGAAACTCACCTTCTTTTCCTTCACAAGAAGGAGCACAGCTTCAAGAAGCACTTCCTTCTGCTTCACCCTCTGCACTGCCTTCCACTTCGACTGCTCTTATTGCACAGGAATTTAGTAATGATATTGTGCTCTTAGCAACGGCTAGCATTTTAGTAAAAAACCGTTCTGGGGTTTTCGTTCCCTGTCGAGCTCTACTCGATTCGGGCTCCCAACTGCATCTAATAACGTCCCGATTCGCAAATCAGCTTCAAGTAAAGAAAGTAAAATCCTCAGCATCTGTAACTGGAGTTGGAGATTCCAGTTTTGTGACGGACGGTCACTCGGTCAATATTACGATTCAGTCCCGAACTTCCGAATACTCGGCCAACATTACCGCGGTGATTGCTCCGAACATAACAGAGCGACAGCCTAGCTTCAACGTCGACATTGGCAGCTGGAACATACCCAAAAATATACAGTTAGCTGACCCAAGGTTTTATGCTCCCCAGCGGGTGGATCTTTTAATCGGAGCCAGCCTCTTTTTCGAGATGTTGTGCGTTGGCCAAATCAAGCTCCCACCTGGATTACCCCTAATTCAAAAGACGCGTTTGGGTTGGGTTGTTTCTGGAGGCTACGGCCTTTCCAATGGCTCGGTTTTAATGTCGTCTCAAGATGAACTTCTCGCTAGTAGAGAGAATAGTTTCGATCGGTTAGATGATCTTCTTCGACGATTTTGGGAAGTGGAAAGCTGCGCCGAGCCAATTATACGCGCTACTAAGGAAGAATTGGACTGTGAAGCACATTTCGTAAGACACGTCAATCGATTGCCAGCTGGTGATTATTCTGTTCGGCTGCCTGCCAAGTTTAATCTAGATCTTTTGGGAGAGTCCTACCAGCAAGCTTATCGAAGATTATTGTCCCTAGAGAGAAAGTTGAATCGTCAGCCATCTTTGAAGGCTCAATATGCAGCATTCATAAAAGAATATCTCGATCTAGGACATATGTCATCAGTTTCTGCCGCTGACATCGGGTTGTGCCGATATTTCTTGCCTCATCATTGCGTCATAAAGGAAGATAGCTCCACTACAAAGCTTCGCGTAGTTTTTGATGGATCAGCGGCCAGTTCCTCAGGCTATTCTCTCAACGATGTTCTTATGGCAGGCCCTGTTATTCAGCCTAAGCTGTTCCAGATTCTTCTACGGTTTCGTTCACACCCAGTAGCAATCACAGGAGACATTTGCAAAATGTACCGTTGTGTTAGGGTTCAGCCTGAGGACAGCCATTTGCAATGCATTTAGTGGAGGGACTCCCCCCAGGATCAATTGCGGGTGTTTAAGCTAGACACCGTTACTTATGGCACGAAGCCAGCATCATTTCTGGCTGTGCGAGCTATGCATCAGTTGGCAGCAGACGAGCATACAGCGTTTCCGCTTGGGGCTGAGGTCATTCGTCGCGATTTTAATGTGGATGATTTGATATCTGGAGCCAAGTCCAAGGAAGAGGCTGTCATCATTATGGATCAGGCATCAAAACTTCTAGCCAAGGGAAAATGTAAGCTTAGAAAGTGTTGCTCCAATGGCCGGCTGAGGAATTCTTCTCTGGATTTTAATGGGCGTCATCCAATTATATTACCACGGAGTTATTCGGTCATTATTGCCATTATTACTCACTTTCATGAACGCAATCTGCACACTGGGCCACGGGCATTACTTGGCATAATTCGATCCCAATATTGGCCTATTGGGGGGAGAAAGACGGTAATGAAGGCGGTAAACAAATGCATTAGATGGTTTCGAATGAAGCCTCGAGTAGTGGAGCATCTTTTGGTCCCGATGGAAGGAAGAATACCTAACATTGCTACAACAGCGCTCCAAGTGGCGCACCGCAAAACCTGGCCTGGTTGTCGATGACTTAGTTCTGGTTAAGGACGAAAACTTGCCTCCCATGAAGTGGCCCCTCGCCAGAGTGATCGAGCTTCTCTTCGGTGGAGATGGGGTTGCTCGAGTTGCCGTTCTGAAGACAGCATCAGGAGTGACAAAGCGAGCAGTAAACAAGCTGTGTCTGCTACCCCTTAAGGATAATGTTGAAGCCCAGGCTTCCAACGGGGGGAGTATGTCGGGTCACGCAGCCGCAGCAGCCAACTAACTTCTTAATTCGATCTCTTATATTAATGGCATCGCGAAAGGTAGCTCTCTTTATCTAGCTCTCTCGTCTTTTGTGTACTTGCATTTTTCGGCCCAGCTTTCGGCTGGCTGTCCCTTTGTAAATCAGTACGAATTCTGATTTCGACATAAAACGCATTCTCGTCTAGCCTGCTGTACTCTCTCTCGCTAATAAATTGTTAACAAGCCTAAAGCAACCTGAAATTCGTATTTTAATTTAGCAACAACTAATAAAAAAGCTTATTAGTTCAACACTCCCATAGGAATAATCGGAGAAAAAATTAAAAAAAAATATATCTTTGGTGTTTTCTAGCATATAACCTCCTAAGCTTGGAAATAACATTTTTTAATTAGTTTTGAATTTTGGATTAAATTTTATCGAAATCGGACGACTATATCATATAGCTGCCATAGGAACGATCGGAAAATTGGTGGAAAAATAATATGAAACAAATTATAGCTTCGGTGTTTTTCAACATATAACCTCCAACGCTTGGAAATAACATTTTTTAATTAGTTCTGAATTTCGAGCTTAATTTTATCAAAACCGGACGACTATATCATATAGCTGCCATAGGAACGATCGGAAAATTGGTAAGAAAATAACATGAAACAAATTATAGCTTCGGTGTTTTTTGACATATTATCTTATTCTATTGGGAATATCATTTTTTGTGTTTTTAAATTTAATAATTATAGCTGCAAGGGTATATAAGCTTCGGCTTGCCGAAGCTAACTTTTTTTCTTGTTTTCTTTGATTTTCCTTTTGCTACGTGCGGCCATATTGCCAATTTTTCCGACTCCTTTTTTAATTGCATTTGGCCGCTCATCCATACTTACATACACATATATATAATCGAGAGAAAAAAATTCCAAGCTTAGAAAAAATATTGTGCAAATATAAGCCAAGCATACAGGGAGAATTATTTAATTTCCAGCGTTTTGCTGATTCTGGCCCCCAAAACTTGTCAAGATTTTCTCACTGTATATCCGCAGCCGCTAAAATACTTGCACATATTTTTTCGTTTTTCCAAATACAGTCCACATACAAATAAATCGAAAACGTCCACCACAACACATACCCTGCCAGCAATAATTATTTAATAAATTTAAAACCTGCGAACATTCATACATACATAGCCATATCTACTTACATACAAATATTTACATACATACAAATATCTACATACATATCAATATCTACATACATATCCATATCTACAATCGTGCAAATATCTACATACATTCACATACAATTTAACTCCACCATCCATCCCGCTCCGACTAATTAAAGTTTTCCGTCGGCCATCCGTTTAAAAATAATAAAATCAAAACTACACCAACCGACGTGAAAATTGTTTTTGGTCATTGTGTTTAATCTACCACCATCAAACGTTTAGTATTTTTTCGGTATTTGGTATTTACTTCGTAAAATTTATTTTATCCTGGGAAAATAATACCAGCACTCCACCGCATGCATAGCATCCTCCGTCCACCAATTTTTTTGTTATATTTTATTATTTTTTCCCTCGGAATATTAAATTAAACTAATACAATAATCAACAAATAGCATCCTCCGGACATATTTTGGTAGTTTTTCTTCATTCAGAAGTTTATATAAAGGCGAAATAATACAATTACTCAACCGGGGACTACATATTAACACATATTTGGTATTTTTCCCCCCTCAATTTATTTCAAACGCAAAAAATACCAGCTCTAAAAAATATATATACCAAACTTGATCCCAATTACAATATACATACACCAAAACGGTTTAATATTTTAGTACTTTTTGTCCACGGGGGATATACGAAGTCATTACTCACCGTTCCTAATCCGCATCATTGGGTTTACTTCCGCAAAGTAAACCAGTTCGGCACTTGCTCCAATTTCTATTTCTCCGATCCACTACTTTTTTTGTCGAGACCTCGTTCCACTGTTCCAGAAGTGGGCCAGGTTTTCTATTTATTCGACATAAACAAAGGCGAGCAGATTCTGACCCAAAAAGGTCATTTTTTTTAAATGTCCGTTGGAAGTTATAACAACAAGTTATCCACCTCCGGTAGTTCCAGGCATATCCGTAGATCCGCCCACACCCGAACTAACCGCTAACTCCTCGTCGCCCCGAAATAGGGTCACCCGTGCAAACGTAAAAATGGTACTAACAACTTCCGAAAGTGCTCTAAGCTAATTTATTGAGGTCTCAGATCGACTGAGTGAGTTTGAATCCAGAACAAACACTCCTTCGCCGATCCCTCATAATCTGCCCATGCTTAACATCCGCCGCGAAGAAATACGCGCGTTATGGGGCCGCATCAAGGCAGAACACGATGAATGCACCGGGTGCATAGCAGAAGCCGGAGACAGTGCAGCTGATAGTTTGCCAATTCTCAAAGCTAAATACGGCTACTGCTATTCCGTTTACGAGAGATGCGGGGCTCAGATCGCGGATATGATAGCCCAGGCTCCCCAAGATCAAGCTGTTCCTACCCAGACTTACATTTCCTCTGCGATACCGAGGTTTTTACCGGAGATTATCTGCGGTGGCCGACTTTCAGGGATCTGTTTACGGCCATTTATATAAACAATCCAAGGCTGACGCCAGTCGAAAAACTGTTTCACCTAAATGCCAAAACAAGCGGCGATGCACACACGATAGTGTCGAACTCCCTCCTTACTAACGACGGCTTTCGCTCAGCTTGGGCTAACCTAGCTGAGCGTTTCGATAACGAGCGGTTGCTAGTAAATAGCCAATTAAAAATACTTTTCAATGTGCAGTCCGTTAATCAGGAATCAGGGTCAGCTATCCGAGAACTTCAACGCACCATCCAGGGTTGCCTCACGGCTTTAGAAATGTCCGGAATTGAAACCGAAAGTTGGTATTGCCTCTTAGTGTACATGTGCTCCTCCAAACTTCCTAAGCTCACGCTATCCTTGTGGGAACAGTCCCTGCACAACAAGGCAGAGATTCCGACGTGGCAGGAGCTGAACGCCTTCCTTATGAAGCGTCACCGGACCTTAGAAGCCATATAAGACGCGTTGTCGCAGTTCCTAAGAACCGAGCAACGCCTAAAGAGGGACAGTCAGCTGAAAGCCAAATACGACTCCGTCATTCAAGAGTATCTCGACCTCAATCACATGAAAGAAGCCCGTCCTACCCATAATTCTGCCAGTTATTACCTTCCGCATCATGCCGTGCTCAAGTTGGAAAGTACAACCACTAAGTTACGTGTGGTTTTCAATGCCTCCAGCCCATCAGAGAATGAGGTCAGTTTAAATGATATCCTTCATGCTGGCCCAGTCTTACAGTCCGATCTAACTATCCAGATCCTGAAGTGGCGATACTTCCGATACGTCTACCGTGATGATATCGAGAAAATGTATCGGCCGATATGGGTAGATCCGAAGCATTCCCCGTTCCAGCGCATCTTATTCCGCAACAGCGAGGGGCACATTCGAGATTTCGAATTACAGACGGTAACTTTTGGAGTCAATTGCGCGCCATTCCTGGCCATTCGAGTCCTGCAACAGCTGGCAACTGACGTGCAGCTCAGCCATCCAAGAGCGAGCAACGTCATTCGAAATCATATGTATGTAGACGATGTCCTTTCGGGAGCTGACTCCGCCGAGGACGCTAAGTTCATTGTTCGCGAGCTACAAAGTGCTCTAGATTCCGCGGGGTTTCCATTGAGAAAATAGACCTCCAACAACAAAGAAATATTAGCTCATATCCAAAGCAATCACCTTCTGACAACCGACTTCCTCGAGATCGACACTGAGAGCACAGCCAAAACTCTCGGCGTACGATGGAAGGCGACGTCCGATGAGTTCTTTTTCGTCCCACCAGATTTAGCAACGGAAATCTCCCACACGAAATGCCAAGTCCTTTCCCAAATCGCCAAGCTGTTTGATCCAGCAGGCTGGCTCGCTCCATTTGTTGTGTGTGCCAAAATCTTTATGCAAGAGATTTGGCTTCAGGATCTAGGCTGGGACGATAAACTTCCAATTGAGCTGTGCCAAAGGTGGAACAGCTTTCTCCAGAGCTATTCGGTCCTAGACCAGGTCGGAATACCCAGATGGGTTTCCGTCCGTCCAGAGTTCCGCGTAGAGCATCACGGATTCTGTGACGCCATGCAAAAGGCATACGGTGCTGCGATCTATGTGCGCGTAGAGGGTGGCCATAAGACGATGGTGCACTTGCTCACGGCCAAGACGCCAGTCAAAACGGTGTTCCTTCCCAGGCTGGAGTTATGTGGGGCTCTCCTTTTGTCCGAGATGGCCGAAGTCATTCTTCCTAATATGCCGAGGCTGACCTCAAAATTCCATTGTTGGACCGATTCCACGATTGTGCTAGCATGGTTAGCCTAACCAGCGTGCCATTGGACAACGTTCGTTGCCAACAGGGTGACGAAGATCACCAAGTCCACTAAGGCAGCCAATTGGTAACACGTTCAATCCGAACATAATCCAGCTGATTTGGCTGGTCGAGGAGTTAACCTTCAAGAGCTGGTGGATAACCCGCTTTGGTGGCATGGACCTACTGGGCTGCAACGTCCACGTGTTCATTGGCCCAGCCAGGGAACCGACCTGCCGGTGACTGAGATCGAAAGGCGTGCCGTCAAAGCCCATGTGGCGTCTATGCCGACAGAAGATCTCCTGGACCGCTTTTCCAAATTAGATAGAGCTTTGCTGGTCCTCGCGAATGTCCATCGATTTGTCCAGCGATGTCGAAGACAATCACCAATTTTCGGGGTCCGTCTAGAGGCCCAGGACGTTGCCGCCGCGGAACAGTTCATGACAATTTACACTCAGCGCAGGTATTTTTCTGAAAAATACCGCTGCTTGAGTCAGAAGCGTCCTGTGCCCGCGGCAAGTTCGATTCTCTCCCTGAACCCCTTTCTAGACAAGAAAGGGCTAATCAGGGCATGCGGCCGCGTAACGGCCTCCGACAGTTTGCGGTATAATGAACGACATCCGATAATCCTACCGTACGAATGTGCACTCTCGCGTTAGTGGTGGGTCTCACCCGATCCAGATACTGGGTTCCGAGAATAAAGAACTTGGTGAAGGCAGTGGTTAACTCCTGCAAGTTCTGCGTTATCCACAAAAAGAGATTGCAAGTCCAGATGATGGTAAGTTTTCCAAAAGAGCGAGTGTCTTTTTTCCGTCCGTTCACGTACACAGGGGTGGACTACGCCGGCCCGTTTGATATAAAACATTATACCGGAAGAGCTTGTCTCATTACAAAAGGGTATGTGTTGGATTTCGTTTGATTTTCTACAAAGGCCATCCATCTAGAGCCTACATCCGGCTTAACGACTGAAAAGTTTCTTGCCGCTTTCGCTCGTTTCGTATCTAGACGAGGGTGTCCTCGCCAAGTCCAGTCCGACAATGGAAAGACCTTCGTCGGCGCTTCCACCGTGCTTTCCCGAGACTTCTTACAAGCCGTTAAGGATTCTGTGACCGATGCGTATAGTCATCAGCAGCTCACCTGGTAATTCATTCCATATGGGAGGCCTATAGGAAGCTGGTGTCAAGAGCTTCAAGACCTTGTTTTACAAGTCCACCGTTACACGGAAGTACATCTTTGAAGAGCTGTCCACCCTCCTATCGAAAATCGAAGCTTGTCTGAGTTCCAGACCGCTATCTCGCATGTCAGAGGATCCAACTGATCACTTAGCGTTGACACCAGGGCACTTTCTTGTTGGTGGACCTCTTCTATCCATAGTGGAACCTGAATTAAGGGCGAATCCAAGTCCATTCTGAACCGGTGACAGCACTTAAAGTCTCTCCATCAACAATACCGTACTCGATGGAAGGATGAGTACCTTAAGGAGCTCCACAAGCGCAACAAGTGGCAAGTCCCCCAGAAAATCTGCGTGTCGGCGAACTGGTCGTCATTAAGGATGACAATTTGCCCTCAAATGAGTGGCGACTCGGAAGAATAGACTCCGTTTTTCCGGGTGCCGATCGCAATGTCCGCTTATTCGACATTCGTACGACACGCGGCATTGTCAAACGTCCAGTGAGCAAGTTGGTTCTTCTTCCAAGAGAGCCGTCCAAAACTACCTCGTAACGAGCCGCGTTTCATATACACCTTAGTCCGTAGCCATTATCCACGTCATTGTTAATAAGCCCTGTTTGTTTTTTCCTTATCCACACTCTAAATAGGAAAATGGCTCCCCGTCCACGTAGCACTCAGGCATTGGATAGCAGACGTACGAGAGGTACTCAGTCCTACCGAAGCCGAGTCTGCCGCGGAATCCATCCTCTTCGGAAGTGTCAGAGGTTCGTAAAGCTGAGCGCAGAGAAGCGGCTGCGGGCAGTTCTATAAACAAGTACTGCGCGAACTGTTTCGCACACGAGCACTCCACTGGGAGCTGTCTTAGCGGTGACCGGTGCAGAACGTGCAACCGCTGCTCCACATGCACGAACTTGTTTCCCGGAAAAAGTCCGGCTCCAAGCAACAGCCCGCTTCTGCGCAGCGTTCGCGCCGGCAATATCCGCCAACTCGCCAAACGCTTGCCCCTCCACCGCGCTCAGCATCCTCGACACCAGCTCCGTCGCTCGCGGCACTTTTCCAGCGTCATAGCGTCAACGTCCTCCCGACTGCTTTGGTGATCGTCGAGACCGGGGAGAAGGCGTTCGACACCGCCGCACTCATCGATCCGTGCACCCCGACAAGCTCCATCGATGCATCCCTGGCCGCCGCGTTTCATTTGTCGACAACAAACGTGGGCGGTGAGAGCATCTGCACGGCGACGATTTGGTCGATGGTCGACGAGGCCATCAAGCTGGAGGTGGTCCTCAAGATCGACCCGAACGTGCGCGTCCGCACCCCCATCCGTGCGCTCAGTGAGAGCGTCGTCAAGAAGTTTAAGGAGCTACCGCTCGCGGATGAGCGTTTCCACCGGCCAGCCACTATTGCGCGGACGTCTACCCAAAGGTATACAGCCGGGCTTCCACATGGTCGACGAGGGACTGCCAGTAGCCCAGAAGAAAATGTTCGGGTGGATCCTCTCCGGCGCCTGTACGGCTTAAGGCGTAGGCGACTGGCCGAAGTTCCGTCTCCTTTTTGCAACGCTAGCAATTGCACGGGGGCGGAATGTTCAGGCCCACTGTCCGGCGAATCTGGACCGGCCCCGCTATCCAGCTGCACCGCTCTCTCGCTCTCCCGCTTTCTCGCGCTCCCGCTCTCCTGCGCTGTCCCCAGCTCCCCTCCGTGAAGTATCAGCTGCTCTTTGGAGCGCGGAGCGGAGCTTAGACTTAACTAGTTCAATTTTGGCAGTCATATTGAATAAACCGCGGTCGTACCCCCGCCTATTTTACAAAGTGAACTGTGTGCGTATTACTTTTCGGTCAAGGGGCACTTCGCGTTTCGAGTGGTTTTCCCGCACCAGCAGCAAACCGCCGAAGCCCAGCGCAACAGCCCGCCGACGCCGCCAGTTTCCCGCCGTCGCCTCCCACGCCATTCCACCAGCGCCACCGGTACGACGCTTCCCCCCGGCGTACAGTATAAAACTAGTAAAAATCGATACAAATGTAAAGATCTTTTGGCATATTGATGTTTTTTTAACATTCCAATGCAAAAATACTGCAAGTTATTAAGGTGTGGCATCGTAAAACATAACAATACAAGAAGGTACCAGATGTTTTTAAAAAGCTAAAATTCCGTCAGCTTTTCTCTTTAAATAGCTATAATTCCCGCTAGCCGCTAGTTTTCAAATTATCCCACATATTGCTTTTGAAAACCGCCAGATCTAGCCGGGATATAGGTTAATTGGCAACGCTGACTCCGCGTGTCATTCAAAAATGGTAACTTTTGATCTTACAGTTGCCTTTACCTCTCCAAGAAGTTCTGAGGCAAAGTTTCCTATTCCACTGACCTGGATAACCGACTGCATAGCTTGTAACTCCAACCTTGAAGCCAATTTTTGGGATAAAGAATTTATCTGGCTCCTGAATGCTGAATTGCATCTCTTATCAGGACTACTTGCCAGTTAAGCAATGTGCTATGAAAGGATTTGGACTCCGTTTGTCTTGTTGTATTGATCTCCGATTCGATTGAAACTCCTTGCATGTTACTATCTGCTTTTTCTTTGTTGCAATTGGAGTCGATAATGGGAGGGACTTTATCGGTAGGTTAGGTCGATGGGGCAATAGTTGCACAAGCGGCCAGTTGAGGATTAATCCCGGTTTGCTCTGGGATTACCTTAAATGGACCATGTATCCAATGATCCAAATTTGGTCTGCTGGCCTCCGGCGAGAAGTCTTCAGCCCGGGTTATCAGCGCCTTTAGGCCCGGCCCAATAGTGGCTAAAATCTAGGAAAAAAAAATTAAATACACGTGTACCTTGATTATATATGTGGGATTGGTTTTTCTGATTTAAATGAAAAGTCCCACTAGTTGTAATTTTATTATAATAGGTTTATAGTTTTATTTAAATGAAATAGTGATAAGTAATTCTGATTATAGTTTTGGGTATTTAATAGGGATTTTAACAGCGTTTTTGATTATTACTCGCGTCGTTCTTTTACTTCGTTTAAAATTCACGTCTTTCGTCTTCGTCTCTCTCGTTCTAAGTGCTTGTACAAGACTTCCTTTTTCACCACGCCAATATTAGTAGTGCTGTTCATCTGTGGTGGGTTTGGCTGACAAGGATGCCAGACCTATTTCCACAACTCGGCCATCCTTCTAAACATTCGTCCCGAATGTATCGTCGTCGTCCTCGGAGGATATTTTCATCCATGGCTTCATATACTCAGCGCAAGAGGTAGTGTATCTTGGTCCGTCCGTAGTAAGCGATTCCTTTACAACATCGTAAGTGTCCTTCGGTTTGACTTTTGTAACGCGGTAGGGACCCAAGTACTTAGGCTTTAGCTTAAGTCCACCACCAAGTTGCGTGCGTTTGATAGCGACAATATCGCCAACTTTGTATGTTGCTGCTGGTCTACGTCTGAGGTTGTATGAGTGCTTGTTTTCGTTCAGCATAGCCAGGATCTGTTCCTTTGCAGCTTTGCGGATATCGTCTCGATTGTCCTGAAACATTTGTATTAACTCTTGCTCGATCATTTCCTTCAACAGGACGTCTGTTTTAGTGCGCATCTTGATGCCTACAAGAAGTTCGAATGGAGTTGTGTGTGTACTTCTGCAGTACGTCGAATTAATTGTCTGCTGCACCTGGTTTACGAACTTATACCACTTGCTGGGATCATCTAATGACAATTTGGACAGTACAGATACAATTGTGGCGTTGAGGCGTTCGACTTGACCCTTTGCTCTCGGAACTCCAGTGGTTACTGCGTGAAGTTCAATGCCCTTGAACTCAATACTTCTTGAACTCTTGTGAAGTGAACGCTGTGCCTCGATCGGTTATTATTTGAACAGGATTTCCAAATATTGCGCTCTGAGCCTCTAGTCTAGTGATGACGTCCTTAGAGGATGTGGATTTCGTAGGATATAACCAACAAAATTTGGTGAATCCGTCAATGACAGCAAGAATGTGCTTGTACGCCTTGTGAGTTGATTCTAGAGGTCCCAAAAAATCGATGTGGAATGTTTAAAGTGGCTCCGCTTCCTTGGGCAATGGGTGCAACTCTCCTTCTTTTTTCCCAAGATTGCGGTTGGATACGATACACGGAATGCAGCATTTAATCTGTCTTTGGATCTTGTCTTCAAGTTTAGGAATGTAATATTTCTTTCCGATGATTTCTTTGGTTTTCTTTACAGAAAAATGTCATTTTTCATGAGCCTGCCGAATGATTTCACGTTGAAGGGTCGGTGGTACAACTATAAGCTCGTCGTCGTTCACCAATTTGTACAGCAATCCAGATCGTAAAAAGAAATTGTTGTGAATAGATTTTTCAGCAAGGATGTCTATTATGGCTTTTAATTCCTCGTCCTGCGATTGAACACACTTCAATTTGCTGTGCAAACTATCGTCAGAGATTATCATTACAGGGTAACGGCTTAGAGCATCAGCATGACGTATGCGAGTGCCTGATCTGTGTTCGACTTCAAAGTCAAACTCCTGAAGTTCGAGGATCCAACGTGCGACTCTAGTGCAGACTTCTCTTTTCTCAATCGTCTTCGTGAAAGCATTGCAATCGCTGATCAGCATGAAATGCATACCCAACAGGTATATTCGGAATTTTCGGAAAGCTTCTACCACTGCCAGGATCTCCAACTCGTAGCTAGAAAACTTTCTTTCTGCGTCTGTAGTTTTCTTACTCATGTAGTACACTGGATGAACCTGGTTATCCTTTGGAGATTTTTGGAGTAATACTGCCCCAAAACCATCAATCGAAGCATCTGTATGAAGTTCTGTTTCGTGCTGTGGATAAAAAATTTTGAGCACAGGTTTTTGGGTAATCAAACTCTTAAGCTTGTTAAAAGCGTCAATCTCTCTGTCAGAAAAACAAAACTTAGCGTCATGCTTCATAAGATCGGTCAAAGGTTTGGCGATGATCGAAAAGCTCAGGATGAATTTGCGAAAATATCCGACCAGACCCAGAAAGCTTTGTAATTGTTTCTGGTTTGTCGGGGGAGGAAACTTCGTCACTGCTTTCGTCTTGTCGTCTGAGATGCTGATCGATTGGTTTTCAATGCAATGGCCAAGAAACTCGATTTTCTTTTTTAGGAAGCAGCATTTCTTTAGGTTGATAGCTAAACCATACTCCTCACAACGCTTGACGACTGTCTTGAGATTGGCTACTGCTTCGACTTCGTCTGCAGCTGGGACTACGATATCGTCGACGTAGGGAGTCGCAATACCAGAACGGGTCAAGTCTCGGAAAATGGCGTTAACGTGTCTTTGAAATACGCCTGGAGAATTCGTGAGGCCAAAAGGGACTTTCAGGAACTGGTACTGGCCATTGTGAGTTACGAAGGATGTGAACTTGCGGCTTTCTTCATCGACATTAAGGTGGAAAAATCCGTTTTTGAGGTCCAGCGTGCTGAATACATGGGCATCTTGCAGACGGTCTAATTGGTCTTCGATCAAGGGAAGGGGAAACATATCTCGTACTATTACCTTGTTAATCCTTCTATAGTCAATGCAGAGTCGAGGTGTGTTGTCGCGTTTCTTTACTAGGACGACCGGACTGCTGTACTCGGACTCAGAATGCTCGATGATTCCGTCCTTGAGCCATTGTTCGATTTGATCGTCTATAATACACCGCTCGGAAAACGCGAATCTACGCGGGCGCGAATGTACGGGAGTGTCGTCCTTTAAAACGATACGCATCGAAATGTTTGTTGTTTTTGTACTCGTCGGTTTATAGTTCTTAATCAGATCGTAAACTTCGCGTTTTGCCTCAGTTGTTGCACTCTCGTCAATGTTTATGTTTAAATTTTCGGCACTTTCGACGTTGATTTTCATTAGCGCACCTAATTCAGTTTCGGCATGCTTTTCCTGGCTTTGTATTTTTATTCCGTCACGATTTATTATTATTTCAGCGTTGTTACAAAATTCGACACCTAACACAACTTGGACGTCTAGAAAGTCAGATGAGACAACAAGAAAATTTTCTTCAAACACTTGATCGTCAACTTCGAATTCTTCTTTAAAGGAACCGAATGGTTTTACACGGTTGTTGTTCCCGAAACCGACAAGGAAAATGTTCACAGCACTGAGTTTTGGCTTGTTCAGGCTTAGGTACGTTGTTTCACTTACAATGTTGTATTTGCTGCCAGTGTCAATAAGGGCTGTGTACTTGTTGCTTTTCATATAAATCTCTTTACACATCGAAAGTTTTTCATCGGATACTTTGAGCGTATTTTTCGGAGTTTCAACCGTTTCTATCTTGCCTGTGGGGCAGTCCTTCGATATGTGTCCAAAATTGTTACAATTAAAGCACTTTCGACCACTGTTTCGATTAGGGCACTGATTTGATGTATGGCCACCGGCACCACAGTTGAAGCAATGTACCTTTCTTTGCATTGACACTTCCTTATGACACGCACTTTCTTTACCTATCGGGTATTTTGATTTGTCATCGTAAATTTTAGGCTTTCCGGATTTTTCGCGAATTTTTTCGTAGCACTTCAATTTTTCCTTGAACTCCTTCAAGTCTTTGGCATTGTACAAAATCGATTTGTTAACACTTAGGTCATTGATGCCATCAATCACATATTGCATAAGTGCACAGTTGTCTACACTGCCACGAGAAGCAATTTCTTTCATTTTGAGGAGATATTCTTGAACACTTTCATTGTTTTTGATTTTTCTTTCGGATAGCAACTTATGTAATTGAGCACTATTTACTTCGGCTTTGAATTCTTTTATCAACGCGTTTTTTAACATTTGCCAATTTTTGATACCACGCTCACTCATAATAAAGACTTTAGCGAGACCTTTTAGAGAACGTTTCGCGAAAATTAGTTTTTGCAGGTCATCCCAATACATAATGGAAGCCATGTCCTCGAAATCGGAAATCCAAACCTCTACTGCAAGGGTGTCATCTCCACTAAACTAGAGTCTTCTACATCGCGGAAGTTTACAGAAAATCGCGGCGAATTCACAGCGACACTTTGTACAGAGGCGGAATCGTTATTGTTGGACGCCACTGTGTCAGCCCGTGCCTTGTTCAGTTTTTTCTGCTTCTCTGTGTTGCTTCGCACACTGCGAAACTCGTCGTCGTCACCGTTAGAACTTTTCTCGTCGTTATCTTCGTCATTCTCTTCCCTTTCGTCTGCTTCATCATCTTCGGAGTCTTCTTCATCTGCATCTTCCAGCAGTTTTCCTGCGCGCAAATTGCGGAAAATGTGTAGCATGAGATCACTTTTGTCATGTTGCAAGCCCAAAATGTTGCAAATTATGGCAAGGTCGCTGTTTGACAAATTTTGCGCAACGTAAGACACCTTATGGTTGAAAAGCTCATCAGTTTCCAAAAAGTCAAACCCGTCGAAAGCCCTTAGTCGCTTTCGGTTATGCCGATCGCCGTCATTTTCATACACAAACTTGTGCAGCAGGTCAACATTCTTCTTTTTTTCAGATTTTAGCGCCTGTAAAACTGAATCAAAATCAGCTAGACTGGACATGTTTGCAGAAACAGTTCTTGGAAATGTTCGTTCGTACTCGTTGTCCTTCTTTACACTCGTATTCGTCGTTCTCCCTCGCGTTCTCTACCCGTCGTTTATATACACATACGCGTCGTTATATATGTATATGGCAGATCACAGTGGTGGTTGTAGCGTCGTATACACACACTCGTACGTCGTTTTTTAAGTTTTTCCTCGTTTTCCACAGATTTCGTCGTTTTAAATCTTTTCTTAGGCACACTTTTCGTCGTTTTACTTTTCACTTTTCACGTAGGTTGAGCCCCCATATTTGTGGGATTGGTTTTTCTGATTTAAATGAAAAGTCCCACTAGTTGTAATTTTATTATAATAGGTTTATAGTTTTATTTAAATGAAATAGTGATAAGTAATTCTGATTATAGTTTTGGGTATTTAATAGGGATTTTAACAGCGTTTTTGATTATTACTCGCGTCGTTCTTTTAGTTCGTTTAAAATTCACGCCTTTCGTCTTCGTCTCTCTCGTTCTAAGTGCTTGTACAAGACTTCCTTTTTCACCACGCCAATATTAGTAGTGCTGTTCATCTGTGGTGGGTTTGGCTGACAAGGATGCCAGACCTATTCCCACATATATATTGATATTTACTTCCCTGTTTGTGAACTTATCCGAAGTTAGATCCGAAAGCCTTATTTGTCCTCGTTGTTTGCCTAGAACAAAAAAGGTCGCGGGCATTAGTTAAATGGTATAGTTTACAATCAATTACGTACCTTTTTGGCCTGTCCCTTCTTTTCCCCTGGAGCTCCTCAGGATTAAGTGACCATACACACGCGCATCGCGTATGTGCCTTTGAGGGCCGTGTTTCCATACGAGCTCTACCAACAAGTGACTTCGCGGCGCCTGTACCCTTTTTCCAGCAAAACAAATCCTCTGCTATGACTGCGTAAATATTTAAGACGGCGGCCAAGTATTCGGTCTTAAAGGCTGAGGAAGGATAGATCAGCTAAGAGGAGCATGAATATCAATGATTGTACTTACCATATTTATTTAACATTTATAAAATCCACAATGTGTGAGTAAGCTTCCCCAGTAAGGGAAATGGAACCGACTTAATCACGAGGAGAGGGCTCCTGCCGACCGAGAATGGGTGGAGCTCTGCATCATCTTGAGGGCATCTATGGTTGGGTGGGAGCGCTTGGCTAGGTCATCGATAGCCACCAAATTTAATCCATTTTCCCGTCAATATTTGTAGATATTTACCTTTGCTTACGTTTATGTCCTTAGTGATGACCGATAGATTAGTGACGTGACACAGAGGAGTTGTCGATACTAATGTTGCGAGCAGCGACATTAGGGGTATTCTGCCCTGCGATAAAACTGAGCTAACGGCACTGCCACCAAAAAAATGCAGAAGCTCGATGTGAGGCTTGTTACAGCGTCCGCAACGCTGACCTCTCTACGCCTCTTAGTTGAGTGATCCTTACTGAAGAATACCAGATATAACAAATTTCGCTTACAATCCTGGTATCTTTGCATCGGAGACATATCCTTAAACTTGGGACATACCTTTAGCACATGGTCCCCAGACCAGCAGAAACATTTCAATCTATTACTACCAATCGACGCCAAACTAGCTCTTTTTGGATCTGGTTTAGTTGAGTTACGTACCAACTTTTGTTTCCTGGTTTCAATAAGTATTTCAATTTTTCGAACTATTTAGTTTCATTATCACTATCACTAGTATAACTTGAAATAGGAATTTTTTTAAGCCTTAGGGTATTTTCCTTTCACATCGTTTTTTGGGGAATATGGCTTAGAATTGTGTTCCACCCACACGATTTCCAATGTTCCCAATTCACGGCTACTAAGATATTTTTTATCAAGAAACTACTATTTTTCTCTTGCAATTGCGGAGGGTCAAACGTGATTTTTAGGTCATAGTTTCTATAGCAATATTGCTACGAATTGTCTATAGATTCCCTTCAGTTCTCTAGTAGGGACGCGGTGACATTGCTCAAGGCAAAAAGCTTTTTGTTCTTTTTTGTGCCTATAACGCTGTGCCGCTGTTAACGTCAGCCTACGAAAGCGATAATGTAACAAAGAGAGGCAGATATTCGGAGGTTCTCTCTCTTTCATTGTCTTATCTGTTATTCATTGTCTCTCTGTTATGTTCGGCTAGCGACTAACAGGAGTTGTCGATACTAATGTTGCGAGCTGCGACATTAGGGGTATTCTGCCCTGCGATAAAACTGAGCTAACGGCACTGCCACCAAAAAAATGCAGAAACTCGATGTGAGGCTTGTTACAGCGTCCGCAACGCTGACCTCTTTACGCCTCTTAGTTGAGGGATGCTTACTGAAGCATACCAGATATAACAAATTTCGCTTACAATCCTGGTATCTTTGCATCGGAGACATATCCTTAAACTTGGGACATACCTTTAGCACATGTTCCCCAGACCAGCAGAAACATTTCAATCTATTACTACCAATCGCCGCCAAACTAGCTCTTTTTGGATCTGGGTTAGTTGAGCTACGTACCAACTTTTGTTTCCTGGTTTCAATAAGTATTTAAATTTTTGGAACTATTTATTTTCATTATCACTATCACTAGTATAACTTGAAAATAGGAATTTTTTTAAGCCTTAGGGTATTTTTCTTTAACATCGTTTTTTGGGGAATATGGCTTAGAATTGTGTTCCACCCACACGATTTCCAATGTTCCCAATTCACGGCTACTAAGATATTTTTTATCAAGAAAACACTATTTTTCTCTTGCAATTGAGGAGGGTCAAACGTGATTTTTAGGTAATAGTTTCTGTAGCAATATTGCTACGAATTGTCTAGAGGATTCCCTTCAGTTCTCCAGTAGGGACGCGGTGACATTGCTCAAGACAAAAAGCTTTTTGTTCTTTTTTGTGCCTATAACGCTGTGCCGCTGTTGACGTCAGCCTACGAAAGCGATCGTGTAACAAAGAGAGGCAGATATTCGGATGTTCCCTCTCTTTCATTGTCTTATCTGTTATTCATTGTCTCTCTGTTATGTTCGGCTAGCGAATAACATTTCGGAGGAAAAATTTTCATGGAGCAGCGACATGTGAATGCCCTAATAAAAAAAAAAACCAATATTGTTTTATAAAAGTAAATTATTTGATTAGAGTAAAATTAAGTTAATTGGTTTGTTTACTTATTGTACATTTTTATTACAATATAATGTTTTAGCTTAGTTAGAGAAATTGATTGACTTCAGTACTTAAAACATTTTAGTATTAACATTTTTAAAAAACTCATATTGTATTTTTTACTCAAGAAGTAAAAATTATATAGTCGGATATTTTTCGCTTTATAAAGGGTATAGGTGCAGTGGCACGCGCCAACAGCGAAGAGGAAACAAAAGAAATCAAGTAAAGGGGTGAGAAGAAGACTTGGTGCATTCTGTTTGAATGATTGAAAGGGAAGCATCCATTTTAATTGTGCGCAGCCGAGTTACTTTAATCGTTTCTTTAAGTTAATATAATAAAGTCAGGTAAGTGCTACATAAAGTTTAAGATGTTGTGCATTGATCGTCGTTACGTAAATTTTGAAGTACGTAAATTTTGAAGGTGTTCAATGGGTTCCGTTAGCCGAAAGTGTATGATGAAATGTCTTGGCTGAAAAAAATCCCGCAAAGGGTTTATTCACAGCTCTAAAAGGTAAATATAAAAATAAACAAGTTCAACGCATTTTTTAATCATATGCCCATATATCTTTTCAGGAGCGTGGGGCAAGGACTGCAATTTACCGGAAAGCGATGACGAACGTGAAAAACAAGCAAACAACACAAAAAATCAGAAATACTAACAATAATTGTTAGTAATTAAATAATTGTTAATAATTTAAATGAATTTAAATGTAATTACAAATGTATACATTTTAAATTCCATATTTTCATAAGTGGTAACTCATGGGAAATATTTTTAATTTCACAAGTGATTTCACTTAGGACGTGTCACTCGCAAGTGATTTCATAAGTGAAAACTCATTGGTAATATTCTGAATTTCCCAAGTGATTTCACGTGGGACGTGTCACCGGCACGTGACAGGCCATACGACATATGAGTATATGGAACAAGTGAAATACCGTGGGACTTACTAAAATTTTCATTTGTGAAAAAGCGGACATCCCATACAATCTATATGGAGTGTCACTTGTTCTTCAGTCTTCCAAGAAGACATGTTTCACGGTATTCCCAATTTGATTGACAAGTAAAACTTTTCTTTTTTCGCCTACTATTTGAAGACCTCCAAATCGAACATAACGTATATACTGAACAGATCTGAACAGGTACAGACTCTAGGATCTTTGTCTCAATTTCCCGAACTTGTTTCTAAGCCCTTAAGTTGTTCATAAAATACAATTCTGTAAAAGTCAAGTATTACTTAAAACTGATATTTTTAAACCAGGTTGATATGCTACACATGTAAAATTTGCGACAGAGTAATGCAATTTTTAACACTTGTATGGTATTTCTGCATACCAAACTGATTTGCTTTCATATCGAACTTATATTCTTTAATATCATACTGATATTCTTTCATATCAATTTGTAATTTTTCGTATCGGATTGATATGTTTGTATAATCAATAGTATTCAGTTTTGATTTTACCCTTTTGTTTTGCATACAAATAAATATTAAAAACCCTATAAGTTCGTTTGAATTAATTATTTTAAATATATTTCTATATTTATTCATATCAATATGATACGGAACGAAATAGTCAACAGACTGTTAAACAACCGAGGAACACGAAAGCCGTAAGCATCTAATAAAAGAGAGCGAGATGCACTACTTGCTGCAACGTGCGTTCGTTGAATAAAACATAGGGCTTTTCAAAAGAAATTCGATATCATTAAAGCCAAAATTTGATTTCACTTTTAAAAAACACCTTTTGAAATAGTTTACTGCCAAAATGCTGTAAAAAATTTAGTAAATTAGTTATGAGGCAGTCTTAAGTCAGATTTAAGCTGTGACAGACGTGTATCATTTTTCATAATAACATTTCCTTAATATTTTTGTAAATTTTATAAAAAACTTAATTAAGTTATAAATGTTACGCACAAAAGTTGACAAATTCATAGTAACATCAAAATATATTGTTTAGGTCTAACAGAATTAAAGATATTGTTTGCTTCTTTTCTCACGTCTCCGGCACCTTACATTTCGTTAAATTAATTGGAAATGTGAGACGTTCACAGAGTCTTTTAGCTTAAATTGAAATTTAGTCATAATATTGAAAAAAAGATGGGAGGCAAGTTATAACAAAGTTTTTTTTTGGTCGGCTTGTGAGTGTTAGGTTGACGTGGAAATACGTCTGCGCTGCTCAAGAACCTCTGTAGTCCACATGATTATTCCCAACTTTCTAGATCAGGATCACTAGCCGAGTCGATCTAGCTGTTCTGCGCAGCGCAAATTTGTTTCAGCAAGGTGCCCATAACGCTAAAACCTGCCTAGGGCCCACACTTTGTAATATTTTGTTCTTATTATCAATACCCACTCGGCTGAGGAACTTGTGAGATGGTTCCAAAGTCGCCTAGCTGGGGCAACCGAGCGGGTCGCAGGTTGCGGACGACCTCTCTCGAGGCCAACTGTGAATAAGCTGGTGGGATAAGTAAAACAAATCGTGGACGGAAACCCCAGTAAATAAACAGTCCCGGACAGCCAGCGGGTATTTTGCAACGAAGCAATACCGACGATGCGAGTTGTTCAGCCGCATCTAAATAGTTCCTTTACACAAAGCCACTCCCAACACAACACCTACCCAACTCCCCTCCCAAACAACATCCCACTCCGGGCCGGACTACGGTGTAATACGGACCGTGCCAAGAGTCAGCCTGGCCCGGATCAAAACTAGCCCAGTCTCCTGTTCTAACTATCCCGGGCATCGCGGATCTCTGCCCGGGCGGGCTTTTCCCCTTCTCCGCAACTCGTGGGACCGAATTATGGAGCATAAAACAGAAAACACAACAACAAAAAACATAGAGACGGGTACTCTTAAAAAACCCATGGATAAGACGAACACTGATTCCACCTTCCATACCAGCACGGTCCAGAAAGCGCCGCATCCCAAACTGGGGATGATGGGTGGCAGAAAGCCAGCCGCAAACGCCTCCGCTACGTGCGCATCTGCGCCGAAAGCAACGGTAGGCACTGCCAAGGCGGTCGGGCCACCCGCTGGTGCTAAATATACATACGCAGAAAGGCGGACTGCCGCCCAGACTCTGCGTTCACACACTAGGAGCACCGTTGCCACGCCTTCGCCTGAATGGCTAAAGAAGGTAGAGTGGGCAAGGAAGGTGCTTCCAAACTACGGGCAGGAAAAGCCCACTCAAGAGGGGACTCAGGCGAAAAGGCAGCGATCCCTCGAACTAACCGGGTCATCGGCGAAGACATCTAAGATCCAGCCATCGGTCTCTTTCGCCGAAATCACGAAGAATCGTGTACTACTCGGCCTGATTGACAGGGGGCAGGATCCCCAGAAACAAGTGGAAGGCAGTGGAGCCCCACCTTTCCCTCATTTGCCTGCGCATGGTACGAGAGAAGCCAGGCACCTCGCCCTGATGCATGGACGCGGGCTGGTACCAGGGCAGCGTCAAGGAGGTGGCCTGCGACAGTCAGCGGTCGGCTGACATGTACAAACAGGCCGACGTCACTGTGGTGGAGGTTGAAGCTGTAGATGTCACTAAGACTTCTACAAATAAACCTTCACCACAGTAAAGCAGCGTCTGCTGCACTTCTGCTTCGCCTGACAGAAGGCGGAGCCGACCTAGTCCTCGTACAGGAACCTTGGGTAGTAGGAGGCAAGGTTGCTGGACTAGGAACAAAGGAATACAAGCTTATGCTTAACCCCAAGGAAGGTAAAATTCGAACCTGCATATTAGCCAAAAGGCATCTTAGTATGAAGAACTACAAGTTTGAACTAGCCTCCTACAAAAAGGCCATTAGAAGAGCAAACAACTGATGCCGCAATGCTCAGGAAACTACTCTCTAAGACAGCCGCGCCTTTGGGCTATCTTCAAAAAGCAAATGGATCATGGTCAGACTCCAGTAAAGAGTCCTTGGACCTGCTCCTTGGTAGTAAGCAGCATCGAGAAATCACTCAACAACAAGGAATACACAATGATCGCCTGCCTGGATATAGAGGGAGCCTTCAATAACGTGCTTCCCACTGCTATAACAGAATTTCTCACAGAACTAGGGGTTGAGCCGCCAATGGTGAGGCTAATCCATAAATTGCTGATAAGCAGAATGGTCACAGCCACACTAGGGACCTCAACCCAGACTAGACTAGTGAACAGAGGCACCCCGCAAGGAGGTGTACTATCACCCCTCTTGTGGAATATCGCAGTAAATAAACTACTGCGGATTCTGGAGGGAGGAGGCTGTAAGGTCGTGGCATACGCAGACGACGTCGCCATCATCTTTAATGGAAAATATCCACAAACACTGCGATCTTATGACCGGTAAACTTAAAATACTATCGGAATGGACGATAGCGAACGGACTCGGGGTAAATCCCTCGAAAACAGAACTTGTTCTATTTACAAATAGGTACAAAATTCCACAACTCAACCCACCCATTTTAAGCAATTGTAATCTCTCCTTTAGCGGTCACGCCAGGTACTTGGGGTTAGTACTAGATAAACGCCTTAAATGGGGCTTAAACAACCAAGAGAGAACCAAAAAAGCGACCATTGCACTTTACTCCTGTAAAAAAGCAATCGGGCTAAGATGGGGCATGTCCCCAAGAATAGTAAACTGGATATACACAGCGGTAGTCAAGCCAATCCTACTGTACGGAGTGGCTCTGTGGTGGACCGCCTTGCACAAACAATGCATACTGACTCCTCTAAACAAAGTACAGCGAATGGCGGCTTTGTGTATTAGTGGAGCCCTTCGAACCACCCCGAATGAAGCGCTGAATGCGATCTTGAACCTCCCTAGCCTGGACTTAGCAGGCATGGAAAGGGCCAAATCGGCAGGTATTCGACTGAGGGACACAGGGCAGTGGAAAGCCCAATTTGATGGCCATGCTAAAATTCTCCAGCATGATAAATCGATTCCAAAGATCACGGATCTATGCAAATCTATCGAATATAGTCACACACCCTTTGAGGCCCTGTTTCCTGATAGAGAGGAATGGGAACAGGGCCGACCGGGAACGACGGACGCAATCTGTTTCTATACAGATGGCTCCAAATTAGAAGGACACGTCGGCGGAGGTGTATACTCCGAACAATTAGATATCACGAAGTCATTCAGGCTCCCGGACCACTGTAGCGTCTTTCAGGCGGAGGTCCACGCTATAAAAGAAGCACTAACCTGTTTAGGGAACCTTAGCCTCCAGAGAGGACACCTAAACATATATAGTGGCAGCCAAGCGGCTATTAAGTCGATCTACTCGACAAACACCAACTCCCGTACAATAGCAGACTGTCGCAGATCTCTCCACGAGATGGCAAATCAGTTTACTATCAGCCTAATATGGGTTCCGGTTCACCGGGACATCGTAGGCAACTGCATAGCGGACGAATTAGCCAGGCAGGGCACCACCAAGCCTCTCCTACCAGGAGAGGAAAATGTCGGTATGCCCATGGCTACTTGCAAGCTAAACATAAAAAAACACTTCAACACACTAGCCAACACCCATTGGCAAAACGCACCACAGTGTCGCATCTCTCACCAGACATGGCCTGTGATAAACAACAAAAAAACCTCGGAGTTACTCAAACTCAGCCGCACAGAGTGTGGCATGTTGATCCGAGCTCTTACAGGCCACTGGCTTGTTGGCGCACATGCCGGCAGGCTAAAAGCCCCGCAAAATGATTTCTGCAGAAGCTGTAGGGATGAGGAAGAAGTGGAAACGGCAGAACACCTTCTCTGCTTCTGCCCAGCCCTATGCAGACTCAGACTGAAACACTTAGGAAGCCCCTTCATCGACGATCTCACCGAAATATCGGAGATTAATCTCAAAAGCATAAGTGCCTTTATTAAATCTTCCGGGTGGAAGACATGCTGATCAGCTTAACACAGTCTGAAACTACTAGAAACGGGACCCTAGAGAAGGAA
The DNA here is from genome assembly GCF_043229965.1 of Drosophila suzukii. Classification (NCBI taxonomy): domain Eukaryota; kingdom Metazoa; phylum Arthropoda; class Insecta; order Diptera; family Drosophilidae; genus Drosophila; species Drosophila suzukii. The sequence continues at coordinate 2,365,374 of NW_027255939.1, read as the reverse complement.
GAAGCGAGATCATGCGGTATCACAATGGACCCATTGAGGTCTAAGTGTGTCGGACTACAGTCCGACAGCCGCCCTAACCTAACCTAACCTAACCTAAACCAATACTCCTTTCGTTTCGTTGGGTTGACTTCTGATGCTACATGCACCCATTGCTCCGGGTTTGATAGTTCAAGAATCCGAGCAATTCGGTTTGCCACGAAAGTGTGAAACGATGATGCTGTTGCGTTTATCAATGCTAAAACTATTGGACGTTATCGATCCTTATCCGTAGATGCCTTTTGATTCTTTCTGCTAGCTCAGCTCCTAGCACAGCTGCACATAATTTTAGTCTAGACAATGTTTGCTTTGCCAAGTGTGCTCGTGATTTTGCGCATAGCAGCCTACTTACTATTGTACCGGCGGATGTGATCGTACGAAGACAAGCAGCCGTTCCATAAGCGACTTCTGACGCATCGTGCAGTTGAATGGCTGCTGGGTCTGCCGGTGTCAGCGGATGGCTGGCGAGCTCAATGGTAGCCAATACCTGACTATCATTTCGAAGCGCCTGCCAATGGGCTGTAACTTTATTGTCCAATTCAGTATCCCAGCTTAAGGATTTTTGCCATAGTTGCTGGTTAAATATTTTTGCTGCTGTCGTTATAGGGCATAGTAACCCTAGTGGATCAAATATTTTTGCTAATTCAGATCACACCACTCGTTCTGTGACCGTCCCTTGTTCGTATGGCGTCGCGCGTCCTTGGAGTTTATCTTCCGTAGGGTTCCAAACTATCCCTAGTGTTTTTATTGTTGCATCCGAGAATTTGCAGAAATCGAGGTCCAACGCCTGGTCGTCCCTTGGAATATCATTAAGCAACTCGGAGTTGTTTGCGCACCACTTCCTCAACCTTAGTTTTGCCGACCCTAGAATTGAGCAAATCTGATCTCGTTGCCGTATCGCCTCGTCCAGCGTGTCGGCTCCAGATGAGCAATCGTCTACATAGAAGTTTTGTTGAATGGCGTCTGCGCCTAGCTGCTGGCTTGTCGGCGCTCTCTGTGCCAGATGTTGTAAGCATTTTGTTGCTAAGTAAGGCGCACATGCAGTCCCGTATATCACCACATTTAAATGGAAGTAACGCATTTTTTCTAGTGGGTTTCGTCGCCATACTAAGAGTTGATAACCCATGTCTTGAGGATGAACCCAGATTTGTCGATACATTTTTTCCACGTCTGCTGTGAACACGAACCGGTGAGTCCTGAACCGTAACAAAATTTATAGCAAATCACTCTGAACTATCGGCCCGACCCTTAGAATGTTGTTAAGGCTTTTTCCTGTTGAGCTAGGCGCCGAAGCGTCAAAGACCACTCTTAATTTTGTGGTGGAGCTGTCTGGTTTTAGGACGCAATGGTGGGGAATAAAGTAATGATTCCTTGGTACACTGGCAATTTGCACCTCCGTCATGTGATTCAAACGTTCATACTCATCCATAAAGCTCACGTATCCTTCTAACAGTGCCGGATCCCGTTCTAACCGACGTTCTAGACTGGAAAATCTCCGTTGAGCCTGTTACGTGGGCATATTAGTGCCCGAGTCCTGACAAGGACTTGGGCCGAGGGAGAGGCGTCCGATGTTCAGGCACCATTTGCCGGCATAAGCTACGTCGTATTTGGGTCGTGGGATCTTGGTAAGCCTCTCTCCTCTCCAACATAACGAGAATAAATATTAAAAGTGCCCGGAAAAATAATAATAGTCATCAAGTTCGTCAGTCATCAGTCCACACTGCCCAACAAGCTTAGCTGTCGCTTGATCGCAATACGATCGGGCTGTGTGTTGGCCATATTCCCTCCCCTTCACACATTCGTGTGCCAATGGATCGTCGCGGGCCGCGCAATACGATCCCCTATTGTCAAGGTTGTCCGTCGAAAGTTATGTCATTGTTCTTGACCTACTTCACTCCTCGCGTCAGCACACCCCCTTTTCTAGAGTTCTAGCACACCATGGTTTTGAATTCTTTTTCACATTATAAATTTATTAAATAATGTTTATGTCGGCGTGTGCCGGTGTTGAATAACATAATATTGGTTAATTCATATAGGTATTAAATTAATTGACAATTATTGTATTAGCGGAGAGTATCGATTTGACCACCTGTGAAGGTGCACACATCAGCAAAATGCTGACTATTCACGACTGCAAACGTCGCTCAGAGGGCTCTTGCAATTGTCATACAATTACAAGGCTGATACTCGCCGCTGAAAAATTAACATTTAATTATTATGTATAAAAAAAGGTATAAAAAGAAAAAATATATCTAAATGATTATATATATGGAACAATTATTATATTATATATTATTACATGTATTCCTAACAGATTAATTCTTTGTCTTAACTAGAAAGGTATTAACATTGCCCAAAAACAAATTCTTATCCAGACGGGAAAGAACAATGACCGTTGGAACGGTAGAGATAATGATAGCTTTTTCGGTCTTATTACAGTGGGCAAGTGGAGAAAAATCTAGACGGAAGGTCTCAATATATAAGTATTCCAATTCATTCACTGTTATTGGTAGGGTCGCTTTTGATAACAAGTATAAAATTCTTACGTTAAATTGTGGATCAGTGTCTATTGTTTTTGCTAAAGCTTCTGATGTAATCATGGTGCACGGATATATATATATATATATGTATGTATGAGAAAAGGAACCGTGTTCCGACAAACTTACCCTCTTTATTAATCCTGGGCGATGAGATCTCGACGCTCCGGATCCTGGGCTTTGGGAGATTTTATAATTGGTTTATATACATATATACGTGCAAGACTTGAAGGCGGTTTACAAAAACAAAACACAAAAATTATGTTACACAAAAAAAATAACACTATCGCTGTATAGATATGTATGTATGTATGCATCGTATGCGAGTTCCACTGAGGCACACGTCAGTTCCAATGCTCGGGCTGGGCTGGTCGGTGCAGCTCCAATTTCTTGTTCAGCGTATGTAATTGGGGGTTCTGTTTACACTTGCATTCAGAAATGCATGTACTCGCAAATTGTTTTTGATTGTTTTGGCGATTCACTTTTTTGTTTATAATATTGGAGTGCAATTTATTTATTATTATTTGTATTGTTTCTATTGTCTTTTTGCTGCTTTTATTGTCTTTTTGGTGGTTTCACTTCACTGTATCGGCTCGGCTTATGCTCCAATGTGGGTCACCACTTTCTCCAGGGCATGATGTTGGTCGCGGCGTCTCTGGACAGAGCGCTTGTAGATCTTTACAACCTTAAGGAGCACTATAACCAGGAGTAGTCCAACGATGAGCTTCATGGTCTTGTTGACATCCTGAATATCATCTTGGTGGTCAACGATCTCTACTGTGTTAATCACATTGGCGGTGCTGCCGGCCACTTTAGACGTTTTGCTACCCATCTTGGGGTCCTTAGGCCATTCACTTGGTTCACTAGTTATTTTCGTCCTTCGGGATTTTGCTGGTTGACTTCCTCCAGATTGTGGTCGATCGCAGGACCGGTTATCGGGACTTTCTCCTGGGTGAAGTTGATCCTGGGGAAACGTCAAGACATCCTTCTGGACACCAGCCATCTTCCAGTCGTGGTCTGTGTTGACGGGAGTTGCACTTTTAGACCACCGTCATGGAGAGATCAGAACAATTTCTCTCTTTCTCCATTTGGCTGGGGTCTTTTATACCGGACTAGAGCTTTCGCTAGCCCCCATATTGGATGAATTAACTAGGTGTTCCCACCTAGGGGTACTGTTTCTCCATTTCCCCTATTTTAGGAGTCAATGGCCGGCTGGTGCACTTTGCCACCTTACTGGATTACGGTTACGAGCAGGTCGATCGTGGTCGTTGTTCTGGCCACGCGACACCCATGAGTTGTCGAATTGTTTTTGCTGTTTTGCTTTTATCAATCGCAGTGTGGTTAGTCATTACGGCCCCTACCCTCAACTAATGGCAGTTGTTTTGCCGGGGTTAATCTTGGTATGGGGAAGGGCGTACGTAACAGGCTCGAAGTGATCGATGCGGTTTCGCATGGAATGACTTCGCAAAAGAAATCCTCGTACGGCCATCTCTTTAGATCTCCTTCTTCTCCTTTATTCTTTTCTTAGGCGCCCATTTACGTGTGGCTTCGACCCACTACATCAACCCAGTCTCAGATGAGCTAGTCGGGCTTATTACTTTATTGTTTTAATATTGTACTTGGTTATTTTTTTATTATATATGCTGAAAAAGAAAAGCTTTCCGGCCTCGCACGGAAACATACATACATACATATTTATACCTGTAAATATAAATATGGCTCATAATAAAATATATAATGTAGTTTTAATGAAAAATAATATATAAATATATATATAAAAATCAGAAGTGAGTAACAGCTAAAAAGCTGAGAATAAAATTGCTGAGTGTGCCATAACCATGGTTTTTGACCAGGGGCTGCTCAGCTGAAAAGTGAAAAGTTGAATAAAAAGGTTTCCCATTTCCCGAAGCAAAATATATTAAAAAGTATAAGAATTGTTTTTTTTTTTTTTTTGTATTATTTTTATATGCTTAACATTTTATATTAATTACAATGTTTTAATCTAAGTTTAGCGGCTCTTTCAGGATGGCTGCTACTTCTCGCCTCGCCTGGATACCAATTTGAGGGCTTCGAATGTAAATTCTCCTGACCGCGCGGTTCATGCGCCGGCTCATTCTCCATGTTTCCCGTTGTATCCGGGCGATGTGTGCTTGGTTCCTTTGTAGTTGCTCCTGGACTCGGAGCAACTGGTTCTGGTCCTCTTCCTGATCTCGGCTCCGGTGCCGGATCTCTTGCTCGATTTCGGATGCCAGTTCTTCATCTTCTGACTGGTATCGGTGTATCCAGCATTGCTGGATATGATCCTCGTTCAAGTGAATGGCATGGCAAAGCCCGTTCATCCACTCGACGAGGAGCGCCAGATATGATGCCTGGTCCCCATACCTAGCCTGTAGCCGACGAAGCCGGCGGGCAGCTCGGATGGCTTGGTTATAGCTGTTGGAGGACTGCATCATGTCTGGTGACTGGTCGGTCCCTGGTTGTGGCTTTTATAGCAGAACTGGGGCAGTTCTGATGTCTGTTCTACCCATCATGTGATCGGGAGCTTCTATCAAGTAGTGCAATCTCGCAGTTCTGAGTTTGTCGCCTTTTGGAGTCGTCGGATTACGTTCAGAGGTTTAGGCGACATACAGGTCTTTAGCATGGAATACCCCGACACTTTTCCCTACTGCATTGCCCAGCTCATATAGCGCTTTGCCCTTACGCTGGAGTACAACACAGCGAATTCGATTCGGATAAGTTCCATTTTGTCTGGGAGACTTATCTGTGGATCTCCTGCCTGTATTCCCCCTAGTTTCCGTAGGATCGGGTAGGCTGTTCCATGGGTAACCATCCGCGTGCCGAACAGTGCGTAATATGGTTCCATGCCTATTGATTCGTGTAGGCCATTCCTAAGGGCACACTCTATTCGACTTAGTTGGGTATCCCAATTTCGCTGATCGGTGGCAATTGTCGCTCGCAAAATTTGGAGTACAGATCGGTTAACCCTCTCCGCCGCGTTCGCTTGCGGGGAGTAAGGTCCAGTCTTTACGTGTCGAATACCGTAGCGGGTCATTAGCTCGCCAAAAATTTGAGACACAAACTGTTTGCCGTTGTCCGAGTGTATAAACTCGGGGACTCCAAATTGATGGAAAATTTTGGTCTCAAGGAATTTGATGACTTCTGCAGCTACTGCATGTCTCATCGGCTGTAGCCAGACAAATTTGGAGAAATGGTCTAGGCATACGAAAATCACCGAGTTCCCAGCTTTGGTCCTCGGGTATGGTCCCATAAAGTCGATGAACAACCTTTGGCCAGCCCGCTCCGTAACCCGCTGTTCTCCCATGGGTGGCCGGTCATTTTTGTTGGCGGTCTTGGTGATCTTACAGACCTCGCATTCCTTCACTACTTTTTGGACGTCTACAGCCATGCCTGGCCAATAGTAAAACTGTCTCAATTTGGCTAGTGATTTGTGCAACCCCCCATGCCCTGCGGTTATGGCATGATGTGCTCTCCAGACTAAATCAGGACGCAGCTCGGCGGGAACCCAGAGCTTCCATGCTCGGGCTTCATCCACAGCGTCGTTTAGGCAGAATCCCATCCGTTTATATACATAGCCTTCTGATGTTTGAAGGTCTGGACTTTTACCTAAATTTTCGTCCACCGCCTGCACTAGGTTGACATAATCCGCTGTCTGGAACGCTGTCGAATCGAGGTTGATGTGTATGTCCAGTTCTTCCGCACCGGCCTTCTGTAGCTCGTCCATATGAACTCGTGAAAGAGCATCTGGGACTACATTTAGTGATCCTTTCCTGTGTTCTATGGTGAAGTCGAACGCTTGTAGCTTCAGACTCCATCGCGCAAGCCTGCCTGATAAGTCTTTCTGACTCATCAGCCATTTTAGGCTAGCGTGGTCAGTGATCACTTTGAAGGGCATCCCATCTACGTAGGCGCGGAATTTGGTAATGCTGAGGATAGCGGCATAGCACTCCCACTCGGTTATGCTGTAATTCCGCTGTGCTTTGTTCAATTTGGCTGACATATAGGCGATTGGATGTTCTCCGCCCTCGTCATCTGTTTGGAACAAAACTCCCCCCACTCCAGTGGTCGAGGCATCACATTGGATGGAAAATGGTTTCTTAAAATCCGGGGTGACGAGTACAGGTGCTGTTGCCATGCTGGTTTTCAAAAGTTCAAACGCCTTAATTGCCTCTTCTGACAATTCAAATTTCTTTATGCGGTCTTTCTTCAAGCAGTCGTGAAGCGGTGCCGCTGTCTGGGCGTAATTTTGGATGAACCTCCTGTACCAGCCTGTCATTCCCAGGAACCTCCGCATTTGTTTGGCGGAGCTAGGCTGGGGAAATTCCTGTATCGATTGTATTTTCGTGTCATCCGTTCGGATGCATCCTCCCCCAACTACATATCCTAAATATCTTGCCTGGCTGTAGCAAAACTTGCTTTTGTCTACATTTATCGTTAGCTCTGCCCGCTGTAAGCAGGCACTGACCTGGCTCAACATATCCATGTGGGCTTCAAATGTAGGTGAACAGACCAGTAAGTCATCCAGATACACAAATACATTCTCGCGTAGCGCCGCTGGTATAACTTTATCCATTAGTCGGCACATTAGCTGCGCGGCATTGCACAAGCCGAACGGCATGACTGTAAACTGATACAGTGGCCTGCCGGGCACTGTAAACGCGGTTTTCTCTCTGCTTTTGGTTTCGAGAGGTATTTGCCAAAAGGCGTCTTTTAAATCAATTGCGGAAATGTAATACGTTTCCTGTAGTCGACTCAACAGACCCTCGATATGTGGTAGTGGATACGCATCTTTGATCGTCCGGGAATTTACTTTACGCGCATCGAGGCAGAGGCGATTTTTCGGCCCTTTTTGCACCAGTGTTACCGGTGAACTCCAGCTACTATTGCTTTCTTCGATCACGCCTAGACCTAACATGCGATCTAGCTCGGCGTACACCAGCTTCTGTTTGGATGGGGATATCGGGTAATGTCGCTGCTTGATTGGTAAGTCCTCGTTGGTCACTTCAATTATATGTTGCTCTAAACTGGTCTTTCCTAATCCTTTTTCTAGGCAAGACGGGTATGTGTCTATCACTTGCTGCAGCTTACAATGTTGTTCTGGGGTAAGCTGATGTGGGGTATAGGCGGTCTCGGGCTTGAGCGTATTGTTCATGTCTAGGTCGCCGGTCATAAGGTCGAAATCCGGAGTTGTTTCGACGGCGGCAACCTCGCGTCTACCTTTACCGAGGAATGTGAGGCCGAACGTATCCCAGAAATTAATTCCGAAATAAAATCGTTGTGTCAGACCTGGCACTATCAAGAACTCTAGGTCCTTGGTTTCTCCTTCCCATTCCACGGGTAACGTTATGGCTCCGGTTACTTGGGTCTCACCACCGCTTGCTGTGCGTACGCATTCTTCGCTTAGCTTCCTTATCGGCCGCGTCCGGTTTTCCAAGAAAGCGTGTGCTCCTCTGCCAATACAGTTCGCACTGGCGCCTGTGTCCAGTAATGCGAGTATCTCTTCTCCATCGACCTTCGTTTTAGCAAAGAAACGGTTGTCATTTTGCACGCTCACTACTGTGTCCACCACCTTTTGCTTGAGCCGGCGGTAGTCTGCTCGGGCATCATATAATCTTAGTATTTTTCGCGTTGTCCGTGTCTTGCTGTCTGCATCTTCCGAGCCATTGAAGATACGTTCACGAGCATGTTCGTACTCCCTCTCTCGTTGTTCTAGGCTCTTATGAGGGGAGATTTGGTTGGGCTTCCGTGTGTTTACCGGAAAGGGTTGGTCCTGGTCCGCCCGGCTGTCCCGGTCTTGCCTGACGGACTCCGCGCAAAAGCCGCTGGGTTAGCATCTGCATCCGTCCCGACTTTCTCGCAGAACCTGCAGGTGGCATCGTGGAATTTGATAGGGCAGGATTCTTCCTTCGAAGGATGCTTCCTGTAGAAGTCTGCTCCTTTGCCACACTTATAACACACCAGCGCGTGTAATGGGCCTCGGCATCCTTGTCCATCCTCGTAACGCCCTCGCGTATCTTTCCGCTGCCGGTTGAATTCTTCCACCGTGACTGTGTCCGGCAAGTCCTCCAGTGTCTGGAATTCCTCTATTTCGTTAATTGCAGCTCGGCTGCGCATGTTCCTTCCTGTGTTTCTCAGCCAGCGATCAACTCTGAGACCCTCTCTTTTGAGCTCCGCTAATGAGGTAATTGGGGATGTTAGTAGTAATCTCCCCATCTGGGAGTTCATGTTATCCTTTAAGAGCTCCACGAATTCATCTTCAGCGATTTTGTGCTTGAGCTTGAAATGCAGGTTATGCATATCCGAGACATAATCGCTAAAGGTTTCGTGTGGCCCTTGCTTGCGTTCCATCAATTCTTTGACTTTCATAAGGTCACTTCCGGTAGTGGAAAATGCCCGTCTCATTTCTTGGGTCAATGAGTAGTAGTCAAAGTCGTAATCCTCTGCCTTGTCTTCCATAAGCTGCCAATACCATTTCGTGGCTGCACCTGCCAGCAGAAGATGGAATTCACGAAAGACTTGTTGACGGCTGAGGTCATACAATTCTTGTAGTCGGTCCACGCGGAATAGGAAACTCTCAACTGTCATGCCGCGTCCGCTTCCATCAAACTTTAGGTTCCATCTGTCCAATCTGACATCTTTTGGTCGCGGTCCTTGGAATGATGAGTTCCGATCGATCTCTGGATGCAGTTGAAGACTCGACTCCCTCTCGTTTGTTCTGAACTGCCTGTGTGATGGGGTGTCCAACCGCCTGGGTGTTCTTAGCCGGTGCATCTGGCTATTGAGCATGTCCTGTGTTACCGGTTCCAGAGGCGGGGTCTCTTGGTATCTCAAAAAACTGTCCGTTGGATTCGGGACAGTACGGGGCGGCGAAGGCAGTCCCTTCTGTTCGGGTCTCCTGTCTGTCGGAGACTGCATTTCTGTTATCTGGGCTTTCAGCGTTTCTATCTGGGCACTCATTCCACGCTGCATTTCATTGCTTTGCCTCAAGAGCTCCATCAATCTTTGTTCACGTCGCTCGGCAGCCTCTAAGTTGTCCTCCTCGTGCCTCTGAAATTGGGGAAGCATACTTGATCTTCCTTTCGGTGGTCCTAGGGGTATATTCTCCCCTCCGGCGGCTCCTTCCATTTCAGAATATTGGTCCAGGTTGTTTTCTTCAGACAGGGTATCTACTTGTCCTGGCTGATCCTGTACGCGCTCCCACGGCTCTCTTTCAGGTGAATCTCCTAGCCTTGGCGCGCTTGCACTGCGGGGTTGGTGATTGTCTCCGCGCGTTGTTGCTCGGGTCACTCTTCCGGTGCTGGGTTGGAATAAGACCTTCTTCTTGGCCCCCTTCATTTATACGATTGGACCTTCTTTAAAGGCCTCCGCTTTCTTTTTATAGATTGTCACTTTGTGCGGATTAATACACGCACTTAAATTTGTCTTCACTTGTTTTTTTTTGCGTTTTGGTATAAAAGGTTCACGTGATTCTTTTCAAAACACCCGGTCAGCGACGTATCCGCTGAATAAGTCGACAATAAAAATGTTTATAAACTGGGGGTGCTTCTCTCTGCTTCTCAAGTTTCTCTTCGGTCAAGAACCGTCCGATATTTAAGCCCCAAACAAAAACAAATAAATTTTCCTAACTAGGGGCTAACAAGCCGCTTCTACACAACGCGGTTCCGCTAAGCTATCATGCCCTTACTTTCCCTTTCTATTCAGCTCAAATTTGTGTTTAGAAAGGAATCTGTCCAAAAACCCCCTCCCGCCAGTCGTCGGAAAACAAGTTATTTGACCGATCATTCTCGGGCTCCACAACCGTCTCCTATTTCTCTGGACTCGAACCAAGCAAACGACCTGACCAACTAGCCTAATACGTTGTGGGGCGTCGGCCAGAGAAACTAAAAATCGTCCACCACCCAAATATGTCAAGGGAAACAGCAAAGACTCGAACCAAGCAAACGACCGGACCAATGCCTAGTACGTTGTAGGGCGTCGGCTTTGCGTTTCCTGTCAGTTCCCCCACCCCCATTCTGTCCTGGATCGACAAACGAACAGTAGACCCGCACCGCAACTGCTAAATGCGTTACCGTAATGCTTGCGCCCCTGCTCTTTCTGGACTCGAACCAATTCAAACGACCGGGCAAATGCGTAGTACGTCGTGTGGCGTCGGCCAGAAAGCACCTATAAATTGTATTTACATTAATTTTAACAAGTAGTCGTCGACACTTAGTTGTAGGTATAGTATTATAAAAAGGATAACTCATAGTTCTTGATTTAAGGAAGTTCTGGTAAATTTGTCCATGATCAAAACAGAGAATTTTTAAGGTTAAAAACATTTCAAAGTAAGGCCTCTATTCTGCGACAAAGTTCTGATTGAGCGGCCTCTCAACACGGACAGTCACAGAAGTTGGGGACTTTAAAGTTACTAATTTAAAGACAAAAAAGGTATGCGCATATTTAAAATTATTTAAGCTCCCTGTTCTATCAAACAGTCAAATTACTCATGGCAAATAAAGATGAAAGCTATGCCATCCCTAAGTATATCCACTCCGATACCGCAGGCATCGAGATTGTGGACCCTGGTAAAATTCCTTAAGGAATATGAAATGTCCTAGCGTTGGGCGCCAATTCTGTTACGTGGGCATATTAGTGCCCGAGTCCTGACAAGGACTTGGGCCGAGGGAGAGGCGTCCGATGTTCAGGCACCATTTGCCGGCATAAGCTACGTCGTATTTGGGTCGTGGGATCTTGGTAAGCCTCTCTCCTCTCCAACATAACGAGAATAAATATTAAAAGTGCCCGGAAAAATAATAATAGTCATCAAGTTCGTCAGTCATCAGTCCACACTGCCCAACAAGCTTAGCTGTCGCTTGATCGCAATACGATCGGGCTGTGTGTTGGCCATATTCCCTCCCCTTCACACATTCGTGTGCCAATGGATCGTCGCGGGCCGCGCAATACGATCCCCTATTGTCAAGGTTGTCCGTCGAAAGTTATGTCATTGTTCTTGACCTACTTCACTCCTCGCGTCAGCACACCCCCTTTGTTAGAGTTCTAGCACACCATGGTTTTGAATTCTTTTTCACATTATAAATTTATTAAATAATGTTTATGTCGGCGTGTGCCGGTGTTGAATAACATAGTATTGGTTAATTCATATAGGTATTAAATTAATTGACAATTATTGTATTAGCGGAGAGTATCGATTTGACCACCTGTGAAGGTGCACACATCAGCAAAATGCTGACTATTCACGACTGCAAACGTCGCTCAGAGGGCTCTTGCAATTGTCATACAATTACAAGGCTGATACTCTCCGCTGAAAAATTAACATTTAATTATTATATATAAAAAAAGGTATAAAAAGAAAAAATATATCTAAATGATTATATATATGGAACAATTATTATATGTGGATATTATATATTATTACATGTATTCCTAACAGATTAATTCTTTGTCTTAACTAGGAAAGTATTAACATTGCCCAAAAACAAATTCTTATCCAGACGGGAAAGAACAATGACCGTTGGAACGGTAGAGATAATGATAGCTTTTTCGGTCTTATTACAGTGGGCAAGTGGAGAAAAATCTAGACGGAAGGTCTCAATATATAAGTATTCCAATTCATTCACTGTTATTGGTAGGGTCGCTTTTGATAACAAGTATAAAATTCTTACGTTAAATTGTGGATCAGTGTCTATTGTTTTTGCTAAAGCTTCTGATGTAATCATGGTGCACGGATATATATATATATATATATGTATGTATGAGAAAAGGAACCGTGTTCCGATAAACTTACCCTCTTTATTAATCCTGGGCGATGAGATCTCGACGCTCCGGATCCTGGGCTTTGGGAGATTTTATAATTGGTTTATATACATATATACGTGCAAGACTTGAAGGCGGTTTACAAAAACAAAACACAAAAATTATGTTACACAAAAAAAATAACTCTATCGCTGTATAGATATGTATGTATGTATGCATCGTATGCGAGTTCCACTGAGGCACACGTCAGTTCCAATGCTCGGGCTGGGCTGGTCGGTGCAGCTCCAATTTCTTGTTCAGCGTATGTAATTGGGGGTTCTGTTTACACTTGCATTCAGAAATGCATGTACTCGCAAATTGTTTTTGATTGTTTTGGCGATTCACTTTTTTGTTTATAATATTGGAGTGCAATTTATTTATTATTATTTGTATTGTTTCTATTGTCTTTTTGCTGCTTTTATTGTCTTTTTGGTGGTTTCACTTCACTGTATCGGCTCGGCTTATGCTCCAATGTGGGTCACCACTTTCTCCAGGGCATGATGTTGGTCGCGGCGTCTCTGGACAGAGCGCTTGTAGATCTTTACAACCTTAAGGAGCACTATAACCAGGAGTAGTCCAACGATGAGCTTCATGGTCTTGTTGACATCCTGAATATCATCTTGGTGGTCAACGATCTCTACTGTGTTAATCACATTGGCGGTGCTGCCGGCCACTTTAGACGTTTTGCTACCCATCTTGGGGTCCTTAGGCCATTCACTTGGTTCACTAGTTATTTTCGTCCTTCCGGATTTTGCTGGTTGACTTCCTCCAGATTGTGGTCGATCGCAGACCCGGTTATCGGGACTTTCTCCTGGGTGAAGTTGATCCTAGGAAAACGTCAAGACATCCTTCTGGACACCAGCCTTCTTCCAGTCGTGGTCTGTGTTGACGGGAGTTGCACATCTAGACCACCGTCATGGAGAGATCAGAACAATTTCTCTCTTTCTCCATTTGGCTGGGGTCTTTTATACCGGACTAGAGCTTTCGCTAGCCCCCATATTGGATGAATTAACTAGGTGTTCCCACCTAGGGGTACTGTTTCTCCATTTCCCCTATTTTAGGAGTCAATGGCCGGCTGGTGCACTTTGCCACCTTACTGGATTACGGTTACGAGCAGGTCGATCGTGGTCGTTGTTCTGGCCACGCGACACCCATGAGTTGTCGAATTGTTTTTGCTGTTTTGCTTTTATCAATCGCAGTGTGGTTAGTCATTACGGCCCCTACCCTCAACTAATGGCAGTTGTTTTGCCGGGGTTAATCTTGGTATGGGGAAGGACGTACGTAACAAGCCAAAGCTAATGTTTTTCCTAGTACCCTTGGATTTTCTGCGAACGGCAACCTTACCATTGTCGTTGATCTGGGCAGAATTGGACGTTTGATAGAAAGTGTTCTTCACAAAGCCTCTCTTGGACTGTCATTGCTGGTACCTCAGTGTTAAACGTATCTAGCTTCCAAAATTTTTACAGGGCTGGTAACGGATCCTCCCATGTTACTGTCATGAAATTTCCTGCTATAGCTGCTGGCGATCGTCGCCTTACTGCGCCGAACACAATCCACCCAAGAGAGGTTTCTTGTAGAGTTGGCTTATCATTCCCCAATCGATAAGTCCGGGTCTTATCAATCGAGAGTATACCTCGGCTCCCAGAAGTAAATCTATGCTTCCGGGTTGGCCGAACTCTGGGCCGCCAACACTACCGTGCTCGGAATTCTAAGTCCTTCATCTATGGATTCCGAAGGTTGGTTTTTCGTCAGTTGTGGTAAGATAAACACATCGATCTCCTTCTGAAAGTTCGACCTTAACGATGACAGCAGCACACGTGCCCATGGCGAAGATCCCTGCTCCTGTTGTCCAACTCCTTGAATACCTTGCGATGCTCTGAAGGTGGGGAGAGCAAGTTGATCGCCATCCTTCTGGACATGAGATTTAGCTGAGAGCCAAGGTCGATGATTGCGCGAAAATTTTCTCGCTTTGCAGTTTGCCCTTGTATTGCCACAATGGCTGTGCCGAGTAACACGTACGTATTCGGCTGTTGTTCGAGGGAAAACGCAGATACCTTGTTGATCATTGGGGTTTGCTGATTTGAACCTGAAGCATCCATCGCTTGCAATGGTTGATCTCGGGTAGCAATGGCAACAACCGGCGCCGTGGATTCTGGATGTGTGAGCAACATGGAATGATGCCGTTGACGGCAAAAACGGCAGGTCATTGGCGATGGGCAACTGCTTGCACAGCCTGCAATCTTCGTTTGCCTGCCGACGGTTGTCCGGATACATTCTTCGAAACATGTTGCAGGATAATGGCCGGTATGAGCCTATGTTGAAAATTTTACAATTGTTATCTCGTGATACCAATGTTTTGGTATGTCCCATGGGTTGAGCATCCAATGTTTCCAACATGCAGGAACGCCGTTCTAAAAAGGCTAAAACACTTTCCAGCAACGGGTCTTCTGTCGGTGAGTTGGCTGAACCTCCGAGAGCGAGAGAACCGTGGCCAGTCTAGATACTCGTCATTGAATTCCGGAATGCTAATTGGCGGAAGTGCCAAGTTTAGACGGTAGGAGCGTTCGAGGCTAATGTTAATGATTCCAATTCGTTGCATCTTCTCTGCAACTGTCGGATTACCGTGTCAATTGTGGAGCCT
This sequence comes from Drosophila suzukii, assembly GCF_043229965.1. Classification (NCBI taxonomy): domain Eukaryota; kingdom Metazoa; phylum Arthropoda; class Insecta; order Diptera; family Drosophilidae; genus Drosophila; species Drosophila suzukii. The sequence continues at coordinate 2,350,350 of NW_027255939.1, read as the reverse complement.
CCTTTTACATGCTCTCCTGTTGTGATCTTGATGTTGGCTGAAGTTCGTCTGGGGGCCTTGGGTGGATCGTTTCCAGTCGGTATGTTGTCCAGGAAGATTTTCTGATATTTCTCGACCAGCTCCTTAAGTGCTATTAGTCGTGACGAGTATTCAATTCCCGTGGGTAATGCCGCTTGCTGGACCTCTTCGTCCAGATCACAAAATTGTTGCCAGAGCTCCCTTAGTTGTTCTAATCTACCGGCATAATAGCCTTCTCGGAGGCGTCGGTCGGCAGAATCCTTGCCATAATTCTTAATGAGCTGTTGTATTTTTCCTTGCAGCTCGTTTTAGTCGTCTAGCAGTTGATTGTGTAAATCGATTCTGTTTTGGTTTGTCTGCTCGATGAATGAAGTCGACATAGTGCAGGTATTCAGTAATTAGTAGCCGACTGCGGTTCTTAAGATAGGCTTGACAGGTGATTGCGTAAGGACGTCTTCCCTGTGCAAACCGGCGTGTGTATTGCCTACGTGGAAGGCGGATGCTGAAGTGTGATCCTTTGTTGGTAAAGGATCACGTAGTTGTCACCAATGTTCCTGTCTAAGTTAGCTAGACAAGGTTCGGGTCACTCCGCCGGACGAGGAGGGGTTTGAATGCTCGTCGCGGGCACGGGGCTGCTGTGTATTACAGTATGATCGCGTCGCGACACGAATGTAGCACGGTGCCGGACCTCAGGCGATATGGACTGTGTGGGGAGAGTTAACGAATGTTCGTGTAACCGGGGATCAACAGTGTGTTGGAGTCACGCCGCGGGACAAGGGGGGGTATTGGCACACTTGTCGCTGGCACGGGGACACTAGATAGAACAGGACGATTGCGTCGTGACACATGTAACTAGAGTAGTACGGTGCCGGACCACAGGCGATCGTAGAACTGTGCTAGGGTGAGTTGACAAGAGTCTCCAGGTGATGGAAGTAATAAGTCTTGTGGGTGTTTAGATTTGTAACTGACTTTATTGAGCTATTGATCAGAGCTTAAATACTATCATAACCCGGAAGTTTGGTTGCATACATTATCTTCTACGTTAAGCCTCATGTTGGGGTTTCACCTGCATTTGAGTTGACCTAGTTTAGCTTCTGGTTCGTTGAGTGGTCGTATACGCTGCTGCTGTCCAACGTTGACTCCGCGTGACATTACAAATTGGTAACTTTTGATCTTACAGTCGCCTTTACCTCTCCAAGAATTTCTGATGCAACGTTTCTGTACGACGGGGGGTAGCGGGTTACCGTGGTGGTCTAAGCTCCGCTCTGCGCTCCAAAGCGCAGTGGAGACTTCATGGAGGGAGCTAGGAACAGCGCAGGAGAGCGGGAGCGCGAGAGAGCGGTAGAGCGGTGCAACTGGATAGCGGGGCCGATCCAGATTCGCCGGACAGTGGGCCTGAACATTCCGCCCCCCTTGCAATCGCTAGCGTTGCAAAAAATAAAGGAGACGGAACTTCGGCCAGTCGCCTACGCCTCAAGCCTGCGTACAGGCGCCGGAGACGATCCACCCGAACACCGTCTTCTGGGCTACTGGCAGTCCCTCGTCGACCATGTGGAAGCCCGGCTGTATACCTTTGGGTAGACGTCCGCGCAATAGTGGCTGGCCGGTGGAAACGCTCATCCGCGAGCGGTAGCTCCTTAAATTTCTGGACGACGCTCTCACTGAGCGCACGGATGGGAGTGCGGATGCGCACGTTCGGCTCGATCTTGAGGACCACCTCCAGCTTGACGGCCTCGTCGACCTTCGAACGAATCGTCGCCGTGCATATGCTCTCATCGCCCACGTTTGTTGTCGGCAAACGAAACGCGGCGGCCAGGGATGCATCGATGGAGCTTGTTGGGGTGCACGGATCGATGAGTGCGGCGGTGTCGAACGTCTTCTCTCCGGTCTCGACGATCACCACAGCAGTCGGGAGGACATTGACGCTATGACGCTGGAGCAGTGCGGCGAGCGACGGAGCTGGTGTCGAGGATGCTGAGCGCGGTGGAGGGGCAGGCGTTCGGCGAGTTGGCGGATATTGCGGGCGCGAACGCTGCGGAGAAGCGGGCTTTTGCTTGGAGCCGGACTTTTTCCGGGAAACAAGTTCGTGCATGACGCTATGACGCTGGAGCAGTGCGGCGAGCGACGGAGCTGGTGTCGAGGATGCTGAGCGCGGTGGAGGGGCAGGCGTTCGGCGAGTTGGCGGATATTGCGGGCGCGAACGCTGCGGAGAAGCGGGCTTTTGCTTGGAGCCGGACTTTTTCCGGGAAACAAGTTCGTGCATGTGGAGCAGCGGTTGCACGTTCTGCACCGCTACGACAGCTCCCAGACGACTGCTCGTGTGCGAGACAGTTCGCGCACTACTGGTTTATAAGAACTGCCCGCAGCCGCTTCTCTGCGCTCAGCCTTAGGAACCTCTGACACTCGGCATCGGTAGGACTGAGTACCTCTCGTACGTCTGCTATCCAAAGCCTGAGTGCTACGTGGACGGGGAGCCATTTTCCTATTTAGAGTGTGGATAAGGAAAAAACAAACAGGGCTTATTAACAATGACGTGGATAATGGCTACGGACTAAGGTGTGTAAGAAACGCGGCTCGTTACGAGGTAATTTTGGGTGGCTCTCTTGGAAGAAGAACCACTTTGGTCACTGGACGTCTGACAATGCCGCGTGTCGAACGAATGTCGACTACGCGGACATTGCCATCGGCTCCCGTAAAAACGGAGTCTATTCTTCCGAGTCGCCACTCATTTGAGGGCAAATCGTCATCCTTAATGACGACCAGATCGCCAACACGCAGATTTTCTGTGGGGACTTGCCACTTGTTGCGCTTGTGGAGCTCCTTAAGGTACTCATCCTTCCATCGAGTGCGGAATTGTTGATGGAGAGACTTTAAGTGCTGCCAACGGTTCAGAATGGACTTGGATTCGCCCTTAATTCAGGTTCCACTATGGATAGAAGAGGTCCACCAACAAGAAAGTGCCCTGGTGTCAACGCTAAGAGATCAGTTGGATCCTCGGACATGGGAGATAGCGGTCTGGAATTCAGACAAGCTTCGATTCTCGCTAGGTGGGTGGACAGCTCTTCAATGGTGTACTTCCGTGTAGCGGTGGACTTGTAAAACAAGGTCCGGAAGCTCTTGACACCAGATTCCCATAGGCCTCCCATATGTGGTGCCCCAGGAGGAATGAATTGCCAGGTGAGCTGCTGATGACTATACGCATCGGTCACATACTCCTTAACGGTTTGCAGGAAGTCTCGGGAATGCACGGTGGAGGCGCCGACGAAGGTCTTTCCATTGTCGGACTGGACTTGGCGAGGACACCCTCTTCTAGAGACGAAACGAGCGAAAGCGGCAAGAAACTTTTCAGTCGTTAAGTCGGATGTATGCTCTAGATGGATGGCCTTTGTAGAAAAACAACCGAAAACCAACACATACCCTTTCGTAATGAGACAAGCTCTTCCGGTATAATTTTTTATATCAAACGGGCCGGCGTAGTCCATCCCTGTGTACGTGAACGGACGGGAAAAAGACACTCGCTCTTTCGGAAAACTTCCCATCATCTGGACTTGCAATCTCTTTTTGTGGATAACGCAGACCTTGCAGGAGTTAACCACTGCCTTCACCAAGTTCTTTATTCTCGGAACCCAGTATCTGGACCGAGTGAGACGCACCACTAACTGGTTGCCACCATGTAACGTAATGTGATGCGTGAATTTGACCAGAAGCCGCGAGAGTGCACATTCGTACGGCAGGATTATCGGATATCGTTCATAATACCGCAAACTGTCGGAGGCCGTTACGCGGCCTCATGCCCTGATTACCCCTTTCTTATCTAGAAAGGGGTTCAGGGAGAGAATCGAACTTGCCGCGGGTACAGGACGCTTCTGACTCAAGCAGCGGTATTCTTCAGAAAAATACCTGCGCTGAGTGCAAATTGTCATGAGTTCTTCCGCGGCGGCAACGTCCTGGGCCTCTAGACGGACCCCGGAAGGCGGTGATTGTCTTCGACATCGTTGGACAAATCGGTGGACATACGCGAGGACCCGCAAAGCTCTATCTAAATTGGAAAAGCTATCTAGGAAATCTTCTGAAGGCATAGACGCCACATGGACTTTAACGGCACGCTTTTCGATCTCAGTCACCGGCAGGTCGGTTCCCTGGCTGGGCCAATGATCGCGTGGACGTTGCAGCCAAGTGGGTCCATGCCACCAAAGCGGGTTATCCACCAGCTCTTGAAGGGGAACTCCTTGACTAGCCAAATCAGCTGGATTATGTTCGGATTGAACGTGCGACCAATTGGCCGCCTCAGTGGACTCGGTGATCTTCGTCACCCTGTTGGCAACGAACGTAGTCCAATGGCACGCTGGTTTGGCTAACCATGCTAGCACAATCGTGGAATCGGTCCAACAATGGAATTTTGAGGTCAGCCTCTGCATATTAGGAAGAATGGCTTCGGCCATCTCGGACAAAAGGAGAGCCCCACATAACTCCAGCCTGGGAAGGGACACCGTTTTGACTGGCGCCACACGCGTCTTGGCCGTGAGCAAGTGCACCATCGTCTTATGGCCCACTTATACACGCACATAGATCGCAGCACCGTATGCCTTTTGGGAGGCGTCAGAGAATCCGTGATGCTCTACGCGGAACACTGGACGGAAGGAAACCCATCTGGGTATTCTGACCTGGTCTAGGACCGAATAGCTCTGGAGAAAGCTGTTCCACCTTTGGCACAGCTCAATTGGAAGTTGATCGTCCCAGCCTAGATCCTGAAGCCAAATCTCTTGCATAAAGATTTTGGCACACACAAGAAATGGAGCGAGCCAGCCTGCTGGATCAAACAGCTTGGCGATTTGGGAAAGGACTTGGCATTTCGTGTGGGAGATTTCCGTTGCTAAATCTGGTGGGACGAAAAAGAACTCATCGGACGTCGCCTTCCATCGTACGCCGAGAGTTTTGGCTGTGCTCTCAGTGTCGATCTCGAGGAAGTCGGTTGTCAGAAGGTGATTGCTTTGGATATGAGCTAATATTTCTTTGTTGTTGGAGGTCTATTTTCTCAATGGAAACCCCGCGGAATCTAGAGCACTTTGTAGCTCGCGAACAATGAACTTAGCGTCCTCGGCGGAGTCAGCTCCCGAAAGGACATCGTCTACATACATATGATTTCGAATGACGTTGCTCGCTCTTGGATGGCTGAGCTGCACGTCAGTTGCCAGCTGTTGCAGGACTCGAATGGCCAGGATCCAAAAGTTACCGTCTGTAATTCGAAATCTCGAATGTGCCCCTCGCTGTTGCGGAATAAGATGCGCTGGAACGGGGAATGCTTCGGATCTACCCATATCTGCCGATACATTTTCTCGATATCGGCACTGTAGACGTATCGGAAGTATCGCCACTTCAGGATCTGGATAGTTAGATCGGACTGTAAGACTGGGCCAGCATGAAGGATATCATTTAAACTGACCCCATTCTCTGAAGGGCTGGAGGCATTGAAAACCACACGTAACTTGGTGGTTGTACTTTCCGGCTTGAGCACGGCATGATGCGGAAGGTAATAACTGGCAGAATTATTAGTTCTTGGACGTTGATGCACTATGGTCAGTACAAACAAGTGGCCCTTACGACACCAAGCAATGCTTGTTACGCGCGGAGCCCTAAACCGATTTGGGCAAGTAAACGAAATCGCGGACATGGAAAAAGACGACATAAAAATAGACAGTTTAAAATACATGCTCACATAGAATGGCTAGTAACATAGAAATTTACAAATTATTGGAAGATAGAAAATACATAAGTTTATCATAATTAGTTGCATTAGGGCTATCAAACAGTAAGACGTGACACAGTGCATTATAGTCGTCACAAAGAACCCGAAAAGGATCATGAAGGGCATAATTGGATCTACAAATTGGCAGGGACAACGGACGAAAACGACGAACTGTTCTACAGGGTACATTCCAGTTGAGGGAACTAAGAAGGAAGGGAGAGTCAACATCACCATTAATTAATTTATGCAAAAACATAACTCCATGACACTTCCTACGATGGTTCCGGGTTGGTAAGTCCAGCAGGCGCAACCTCGCATGATAAGAGGGCAATCGACTTCCTGTGTCCCAGCTTAAACCTCTCAAAGCAAATAAAAGGAATTGTTTTTGAACGGACTCTAACATATTTTGGTAACAGCTAATTTGAGGTGACCATATACACGAGCAATATTCCATTGAGGGACGAACAAGAGAAACATACAAAAGCTTTGTTGTGTATGGATCATCAAACTCCCTTGACCAGCGCTTCATAAACGCCAGGAGACTTCTGGCTTTGTTAGTTATAGTAGATATATGGTCTTTAAAACTAAGTTTATGATCAAATAGAACGGCGTTATTTCCGATACAATAAGAATACAGAGATGGACTACTACGATAAAAGGTCATAAAGTTACATTTAGAATAGTTCAAATTCAACATGTTAATCATGCACCACGTATACAAACAATCAAGATCTAATTGAAGGTCATTATATGAATTAGGTAAACACATGGACAAACATAGCTTGACATCATCTGCATACATTAAAACAGTTGACGATTTTATAACATAAGGTAGATCATTAATCATTAAGCCAAAAAGTAAAGGTCCCAGGTGGCTACCCTGTGGCACTCCAGAAGTAACATTAATTATTTTGGAAATTTTATTATTAAAACAGACCATTTGAGTTCTATTAGAAAGGTAGGAAAGTATCCACTCTAGTAGGTTGGGTGGAAAACCTAAAAGGGACAATTTATAAATAAGAATCCTATGGTTCACTGAATCAAAAGCTTTAGAGAAATCGGTATAAATCACATCAGTTTGATGATGTGTCAGAAAACCTCTAGTGATTAAAGACGTAAATTCAAGTAGGATTGTAGAAGTAGAGCGACATCTAGTGAAGCCATGCTGACAAGGTGAAATAATAGACCTGCAATGATGCTGCAACTGACAGGTAATAATTTTTTCAAAATGTTTAGGAATAGAACTGAGTTTAGCAATACCACGATAGTTTGAGATATCAGACTTGTTCCCTTTTTTAAACAATGGGATAATAAAGCATTCCTTCCATATGGATGGAAATCTACATTGACTTAAGGACAGATTAAATATCAATGTTAAGGGAAGAGCAAGATAAGATGAACAATTCCTAAGTATAAAACTTGGTATTCTATCAGGACCCGGTAAAAATGAGAGCTTGAGAGTATTAAGACTCTGAAGAACATCAGATACATCAATCACTGGTTTGAAGATAGAGTTCAAATGAGGTAGCGGGTATGGATAATCTTTGATAATGACATTATTGCATTTCGTATAAGTGGATTGAAAAAAGTCTGCGAATAAGTTGCAAATATCATTATCATCAGATGCTACCTTATTATTGAGAACGAGAGAGGGAGGGAAGCAGCTAGATTTTCGTTTAGAATTGACGAAAGAAAAGAAAAGCTTAGGATTGCTTTTGAAATCCCACTTACAACGAGACAGGTAATTTTTGTAACAATCAGTATTGTACTGGACAAATTCCACCTTAGCTGAGCTATATTTGGTGAAGTCTGTCTGTAAGCCGGATATTTTGAAACGTTTAATTATGGGTAGGACGGACTTCTTTCATGTGATTGAGGTCGAGATACTCTTAAATCACGGAGTCGTATTTGGCTTTCAGCTGACTGTCCCTCTTTAGGCGTTGCTCGGTTCTTAGGAACTTCGACATCGCGGAGGATCTGGAGTGACCGAGGGCGGATTTTACGTTTTGGGGATCACGAAACGGAAGACTTACGACATACCTGCCGTTATCGTCTCTCGTAGTCGTTCGGAGAAAATTTTCCTCACATGTCAAATCGGAAGATTTTGCCTTTTACTGGCAGATCCTCCCAAAATTTGGTGAGAAGCCTATCCAGGGACGTGTCAACTGTGTGGGAGATTCGTGTGGAAAAAACGGAAATCTGATTTTCCCTTGGAGCAGGAACGGGACCTGTTAGGATCCACCCGAAAATGATTTCTTGACCGAGGAGAGAGCCACAAATGTTTGGCCGGGTGCCGCTTAGGAGAATGGATGGCAGTATGTCGGCCCCGACCAGACTATCTATCTGTGCGCTCTCGTAGAACTTTGGATCCGCTAGTGACAGTTCGGGAAGATCCCGTAGAAACTGTTGCGGAATCAGACAAGATGGAAGGTTTCCAGCTAATTGAGGAGGAACATAGGCCGTCGTGTTTATTTGCAAGCCAGGCCTCGTTGGAGAACGGATGGTAAACTGACAGAGCTTTTTGGATTCAGCGGATACTGTCTGGTTTAAGCCTGATACTTGGGCTTGGATTACCTGATGAGGCAACTTAATTAGTTTGAAAAGCCGCTCAGAAATAAAGGTTGCCTCTGATCCTGAATCTATCAAGGCACGAGCTTTAAAATTCAACCCCAGGTGACATATGTCAATTATGGCGGTGCCCAGCAAGACGGATCTATACCCCGTCGCGAAGTAATTTTTGACTGTAGAGTCCGTGGACCGGGAAGCGGTGGCTACTGGTGAACTTGGTCTTGATCTGGGTCTTGAGGCGGGATTCGAAGGCGATTGGGAGGAGTTGCCTCTGTGTAGTAAGGTGTGATGGCGGCCGCGGCACGTTAAGCAGCTATGAGTGCTTTCACAATCACGCAGCTGATACCCTCGTGCGAAGCAGTTCAGACACAGCTGCTTCCTCTTTATATATGCCGACCGCTCGTCGACCGTCATCCGGAGGAACCGTGCACATGTGCGGACAGGATGGTTTTCCTTCTTACAAAGGTCACATCCTTTTGGCTTGGGTGCTACCCTTGTCTCGTAAGAATTTATTCTTCGAGGCGCTGCAGTGGGGGCGGATGTTTTTGGCAGAGATTGACTCGAGCCTGACGGCCGTACGTTGTGTATGGCTTCTAAGGTCCGATGACGATGACAATCCCAATTTTCGGTTTCAATTCCGGACATTTCTAAAGCCGTAAGGCAACCCTGGATGGTACGTTGAAGTTCACGGATAGCTGACCCAGATTCCTGATTAACGGACTGCACATTGAAAAGTATTTTTAATTGGCTATTTACTAACAACCGCTTGTTTTCGAAACACTCAGTTAGGTTAGCCCAAGCTGAGCGAAAGCCGTCGTTAGTAAGGGGGGAGTTCGACACTATCTTGTGTGCATCGCCGCTTGTTTTGGCATTTAGGTGAAACAATTTTTCGACTGGTGTCAGCCTTGGGTTGTTTATATAAATGGCCATAAACAAATCCCTGAAGGTCGGCCACCGCAGATAATCTCCGGTGAAAATCTCGGTATTGCACGGAGGCAGCCGACATCCAGAGGAAATGTAAGTCTGGGTAGGAACAGCTTGAACTTGGGGAGCCTGGGCTATCATATCCGCGATCTGAGCCCCACATCTCTCGTAAACGGAATAGCAGTAGCCGTATTTAGCCTTGAGAACTGGCAAACTATCAGCTGCACTCTGTCCCCCGTTCTGCTATGCACCCGGTGCATTCATCGTATTCTGCCTTGATGCGGTCCCATAGCGCGCGTATTTCTTCGCGGCGGATGTTCAGCATGGACAGAGTAGAAGGTATCTGCGAAGGAGTGTTTGCTCTGGATTCAAACTCACTCAGCCGATCTGAGACCTCAGTAAATATGCTTAGAGCGATTTGGGAAGGTGTTAGTGCCATTTTGACGTTTGCACGGGTGACCCTTTTTCGGGGCGACGAGGTCTTGACGGTTAGTTCGGGTGTGGGCGGATCTACGGATATGCCTGGGACTACTGCAGATGGAATAGACGACTTCCAGTGGACATTTAAAGAGAAATGACATTTTTTTTTGGGTCAGAATCTGCTCGCCTTTGTTTATGTCGGATAAATAGGAAACATGGCTCACTTCTGGAACAGTGGAACGAGGTGTCGACAAAAAAAGTAGTGGATCGGAGAAATAGAAATGGGAAGCAAGTACCGACCTGGTTACTTTCCGTGGAGAAATAATACTATAATATTTAACCTTTTTGGTATATGTATATTGTAATTGGGATCAAGTTTGGTATATATTTGTTTTTTTTAGTGCTGGTATTTTTTGGCGTTTGAAATAAATTGAGGGGGAAAAATACCAAATATGTGATAAGTCCCCGGTGAAGTAATTGTAATATTTCGCCTTTATTTAACCTTCTGAATGAAGAAAAATACCAAATTATGCCAATAAGCTGTTGGCCGGAGGATGCGATCGGTTGATTATTTAATATTGGAGTATTGCTTTAATTTGATTTAATATTCCGAGGGAAAAATACTAAAAATATACCAAAAAAAATGGTGGACGGAGGGTGCTATAAATCCGGTGGAGTGCTGGTATTTTTCTCGCTTAAATAAAATAAATTTTACGGAGTAAATACCAAATACCGAAAAAAATACTAAAAAGTTTGATGGTAAATAAAACACAATGACCAAAAAATTTTCACGTCGGTTGGTGTAATTTTTTATTTTATTATTTTTGACCGGGTGGCCGACGCAAAACTTGAATTAGTCGGAACGGGATGGTGGAGTTAAAAATGATATGTGACTGTATGTAGATATTTGTATGTATGTATTTATTGGTATATATATAGATATTTGTATGTATGTAGATATTTGTATGGATGTAGATATTTATATGTATGTAGATATTTGTATGCATGTAGATATTCGCATGTATGTAATTTTCGCCGGTTTTGAATTTATTAAATAATTTTTGCCGGCGGGGTATGTGTTGTTGTGGAAATTTTCGATTTATTGTGTGTGGACTGTATTTGGAAAAACGAAAAAATATGTGCAAGTATTTTAGCGGCTGCGGATATACAGAGAGAAAAATCTTGAAATGTTTTGGGGGCCTGAATTGGCAGAACACTAGAAATTTAATAATTCTCACTGTATGCTTGGCTTATATTTGCACAATATTTTTTCTAAGCTTGGAATTTTTTCTCGATTTTGTATATGTGTATGTAAGTATGGATGAGCGGCCAAATGCAATTAAAAAAAGGAGTCGGAAAAAATTGGCAATATGGCCGCACGTAGCAAAAGGAAAATCGAAGAAAAAAATGGCGAAGTAATTTTCATTGCCGTTGTCGGATTTAATCGGACTAGGATTTTGGACAAATCGTACAGAAAGTCAAACGAATTATATTTTCGAGTGGCTGACTGCAGACCGGCAATTAATAAGACGAAAAGCTTTACTTATCTTATCCGGCTCGAAGGATCAAAATGTACGCCGGGTGGTAGCGGGGTACCGTGGTGGCCCTGCTGGAATGGCGTGGGAGGCGACGACGGGAAGCTGGCGGCGTCGGCGGGCTGCTGCGCTGGGCTTCGGCGGTTTGCTGCTGGTGCGGTTTGCTGCTGGTGCGGCGGAAGCTGTAGGGGAGAAACCACTCGAAACGCGTATTTGTCCCTTGATCGAAAAGAATGTACGCACAAAAGTTAACTTGAAAAGTAGGCGGGGGTACGACCGCGGTTTATTCAGTTTTAACTCCAGAATCGAACTAACTAAGTCTAAGCTTCGCTCTGCGCTCCAAAGCGCAACGGAGACTTCATGGAGGGAGCTAGGAACAGCGCAGGAGAGCGGGAGCGCGAGAGAGCGGTAGAGCGGTGCAACTGGATAGCGGGGCCGATCCAGATTCGCCGGACAGTGTGCCTGAACAGTTTTCTATTCCACTGACCTGGATAACCGACTGCATAGCTTGTATCTCCAACGTTGAAGCCAATTTTTGGGATAACAAATTTAGCTGGCTGAATCCTTAATTGTATCTCTTATCAGGAATACTGCTGTTGCCATCTACGCAATGTGCTATGAAAGGATTTGGACTCCGTTTGTCTTGTTATATTCGATTGAAATTCCTTGCATATTTAATTTTTCGAACTATTTATTTTCATTATTATTGCCTTCAGTTCTGCAGTAGGGACGCGGTGACATTGCTCAAGGCAAGAGCTTTTTGTTTTTTTTTTTTGTGCCTAAAACTCTGTGCCGCTGTTGACGTCAGCCTACGAAAACGATCGTGTAACAAAGAGAGGCAGATATTCGGAGGTTCCCTCTCTTTCATTGTCCTCTAATCTGCCTGCACTCGGCGCTCTCAGAGACAAATTTCGTCCGAGCCATTATTTATTTTGCGTCTCTCTGTTATTTTCGGCTAGCTAGTTAATATAATAAAGTCAGGTGAGTGCCACATTAAGTTTAAGATGTTATGCATTGATCTTAGTTTAAAGTACGTAAATTTTGAAGGTGTTCAATGAGTTCCGTTAGCCGAAAGTGTATGATGAAATGTCTTGGCTAAAAAAAATCCCACAAAGGGTTTATTCACAGCTCTAAAAGGTAAATATACAAATAAACAAGTAAAACGCATTTTTTAATCATATGGACTCCGAGAACAATGACGATCGTGAAAAACAAACTAACAAAACAAAAAATCAGAAATTCTAACAATAATTGTCCCTTAATTGAAAATCTGAGTAATACGATCTAATACATTTTAAATTCCATATTTTCATAAGTGATAACTCATGGGAAATATTTTGAATTTCACAAGTGATTTCACTTAGGACGTGTCACTTGCAAGTGATTTCATATGTGAAAACTCATTGGTAATATTCTGAATTTCACAAGTGATTTCACGTGGGACGTGTCACCGGCACGTGACAGGCCATACGACATATGAGTATAAGGAACAAGTAAAATCCCGTGGGACATAAAAATTTTCAATTGTGAAAAAGCGGACAATTGTCTATATGGAGTGTCACTTGTTCCTTACTCGCGCAAAAGGACATGTCCCACGGTATTCCCAATTTGATTCACAACTAAAACTTTTTTTTTTCCTCGCCTACGATTTGAAGACCTCCAAAACGAACCATACGTATATACTAGGCAGCTCTGAACAGGAAAAGAATCTAGGTCCTTTGTCTCAATTTCCCGAACTTGTTTCTAAGCCCTTAAGTCGTTCATAAAATACAATTCTTTAAAAGTCAAATACTACCAAACCTGATATTTTCAAACACATCAATATGGTATTTTTCATACCAGATTGATATGCTACTCATATCAAATTTGCGACAGAGTAATGCAATTTTTAATAATTGTATGGTATATCAGCATACCAAACTGATTTACTTTCATATCGAACTTGTATTCTTTTATTCCATACAGGTATTCTTTCATATCAATTTTTAATTCTTCGTATCGGATTGATATGTTTTTGTTATCAATATTAATCAGTTTTGATTTTATTTTTTTGCTTTGTATACAAAAAAATACTGAAAACCCTATAAGTTCGTTTGAATTAATTATTTTAAATAGATTACTATATTTATTCATATCAATATGATATGGATTAAAATAGTCAACAGACTGTTAAACAACCCAGGAACACGAAAGCCGTAAGCATCTAATAAGAGTGAGCGAGATGCGCTACTTGCTGCAACGTGCGTTCGTAGAATAAAACATAGGGCTTTTCAAAAGAAATTCGGTATCATTAAAGCCAAAATTTGATCCCACTTTTAAAAAACACCTTTTGAAATAGTTTACTGCCTAAATGCTGTAAAAAATTTAGTAAATTAGTTATGTGACAGACGTGTATCATTTTTCATAATAACATTTCCTTAATATTTTTGTAAATTTTATAAAAAACCTAATTAAATTATAAATGTTACGCACAAAAGATGACAAATTCATAATAACATCAAAAAATATTGTTTAGGCCTAACAGAATTAAAGATATTGTTTGCTTCTTTTCTAACGTCTCCGGCACCTTACATTTCTTTAAATTAATGGGAAATGTGAGACGTTCACAGAGTCTTTTAGCTTAAATTGAAATTTAGTCATAATATTGAAAAAAAGATGGGAGGCAAGTTACAAAAAAGTTTTTTTTGGTCGGCTTGTGAGTGTTAGGTTGACGTGGAACCTTTCTGAAATACGTTTGCGCTGCTCAAGAACCTCTGTAGTCCACATGAATATTCCCAACTTTCTAGATCAGGATCACTACCCGAGTCGATCTAGCTGTCCTGTGCAGCGCAAATTTGTTTCAGCAAGGTGCCACACCCACTCTAACGCCCATAATCGCCCATAACGCTTAAACCTGCCTAGGGCCCACACTTTGTAACATTTTGTTCTTATTACCAATACCCATCTAAAAAAATTATTCATTTAATAAAAAGTTATAACCAAACAATAATAAACAAGGAAGAACGCTATAGTCGAGTACGTTACTCAGTTAAAGGGGCCAATGGGAGATGGAGACATGCAAGAAGCAAAGAGAGTTTGTAATGCGCCACCTACCCGCAAACTAAATATATGGTTATGTGGGCGTCAGACAGATTTAAGCGTTATGGGCGTTAGAATGGGCGTGGCAAACTTTTGTTGGGTCAATCGATAGGTATTGACGAGACTAATAATAATTACCTGAAAATTATATTCTAGCATGAAAATTGTTGGCGCCACAGGCTTGGGCGGTTTGTGGGCGTTAGAGTGGGCGTGGCCTATTCGCGTAACAAACTTACGCTGCGTTCAAGGCTACGGAATCTAGATCTGAAATCCCAATTCTCTTTCCTTGATAGTTTCCCAGATATCCGCGTTCATATAAACGATTTTTTTAAGTTTATGGGCGGTTTGTGGGCGTAAAAGTCGGCATCGCAAACATTTTTCGGGTCAATAGCTGATAAATTTTGTGTAATCTGATTGCCTTTTCGCGCTTTTTGAAAACAAATTATACGTTTCGTAAACAAGATACTCTAAGGCTTCGGGTTAAACATGTTTACAGGCACTGTTGATAGCCAATTGCTGTGAACGGCATACACATTTCATTAAAACTCGGGAAGGAACTCTTATTTTTAACTCCGTGTGAACACTTTGCTTAGAACCAACCATTACACTTGCGTTTTTCGTGCCGATTCCTATCAAATTGGAAAGGTTTAATTTAAAGTTGCTTAGTTCTTGCTTAGGCCTTTCTGAAGGCTACTGGGTAAATATCCTTGCCAAAGACCTTCTTAACCTAAACATTGATCAGTGCTCAGTAGATCAGAGGGTTGATATGTAGTATAGTATACAACTGACCTTGATCCTGAAAATAAAAAAAATTATTTTTCGCAGAGATTTCTTTTATTTGTATATATAACCATTTTTTGTGTAAATTAAGTACTTAGTCGATTTTATGATACTAATTTAGCATTATACCACTTCAAATATAAAGACAAAGCGGATTTGGCAAAAAAACAACCAAGTCGGTTAGGTTTTAAGGAAATAGTTATGAAAAGCATCAGTGTGCCATGACTTTAGTGCAGCTAAACCAAATTTTTTTTTTCAAATTTTAAAAGTTTTATTTTAAGAGATAATTCAATGAAACAAAACTAATTTGATTGTTAAATGTTCCCATTATCTAATATAATTTTGTTGAGTTTTATAACACATTTACAAAGGTAGAAAATCGCACTTAAAGTTCAAGATACTTAGTGTGCCAACACTTATATGTGTAAATTAGGTTTAGTATGGGGATAGCTGCAGAAGAGTCCCTCGCTGCAGTCCTCAATCAGGAGCCGGTTGGCCGATGGTCAAAATTGATGTGATCTCTGGAAATGATAATTGTCCAGCTTCCTTCGCAGCAGCTCTCGATTAGCTGCCGGTAGTCGGTTGATTAGCTTCTCATCTACTGAAGAGTTATGATGATTACTTTGGAAGGGTAACTGCCCTCCGTTCGCTGCTGGCCTAGAGACTCAGTCAGTGTTTAAGTAATAAGAAGTTATACGGCGGTTGCCGGAGTTATTTCAGAATGAACTTGTGTTCTTTATTCTTTGAATGTTGAAAATGAACCGTATCTTAAAGCTAACATAATTGAACTTCATAGAGGCCACTCCAATGGGCAGTGCTTGCCGGCTATGCATGAGCTTCCGGCCAGACGCTGTGTCAGCAGTTTGGCCGGAGTGGACTTTTGGGCGATTAATGCCGTCGCCCGGCTGAGTTAGTTAACTTGTATGTATATAGAATATAATTGTGTTCTAGGATGATTTGCATTTTTGATCATCGGCTGCATCTAAAGTCAACCAATCCTTAAACGCGGAGTCTTGCATCCAGGCATAACGCGGTTTTTGCTTATAAATTTTGGTCGTTTTAACTCTCACACGCGATCAGTAAAGCGAGATTGAAATGCGCCACCTACCCGCGATCTTAATATATGGTTATGTGGGCGGTAGACAAATTTAGGCGTTATGGGCGTTAGAGTGGGCGTGGAAAACTTGTTTTTGGACCAATAGATAGGTATTAACAAGAATAATACATTTCAGTTAAAATTTTGTATCTAGCATATAAATTGTGGGCTCCACAGATTTAGGCGATTTGTGGGCGTTAAAGTGGGCGTGGCATCTTCGCGTAACAAACATGCACTGCTTACAAAGCTACGGAATCTAAATCCCAATTCTCTATCTGCTATAGTTTCTGAGATATTCTCGTTGATACTTACGATTTTTTGAAGTTTGTGGTCGTTTTGTGGGCATTAAAGTGGGCGTTGCAAACATTCGATAGGTATTGATGAGGACAATACATTTCAGTTAAAATTTTTATTCTAGCATCAAAACTGTAGGAGCCACAGTTTTAGGCGGTGTGTGGGCGTCAGAGTGGGCGTGACACATTGCTGAAACAAACTTGCGCTGCGTAAGAAGCTCAGGAATCTGCACGCCAAATCTCAATAGTCTAGCTCTTATAGTTTCCGAGATCTCAGCGTTCATCCGGACAGACGGACATGGCTAGATCGAATCGGTTAGTGATCCTGATTAAGAATATATACACCTTATGGGGTAGGAAACCCTTCCTTCTACCTATTACATACTTTCCCACGAATCTAGTATATCCTTTTACTCTCGTTTAGTGCACTGGGACTGGGCAGTGCTGAGTCTGCATATTTGACATGCGCGACCGCTCTGTCACCATGTGAACATAAGACCTCTCCTCTGCCGCGGCGACTCTTCGCCAGCCAGCCAGACATAGGACCAGGAAACTTCCGCCGTCTACAGCTCAACTCGCAACCTCGACCACTTAACAACAATCGTCATGGAAAAAGGTCATTAAGACTGCAATCTAGATTCAAACGGAAAGAACTGCAACTATAATTGTGATGGAATAGAAAGAACTGCAACTGGAATTTGGACATATAAATCTGAGTGAGTAGAGATGGAGTTATGGCAAAACGTGGGGGCCTAAAGAGCAAAATACATAAAGGAAGAGCGCACATAAAGTGTTTATTTTTTAAAAACCAAACACCACTCCCCTGGGCAACAGCCCAAAAATTGCAAGAATAACTTGATTTTCTTATTTCAACTCTTGTAAATAAAAAGCCAATAACTCCAGCTCACTCAGTGATTAAGACAATTAATAAAGATACAAAAATAACACCTCCACTTCCAAAGCAGTGTAACGAACTGATTTTTGTGGTCTGCTCGCTACGAGATTCGTGCGGCTGGCTCAGTATATATTAATATTAACGTGACCGCCCAGTAGCTCAGTGAGAAAGCACAGAATTCTCGGGTTCGTAGTGGGTTTATTGCGGGTATATTATTACAAATGTCTCGGTAGCTTGGTTGGCCTTGCCTCGTTGCTTGTGGCCTTCGGTACTTCCGACGGTCCTGATCGATTCGACGACCTCTCGCCTTGAGGACTCGGTGCTCCAGTCTTGTAGCTCCCTGAAGATCCTCGCAGCTCCCTGAAGATCCTCGCAGCTCCCTGAAGATACTCACTCGCTGCTTGCTCCTCACGCGTGACTTGGTAACTGCTGGTAACGACTCGGACTCGTGAAGGGGATCAGCCGTACGGGCTTAGGGAAGCGTCACCGTTCTCAGACTAGGGTGAACAGAAGCTGTGCTCTCCGGGATCACTCCTTTCGACACACCGCTGCCTGTCCCTTGCTCTGTTCCGGATGGTCCCACTGGGGCTTCTGCTCAGCCCACGCGGACAGTCAAGGCGGAACGCCAGGAAGCTGCCTCGCGCTTTACTTCGCTTCCACGCCTAGTGTAAACGAACGTTCCACCCTAGCCTCACCATTTTGCTTTTGGTCCGGGACGTTTCCGCGTGGCTTTTGGACCTCGCAAGTCGAATCCGTAGGGCTCTCCTGGACAATTCCACTCGAGACCGTACCGATCGACCGCTCTCCCTTCTGGCTTGTTATATTTGGGGTTCGGGCACGCCGCTCCGGGACGTCGCAAGTCGAATCCGTAGGGCTCTCCTGGACAATTCCACTCGAGACCGTACCGATCGTTCGCTCTCCCTTCTGGCTTGTTATACTCTCTCCAGGCGTAACGCCAGGACTTTGTGGATAGGGTTAATCGACCGCCTTGACCTAGCCGTGTGATGCCCTCTAGACCTCAGCTACCTGCGTCTCAATTCGGAGATTCCTGGTATCCCAATCCCGAACGTCTCGACGTAGCAATCTTGCTCCTCGTAGGCTCCCACGGCGCTGCTTCTCCGCCGACTCGACTTGCTGTTGCTCCCTTGTAGATTATCTGGTTGTTTGATTGTTCACTTTGGTATCTGATTGATCTTGACGGTTTGACTCCTTGTGATCGACTGATCCAGCTGCCAGCGCTCTGCGGCCTTATATAGGGCCTCCGGGAACCGTTATTTCCCTTTTTCGCATGGCCTGCGGGATCTCTCCACTCCGGGTCCAAAGTCCGTGCCTCCTGGTTGACCCACTTGTCCTTCACGTACCGCTTCCGATCGATGCTCCGCCCACTGCTACCGCCCCGCTGATTCCCGTGATGCTTGTGGCACGCCTGTGTGCCGCTCCACTGCCGAGATGTGGCACTTCTTCTCCCGGTCGAAAGTTCACGGGAGAGTCCAAAGTCCGGTGGAGTCCCATTATCCGCTTTTGCACACGGCACTCTTGCCTTGCCCGCGAAGTCTCCATTATCTCTCGATCTCCATCCTTGGTCTCCAAACTCTCTCGCTCTCCATCCTTGGTCTCCAAACTCTCTCGTTCTCCATCCTTGGTCTCCAAACTCTCTCGTTCTCCATCCAAGTCTCCAAATTCTCTTCGCCGCGCCGTTACCACGCGAATTCGCCGCGTATCTGGTAAGCGGCCGGCCATCTGTTGCTGCTTCTATTTGTGGGGAGTTATTCAACTCCTTACAGCAGATTCCCAAGAGAAGCAAAGTGTGCCCGAAAGATTGCCCGGGACCACTGGAAAGTCCCTATTGTGAGAGTACGTGCGCAAAACCCTGTGCGATGACCGGCACCGGTTCCACCTGAGCCCATAGGCCCAGGACATCTGCAGCTGAGACTACAAGCGTGGGGGCAAGCAGCCACCTACGCCTTCGAAGGAGCATCAGCGTGCCAGCCCCGGCGAAGCCCAGCTGATGCAAAACTTGAGACCTCTATGTGAATGCAAGATACGACTCTCCTTATTACTCGTAGCTTAGCTAACAGCAACGCTCCCTGCAGTTCTAGTCGGCGCAACGATGTGACCCTTACCGCCCTTGATATCACCGTTACCAAGTGCACAGCGATCTACTTCTCGTACTTTTTACTCGAGCATAGACGGCTGCTCCATAAGCTCGATATGAGGCGTCCGAAAATCGGTATATCTCAAAAGTCCCCACCTCATCTACGTCTGCAACAACCGATCGGGGCAACACACATTCCTTAATGAGCCATAATCCATCCCAATACCTTAGCCTTGTGTTTTAAAGCTTGGTGGCTAATATTCTTCCCACTTCTTTGAGCTTTCGTAACTGTTGCACTTCTGGATTAAGTCTAAACTGAAAGGTGTCGTCCAACTTATTCACAACGTTTTGATGGCTTTGTCACAACAAAGGTTATACGCTTCCATGATTTCATCCATTCGTTCTTTTTTTGGTAATTGCTCCTGCACTTATAAAACTCAAATCTTCCCTATCTTGAAAGTTTTTTTTTATTTTTGTAATTCTTTTGGAGAGTCTGTCCATATCATCCACATAAAAAGACTTTATAACAGCCTTGGCAGCCCTAGGATATTTTTCGGCATGTCTTTCTGCGAAATGATTGAGGCAACGCACTGCCAAGAAAGGTGACGCGCTTGTAGCATATGTAACTGTCCTAAGTCTTAAAGCCTGTATAGGAAGCTGCTGGCTGCTGCGCCGTAGGATACATTGAAAATTGCAATGCGATGCTTCTACCGAAACCTGTCTATACATCTTAGCAATATTCGCTGTAAAAGCATATTTCTAAAACCTTAATCCACCAGGATGTCAAACAGCTCAGGTTGCAGCTTTGCCCCCAATAGCATGTTCTCATTCAAAGACTTCTCGTTACTTGATTTGCAAGAAGCACTAATAGACGACGCAGAGTTTTATAGTCGTACTGTCTGGACTAAGAACTAGGTGATGATGTCACTTCGCAGATTGCAGATGAATCGGCCACTTCCAAATGACCAAATTCCATATACTCTTGGATAAATTGATCATATTGCTCTTTTAAGCAAGTGTTTCGTGAAAACCTCCTTTCAAAATTCAGAAACCGTGAAAGGGCCGACTGGTAGGAGTCTCCTAGTTCATGATGCAAGTCGATGAATGGTGTCTTAACAATTTACCAGCCGCTCTCGGCCTGTTTAACGCTAGAATATAAGATCCTTTCACATTTCTCTTCTTCTGGTGTGAAATCTTCACATTCCCAAAATCGATAAATAAAATTTGTTAATATATCTTTGGCTTCAGTCTCCGGCGATTGCTTCTTGACTAATAGAGACATCCGGCTCGAGAAACTGAAGTTTTCCAGCCTAACAAGGTCTGTGGCCAATCATTTCCTAACTTGATCTGACCTGGCCATAATTCAGTCAAAAAAGATAGACACTCAGAATAAAAATCGGGATAAGCTAACTGCACTTCCTTCGGAGGTTTCCAACGTGAGTCAAGGTGTTGACAACATGGATTGTACTGAGTAATCTCTCCGAGCAAGAAGAACTCCGCAGCGAAGTTGCCAACTCTTCTGGTCATAAAAAAGCTATAGTAACATATGAAAAAAGCTAGAAACCGCCCGAAAATTTGGATGATAGCTAAAATATAAAGCTAAGTTAGTGAAACGATAGTTTTATTAATTTGATTTACTTATTAATTACTAGTTCGTATGTTTTATCAATCATGTCCTCTTCTCCTGCTGAATTTTTGTAGATCTGATTGGTTCCAATCTTTTTTAGGCAATGTGCTGGGACTTCATAGTTATGACAGCATTTATTTTCTCGGCGTAGTCCGTATCAACAAATATGATATTTAATGTTATTAAAATTATAAAATATGGGTTGAACAGATAAAATACCTTATGTGTAAAATTGAGTTTATTGTTTGAACGGCCATTATATTTCGCAGCTTAGTTTTTATATTGTTCATTTGGCTGAGCACTCTTTCCACCTCTGCGTTCGACCATGGCAACGATAAAAGGCTTAACGCCTGTATTGGGACAGAATATTTTCAATTTTTTCCGATTCAAGCTTGAAGTGCCAGAGGATGTGCAAAATTTCAGCATTCTTTGGACATATTTTGTTGACGGAAAACAAATCAATTTGTTGCAGTATTTCAAAATTGTCTGGCAATTTAAAATATGAATTTGGAACTTAACAAAGAAATATTACAATTACTCTATAAGAATACCTCTGCTTGAGCTCACTTATTAATCCTATTATAAAGTTAGCACATTTTAAACGAATTTCTGCCTCAATGTCGTTCGAGATGTTTTCATTATATTCTTTGAGCTTTGTCTCGAATGCATATCCCAAATAGCAATCGTGCTTTACCAAATGTTCAAAATAGTTTTTTCAAATGTCAATATAGACATTAGCGGGAATGATTTGGCTTTTTAATGAATTTATCGCAAATATGATATAATTTTAAAGTTTTGGTTGAGTCTTGTGTGCTTGTTTGAAAAATGTTGTTAATGTGCTGCATTTGAGTTAGCACTGGCTGCAAAAACATCAGATACAAATGATTAACGTCGTCATTTAGTAATTTGTGCAACATTTGTGCCTAGAAACATTTTTCATTTCTTGCAGCAATGTTAAAGTGAAGTTTTAGCTCAAAACTCGATCAATTTTGAGAGGTACCTAAAAAAAAAATGCATGTTATTCATATACAACAAGAAATTAAGTTAACTTCGGGACGCCGACCCTTGCAGGTCGTTCCCGTGGAATCTTTGTATGTACAGAGCTTTTCAATTTTTAGAAAACTAAGTTAAGTTTACTACCGTCCATGATTACCGAAAACGAAATATAACGGTCTATGTATTATTTTGGCACTAATTATCCCATCGTTTCTGTGGCAGCTATACGATAAAGTAGTACGATTTTATTTAAATTTTATTCGAAACTCTAAAATATTAAAAGAATGAAATTTCCAGCAGTAGAAGTTAATATGTCAAAAAAACACCGAAGCTATGATTTGTTTCATATTGTTTCCCCACCAATTTTCTGATCGTTCCTAAGGCAGCTATATGATATAGTCGTCCGATTTTGATAAAATTAAATTCGAAATACAGAAGTAATTAAAAAACTTTATTTCCAAGCGTAGGTGGTTATGTGTTAAAAAGCACCAAAGATATAATTCGATTATTCCTATGGGATCTTTAAGATATAGTTGTCCGATCCGGCTGGTTCCGACTTATATACTACCTGCAAAAGAAATAAGACTTTTGAGAAAGTTTCAGCCCGATAGCTTTAAAAATTATAGACTAGTTTGCGTAGAAACGGACGGACAGACGGACATAGCTAGATCAACTTGTCTAGTGATGCTGATCAAGAATATATATACGTCTCCTTCACTGCGTTGCAAACTTTTGACTGAAATCATAATACCCTCTGCAAGGGTATAAAAAATAAACATATAAACAAGAAGTACAATACCACATTACACAGACTATAGACAAACGCATGTTAATTAGAACTCAACAGACAAAAATGTGAAAGTCGTTTTACCTCTTCGAAATTAATAAGCTGATACATTTTTTTGTAATCTGATCGCCCTTTCGCGCTTTTTGAAAACCAATTATACGTTTCGCAAACAAGATACTCTAAGGACTCGATTAAAACATGTTTACAGGCACTGTTGATAGACAATTGCATTTAATTTAAACTCGGGAAGGAACACTTTGCTAAGAACCAACCATTACACTTGCGTTTACCGTGCCGATTCCAATTAAATTCGCAAGGTTTAATTTAAAGTTGCTTAGTTCCTGGCAGAGGCTGTTCGCAATCGTTTTCGATTCGCCCTCCCCGAGCGGAACTAGGGATACAAATGTGGAAGCCATGATGCTCCGTGTTGAACTAAACTAGTTTATGGCAACACTGTTTAAGTTTTCTTGCCAAAGACCTTCTTAACATAAACTTAGATCACTGCTGAGTAGATCTGAGGGTTGATATTATCCTATTATGTGATCCTTTCACCTCCCTGGCCACTCAAAGCTTTGTATCGTCCTACGAGCCATAAAAGGCTCCCAAAGATAAAATCGGCTTCAGTGCACCACTAAAAATTACTTCTTAGAGATAATTTAATGAAACAAAATTAAATTGATTGCTAAATATTCCCATTATCCAAAATAATTTTGCTGAATTTTATAATACAATTGTAAAGGTAGAAAATCGCACTTAAAGTTCAAGATACTAAGTGGGCTAACACTTATATATGTATGTATATAGAATATAATTAATTGTGTTCTAGGATGATTTGCATTTTAACTTACCAAGTGTCTTGCAGACACTTATATCAGTACTCTCATTAAACAACAAGCTGTAATTGGCATCACCGATGTCCTCCTTTAAAAGCGTTATAAAGCTTGGAGCCAAAATTTTTGTTATTATACTCGTGCACTTTGATCTATGAAGCTTTGTACCACCGTCATCCTGAACATTTTTTCCGCACAACAATCCCAAAAGGTTAATGGGGCTGACGGATGAATGCGAAGTAATATATAAACACAGGCTGGCAGGTTTTTGCAGTGACAGATGTATCAAACGTTACTTTGTTCGTCTGTGAAAAAGCAGATGACGAAGACTTATGCTTCGTCAATATTTGCAAAAGCATTTTTGATCATCGGCTGCATCTAAAGTCAACCAATCCTTAAACGCGGAGTCATGCATCCAGGCATAACGCGGTTTTTGCTTATAAATCTTGGGCGTTTTAATTCTCACACGCGATCGATTGGAAAATTGTGAAATACACAGATGGTGATTTTATAAAACTAGTAAGAATCGATAAAAATGTAAAGTTTTTTTGGCATATTGATGTTTTTTTACCATTCCAATGCAAAACAAGGAAGAACGCTATGGTCGAGTATCTCGACTATCAGATACCCGTTACTCAGCTAAAGGGACCAAAGGGAAATGGAGATATGCAAGCAGTAAAGCGAGATTGAAATGCGCCACCTACCCGCAATCTCAATATATGGTTATGTGGGCGGTAGACAAATTTAGGCGTTATGGTCGTTAGATTGTGGGCTCCACAGATTTAGGCGATTTGTGAGCGTGGCATCTTCGCGTAACAAACTTGCACTGCTTACAAAGCTACGGAATCTAAATCCCAATTCTCTATCTTCTATAGTTTCTGAGATATTCTCGTTGATATTTACGATTTTTTGAAGTTTGTGGTCGGTTTGTGGGCGTTAAAGTGGGCGTTGCAAACATTCGATAGGTATTGATGAGGACAATACATTTCAGTTAAAATTTTTATTCTAGCATCAAAACTGTAGGAGCCACAGTTTTAGGCGGTGTGTGGGCGTTAGAGTGGGCGTGACACATTGCTGAAACAAACATGCGCTGCGTAAGAAGCTCAGGAATCTGCACGCCAAATATCAATAGCCTAGCTCTTATAGTTTACGAGATCTCAGCGTTCATCCGGACAGACGGACATGGCTAGATTGACTCGGCTAGTGAATCTGATCAAGAATATATATACTTTATGGGGTCGGAAACGCTTCCTTCTGCCTGTTACACACTTTCCGACGAATCTAGTATACCCTTTTACTCTGCGAGTAACGGGTATAAATTCTGCAAGTTATTAAGGTGTGGCATCGTAAAACATAATACAAGAAGGTACCAGATGTTTTTAAAAAGCTAAAATTCCGTCAGCTTTTCTCTGAAAATAGCTATAATTCACGCTAGCCGCTAGTTTTCAAATTATCCCGCACATTGCTTTTGAAAACCACCAGATCTAGCGGGGATATAGGTAAATTGGCAACGCTGACTCCGCGTTAATTTCAAAATTGGTAACTTTTGATCTTACAGTTGCCTTTACCTCTCCAAGAATTTCTGATGCAAAGTTTCCTATTCCACTGACCTGGATAACCGACTGCATAGCTTGTAACTCCAACCTTGAAGCCAATTTTTGGGATAACAAATTTAGCTGGCTCCTGAATGCTGAATTGCATCTCTTATCAGCACTACTGCTGTTGCCAGCTAAGCAATATGCTATGAAAGGATTTTGACTCCGCTTGTCTTGTTGTATTGACCTCCGATTCGATTGAAACTCCTTGCATGTTACTATCTGCTATTTCTTTTCAATGCAGCAACTCGTTGTGAGGCTTGTTACAGCGTTCGCAACGCTGACCTCTCTATGCCTCTTGGTTGAGTGATGCTTACTGAAGCATACCAGATATAACAAATTTCGCTTACAATCCTGCTAACTTTGCATCGGACACATATTGGAACAAACTTGGAACATACCTTTAGCACATGGTCCCCAGACCAGCAGAAACATTTCATTCTATTACTACCAATCGCTCCAACCTAGCTCCTTTTAGATATTGTTTAGTTGAGTTACGTACCAACTTTAGTTCCCTGGTTTCAATAAGTATTTAAATTGTTACCGTACACTTCATATAGCTATTTAATTTTTCGAACTATTTATTTTCATTATCACTATCACTAGTATAACTTGAAAACAGAAACTCCTTTAAGCCTTAGGGAATTTTTCTTTCACATCGTTTTTTGGGGAATATGGCATAGAATTGTGTTCCACCCATAAGATTTCCAATGTTTCCAATTCAAGGCTACTGAGATATTTTTTATCAAAAAACTACTATTTTTCTCTTGCCATTGCGGAGCGTCAAACGTAATTTTTAGGTCATAGTTTCTATAAAAATATTGCTACGAATTGTCTATAGATTCCCTTCAGTTCTGCAGTAGGGACGCGGTGACATGGCTCAAGGCAAAAAGCTTGTTTGTTTTTTTTGTGTGCCTAAAACGCTGTTCCGCTGTTGACGTCAGCAGAGAAGTCGGCGCAGCGTAGAAGACTGCCTAAGAAAACGATCGTGCAACGAAGAGAGGCAGATATTCGGAGCTTCCCTCTCTTTCTTTGTCTTATTATTTGCCTGCACTCGGCGCTCTCAGAGACAAATTTCGTCCTATCCGTTATTTCTTTTGCGTCTCTCTGTTATATTCGGCTAGCGACTAACATTTCGGCGGAAAAATTTTCGTGGAGCAGCGACATGTGAATGCCCTTATATTTCAGGAGCATTATTGTATATCGAAAAAAAACAACTAATATTGTTTTATAAAAGTAAATTATTTGATTATAGTAAAATTAAGTAAATTGAATTTACTTATAATGTTATGTTTACTTATTGTATATTTTTTATACAATTTAATGTTTTAGCTTAGTTTTAGAAATTTAGTCCGTCAAAATTGATTTCAATATTTAATACAATTTAGTATTAACATTTAAAAAAAATTCATAATGTATTTTTTACTCTGGAAGTAAAAATTATATAGTTGGATATTTTTCGCCTTATTAAGGGTGTTCGGAGCAGATCGCCAGCGCCTAGTCATGCGCGCATAGGTGTACGACGGCACCTGCATCGCTCTCTGCTTATCTTTCGCCTTCTTTCTTATACCCATAAAGCTGTCGCTTATCTATTCAGCAACTACTTTGTAAACCTGCATATGTCTATATGAAGATCTTGGAGCCAAGCTTTTTACACATTCACAGTCCGTCTGCCGCTCCGAATAAACGCTATACATTTTAATATAACCTATTCGTGCGTTATTAATTATAAATATAAGGGTGGCATATTTGTTGTCTTCCCCACAAACATTTGGTGACCCCGACGTGATTGCAGTTTTTATCGGAGTCTGCAGCTCGGTCTCGCGATTGTTTAATATAGTTTAAACAAACGCTTTGTTTCGCTGTCGTTATCGTGCATTCGGGCACAAACATACGAACACACATACATACATAAGTGCATATAAAAGTGCACAGCCGGCCGTTTGATTTTTTGTACATTTTGCGCTGTGAAAAAACACCAAATTTGTGTTGTGCAAATAATTCTTAACAAAGTGAATCGCATTTAATCTTTGTTAATAGCGCATATTACATATATACATGTACATATAGCCATACATACATTCGTTTGCCAGTTACATAATCCGCTGTTGCTAGGCAGGCAATTTATCGGCAAGAACAACAACAACAAAGTTAAAGGTTCCGTTGCATCTCGGCGACGCTTGTTAACCTTCACGTTTTCGCGGTAAAGGGTATACGGTGTTTTGTGCCTCTAACGCGGTCGGACATTTTACTTTACTTCATTTTCATTTCATTTTTTTCTTTCTCGTGATTGAAAAATGTCTGATACGGAAAACTCGGTTCGGGCTCAAAATGAATCCACAAGTGACGTCGACTACTACCGAGTCAAAGCCGAATCTATTTTGCGGCAAATGAGCTCGATGAAATGCTATTTAAACGCTGATGCGGGTAATCAGTTTGACGAATCTGATTTGCTGGCGCGAATGGAATGGATCAATTCCTTAAACCAGGCATTTGATTCTGCGCAGACATCGTTGGAAAGACTGGACTTTGCAGAGATCTCGAGCGACCATCGGATTGAATTTGCTGAAGTCTTCATGGATGTGAAGGCGAAACTAAGCCGAGGCTTGGCGGCTCATCGCAAGTCACAATTGCCGGCTTCAACCGCTGCAAATTCAACATCTATTGACATCACTAATAATGCGGATCTCTCTTTTCGATCTAGAAAGCCTCGGTTGCCAAATTTGGAAATTGCTCGTTTTCATGGATCCTACTCTGAGTGGCCGGATTTTCTTGCGACTTTCACTACGGTCATCGGAAATGATGATGAGCTAAGCGACATTGAAAAATTACAATATTTGCGTTCGAGTTTGGGCGGCGTGGCTCTGGAAACCATACGATCGCTCGAACCCTCGAATGCTAATTTTAAAAAGGCTATGAATTTGCTGGTTAATCGATTTGATAATAAAGTTTTACACTTTCAGGCACATGTTCAGGAAATATTCGGTTTAAAGGGTGTCGAGGAGGGATCTTCGAAGGGTCTTCGGGAGCTGAGCGATTCCATGAATTCGCATCTGCGAGCAATTCGAACCCTGGCCAATACGCAACAAATTTTGGATGGACTTTTAATTCACATCGTCACTCGGAAACTGGATCAGAGGACGCGGGAAAAATGGGAAGAGGATTTGTCAATCACTGAGCTGGCTACCTGGGATGCTATGGAGTCGTTTTTGGAAAAGAGGTGCAGGATGATGGAAAACTTGGATCAAGCCTTGGTAACTCAAACACCAGGCCAGCAGGTGGGAAAAAACTTGCACAAATATAACCAAAATACACTTATTGCATCTGCTACTAACTCAAATCATTTGACATGCTTATTTTGCGATGCACGGGATCATTATTTGCCAAAGTGTCCTCGATTTTTAAATTTGAGTCCGAATCTTCGATTAGAGAAGCAAAGAAGTTGCACCTTTGCCTCAACTGTTTGCGCAAGGGGCATAGTTTGCAGCAATGCAAGTCGACTCACTGCAAGTATTGTCGCATGAAGCATCATTCATTATTACACATGAACCATGACCCATCCGCAACATCAACCTCATTTTCATCTCCATCATGCGATCCATCCTCGAGCTCTCAGCCATTACCATCTACTTCATCAGCATTAGTATCATGTTCGCATACATCATCGCATCCTGATCATCATTTACCAAGCCCTCCACCCAAAGCCTTAAATATTTTGCCGATCGACTACGTGCTGCTTCCAACTGCTATTATCTACGTCAGAAATAGAATTGGAGCATTTATGCCTTGCCGAGCAATTTTAGATTCGGCCTCCCAGCTAAACTTCATAACCTCTCGCTTAGCCAGCCAACTAAACTTGAATCACAGAAGATCGCAAACGTCGATTTCTGGGATAGGAGAATCTTCCATGATCTCTGATAAGACTGTCGATATTCTTGTGCAATCACGGGATGCAAGCTATCGAGCGGCATTCACAGCGGTTGTGACTCACAGTATTACTGATTATCAACCCCATTTCAATATAAATGCAACATCGTGGAGGATACCGCAAAACATTTCACTCGCTGACCCTAATTTCAATCAATCACAACGAATTGACCTTTTACTCGGCGCTGGGTTGTTTTTCGAAATAATTTCTATGGGAGAAATTCATTTGGATAGGGCTTTGCCAACTCTTCAGAACACCAAGCTTGGTTGGATAGCCTCTGGAGGGTTATCATCGAACATGCCAACTCATAAGTCGGTTTTACAAGCCAGCATCAAGGACCCAGCTGATTATTCCGATGACACACTTTCCGCCATTGTGAAGCGATTTTGGGAAATTGAGGACTTCACTTCGTCTAAGCTATCTTTATTGCCGGAAGACTTGCGATGTGAGCAACTTTTTACTGAAAATTGCATTCGACTTGGAAACGGCCAATACTCTGTTCGTCTCTTGACCACTTCCAGATTCGAATCTTTAGGTGATTCTTATTGCTTGGCTCGTCGTCGTTTCAAGAGTTTGGAAGTTAAATTAGATAGAAACCCAGCCCTGAAAGCTCAGTATTCAGCATTTTTGAGGGAGTATATCGACCTAGGTCACATGTCTCTTGTAACTAAGGAACCGCCAGAAACACAATTCTTTTTGCCCCATCATTGCGTACATAAGCAGGAAAGCACGAGTACGAAGCTTCGTGTCGTTTTTGATGGATCTGCTAAAACAACTTCTGGTAGCTCTCTGAACGACTTACTTCTGGCAGGACCAACAATTCAACAAAAAATCTTCAATATACTGCTTCGCTTTCGATTTTTTAAAGTTGCCCTTTGTGGAGATATCTGCAAGATGTACCGTTGCGTGCGTGTTTCGTACCCGGATTTCTTGCAGCGCATCGTTTGGAGAGAGAGCTCCAGGAAAGAATTGAGTGTTTTTAAATTGAACACGGTGACTTACGGAACCAAGCCAGCTGCCTTCTTGGCTATAAGGGCCATGCATCAACTCTCTTACGATGAGGAGGAATCATTTCCTATTGGAGCAAAAATTGTTCGTAGAGATTTCTATGTGGATGATTTAATATCTGGTGGGGACTCAGTTGAGGAGGTGAGAGAAATTCGTCGTCAGGTGAAGGAATTACTGTCGCGAGGCCACTTTCCAATTCGCAAATGGTGTTCGAATGAGTCAGCAGCCCTGAAGGGAGAGTCTGAATGCGACAAGGAGCAGTTAATCAAATTTCACGATGGATCGGATGTCGCCAAGGCATTGGGACTAGTCTGGGATCCATCTTCTGATCAGCTCCTATTTCATTTTTCTCAACTGCCAATCAATCAACGACCCACTAAGCAGGTTGCATTGTCGACGATTGCCAAATTCTATGATCCACTCGGTTTAATAACTCCTATTATCACAAAATCTAAGATTTTTCTGCAATCTCTATGGAGTGCGAACGTGGATTGGGATGATGCACTGCCAGAGCCCATTCTTTCGTCATGGGGGGAGTTGACCTCACAGTTATCGGTCGTACAGAACTTAAAATTCCCACGATTCGTACTGCAACCGAGGGCTTCCGTTGAGTTGCATGGATTCTGCGATGCTAGCATGTCAGCTTATGGAGAACTTATGAAAACTCTCTGTTGTACACGGACGCGTTTTATATTTGCTCCTACATTTATTCGCCTAGTGTCTAAATTACCGATCTGATATATTCCCAAAGTTTCATTTTCAACTCGGTTGAGACCGCCGTTTGCATGCAATTTAGTTATTTGTGTTAAAACCATTATCTGTATTATTATATTGGATAATAGTTAAAGACGCGGGTGCTTTGTGCATTGTTGTTGTTTCTTATTTACAGTGTTGTTTTGGCGCTCTCTCGCACCGTTCGCTCTGCTACATTCTCCCAACTTCAGTCACCGGCTCTCATTTTCGAGTTAACGGGTCTTTGCTGAATTGGTCTTACCGCTCTCTTTTCTTATCTTTCCTCTGCGTTTTGCAAAGCCACACAGCTGTTTGTTGGCACTCATCTAAAGCTTCCTACTGTTTCTACTTTTTCTACATTCTACATTTAAATGACCTCAACTTGTAAACAATGTCTGCCTGCTGTGTTGTTGGTTGCCAATTTGTTGGTAAAATCACTTCTCGGCAGCCAATTGTTAGTTGCTGGTTATGTGAGAACATTGCGCACGCAAAATGTGCAGACTTTGGGCATAGTGCTGCCCAAATTGCTGATCGCACTAGATCTAATGCTAACCTGGACTGGACGTGCCCTACATGCCTACATATGAAAATCGATATAAGAGCATTTATGAGGCAAACGGAGCTGGAGTTCCAGGCATTACGTGCTGGATTTACGGACTTATTAAGTCGATTTAATGTTTGCGACTCGAACTTTAAAGGTCGGATTCTTCTAAGTCAATCTTCATTAAATATAAATCGTAGTCCTACACTGCCTAATGTTTCTTTACACGTTCCAGATCTCTCGACCAACCTCTCTCTTCCCAGCCCCACTGCAGGCTATGTGTCGTGCGACGAGGATGATCCCAATGGGATCGAGTCATCAACGAATGACCCCACGGGGCAATCGCTGCCAGATTCAGGGACTGTAGTTTCGCTTGAGTCATTAAGGCCTACTAACCGTTCACCGGCTGTTGCCACTTCCGGGGCTCTGCCGCACCTTGTACTTCCTATAGCTAATACCCTCGCACCTCCTCCTGTCCCACTTACTAGCATGATCCCTAGGAAAAACACGCATAGCCCTGCTCTCTCTTCTCCGGTACCACTCACTGTCATGGTACCTAGGAAATCTATTTTTGTGTCTAGGTTGAATGCAGCAATAACAGTAAATGACGTTATGCATCATATTGTCACAAACCTCTCCCTTCCCAATCAAAATGGTATTGACATCACCAAATTTAATTTTAAACAGAAAAGAGATTACTCTTCATTTAAAATACTTGTTCCGGACGGGCTGTTCTCTAAACTTCTTTGCCCCAATTTTTGGCCTGCTGATATAATTGTCCACGAGTATATAAAAAAAAATAGCTCCCTTTCCATGACTTCTTTGTCGGCGCCCAGCTCTGATATAAATTCAAAAAACTAAATTTCCTAATTCACTATCAGAATGTTCGGGGGCTTCTTAGTAAACTCTCTACGCTTTATATAAATAGTTCAGTTTTTGAGGCCAATGTTATTGTACTCACTGAGACCTGGCTTAACCCATCCGTACACGATAGTGAGATTTTGTCTAATAACTTTTTTGTTTATCGGAAGGATCGTCAGACCCGTCGAGGAGGAGGCGTTCTTATTGGAGTCAAATCCAATTTAACTTCTGAGTTTGTTGATATTTCTGAATCATCAGGTATTGAATTTATTTCCGTAAAATTATCTTTCCCAAAAAGAAACATTTTTTTAACCTGCTCGTATATATCTCCCGGCTCTGAATTAAACGTGTATCTACTGCACCTGTCCGCCATACATTCTATCTCCTTGTTGCTTACTGAAACTGACCAACTTATTGTGCTTGGTGACTTTAATCTTCCCAATATCTCTTGGTTGGAGAGTAAGGACTCATTGGCAATGATTCCTAGGATGCAAAATGATTTTATTGATGGTCTTGTTGAACTATCTTTGCAGCAAGTTAACAGGATTCCCAATCATATTGGTCGTCTTCTTGACTTAATCTTTGTTTTTGATAGTAGCGATGCTGAAGTCAGTCGTATTTCGCCACTATCCTTACCTGAAGATTGTTATCATCCTACCCTTCAGCTCTGTATTAATGGATTTCTTAATAATCCTAGGACTGCAATAAATGTACAGCCTAGTTTGTGTTTTAAAAGGACTGATTACGGCAGACTAGTGGAATCTTTATCGACAGTAAGCTGGTCCTTTCTAGTTGACCTTCCTGTTGATGATGCAGTTAGGCACTTTTATGAGATCCTTTACCGTCTATTTGAAGAACATGTCCCTCTTTCCTCCATGAAGAATTCTTACAGCTCTCCATGGTTTACCCGTCAACTATCTTATCTGAAGAATAAAAAAACAAGACTATTTAAACGTTTCAAAATACCCGGCTTACAGACAGACTTCACCAAATATAGCTCAGCTAAGGTGGAATTTGTCCAGTACAATACTGATTGTTACAAAAATTACCTGTCTCGTTGTAAGCGGGATTTCAAAAGCAATCCTAAGCTTTTCTTTTCTTTCGTCAATTCTAAACGAAAATCTAGCTGCTTCCCTCCCTCTCTCGTTCTCAATAATAAGGTAGCATCTGATGATAATGATATTTGCAACTTATTCGCAGACTTTTTTCAATCCACTTATACGAAATGCAATAATGTCATTATCAAAGATTATCCATACCCGCTACCTCATTTGAACTCTATCTTCAAACCAGTGATTGATGTATCTGATGTTCTTCAGAGTCTTAATACTCTCAAGCTCTCATTTTTACCGGGTCCTGATAGAATACCAAGTTGTATACTTAGGAATTGTTCATCTTATCTTGCTCTTCCCTTAACATTGATATTTAATCTGTCCCTAAGTCAATGTAGATTTCCATCCATATGGAAGGAATCCTTTATTAAAGTCGAAAGTCCATCTGCTCTGTGCCAAGTCAAGGGTAGCTCCATTGAAGGCCTTAACAATTCCAAGATTAGAACTTTCCGCAGCGCTTTTATTGGCTGAGCTAATCGTAAACGCCAAGGAAGCCATAGATTTCGATTGCACCTTTCATTGCTGGTCGGACTCGTCCATTGTGTTGGCGTGGATTCGGCAACCTCCGAGGGAGTTTAACGTTTTCGTATCAAACAGAATCGCGAAAATTCAGGAGATGACGAAAGACATGTCTTGGCATCACGTTCCTACAAACTTGAACCCGGCAGACGTCGTATCGCGAGGATGTACCCCAAGAGAATTGTTGGAACATTCCCTTTGGGCTAACGGGCCTCCATTCCTTCTGCAAAGCTCGTCAAATTGGCCGTCCCTGCTAGACTCAGTAAAGGATCTTCCAGAGCGCCGTTCTGTGGCTCTAATTGGGGCCGTTTGCATAGACAGTTCATCAAACTGCAAATTCCTCAACTCTTTCGATAAGTTGCAGCGCGTATTTGCATACATTTATCGATTCATTTCAAATTGCAGAGCCAAATCTGCGCCGTTAAAAGGTCGACTTTCCATCCAGTCATCCAGTCACCAAGGCGATCATCGTTTATTATCATGAGAAATATTTGCATGGAGGATCGCAGGCGCTGCTTGCCGCATTACGACAAAGGTACTGGCCGATTGGAGGCCGCAAGTTCGTCGCCAGCGTTATCAACAAATGCGTCCGATGTTTCCGAATGAAGCCTGTTACTTGGGAGCACGTCATGGGTAGCCTTCCAGCAAATAGAGTGCAGCCTAATCCAGCTTTTCATACCACAGGAGTGGACTATTGTGGGCCATTCTATCATAAAGCAGAGGCCAGAAATAAGGCACCCCACAAGTGCTATATCGCCGTCTTTGTCTGTTTTTCCACGAAGGCTGCTCATTTGGAAGTGGTCCAGGATCTCACGACGGATTCTTTCATCGCAGCGCTGAGGAGATTCATCAGCCTTAGAGGCAGTCCGCGTACCATTTGGAGCGACAATGCTACAAACTTTGTCGGTGCAAAGAGAGAGCTTGCCGAGCTGAAAGAGCTCTTTTTGAGCGAGCAGCACACAGCATCGATATCTTCCGTCTGTTTAGCTGATGGGATCGATTGGAAGTTCATCCCTCCGCGTGCCCCGCACTTCGGTGGTTTATGGGAGGCCGCTGTGAAGTCAGCTAAATTTCACGTCTACAGAGTCGTCGGTGCATCCATCTTAGCCATCGATGAATTAAGAACTCTTGCATATGAGATTTCTGCCATCCTTAATTCCCGTCCACTCTGTCCAATTTCAGAAAATGCTGAATGCCTTGAGGTGCTAACACCGGCGCATTTCCTGAAGGGTTCCAGCTACACTAAGTTTCCTGAGCCTGGCATTACTCATCTCCGCGAAGACCGCCTCAGCAGATGGCAGCGGGTTACCCAGATGCAGCAACATTTCTGGAAAAGGTGGAGCAGCGAGTATTTGTCCCTACTTCAAGAGAGGAGCAAGTGGCGCGTCGAAACGTCTAACATCAAGGTTGGACGAATAGTTTTGCTTAAGGAGGACAACGTTCCACCCTTGAGATGGCAGCTTGGGTGCATCCAAGAAGTCATACCCGGCGGGGACGGAGTCATCAGAGTAGCTATGGTCCGTACAGCTACGGGTCTGATCAAGAGAGCCGTCGCCAAGCTAGCCGTTCTGCCCATCGATTCCGAGATAGTTGGAACCTTACCTCTTCCAACGGGGGGAGTATGTTCGGAGCAGATCGCCAGCGCCTAGTCATGCGCGCATAGGTGTACGACGGCACCTGCATCGCTCTCTGCTTATCTTTCGCCTTCTTTCTTATACCCATAAAGCTGTCGCTTATCTATTCAGCAACTACTTTGTAAGCCTGCATATGTCTATATGAAGATCTTGGAGCCAAGCTTTTTACACATTCACAGTCCGTCTGCCGCTCCGAATAAACGCTATACATTTTAATATAACCTATTCGTGCGTTATTAATTATAAATATAAGGGTGGCATATTTGTTGTCTTCCCCACAAACAAAGGGTATAGGTGCAGTGGCAATAGCGAAGAGAAAACAAAAGAAATCAAGTAAAAAGGTGAAAAGAAGACTTGGTGCATTCTGTTTGAGTGTTAATCGTGTCTTTAAGTTAATATAAGGTAAGTGCTACATTAAGTTGTGCATTGATCTTAGTTTAAAGTAGGTAAATTTTGAAGGTATTCAATGAGTTCCGTTAGCCGAAAGTGGATGATGAAATGTTTTGTGCCAAAAAAAATCCCGCAAAGGGATATAAAAATATATAAATAGGCAAGTAAAACGCATTTTTTAATCATATGCCCATATATTTTTTCAGGAGCGTTGGGCAAGGACTGCGAGGACCCGGAAGGCGACGACGAACGTGAAAAACAAACAAACAAAACAAAAAATCAGAAATACTAACAATAATTGTCCCCTAATTGAAAATCTGAATAGTACAATCTAATTAAAATGAATTTAAATATAATTTTAAAATATATAATTATAAAATAGAATTTAAATTTCATATTTTCATAAGTGAAAACTCATTCGAAATAGTATGAATTTCACAAGTGGTTTCTCTTAGGACGTGTCACTCGCAAGTGATTTCATAAGTGCAAACTCATTCGTAATATTCTGACAGGCCAAACGTGACACGTGACAGGCCAAACGACATATGAGTATAAGAAACGAGTGAAATCCCGTGGGACTTCGAAAAATTGTCATTTGAATTTTCACTTGTGAAAAAGCGGACATACCATACAATTGTCTATATGGAGTGTCACTTGTTCTTCACTCGTGCAAGAGGACATGTCCCACGGTATTCACAAGGCGAGACACAAGTAAAACTTTTTTTTTGAAACTGAAGGGTTAAGTTCTTTGCCTACGATTTAAAGACCTCCAAATCGAACCTAATGTATATACTAGGGAGCTCTGAACAGGAGCAGACTCTAGGTCTTTTGTCTCAATTTCCCCCACTTGTTTCTAAGCCCTTAAGTCTTTCATAAAATACAATTCTTTAAAACTCAAATACTACCTAAAACTGATAATTTCAAACACATCAATATGGTATTTTTCATACCAGATTGATATGCTACACATATCAAATTTGCGACAGAGTAATGAAATTTTTAATAATTGTATGGTATATCTGCGTACAAAACTAATTTGCTTTCATATCGAACTTTTATTCTTTCATATCATACTGATATTCTTTCATATCGATTTTTAATTTTTCGTATCTGATTGATATGTTTGTGCTATCAATATTAATCAGTTTTGATATTACTTTTTTAAATAAATATGGAAAACCATATAAGTTCGTTTGAATTAATTGAAGAAATTCGATATCATTAAAGCAAATAAATGGCTCCCACTTTTAAAAAACACCTACTAAAATAGTCTCTGATTAGCATTCGTTGTAGTCAGACGTGTTTTCTTTTCGCTATGAATTCTTATTCGTGCTCCGAGTGCAATGCTGAAGTTACAGCAGCTTCGCGGTTTTGCGGCGGTTCGTTCCTCATCGCTTTGTCGTCGTACCTTTCACACTGCATGTGTTCATCTCCCGGAGGATGCTATTAGATTATTAACAAATATGCCGAATCTACTCTGGCAGTGTGATCGCTGTGTTGTGAGTAATGATTCATACTCCAAAATCGATGAAGTAATGGAAGAACTTCATGACCTACACCCAAAAACAATCTTCGAGTGTCAATTTGATAAGTGTGGGTGAAAATGACACTACACCTAGGATCAAATTATTGGGATAAATTTGATCCTAAATAAGTATCAAAAGTATACTACATTGTATGAAAACTCATATTTGACCCTAAATAGTGTCATTTTGAAAAGCTTTTTTTGATTGTTCGAGTTTCGAACTGCGCTTAAGTATCGGCATTTGAACTAAACATCCGCGGGAAACGTTGTGACCAATGGGTAAGGTGCGAAAGGTCCCCGGTTCAAATTAAAAAGAAAAATAAGTGTGTCACGAGCGGGACTCGGACCACTAACCCTCAGGCCCGTACATCATAAACAATGCGCTAGCACTCTGAGTCACGCCTAAATTTTTATATCCAGCGGCAAAATGCTTTTTTCTGACAAAAAAGCTTTTTTGTAGAGCACTTTTTCAAGTGACAAAGGTATCCTATATTAGGGTCAATTTGATGTTCTTCGTATCAAAGATTTTTTGACACTCAATAGTATCACATTGAAACCTAAATAATGGCATATTGATGACGATTTTTTTTGGGTGTATACATGGATTTAAACTCAAAGTTTCTGAGGGCTATTCCCAATTCGACCACTGACAATAGCAATGTCAGTCAGCGTAAAAAAGTGGTGAAACTATTGGCTCCAGCTTCTTCAATTGGTCGTCAAGCCAACCATGCAGATCTGATACCCCCCGCACCAGTTTCTACTGCCGCCATGAACCATGCAAGGAATCACAGGAACAAGAGCCAAGCTCCTAGTTGTGAACTACTCGAAGTTGTGCCGAGTAAATCCCGAATAAATCCCTTCATATTGGTAGATTCAGAGCGCACGTAAAATCTGATTCTGTGTGCAAATATGTTGCAAATAAACTAGGTGTGGATACCGCCACCATAATAATCAAAAGAGGTGTACCTGAGCAGCACTTTAAGACTGTGTTTAGTGATGCGTTCTGGCCCAATCCAGTCAAGGTCAGTCGATTCATTCACAGGGACGTACTGGATTTGCACAATCATCATAAACCGGACTCAAAAAACCCCCAATAATCGACGCCTCTGGTGTCGATTTGACTACGGCAAATTTTTATGATCCTCTTCCTCATCTTCATGCTACTTATTCGCAATGTCAACGTCCGCTGGTTTCGATATCGCTAGCTGCTACCATTAATCACTCATACGCCGCTCCCAGTGCACTCTTAAGTATTGGGCGCCCGTCACTCCAAAATCAAAAACATCATCAGCTGGATTTTTCTTTTTTTTGTTCTGTATAACGTTCATCAAACGCTCACTGGAGAGGCGTTGTCCTACATTCCATTAAGATTCCCGCTCTAAGCGCGCTCTTCGGGGATGTGCACTCATCACTATCAAAGCAACAACGGCATCAGCTGGATTTGTCGTTGTCTATTTCGCGCGACGTTTGTCAAACGCTCTCTGGAGAGCTGCTCTCATCATATTTCATCAAGATTCCCGCTCTAAGCGCGCTCTTCGGAGTTGTGCGCTCATCACCGTCAAACAAACAACAACGTCAGCTGGAGTTGTCGTTGTCTGTTTTGCGCGACATTCGTCAAACGCTGTTCGATGAGGCGCTCTCATCATGTTCCATCACGCTTCTCTCTCTAAGCGTGCTCTTTGGGGATGTGCATGCATCACAATCAAAGCAACAACAAAATCAGCTTGAGTTGTCGTTGTCTGTTTCGCACGACGATCGTCAAACGCTCTTTATAGAGCCGCTCTCATCATACTTCATCAAGATTCCCGCTGTAAGCTCGCTCGTCGGAGTTGTGCGCTTATAACTATTGAACCAACAACAACGTCAGCTGGAGTTGTCGTTGTCTGATTTGTGTTACGTTCGTATAATGCTCACAAAAACCCAACGACTGGAGCTTTCAAAATTTGCTTTGAGTGATACTCGTGATCACAGTATCATTTCCTTATTACCGCGCTCCTCTCTGACGCTGATGGCAGCATCAACAACGACATTGTCCATTTCACCTCAACTTGGATAGATATGCTCTGTTAACGGCGACATTGCCATCGCTCTTAAGAACTAGTTGCTCTTTACTAAAAGTATCTAGCAAACTTCAGGAATGCATCAATCCTAGTCTGCATGATAAAATTCGTATTAAAAACACTACACTACTGAAGGCGATCTGCGGGCCTACAACATTGGGAACGCATGAAAAAAAAAAAAAAAAAATAAAAAAAAAATCACTACGACCGCTGCAGAGAGTGGACGTGTCTTGTGCGAGCTCCGCGAAAAGTGCAAGAAAGTTGATAAATTAAATGCAAACAAAACACAAAAACTAAACAGGTTAATTTCAAATAAGCGAGAAGACGCTAAAACCCAAAGAAATTTAGGTTTCAACCCACAAAATCGGTGTAATGTCTTAAACTAGCACATAATTATTTTATCTTATAATAATAAATAAGTGCCACGCTAATAAAGCTCAATGAGCTACGAACAGAATAAAGAGCGACTCAGCTCCGCGAGCCGAAGAGACGGTTACTTTTCGTATGTCTCAACGCGTGATAGCGAAGTGCAAAAAACGACCCTACTGTCGGTCGATAGCCAAAGAGCACGATCTTGCTCACCATGCTTACTTATGGCTACCCCTACTCCGACGGCGTGGAGTCAACAATGCAAAACCCCCCCACCATCAGTTTCGACCCCTGGCGCACCAACAACATGCAACGGTAAAACTTCTGCATCAGCACTAAATTTGTCAGCAACAACTACAGCTACGGCAAAAAAACCAACGACAACCAAAGCTACGACTATTATTTCGGAATCGACTGCAACCGCAGCTCTAAATACAACGGCAACAAAAACAACGACAACAAATCAAAACCAAAACAAAATTTAGCAAGCGGGTCCGGCCATACAGACCGGACTAGATCGGTACATCCATATCAAGTGTAAGCTTAGCCCGCAGAACACCGCGGTAGGTAACAAGTCAAAAATAAACCGTGTCCAAGTAGAAGATATATTACCCGGGAGATCCGACAGCAATCGATTTGCGCTTCTAGCAGAAAATGAATCAGGACGGGCTCAGGAGACCCAACCGAAACCTAAGCCCCCACCAATTTACATTAGGGAGAAAATCTCGAACGCCCTGGTCAACAAAATTGTTGCGCTGACCGGAGACGGAAACTTTCATGTTGTTCCGGTCACAAAAGGGGATATCCATGAAACCAAGTTTCAGACCAAATCTGAAGAACATTTCCGAGCAGTATCCAAATACCTGGAGGAAGCTAGGAAAAGCTACTACACGTACCAACTAAAAAGCAGCAAGGGCCTGCAAGTGGTAATAAAAGGAATCGAGCCCGACGTAACCGCCAAGGAAGTTATCGATGCTCTCAAGGAAAAAAGGTTTTCTGCAAAGAACGTCAGTAACATTATAAACAGGAAAAAAGAGCCGCAACCACTCTTCAGGGTCGAGCTGGAGCCAGACAGCAGAGTCTTGAAGAAAAATGAAGTGCACCCTATTTATAACCTGCAATACTTATTGCACCGAAGAATTAACGTGGAAGGAACGGCCCAGTGCAATGCACAAATTGTCAGGAGTATGGACACACCAGGGCATACTGTTCGCTTCGAACAGTCGGTGTAGCTTGTGGAGACTTTCACAATTCGGCTAACTGCCCTGCCAACAAAGAAGACCCCAAAAAGAAAAAATGCGTTAACTGCCAAGGTAACCACACGGCAAACTACAGGGGCTGTCCGGTCTACAAGGAGATGAAGGACCGCATGCGAAAAGTGATAGCAACGCGTCATCAGAATACCCAAAATGCGTACACTTACTCGCGTACGACGCCGGAAGTATTTTTCGGCACGGCTGCAAGATCCTCCTTTGGTCAACTAAATACCCAGAAAGGATTCTCATACGCCGATGCCCTTCGATCGGGGACGGAAAACCCACTCCAGTCTAATCTAGGAAACGCTCAGCAGATCCAAGAACAGTCGCAAAGCACTCTGGAAACTATGATGGTCACCATGCAACAAAGTATGATGGAACTCATGTCATTCATGAAAACGACCATGCAAACACTGGTTTAAAACCAGAACATGGTGTTATAGCTACTTGCAGCTAAGCAGTCCAAATAATCAGATGGCAAATCTACGAATAACAATGTGGAACGCCAATGGCGTTTCACGGCACAACCTTGAAGTAACACAGTTCCTGAATGAAAATCATATCGACATTATGCTACTGGTAGAGACGCACCTCACAAACAAATACAACTTCCAAATAAGAGGCTACACTTTCTACCGCACAGACCATCCAGATGGCGGAACCGGCATCCTAATCAGGGAACGCATCAAGCACCACTTTCACCAAAGGTTTTCAACTAATTACCTGCAAGCCACGTCTATCAAAGTGCAGTCAGGCAACGGAAACCTCACCATAGCCGCTGTCTACTGCCCGCCTCGCTTTACAATTTCTGAAGGACAATTCATGGACTTCTACAACTTGCTTGGATACCGCATTATAGCTGCAGGGGACTATAATGCCAAACACACGCACTGGGGATCACGCCTTGTGACTCCCAAAGGAAGGCAATTATACAATGCAATCATAAAACCGAACAACAAATTAGACTATGTTTCCCCTGGCAGCCCCACATACTGGCCAACAGACCCCAGGAAAGTTCCAGACCTAATAGACTTTGCGGTGACAAAAAACATTCCCCGCAATATAATAAGCGCCAAAGCGCTTTCGGACCTGTCGTCGGACCATTCGCCAGTGCTAATAACTCTTCTTCAAAGCACAAGAACCACAGATCACCCCATCAGGCTGACGTCGCACAGAACCAACTGGTTAAAATATAAAAAGTATGTAAGCCCACACATCAAATTAACACCTCACTTCAACATCGAAGCGGACATCGACTGCTCTACCGATGCTCTTGAAGAAGTATTCGTGGAGGCAGCCACTATCTCAACACCACAAGGCAGGGACGCGCAAACCAACCACTTCAAAACTAATCTGCAAATTGAACGGTTAGTCCTAGAAAAGAGGCGCCTGCGACGTGCCTGGCAAGCAAACAGATCGCCGTCATCAAAACAACGTCTTAAGGAAGCCACTCGCTCACTAAATCGAGCTCTAAAGCAAGAAACAGAAAATGCACAGCTGCAGTACATTAAAAAACTATCGCCAACCAGTACAAAACATCCTCTGTGGAGGGCTCACCCAAATCTGAGCTCTCCAATCAAAACAGTCACTCCGATAAGAAACTAATGTGGCATCTGGGCCCGCAGCGACGAAGATAGAGCCGAAACTTTTGCTTTACATCTAAGAAACGTCTTCCAGCCGAACCCTGCCACAGGTTCATTTTTCCTACCACAAATCGAATCTGAATCTATTTCCCTACCACCATTGTTTCAGCCAAAGGAGATCGCGAAAGTCATTGGGGAACTGAAACCAAAAAAGGCCCCTGGCGGTGACCAAATAACCCCAAAAATGTTAATTGAACTTCCAAACTCTGCCATTGAGGTTATCTGTAAGCTCTTCAATGGGATTATAACTCTCGGCTACTATCCGAAAAAATGGAAAAAATCTATTATCATTATGATACCGAAGCCCGGAAAAGACCACACAATTCCGTCATCCTACAGACCAATTAGTTTATTATCGTGTCTGTCTAAGCTGTACGAAAAATGCCTTCTAACTCGCATAACACAATATCTAGGAGCACACAATGTTATCCCTGCTCATCAATTTGGATTTCGTCAAAACCATGGAACAATCGAACAAGTTAACAGAATAACATCAGAAATACGCACAGCCTTTGAGCATCGGGAATACTGCAGCGCAATATTCCTCGATGTATGGCTAGATGGCCTCATGCATACACTGGCCTCATGATTACACTCACAAGCTTCTTGAGTCGTATCTATACAACAGGACCTTCGCAGTAAGGTGCAATACAACAACATCCGACGACTACATTATCAAAGCTGGAGTCCCGCAAGGAAGCGCGCTAGGGCCTACTCTGTTCCTCCTATACACAGCGGATATTCCCACGAACGAGCAGCTAACAACATCTACGTTCGCTGACGACACCGCAATTTTAAGTCGCTCGAGGTGCCCAGGCCGAGCCACAACACAGCTAGCAAACCACCTCCTCGTAGTAGAGAGGTGGCTATCTGATTGGCGGATTAAAATAAATGAACAAAAATGTAAACACATAACGTTTACTCTCAACAGGCAAACATGCCCTCCACTATTATTGAATAATACGCAGATTCCCCAAGTCAACGATGTAACGTATCTCGGCGTCCACCTTGACAGACGACTAACCTGGAGAAGACAAATCGAACGCAAGAAAGTACATCTAAAACTAAAGGCCAGCAGTTTCCACTGGATTCTTAACGCTCGTTCGCCCCTGCGTCTGGACTACAAGGTTTTGCTCTACAACTCCACTCTCAAGCCCATCTGGACATATGGCTCCCAGCTATGGGGGAACGCCAGCAGAAGCAACATAGACATTATACAGCGCGTTTAATCGAAAATCCTGCGAACTATCACTGGGGCACCATGGTATATTCGCAACCAAAACATCCACAGGGACCTAAGCAATCTTACCGTAAAAGATTAAATAGACAAACAA
Source organism: Drosophila suzukii (assembly GCF_043229965.1). NCBI lineage: Eukaryota > Metazoa > Arthropoda > Insecta > Diptera > Drosophilidae > Drosophila > Drosophila suzukii. The sequence goes on along the minus strand of NW_027255939.1, from coordinate 2,306,155 downwards.
AAAGCGTCCTACAACGAAAAACTCTCTGTGCACCCCAATCGCCTCGCAAGAGGCTTGACTTGAGTTTCCAGCCGATCCCGTCTACAACGCAACGACCTGCCAAGCCAGCTATAACTTTCGGGCCCCTTTGGCACAACATCAGTCATATGACTGTGAGTTAGATTAATTAGTCTAAGATTTTATACACTTATTGTTAGTATCCAAAGGGAGAAGATTCAATAAATAAATAGCAAAGCATTTAATAAAAAAAAAAAAAAAATGAACAAATACTTGGGCATTGGACTATGATGCCTTAATTGCGAATCCGGAGATTGTTAATCGTGCTATTGTGGGTACGGCCCCACAAAAAATTTATTTTCCAAACATCTCCGGAATGTGGACAAAGGCGGAGTAAATATACCTTGCCACATCCCAATGCGAGCTTGATGTTATAGTTTTAGTTGAAACTTGGCTCAACATAAACTTTTACTCTAATAAATTCCTTCGACTGCAATTTGTACCATGTTTTCCGCAAAGATAGAGATAGCACGAAAACCCACTGTGCTAGAGGTTGCGGTGTAATTGTTGCTGTTCGCTTCAATTTGCGCTGCTTGTCAATTGGACTTCTCATTAAAGATCAAGTTGCGGTGTCGATAATTGGAGAATCGGAAACGCTGCAAACTGTGGTCTCATACATACCACCGAATGGTTCATATAAACTTTACAAGGATCATCTGGAAAACATTACCGACATCTACAATAATCTGCAGGACCATCAACATATCTGTGTGATTGGAGACTTTAATCTATCATCCCTTGTTTGGTCTCATAATCCGGAGCATCACTCTTCACTGCCAAGCAATATACATCAACCACACGAGATTCTTTTCATCGATGGTATTTTCAGTATGGGCAAGTCAATAATATATTCAATAACTTACATAAAATGTTAGACTTAGTATTCGTTATCGCTGATATTAACTTTTCTTTAGTCCAATGTAGTTCACCTATAAGCAATTGTAATATCCATCATAGACCATTGCTACTAGGTATAAACTTTTACAGTTTTGCGCCTTCAGCTGAATATTAACCTAGATTTATTTTCAACGAAACCAGCCTTTGCGCCATCAGAAATGAGATCTCTGCCATTAACTGGGAGTCAGTTTAATCACATGTCAGTTTGGAGTCGTGTTATGACACTTTTTTAGTTGTTATTTTAAACATCAATAAGAACAATGCTCGTGAAAGGGTGCACAATTCGTTTAAGTTGCCATGGTATACGAAAGATTTGAAAAAGCTTAAAAATCTTCGAAATAAATTCTATAAAAGATTTTTAGTTACACAGGATCCTGGTGATTGGAATAGACACTTGCAGCACAAACGAGAACTTGAATTTCTAAATAAATTTCTTTACAATCAGTATATAGCGAGTGTTGAGAACGGGCTAAAAAGTAATCCCAACTCTTTTTGGCGATTCATCAATTCGAAGAAGAACGCTTCTTCAGTCCCATCTGCTATGTTCCTAGGAAATTTACCTTCCCATTCAAATACAGAAACTGCAAATCTCTTTTGCCTTTTATTTTAAAGCTAATTTTGAGACAACAGCAGCCTGGAATGATTTTCAAACCTTAAATGCGATCACTCCTCCTTCTCTATTGAATTTAGGTAGTTTAACCGTGCTAGAACAGAATATTCGTAGGGCTGTGGAAGACATTGATGATTCTTACACTCCGGACTGTGATGGGATTCCGGCCCACCTTCTGAAACATTGTATAGATGTGCTATGCTGTGGAAGGTCGCATCCGTGACTCCAATTTTAAAATCAGGGCCGAAGAAAAACAATGTTAATTACAGGCCTATAGCATAAATCAGTAATATTGCTAAACTCTTCGAACGCATTGTTGCCCATAAATTATCATTTCTTATAAAAACATATATAGACACTTCTCAGCATGGTTTCGTTGCAGGTCGGTCAACTACGACTAATCTTGCCGTTTTCAGCAACTATTGCATTCATGCCTTTGACATGCGATGGTTGATGCTATTTACACTGACTTTGCGAAAGCCTTTGACAAAGTTAGCCACAGTGCCCTACCGGCAAAACTGGCCCGCTGGGTATACATTCGGCATTACTAAATTGGATAAAATCATATTTACACCATCGTCTTTATAGAGGTAATATTATTGAAAAATTCTCGGATTTCTATTTGGCAACCTCTGGCCTCCCTCAGGGGAGTTTTCATCATTTTCATATAGATGTCAGGTTCTGTCTATCTTCAGAGTGTCTCCTGTATGCAGATGATTTAAAAATTTTTAAGTCTATTAAATTAGCGACAGACTCACTCGTTAAGCCGAAATTCTCTTCCTCTTAACATAAGCAAGTGCTTCTATGTCACTTACAGTAAGTCCGTATACAATTTCGTCACATTTTATAATATCAATGGTCAACCTCTACAACTGCAGGAATCCTTGGATGTAGGAGTGTTGTTTGCAGCACACTTCGATTACATCATGAACAGGGCCTATGCTATGTTTGGATTTGTGAAACGGAACGCATCACTATTTACGGATCCCTATACCAGACTTGCGCTTTATTTGGCATTTGTCCAATCTAAACTACAATATGCGTCTCTTATTTGGAATCCCTTCACTACCACTCATGGAAACAGAATAGAATACAGAAACAATTTTTGAAATTCACTTTGTTGCCGCTAAGGTTTTTAGACCCTACCCCTCCATACCACCCTCAATGTAGACTTGTTCGCCTACCATCCCTTAGCATCGTATAAGTACTACTGGACTACTTTTCAAGTAAATCAACTCTTAAGCATAGGTTAGTCAATTATTTTGTAAATTTTAGTACGTAAGATAAGTTGTTGAATTGTACAAGTAGCCAGTAAAGGAATTCCGTTGGCGAAATAAATAAATAAATAGTTACAGCCAACATTGTGTAAAAAAATTAAGTAAAAGGTGCCACGCCCACTCTAACGCCCACAATCGCCCATAACCTGTCTAGCGCCCACACTTTGTAATATTTTGTTCTTGTTATCAATACCCATCTAAAAAAATTATTAATTCAATAACCAAACAATAATAAACAAGAAAGAACGCTATATCCGAGTACCTCGACTATCAGATACCCGTTACTCAGCTAATGCGACCAAAGGGAAATGGAGATATGCAAGCAGCAAAGCGAGACTAAAATGCGACACCTACCCCTGATCACAATATATGGTTATGTGGGCGGTAGACAGACTTAAGCGTTATGGGCGTTAAAGTGAAAATTGTAGGCGACACAGGTTTGGGCGGTTATTGGGCTTTCGAGTGGGCGTGGTAAACTTTTTTTTGGCCTAATCGATACATATTGACAAGACTAATAAATTTTAGTTAAAATTTTTAATCTAGCATATAAATTGTGGGCGCCACAGGTTTGGGCGGTTTGTGGGCGTTAGAGTGGGCGTGGCATTGAGTGGTTGGAGATTAGATCCTAATCCCCACACTTAGGCCACATTGGGCCCCTTGTGATACCACATGATCTCTGGTTAGATCCTTTTCCCTAGCTTATGGGTCATTTGCTTTCGCGAAGTATTTTGTTATTTTTAGGAAACATAAGAGTTTTTGGATGCTTACGCCCTGAATGGCCGCAAGGTTCGGAAGTGTGTAGCTACCTAGGGTTTGAAAGCGCTTTAGGTTATTTGCTGGGCAAAAGCATAGGAGATGTTCGATGCTCTCCTCTTCGCCTATCTGTTTGCAGCTTCGGCAGAAGTCGTGGTGACTGAGTCCCAGCCTGAGCGCATGAGTCCCTATAAGGCAGTGGCCCGTGGGGGCATTTAGGGGAGTGGAGATGTCCTCCCTGCTACATTGTAGGAGAGTTTTTGTTCTTTTCGAGTTGTAGTATAATTGTAGAATTGTGGTATGTTGAGATTGAGTTCCAACGGTTGTTGGAAAGTGTGTACAGTGTCTGCCTGAGATGGAGCTTGCAGGTAGCCATGGGCATACCCACCGTGTCCTTACCGCGAAGGATATCGGCGGTTGTCCCCTGTCTTGCTAGCTCGTCTGCTATGCAGTTGCCCTCAATATTGCGGTGTCCAGGCACCCAGAAGAGGTTAATTCTCAGATGAGTGGCCATCTCGTTAAGAGATTTGCGGTATTCAGAGATTGTTTTTGAGTTTGTTGTGAAGGATTCGAGGGCCCTGAGGGCTGCTTGACTGTCCGAGAAGATGATAATATCTATGTCATGATGTGTTGACGGGTCTGGACCCACCTGGGTGGGTCATGGCTTCCTGAATAGCCATGACTTCCACTTGGAAAACACTACAGTGGTCTGGTACGCGGAATTAGACTTTTATGTCTAGTTTGGGGGAGAAGACTCCCCCACCTGTTTGGGAGTTAAGCTTGGTGCCGTCTGTGTATATGTTGACAGCGTTTTCGAATTGGTGTGGGAGGTTGTCCCAGTCTGTTCGGGTGGGTATAAAGCTCTTGTTTCTTCTTTCGAAGTTGACTATGGGTGGAACGTAGTCTGTACTGCGCGGTAAGGATGTATGTTTTGAAAGGACAATGGAGTGACCCGTAGAGCCTGTTGCCCATGCCGCTGCTTCGCGGAGTCTCAGCGCTGTTGCAGATGCCCAGCTTTTGGCAAGTAGGTACAGGGGTTGGAGGTCGAGAATTGTGTTTAAAGCTTCAGTGGCGGTGGTGCGAAGCGCCCCACTGATGCAGAGTTCAGCGCTTCTCAGGATCTTGTGAAGGATCCGGAGGTTGCAATTCTTTCCTAGAGAATGCCACCATACAATGTTTCCGTAGAGGAGAATGGGCCTGACTATTGCAGTGTATAGCCAGTGAACTATCATGAGGGAGAAACCCCTTTTTCTCCCTGTGGCTTTTTTACAAGCGAAGAGACTATGGCCGCTTTGCGTGTGCGATCTAGGATGTTGTCTGTCCAGAGAAGCTTTTTGCTAGGATGCTAGGATGACACCTAGGTACTTTGCTTGATTTCTAAAGGTTAGGCGCGTTTGGTGTAGCTTGGGGAGAATTAGATTTGGTATCTTATAATTCCTTGTAAAGAGAACTAGTTCGGTCTTTTTTGGGTTAACTCCCAGTCCACAGACAGCCGTCCACCTGGAGAGGGTGCATAAGGCTGTCTCCATTAGATTGCAAAGAGTTTGCGGGAACTTACCCTGCAGTAGGATAACCACGTCGTCCGCGTAGGCTACCACTTAAGTGCCCGCCTCTTCTAGAAGTGATAGCAGTTTGTTGACCGCTATAGCCCATAGAAGAGGTGAGAGTACGCCCCCTTGTGGGGTTCCCATAGTGGAGTACACTACTCTGCTGGTTAACATGGTGTGTATGAGTCCCACTATGGGCCGCTCAATGCCCAGTTCAGTCAGAGCACCAGTAATCGCCGTTGGATTGACGTTGTTAAAGGCTCCTTCTATGTCTAGAAACGCTGCCAGAGAGTATTCCTTATTGTGGAAACCTCTCTCTATACTGGCCTCTAGAGAGTGGAGGGCGGTATCTGTCGATCTGCCCTTACGGTACGCGTGTTGTGCGTCAGAGAGAAGGCTTTGGTTGATGGTTAGCCTGATATGGGTGTCAATTAGCCTTTCCAGGGTCTTCATCAAGATGGAAGAGAGACTAATCGGGCGGAAGTCCTTTGGTTTGGTGTGGGAGGGTTTGCCGGCTTTCGGTATAAAAATTACCTTAACGTCCAGCTTCCTTGTTGGAATATGGTTTAGAGCAAGGCAGCCGCGGAAGATGGCTGTCAGCCAGGGTAGGGAAATATCTAGTGTCCGTTGTAGCTGGGCCGGGAAGAACCCATCTGGGCCGGGGGATTTGAAGGGCTTAAAAGAGTTAACAGCCCATTGAATTCGACTAGGGTTAGAGATGTTGTCTATACTCCTCTATGTAGAGGTCCTCCACTGCATGGGTGTTTTTAGGGAAGTGGGTGTCTAACAGTAGTTCAAGGGTTTCCTGACTGTTTTCCGTCCAGCTGTCAGCATTGGTTTTTAGATAGCCAATGGTTGCTGGAGATTTTGCTAAAATTCTTCTGAGTCTGGATACATCCGCAGTAGATTCTATGCTACTGCAGAAATTAGCCCAAGCTCTTCGTTTTGATATTTTAATTTCCTTTTTGTATAGGCTTAGTTTTGTATGGTATAAATTTATAAATTGCTGTATTTAGCTTTTTTAAAGTGAGATCTACACTCTCTTTCGAGGTTCTCCAGGGTTGCGTTCCACCATGGGGGTTTGTGCTTTGCTTTGACTGTTCTGCTTAGGCAAGCCCTTTTTAAGGCCTCACCGCAGATATCAGTAAATGTGTTAACTAGGTTATCTTATTCTTGACCGTTTCGTACGTGCGTCGGTGGAGCGTGTAGGTTCATGTTGATGAAATTTTTGTAGTATCCTCAGTTGGTTAATCTTAGATTAATAATGTTCTCGGCGGGAGGACAGTCTAGATTTATTGTAAATTCTATGTAACGGTGGTCTGAGAATAAGTGCTCGATCCCCACCTTCCATGCTTCTAGCTGGTTAAGTAGGGAATCAGATATTAGTGTGATGTCTAGGACTTCCCTCCTATTTCTAGTGATGAAAGTTTGGTCATTACCTTTGTTGCAGATGAATAGATTTGATTGAAGGAGATAGTCGTAGAGTAACTCACCCCTTTCGTTTGTGTTTGTACCTCCCCAAATGTGTGTGGTGTGAGTTGGCGTCCCCACCCAGGATGAGTTTCTTAGATGAGTGAGTATGTATGAGTTGTTGTGTAGTGATGTTTGGTAGTGGCCCTTCGTGTGATGTGTGTTTTCGTTTAGCTCCAGTCTGACCGTGGTGAGGTCGCCTTCGCTAAACTGTGGAATAAGAAGTGTGTTAAAGTGTGTCTTTGTAAGAATGCAGGTTCTGGTTTTACCCTTATCCTTGGTGTAAAATATATATAGTTGTATAGGGGGGTTGATAAGCCACAGATGTTGTTACCAATAATCCATGGCTCTTGAATGAGGACTACGTCTATGTTGCCTGTTGCCAGGCGGGTGAGGAGGGCAGCGGATGCTGCCTTACTGTGGTGCAGGTTAATCTGCAGAAACTGCACCATCTTTGGACCGTGGTCGGGCTGGGTACCCTCCGCTTCCTCCGCTATGTCCAGGACAGTACGCCCTGGTCGGGTTGTGTCCTGAGTGCACAGCTGCTTGAGGCTCTGTGTCAGCTCCGAGTCGGTTGACACGTAGCCGGTGAGAGTGGCCTCCTCATGCTCCAATTCGTCATCGCTCGGGGGTTCGTAGGACGCACAGGCAGCCAGGTTGTCTGATGCTAGCTTATCCGTGTCATAGATGCGCAGTTGCACCTTATCGAACCCGTAGTTCACACGGTTTTGTTGGGCTGCGAGGGGTTCCAAGCAGGCCTGGTTCAGGAGGATAACCACGTTCATGGTGACGCACTCGCTTTTTTCCACCTTGACCACCTTCCAAACGTCTGTTGGAAGTTTCGGATTGAACCTGGTCAGCAGGCTGAGTATAGCCTCTGGTTCCGAGGGTTCCGACGGCAGCCACACCCTCGCTCTCGGTCGAGACGGGATGTCTGCGGTCTCGCAAACTACCAGCTTGGCCCCCGGGTAGACCTCGCCGACCTTGTTAATGGCAGCCTTATAAAGTGCTGCCGACCTCTCGTCTTCACAAGCGATCAACTTAACGTTGCCCTGGTATCACCCTGCATCTGTGCAATCGGGTGGCGGACCTGGATTCTCGTCCAGCACTTTTAAGGCCACTGACGCAAGGGCCCGTCTAACCAGACCCCATTGGTTCCTTGGGATCCTACCGTCTTCATCGCTCTGGTCGATGACTCCAATGATCTTCCGATCCTTTACTACCTCAGCAAAGGATCTCGACCATGTGCCGCGGTTTGTTACTTTGGCCTTCTTGCTCGCTGGTTGAGCTGTCTCCATCGTCCTTTCTCGCTTGTTGCTGTTGGTGGTGGTCATAGCGATGTCAAAGTCTGGGATTACCGCCTTTGCCCAGGCTATGTCCTCTTGGATTTTTAGGTAATCCAATTTTGACGCTTGATCCTCTCGTATCGGGTTGGTGGCCAGCCGTTGGAGGATCCGAAAAGCTTTCTTGCGATCAAGAGGTCCGGCCTGGTTAGGTGGTACCGTCTTGAACTCCTTTGCCCTGGTACTGACCACGAGACCGGCTTTGGCGATCCCCTCAGGCTGGTGTAGCTGGTTAGCCACACCTACGCTGGTGGAAGGCTTGGGCTTGTCGTTGTGGTGAGCTGGGCTTAGTCGGCTGCGTTGTTCGCTGGCATTGGCAGGGATCGACGTAACAGGAACTAGGGTAATCGGAGCCGTGATCTTGCTCTTCTTATCGTCGTTGGTTACGACTTCCGACTTTTTGAGAGTGTCGGTCTCTTTTTTATTGTTGTTGCCTGTTTTTTTGTTGTTATTAGTTAAATTCTTCATGTTAGTTTCCACGAGCTGCGGAGAAGGGACAAGTCCACCCGGGCAGAGATCCGCTGTACCCGGGTAAGGCTGACTTAGAACAGGCGGTCGCCACTTGCCTGAGCTCACCGTTTGAGACTGAGTTTTTTGATAACTCGGGCTCCCAGCCAGATTGACTCTCTGCACGGTTCGAAGGGCACCTTAGTCCAGCCCGGGGTGAGATGAGTTGTGTGTGTAGGGAAGAGGTAGGTTCAAAGAGAGTGGGAAGGGGGTATGTGTGAGATATTTGTCGGAGGCGGCGGCACAAGCGCGACGTCGGTACTGCTACGGCACAGATACCCGCTGACTGTCCGGGGCTACCTTTTTACGCTTCGTGTTGGGGGCTTGGCGGTAGCCGGGCCGTATCCAACTTCCACGATTATTCGTAGCTACCCTAGAGAACCAGGGCGCTCGCTATCCGCAACCTGCGACCCGTTCGGTAGCCGAGCTGAAGCACAGCGCCCTCCGAGCCATCCCACTAGCTCTTTGGCCGAAGGGCGTGGCATATTCGCGTAACAAACTTGCGCTGCGTACAAGGCTACGGAATTTAAATCTGAGATCCCATTTCTCTATCATTGATAGTTTCCGAGATATCCGCGTTCATATCTACGATTTTTTGAAGTTTGTGGGAGTTAAAGTGGGCGTGGCACATTACTGAAAAAACTTGCGCTGCGCAGGAATTTCAGGAATCTTCATGCCTAATCCCAGTATTGTAGCTCCTACAGTTTCCGAGATCTCAGCGTTCATACGGACAGACGGACAGACGGTCAGACGGCCATGGCTCGGCTAGTGATCCTGATCAAGAATATACACTTTATGGGGTCGGAAACGCTTCCTTGTGCCTGTTAGGTACTTTTCGACGAATCTAGTATACCCTTTTACCCTACGAGTAACGGGTAAAACAAGGAAGAAAGCTATAGTCGAGTACCTCGACTATTAGGTACCCGTTACTCGATAAAGGGGCCAACGGGAGATGGAGACATGCAAGAAGCAAAGCGATCTACCCACGATCTCAATATATGGTTATGTGGGCGGTAGACAGATTTAAGCGTTATAGGCGTTAGAATGGGCGTGGCAAACTTTTTTGGGTCAATCGATAGGTTTTGACGAGACTAATACATTTCACTTATTTATTTTCTAGCATGAAAATTGTTGGCGCCACAGGCTTGGGCGGCTTGTGGGCGTTAGAGTGGGCGTGGCCTATTCGTGTAACAAACTTACGTTGCGTACAAGGCTACGGAATATAAATCTGAAATCCGAATTCTCTTTCTTTGATAGTTTCCCAGATATCCGCGTTCATATGAACGATTTTTTGAAGTTAATGGGCGGTTTGTGGGCGTTAAAGTGGGCGTCGCAAACTGTTTTTGGGGTCAATCGATAGGTATTGATGAGAAGAGTACATTTCAGTTAAAAATTTGTATTCTAGCATTAAAACTGTAGGAGCCTCAGTTTTGGGCAGTGTGTGGTAGTTACAGTGGGCGTGGCACACTGACGAAACAAACTTGCGCTGCGCAGGAAACTCTAGAATCTGCACGCCTAATCCAAGTATTTTAGCTTTTATAGTTTTCGAGATCACAGCGTTCATACGGACAGACGGATATGGCTAGATCGAATCGATTAGTGATCCTGATTAAGAATATATACACTTTATGGGGTAGGAAACGCTTCCTTCTACCTGTTACATACTTTCCCACGAATCTAGTATATCCTTTTACTCTCGTTGAGTGCACTGGGACTGGGCAGTGCTGAGTCTGCATATTTGACATGCGCGACCGCTCTGTCACCATGTGAACATAAGACCTCTCCTCTGCCGCGGCGACTTTTCGCCAGCCAGCCAGACATAGGACCAGGAAACTTCCGCCGTCTACAGCTCAACTCGCAACCTCGACCACATTACACAAGACTGCAATCTAGATTCAAACGGAAAGAACTGCAACTATAATTGTAATGGAATAGAAAGAACTGCAACTGGAATTTGGACGTATAAATCTGAGTGAGTAGAGATGGCAAAACGTGGGGGCATAAAGAGCAAAATAAATAAAGGAAGAGCGCACATAAAGTGGCTATTTTTTAAAAACCAAACACCACTCCCCTGGGCAACAGCCCAAAAATTGCAAGAATAACTTGATTTTCTTATTTCAACTCTTGTAAATAAAAAGCCAATAACTCCAGCTCACTCAGTGATTAAGACAATTAATAAAGATACAAAAATAACACCTCCAGTTCCAAAGCAGTGTAACGAACTGATTTTTGTGGTCTGCTCGCTACGAGATTCGTGCGGCTAGCTCAGTATATATTAATATTAACGTGACCGCCCAGTAGCTCAGTGAGAAAGCAGAGAATTCTCGGGTTCGTAGTGGGTTTATTGCGGGTATATTATTACAAATGTCTCGGTAGCTTGGTTGGCCTTGCCTCGTCGCTTGTGGCCTTCGGTACTTCCGACGGTCCTGATCGATTCGACGACCTCTCGCCTTGACGACTCGGTGCTCCAGTCCTGTAGCTCCCTGAAGATCCTCGCAGCTCCCTGAAGATCCTCGCAGCTCCCTGAAGATGCTCACTCGCTGCTTGCTCCTCACGCGTGACTTGGTAACTGCTGGTAACGACTCGGACTCGCGAAGGGGATCAGCCGTACGGGCTTAGGGAAGCGTCACCGTTCTCAGACTAGGGTGAACAGAAGCTGTGCTCTCCGGGATCACTCCTTTCGACACACCGCTGCCTGTCCCTTGCTCTGTTCCGGATGGTCCCACTGGGGTTTCTGCTCAGCCCGCGCGGACAGTCAAGGCGAAACGCCAGGAAGCTGCCTCGCGCTTTACTTCGCTTCCACGCCTAGTGTAAACGAACGTTCCACCCTAGCCTCACCCTTTTGCTTTTGGTCCGGGACGTTTCCGCGTGGCTTTTGGTGCTCGGCGTTCGGGCACGCCGCTCCGGGACCTCGCAAGTCGAATCCGTAGGGCTCTCCTGGACAATTCCACTCGAGACCGTACCGATCGACCGCTCTCCCTTCTGGCTTTTTATATTTGGGGTTCGGGCACGCCGCTCCGGGACCTCGCAAGTCGAATCCGTAGGGCTCTCCTGGAAAATTCCACTCGAGACCGTACCGATCGACCGCTCTCCGGGAACCGTTATTTCCCTTTTTCGCATGGCCTGCGGGATCTCTCCACTCCGGGTCCAAAGTCCGTGCCTCCTGGTTGACCCACTTGTCCTTCACGTACCGCTTCCGATCGATGCTCCGCCCACTGCTACCGTCCCGCTGATTCCCGTGATGCTTGTGGCACGCCTGTGTGCCGCTCCACTGCCGAGATGTGGCACTTCTTCTCCCGGTCGAAAGTTCACGGGAGAGTCCAAAGACCGGTGGAGTCCCGTTATCCGCTTTTGCACACGGCACTCTTGCCTTGCCCGCGAAGTCTCCATTATCTCTCGATCTCCATCCTTGGTCTCCAAACTCTCTCGCTTTCCATCCTTGGTCTCCAAACTCTCTCGTTCTCCATCCTTGGTCTCCAAACTCTCTCGTTCTCCATCCAAGTCTCCAAATTCTCTTCGCCGCGCCGTTACTACGCGAATTCGCCGCGTATCTGGTAAGCGGCCGGCCATCTGTTGCTGCTTCAATTTGTGGGGAGTTATTCAACTCCTTACAGCAGATTCCCAAGAGAAGCAAAGTGTGCCCGAAAGATTGCCCGGGACCACTGGAAAGTCCCTATTGTGAGAGTACGTGCGCAAATCCCTGTGCGATGACCGGCACCGGTTCCACCTGAGCCCATAGGCCCAGGACATCTGCAGCTGAGACTACAAGCGTGGGGGCAAGCAGCCACCTACGCCTTCGAAGGAGCCAAATGACCAAATTCCAAATTCCAAATTCAGCCAACTGCACTTCCTTCGGAGGTTTCCAACGTGAGTCAAGGTGTTGACAACATGGATTGTACTGAGTAATCTCTCCGAGCAAGAATAACTCCGCCGCGAAGTTGCCAACTCTTCTGGTCATAAAAAAGCTAAAGTAACATATGAAAAAAGCTAAAAACCGCCAGAAAATTTGGATGATAGCTAAAATATATAGCTAAGTTAGTGAAACGATAGTTTTATTAATTTGATTTACTTATTAAGTACTAGTTCGAATGTTCTATCAATCATGTCCTCATCTCCTACTGAATTTTTGTAGATCTGATTGGTTCCAATCTTTTTTAGGCAATGTGCTGGGACTTCATAGTTATGACAGCATTTATTTTCTCGGCGTAGTCCGTATCTACAAATATGATATTTAGTGTTACTAAAATTATAAAATATGGGTTGAACAGATAAAATACCTTATGTGTAAAATTGAGTTTATTGTTTGAACGGCCATTATATTTCGCAGCTTAGTTTTTATATTGTTCATTTGGCTGAGCACTCTTTCCACCTCTGCGTTCGACCATGGCAATGGTAAAAGGCTTAACGCCTGTATTGGGACAGAATATTTTCAATTTTTTCCGATTCAAGCTTGAAGTGCTAGAGGATGTGCAAAATTTCAGCCTTTTTTGGACATATTTTGTTGACGGAAAACAAATCAATTTGTTGCAGTATTTCAAAATTGTCTGGCAATTTAAAATATGAATTTGGAACTCAACAGAGAAATATAACTGTTTGTGCCTAACCGAAGTAGACACTTCCGGGTCACACCGCGGGACAAGGGGGTAATGAGCACTTGTCGCTGGCACGGGGACGCTATGATGGCAGGACGATCGCGTCGCGGCAATGGTAACGATGGTTACTGCGATGCCGGACCACAGGCGATGCTGGAGCTGCGCTGAAGGTGAGCTAACGTGGTTAGCTGCTAGTTGAGATAGTTTATTACGAGCCCAATTCCCAGTTGTAGGAAGTAGAACCGCGGAGTTAAGAGGTGTGTTGATAACTGTTTTATTCTTCATTTGGAACATGTTTATATACTACTTGGAACACGGAAGTTTAGTGTAATGATTAGTGAAGTGCGCTATATTCTAAAGTAGGTAGGTAGGTCAGGGAGTTTTGATTATGGTAGCAGTTGGCTCAGCTAAAACTGCAACATGTGCTGACTGCATTGGTGCGTCAGTGTGCCGTTGAGTCTGTAAGACGGTGAGTCGGTGAGATGGTGAGTTAGTGAGACATATAATATGCTGATCAGCAATTCTCATATGCAGTGGGTGCTACTGAACGCCTGGTACTGACACTGCAACATATGCTGACTGCATTGGCGGGTCAGTGCGCCGTTGAGTCGGTGAGACGGTGAGTTAGTGAGACATATAATATGCTGATAAGCACTTCTCATCTGCAGTGAGTGCTACTGAGCGCCTGGTACTGTTCCCAACTTGGCTACTGCTTGATTTGTTGGGTGTGGTCATGTTGAGTACCTTTGGGTACGAACATTCTCCCCCCCCATTGAGGGGTACCCTCAATTAAGTCGTGATGTCGGTCAGCCCTTGACCGAATTGTATCGGAAGCACCTAACAAATCATTGACCAAGGTGGATCGTTCCTTCAACTGTGGTTCATGTTTTTGATTCAGGTCCTTCACATCTTGATGCTGCTTAACACTCCCCTTTGCGATAAAATTGACATTACCGTGGGGACTGAAATTGTGCCCTCGTAGAACTTGATCATTTGGCACGTCTATGGTGTGTGGGCATTCTGCAACAAAACTAAGATCTTCCTTGGTTAAGTTTAGAAATGTTGAACCAAAGTCAGCCTTCTTGTAGGTTTTAAATTGATGAGAAGTCGGTTCTATATTCATCGGACTTTTATCTTTTGTTGGATCATAAGCAGCGTTCGGTCCTGCAAAATCACCTCTGCCTTCTACCAGAATAGGGTTGATTTCCGTGTCAGATGAGGTTTCCTTATTGAGATAACCTGTGATTACATAACCAAGCCTAGTGCCTTGTGCCAAAGGTTTATTAGGTCCTAGTTCAAGACGTTCACCGGTAATTACACGAGAAAATACTTCAGCCCCTAACGTTAGGTCAATGGGTCCTGGTTGCCGAAAGTCAGGATCTGCTAACGGCAGTCCCTCGGGAATATTAAGATCGGTTGTAATCGGTACTGACGGTTGGTCTGTAATGACTGTGGGCATAATAAATACCTCTAATAGTTTTTCAAACCCTGATGTACATGATGAGAGCTTTAGTGTTGATCTAATTGCTGTTGATATCTTTCCTCCGATTCCAGATATTTCAATCGGTGACCTTTCTTTAAGAGATAGAAGATCTGCCATTCTCCTTGAGATAAGATTCACCTGTGATCCACCATCTATTACAGCGCGACATGTTTGTAATTGACCGTTTGGCCCTTGTAATGAGACCTTGGCGGTTGCGAGCATGGTATATCCTCCTACGTGGTCGTAGCCTGCAATGGTTACTGCGCCGGCCACTGGATTGCTAGTCGGTCCTTGGTGTAACAGTGAATGATGCCGTTGCTGGCAGACTCGACAAGTGGTCGGTGATCCACAGTTTTCAACCTTATGAGCTGTAGACAAACAATTTGTGCATGCTCCTACTTGAATAATGGCTTGACGCCGTGCTTTGGGGTCCATTTGCTGGATACGGCTACACGCTCTAAGATTATGTTGTCCTAGGTGACAAATCTTACAGCTCTCTTCGTTGTGAACTGACTGATGGCGGAGTGTTGCTGTAGGTTGAGCGTTTATAGTCTCCAGCATGCAAGCGCGCCGCTCAATAAACGTCAGTACACTCCATAACGTTGGAATTTCCGTTGGTGCATCCGCTGAATTTTCTAGAGCAGCTAGAGACTGCTGGTCTAGTTTTCTTCTGATAAGAAAACACAGGATTGGATCCCAGGATTTTGTGCTGATATCGAGGTTTTTAAGAGTACTCATTGAGTTTTTTATAGTGTCATGTAAGGCCCTTAGTTGGCGCGATGAGCCGTCTATAAGCCTATGGTCAACAATTTTTGCTATGGCGGCGAATACTAGTATTTTGCCGTTCTGGTACCTGGCCTTCAACCGCAATTAGGTGTCGTCATAGCCACCCTGTGAGAAGGCTGTGTCTGTCAAGACGTTCCTCGCTTCACCACGAAGCGAACTCTGTAGAATATGTAGCTTTTGACTGGCCGAATATGCTTTGTTATGTACCAATTCCACAAAGAGATCATGGAACCGTGGCCAGTCTAGATACTCGCCGTTGAACTCCGGAATGCTAATGTGAAAGTGAAACGATAGTTTTATTAATTTGATTTACTTATTAAGTACTAGTTCGAATGTTCTATCAATCATGTCCTCATCTCCTACTGAATTTTTGTAGATCTGATTGGTTCCAATCTTTTTTAGGCAATGTGCTGGGACTTCATAGTTATGACAGCATTTATTTTCTCGGCGTAGTCCGTATCTACAAATATGATATTTAGTGTTACTAAAATTATAAAATATGGGTTGAACAGATAAAATACCTTATGTGTAAAATTGAGTTTATTGTTTGAACGGCCATTATATTTCGCAGCTTAGTTTTTATATTGTTCATTTGGCTGAGCACTCTTTCCACCTCTGCGTTCGACCATGGCAACGGTAAAAGGCTTAACGCCTGTATTGGGACAGAATATTTTCAATTTTTTCCGATTCAAGCTTGAAGTGCTAGAGGATGTGCAAAATTTCAGCCTTTTTTGGACATATTTTGTTGACGGAAAACAAATCAATTTGTTGCAGTATTGTGATTACATAACCAAGCCTAGTGCCTTGTGCCAAAGGTTTATTAGGTCCTAGTTCAAGACGTTCACCGGTAATTACACGAGAAAATACTTCAGCCCCTAACGTTAGGTCAATGGGTCCTGGTTGCCGAAAGTCAGGATCTGCTAACGGCAGTCCCTCGGGAATATTAAGATCGGTTGTAATCGGTACTGACGGTTGGTCTGTAATGACTGTGGGCATAATAAATACCTCTAATAGTTTTTCAAACCCTGATGTACATGATGAGAGCTTTAGTGTTGATCTAATTGCTGTTGATATCTTTCCTCCGATTCCAGATATTTCAATCGGTGACCTTTCTTTAAGAGATAGAAGATCTGCCATTCTCCTTGAGATAAGATTCACCTGTGATCCACCATCTATTACAGCGCGACATGTTTGTAATTGACCGTTTGGCCCTTGTAATGAGACCTTGGCGGTTGCGAGCATGGTATATCCTCCTACGTGGTCGTAGCCTGCAATGGTTACTGCGCCGGCCACTGGATTGCTAGTCGGTCCTTGGTGTAACAGTGAATGATGCCGTTGCTGGCAGACTCGACAAGTGGTCGGTGATCCACAGTTTTCAACCTTATGAGCTGTAGACAAACAATTTGTGCATGCTCCTACTTGAATAATGGCTTGACGCCGTGCTTTGGGGTCCATTTGCTGGATACGGCTACACGCTCTAAGATTATGTTGTCCTAGGTGACAAATCTTACAGCTCTCTTCGTTGTGAACTGACTGATGGCGGAGTGTTGCTGTAGGTTGAGCGTTTATAGTCTCCAGCATGCAAGCGCGCCGCTCAATAAACGTCAGTACACTCCATAACGTTGGAATTTCCGTTGGTGCATCCGCTGAATTTTCTAGAGCAGCTAGAGACTGCTGGTCTAGTTTTCTTCTGATAAGAAAACACAGGATTGGATCCCAGGATTTTGTGCTGATATCGAGGTTTTTAAGAGTACTCATTGAGTTTTTTATAGTGTCATGTAAGGCCCTTAGTTGGCGCGATGAGCCGTCTATAAGCCTATGGTCAACAATTTTTGCTATGGCGGCGAATACTAGTATTTTGCCGTTCTGGTACCTGGCCTTCAACCGCAACCAGGTGTCGTCATAGCCACCCTGTGAGAAGGCTGTGTCTGTCAAGACGTTCCTCGCTTCACCACGAAGCGAACTCTGTAGAATATGTAGCTTTTGACTGGCCGAATATGCTTTGTTATGTACCAATTCCACAAAGAGATCATGGAACCGTGGCCAGTCTAGATACTCGCCGTTGAACTCCGGAATGCTAATGTGAAAGTGAAACGATAGTTTTATTAATTTGATTTACTTATTAAGTACTAGTTCGAATGTTCTATCAATCATGTCCTCATCTCCTACTGAATTTTTGTAGATCTGATTGGTTCCAATCTTTTTTAGGCAATGTGCTGGGACTTCATAGTTATGACAGCATTTATTTTCTCGGCGTAGTCCGTATCTACAAATATGATATTTAGTGTTACTAAAATTATAAAATATGGGTTGAACAGATAAAATACCTTATGTGTAAAATTGAGTTTATTGTTTGAACGGCCATTATATTTCGCAGCTTAGTTTTTATATTGTTCATTTGGCTGAGCACTCTTTCCACCTCTGCGTTCGACCATGGCAACGGTAAAAGGCTTAACGCCTGTATTGGGACAGAATATTTTCAATTTTTTCCGATTCAAGCTTGAAGTGCTAGAGGATGTGCAAAATTTCAGCCTTTTTTGGACATATTTTGTTGACGGAAAACAAATCAATTTGTTGCAGTATTGTGATTACATAACCAAGCCTAGTGCCTTGTGCCAAAGGTTTATTAGGTCCTAGTTCAAGACGTTCACCGGTAATTACACGAGAAAATACTTCAGCCCCTAACGTTAGGTCAATGGGTCCTGGTTGCCGAAAGTCAGGATCTGCTAACGGCAGCCCCTCGGGAATATTAAGATCGGTTGTAATCGGTACTGACGGTTGGTCTGTAATGACTGTGGGCATAATAAATACCTCTAATAGTTTTTCAAACCCTGATGTACATGATGAGAGCTTTAGTGTTGATCTAATTGCTGTTGATATCTTTCCTCCGATTCCAGATATTTCAATCGGTGACCTTTCTTTAAGAGATAGAAGATCTGCCATTCTCCTTGAGATAAGATTCACCTGTGATCCACCATCTATTACAGCGCGACATGTTTGTAATTGACCGTTTGGCCCTTGTAATGAGACCTTGGCGGTTGCGAGCATGGTATATCCTCCTACGTGGTCGTAGCCTGCAATGGTTACTGCGCCGGCCACTGGATTGCTAGTCGGTCCTTGGTGTAACAGTGAATGATGCCGTTGCTGGCAGACTCGACAAGTGGTCGGTGATCCACAGTTTTCAACCTTATGAGCTGTAGACAAACAATTTGTGCATGCTCCTACTTGAATAATGGCTTGACGCCGTGCTTTGGGGTCCATTTGCTGGATACGGCTACACGCTCTAAGATTATGTTGTCCTAGGTGACAAATCTTACAGCTCTCTTCGTTGTGAACTGACTGATGGCGGAGTGTTGCTGTAGGTTGAGCGTTTATAGTCTCCAGCATGCAAGCGCGCCGCTCAATAAACGTCAGTACACTCCATAACGTTGGAATTTCCGTTGGTGCATCCGCTGAATTTTCTAGAGCAGCTAGAGACTGCTGGTCTAGTTTTCTTCTGATAAGAAAACACAGGATTGGATCCCAGGATTTTGTGCTGATATCGAGGTTTTTAAGAGTACTCATTGAGTTTTTTATAGTGTCATGTAAGGCCCTTAGTTGGCGCGATGAGCCGTCTATAAGCCTATGGTCAACAATTTTTGCTATGGCGGCGAATACTAGTATTTTGCCGTTCTGGTACCTGGCCTTCAACCGCAACCAGGTGTCGTCATAGCCACCCTGTGAGAAGGCTGTGTCTGTCAAGACGTTCCTCGCTTCACCACGAAGCGAACTCTGTAGAATATGTAGCTTTTGACTGGCCGAATATGCTTTGTTATGTACCAATTCCACAAAGAGATCATGGAACCGTGGCCAGTCTAGATACTCGCCGTTGAACTCCGGAATGCTAATTGGCGGAAGTGCCAAGTTTAGGCTCATTGGCGCGTCGTTTTCTCGTAGCAGGTTCATTTCGTATTCCTCGTATAATGTGTGGAATTGGGCTAGCTCTGCTTCTGCCAGAGCTGCGGCCCCAGGTGTGCTATCCAATTCGTCGTGGGCTTGCCTCAGTAACGCCCAATGGAGATCCAGGTGCCTTTGTAGGGCTGGAGTGACAGTTGGGGCGTTCGAGGCTAATGTTAATAATGACTCTAATTCGTTGCATCTTCTCTGCAACTGTCGGATCACCGTGTCAATTGCGGAATCTCCTTTGACTTGATCTCTTGTTGTGAGCTTAATGTTGGCCGACGTTCGTCTGGGGGCCTTCGGAAGCCCGCTTCCAGTCGGCATGTTGTCCAGAAAGATATTCTGATATTTTTCGACCAGCTCTTTAAGTGCTACTAGTCGTGAAGAGTACTCACTTCCAGTGGCTAATGCCGCTTGCTGGACTTCTTCATCTAGGTCGCATAACTGCTGCCAGAGATCGTTTAACTGATTTAGCTTACCGGAATAATAGCCGTCTCGGTGGCGTCGGTCGGCAGAATCCTTGCCATAATTCTTAATGAGCTGTTGGATTTTCCCTTGCAGCTCGTTTTGGGTGTCTAGTAATCGATTGTGTAAATCGATTCTTGTGTGACTTGTTTCCTCAATGAATGAAGTAGACATATTGTATGTCTTGGAAACAAAGAATCTTGTGAAGCTGAATATCCTGTGAAGCTGGATGAAGCTGAGTATCCTGTGAAGCTGGATTAAGCTGAAGTTCCTGTGACGATGGAGGAAGAAGCGTATCCTGTGAAGCTGGATGTAGCTGAAGTTCCTATGACGCTGGAAGAAGAAGCGTATCCTGTGAAGCTGGATTAAGCTGAAGTTCCTGTGACGCTGGAAGACGAAGCGTATCCTGTGAAGCTGGATTAAGCTGAAGTTCCTGTGACGCTGGAAGAAGAAGCGTATCCTGTGAAGCTGGATTAAGCTGAAGTTCCTGTGACGCTGGAAGAAGAAGCGTATCCTGTGAAGCTGGATTAAGCTGAAGTTCCTGTGACGCTGGAAGAAGAAGCGAATCCTGTGAAGCTGGATTAAGCTGAAGTTCCTGTGACGCTGGAAGAAGAAGCGAATCCTGTGAAGCTGGATGAAGCTGAAGTTCCTGTGACGCTGGAAGAAGAAGCGAGTCCTGTGAAGCTGGATGAAGCTGAAGTTCCTGTTACGCTGGAAGAAGAAGCGAATCCTGTGAAGCTGGATTAAGCTGAAGTTCCTGTGACGCTGGAAGACGAAGCGTATCCTGTGAAGCTGGATTAAGCTGAAGTTCCTGTGACGCTGGAAGAAGAAGCGTATCCTATGAAGCTGGATAAAGCTGTGAGTCCTTTAGTGGAAAGGGGGTTGCTTGAGTGTGATCCTTTGTTGTTAAAGGATCACGTCGGGGTCACCAATGTTTGTGCCTAACCGAAGTAGACACTTCCGGGTCACACCGCGGGACAAGGGGGTAATGAGCACTTGTCGCTGGCACGGGGACGCTATGATGGCAGGACGATCGCGTCGCGGCAATGGTAACGATGGTTACTGCGATGCCGGACCACAGGCGATGCTGGAGCTGCGCTGAGGGTGAGCTAACGTGGTTAGCTGCTAGTTGAGATAGTTTATTACGAGCCCAATTCCCAGTTGTAGGAAGTAGAACCGCGGAGTTAAGAGGTGTGTTGATAACTGTTTTATTCTTCATTTGGAACATGTTTATATACTACTTGGAACACGGAAGTTTAGTGTAATGATTAGTGAAGTGCGCTATATTCTAAAGTAGGTAGGTAGGTCAGGGAGTTTTGATTATGGTAGCAGTTGGCTCAGCTAAAACTGCAACATGTGCTGACTGCATTGGTGCGTCAGTGTGCCGTTGAGTCTGTAAGACGGTGAGTCGGTGAGATGGTGAGTTAGTGAGACATATAATATGCTGATCAGCAATTCTCATATGCAGTGGGTGCTACTGAACGCCTGGTACTGACACTGCAACATATGCTGACTGCATTGGCGGGTCAGTGCGCCGTTGAGTCGGTGAGACGGTGAGTTAGTGAGACATATAATATGCTGATAAGCACTTCTCATCTGCAGTGAGTGCTACTGAGCGCCTGGTACTGTTCCCAACTTGGCTACTGCTTGATTTGTTGGGTGTGGTCATGTTGAGTACCTTTGGGTACGAACAATAACAATTACTCTATAAGAATACCTCTGCTTGAGCTCACTTATTAATGCTATTATAAAGTTAGCACATTTTAAACGAATTTCTGCCTCAATGTCGTTCGAGATGTTTTCATTATATTCTTTGAGCTTTGTCTCGAATGCATATCCCAAATAGCAATCGTGCTTTACCAAATGTTCAAAATAGTTTTTTCAAATATCAATATAGACATTAGCGGGAATGATTTGGCTTTTTAATGAATTTATCGCAAATATGATATAATTTTAAAGTTTTGGTTGAGTCTTGTGTGCTTGTTTGAAAAATGTTGTTAATGTGCTGCATTTGAGTTAGCACTGGCTGCCATTTAGTAATTTGTGCAACGTTTGTGCCTAGAAACATTTTTCATTTCTTGCAGCAATGTTAAAGTGAAGTTTTAGCTCAAAACTCGATCAATTTTGAGAGGTACCAAAAAAAAATGCATGTTATTCATATACAACAAGAAATTAAGTTAACTTCGGGACGCCGACCCTTGCAGGTCGTTCCCGTGGAATCTTTGTATGTACAGAGCTTTTCAATTTTTAGAAAACTAAGTTAAGTTTACTACCGTCCATGATTACCGAAAACGAAATATAACGGTCTATGTATTATTTTGGCACTAATTATCCCATCGTTTCTATGGCAGCTATACGATAAAGTAGTCCGATTTTATTTAAATTTTATTCGAAACTCTGAAATATTAAAAGAATGAAATTTCCAGCAGTAGAAGTTAATATGTCAAAAAACACCGAAGCTATAATTTGTTTCATATTATTTTCCCACCAATTTTTCGATTGTTCCTATGAGAGCTATATGATATAGCCGTCCGATTTTGATAAAATTAAATTCGAAATTCAGAACTAATTAAAAATTGTATTTCAAAGCGTAGGAAGTTATATGTTAAGAAACACGAAAGATATAATTAAAAAAAAAAAATTTCCGATTATTTCCATGGGAGATATAGTTGTCCGATCCGGCTGGTTCCAAATTATATACTACCTGAAAAAAAGACATTTGGGAAAGTTTCAGCCCGATAGCTTTAAAACTGAGAGACTAGTTTACGTAGAAACGGACGGTCCTATACTAAAGGCAAGGGTATGATAACAATTATTTCATTATTTCTCTGACCGTTTCTTTGACAGCTAGAGTCGTCCGATTTTTATTTAATTTAATTATAAATTCTTAAAATTCACAAAATGTTATTCCCAATAGTATAAGATAATATGTCAAAAAAACACCGAAGCTATGATTTGTTTCATATTATTTTCCCACCAATTTTCTGATCGTTCCTAAGGCAGCTATATGATATAGTCGTACGATTTTGATAAAATTAAATTCGAAATACAGAACTAATTAAAAAACATTATTTCCAAGCGTAGGTGGTATTGTGTTAAAATGCACCGAAGATATAATTAAAAAAAAATTTTTTTTTCGATTATTCCTATGGGAGCTATAAGATATAGTTGTCCGATCCGGCTGATTCCGACTTATATACTACCTGCAAGAAAATAAGACTTTTGAGAAAGTTTCAGCCCGATAGATTTAAAAATTATAGACTAGTTTGCGTAGAAACGGACGGACAGACGGACATGGCTAGATTAACTTGTATAGTGATGCTGATCAAGAATATATATACGTCTCCTTCACTGCGTTGCAAACTTTTGACTGAAATCATAATACCCTATACAAGGGTATAAAAAAGAAACATATAAACAAAGAGTACAATACCACATTACACAGACTATAAACAAACGCATGTTAATTAGAACTCAACAGACAAAAATGTGAAAGTCGTTTTACCTCTTCGAAATTAATAAGCTGATACACTTTTTTGTAATCTGATCGCCCTTTCGCGCTTTTTGAAAACCAATTATACGTTTCGCAAACAAGATACTCTAAGGACTCGATTAAAAAATGTTTACAGGCACTGTTGATAGACAATTGCATTTAATTTAAACTCGGGAAGGAACTCTTATTTTTAACTCCGAGCGAACACTTTGCTTAGATCCAACCATTACACTTGCGATTTCCGTGCCGATTCCAATTAAATTCGCAAGGTTTCATTTAAAGTTGCTTAGTTCCTGGCAGAGGCTGTTCGCAATCGTTTTCGATTCGCCCTCCTCGAGCGGAACTAGGGATACAAATGTGGAAGCCATGATGCTCCGTGTTGAACTAAAATAGTTTATGGCAACACTGTTTAAGATTTCTTGACAAAGACCTTCTTAACATAAACTTAGATCACTGCTGAGTAGATCTGAGGGTTGATATTATCCTATTATGTGATCCTTTCGCCTCCCTGGCCACTCAAAGCTTTGTATCGTCCTACGAGCCATGGATTTTTGCATGGTTAGAGGCCTTAAGAACGCCACAAAAGGCTCCCAAAGATAAAATCGGCTTCAGTGCACCACAAAAAATTACTTCTTAGAGATAATTTAATGAAACAAAATTAAATTGATTGTTAAATATTCCCATTATCCAAAATAATTTTGCTGAATTTTATAAAACAATTGTAAAGGTAGAAAATCGCACTTAAAGTTCAAGATACTAAGTGGGCCAACACTTATATATGTATGTATATAGAATATAATTAATTGTGTTCTAGGATGATTTGCCTTTTAATTTACCAAGTGTTTTGCAGACACTTATATCAGTACTCTCATCAAGCAACAAGCTGTACTTGGCATCACCGATGTCCTCCTTTAAAAGCGTTATAAAGCTTGGAGCCAAAATATTTGTTATTATACTCGTGCACTTTGATCTATGAAGTTTTGTACCACCGTCATCCTGAACATTTTTTCCGCACAACAATTCCAAATGGTTAATGGGGCTGACGGATGAATGCGAAGTAATATATAAACACAGGCTGGCAGGTTTTTGCAGTGACAGATGTATCAAACGTTACTTTGTTCGTCTGTGAAAAAGCAGATGACGAAGACTTATGTTTCGTCAATATTTGCAAAAGCATTTTTGATCATCGGCTGCATCTAAAGTCAACAAATCCTTAAACGCGGAGTCATGCATCCAGGCATAACACGGTTTTTGCTTATAAATCTTGGGCGTTTTAACTCTCACACGCGATCGATTAGAAAATTGTGAAATACACAGATGGTGATTTTATAAAACTAGTAAGAATCGATAAAAATGTAAAGTTTTTTTGGCATATTGATGTTTTTTTTACCATTCCAATGCAAAACAAGGAAGAACGCTATGGTCGAGTATCTCGACTATCAGATACCCGTTACTCAGTTAAAGGGACCAAAGGGAAATGGAGATATGCAAGCAGTAAAGCGAGATTGAAATGCGCCACCTACCCGCGATCTCAATATATGGTTATGTGGGCGGTAGACAAATTTAGGCGTTATGGGCGTTAGATTGTGGGCTCCACAGATTTAGGCGATTTGTGAGCGTTAAAGTGGGCGTGGCATCTTCGCGTAACAAACTTGCACTGCTTACAAAGCTACGGAATCTAAATCCCAATTCTCTATCTGCTATAGTTTATGAGATATTCTTGTTGATATTTACGATTTTTTGAAGTTTGTGGTCGTTTTGTGGGCGTTAAAGTGGGCGTTGCAAACATTCGATAGGTATTGATGAGGACAATACATTTCAGTTAAAATTTTTATTCTGGCATCAAAACTGTAGGAGCCACAGTTTTAGGCGGTGTGTGGGCGTTAGAGTGGGCGTGACACATTGCTGAAACAAACTTGCGCTGCGTAAGAAGCTCAGGAATCTGCACGCCAAATCTCAATAGCCTAGCTCTTATAGTTTCCGAGATCTCAGCGTTCATCCGGACAGACGGACATGGCTAGATTGACTCGGACATGACTTAAGAATATATACACCTTATGGCTCAGGAAGCAATTCCACAAAAGGGTCAAATTCGCAGAGTAGTTGAAGTGCTGGAGGAGATCCACTAGAGAATCCCAGTGGGAAGGAACATGGCGAGTGGGACTTCGATCTCTACATGGACATAGTGCCGGGCGCGTCCTCGCAAAGAAAGTAAGATCTGGCCAAAAGAATTTGGTCGCGTTGTACTAATAGAAGTATCTTTTCAGCAGAACCACCAGTAATACGATCTCCGACGACCTCTCCAACAGGACTCCGGACCAGTTACTTGCCAGCTTAAGCGGAGCTGGAGGAGCGGGTCCTATAGGGAGGAGGAAAATAGGGCGCCCGCTAAAGAAAAGTTGGAGAAGCCATAGCCAGCCACTGCCAGGATGCTGGGCGACTTCCTGCAGCATCAGCGGATCAACCCCGTTCCCAATACGGCTCCCACTTCCTCAAGGTCCAATATGCCTATCGAGACTCGGAGCTGGAATGCGGTGGAGCGGGAAAGATGGCGAAGCATCCGTGGGACGAGAAGGAAGCTTTAAACTACTAATTTACATAAATAAAAACATTCGTTGAACATTCCATTTATTTTTATTTTAATATCTTTGTGTACCAGCAGACTCTTCCTTTTAACATTTAAATTTCAAACCCAACTGACTGACAGTAAGACCATGCTACATGCTTTGCGGGTGAACTTTGAAAACTTCGGTCACACTACAAAGAATAAGATTTTTCGACTAGTGAAACTCTTAGCCGATCTGAGTACTAGGCTTTAGAAAGGATATAGGTGCAGTGGCACGCGCCAACAGCGAAGAGAAATTAAAAGAAATCAAATAAAGGGGTGAGAGGAATACTTGGTTCATTCTGTTTGAGTTATTGAAAGGGAAGCAAGCCATTTAAATTGTGCGCAGCAGATTTACTTCTTTCGTTTTTTAAAGTGAAAATATTAAAGACAGGTAAGTGTTACATTAAGTTGAAGATGTTGTGTGTTACGAACTGCTTTTTTTGGTGGCAGTGCCGCTAGCTCAGTCGTTCCTCAGGGCAGAGTACACCTAATGCCACAGCTCGCAACATAAATATCGATACTTCACGGTCTCACATTACTAAATTATCGGTCATCACTAATGACAAAAAAAAACGTAAGCAAAGCAAAAATCTACATATATTAACGGAAAAATGGATTACATTTGGTGGCTATCGATGTCCTAGCCAAGCGCTCCCGCCCATCCATGGATGCCCTCAAGATGCTGCAGGGCACCACCCATTTGCAGTCGGCAGGAGCCCCCTCCTCGCGACTACGGCGGTTCCATCTCCCCCACTGGGAAAGCTTACTCACACATAGTGGGTATTACAAAGGTTTAATAAGTATCGTAAGTACAATCGTTTATATACATGCTCCTCTTAACAGATTTATCCTTCCTCAGCCTTTAAGACCGAAACCTGGCCGCCGTCTCGGATATTTACGCGGTCAAAGCAGAGGATTCGTTTTGCTGGAAAAGGGTACAGGCGCCGCGGAAACTATGCTCTACCAGTCATGTATTGGTAGAGCTCGCATGGGAACGCGGCCCTCAAAGGAACATGCGCGATGCGCGTGTGTATGGTCACCTAATCCTGAAGAGTTCCAGGGGAAAAGAAGGGACAGGCCAAAAAGGTACGTAACTGCACTGTAAGCTATACCATTTAACTAATGCTCGCGACCTTTTTAATTTTAGGCAAACAACGAGGACAAATAAGGCTCTCGGGTCTAACTCCGGATAAACTCACAAACAGGTAAGTAGATATCAATATTTATAATCGAGGTAAAAGTGTATTTAATTTCTCCTAAATTTCAGCCACTGTTGGGCCGGGCCTGCAGGCGATGATTGCCCGGGCTGATGACTTCCCGTCGGAGGCCAGCAGCGATACGGATCTCCACACGGGAAAACGGCGCTCTCCGGTGAGTTGTGCAAGGGCAGTCCGAGAGTCGGCTGCCAGACAAAATGGCGATAGTTCTCAGCGCCGCAATGCGACCGCTGGAAGTTCCCGAGATGAGGAGGACGCGGTACGCCGGAACGGACTCACCGGGAAATGTTGACGTCGTCGGCGTCGACTGTGGAAGGCCTTTCTGGATGGTCGTTGGCACGGGTCGAACGGACACCGGTTGCTGGGCAGCCAAGTCGGGCTGGTAGGTATGGCGAAGTATGGCGATGTCAGTAATACTCCAAATAAATTCTTCCGGGGCCCTTTGTATTGGGACCCCGGCTGCACTTATAAATGATAAATATTAGATACCGAACTACTATTGAACTTTAACATAACTCACTATTTAATTTAAAGCACAAAGAAAATTTATACTATCACTCCTAGCTGCATCTGCCTTGATTGTTGGACAGTATGGCCGCGACTATCACGATATCTGCTGATCATCGCCCCCCCGCCATATTACATGGCCTCTCTCAACATTGGGTCATTGGATACATGGGCCATTTGAAGTAATCCCAGAGCGAACCGGGATTAATCTTCAAATGGCCAGATCGCCCGCCAGACTCATCCCGCTGCTGCAGCTATCGCCGTATCGACCTAACCTATCGATAACGTCGCTCCCACTCGACTCCAATTGCAACATGTGCATTGATCTTAGTTTAAAGTTGATGATGAAATGTTTTGCGCCAATAAAAATCCTGCAAAGGGTGAATCACAGCTCTAAAAGGTAAATATGCAAATAAACAAATAAAACGCATTTTTTTAGCATATGCCCATGATTTTTTTCAGGAGCGTTGGCCAAGGATTTGAAGGACCCGGACAAAAGTTTAAGTAAGGCGATGACCTATGTGAAAAGCAAATAAACGTAACATTAAACTATGCTTACTAACAATAATTGTCCTTTAACCGAACACCTAAATAACACCATTT
The DNA here is from genome assembly GCF_043229965.1 of Drosophila suzukii. Taxonomy (NCBI): domain Eukaryota; kingdom Metazoa; phylum Arthropoda; class Insecta; order Diptera; family Drosophilidae; genus Drosophila; species Drosophila suzukii. The sequence goes on along the minus strand of NW_027255939.1, from coordinate 2,278,001 downwards.
AATTAAAATGAATTTAAAAGTAAATAAAAATTTACGTATTTTAAATTCTTTTTCATAAGTGAAAAATCATTGAAAATTCTTATTTTTACAAGTGATTTCACTTGGAACGTGTCACCGGCACGTGACAGGCCATACGAAAAATTAGTATAAGGAACAAGTGAAACCCCGTGGGACTTCGAAAAATTTTCATTTGAATTTTTACTTGTGAAAATGCGGACATCCCATACAATTTTCTATATGGAGCGTCACTTGTTCTTCACTTATGCAAGAGGACATGTGCCACGGGATTCACAAGGTGATCCACAAGTGAGGCATTTTTTTTTCCTTCAGTTCTGCAGTAGGCAAAAAGCTATTTGTTTATTTTTTGTGCCTAAAACGCTGTGCCGCTGTTGACGTCAGCCTACGAAAACGATCGTGTAACAAAGAGAGACAGATATTCGGAGGTTCCCTCTCCTTCATTGTTTTATAATCTGCCTGCACTCGGCGCTCTCGGAGACAAATTTCGTCCTATCCGTTATTTCTTTTGCGTCTCTCTGTTATATTCGGCTAGCGACTAACATTTCGGCGGAAAAATTTTCGTGGAGCAGCGACATGTGAATGCCCTTATATTTCAGGAGCATTATTGTATATCGAAAAAAAACAACTAATATTGTTTTATAAAAGTAAATTATTTGATTATAGTAAAATTAAGTAAATTGAATTTACTTATAATGTTATGTTTACTTATTGTATATTTTTTATACAATTTAATGTCTTAGATTAGTTTTAGAAATTTAGTCCGTCAAAATTGATTTCAATATTTAATACATTTTATTATTAACATTTAAAAAAAATTCATAATGTATTTTTTACTCAGGAAGTAAAAATTATATAGTTGGATATCTTTCGCTTTATAAAGGGTATAGGTGCAGTGGCAACAGCGAAGAGAAAACAAAAGAAATCAAGTAAAGGGGTGAGAAGAAGACTTGGTGCATTCTGTTTGAGTGATTGAAAGGGAAGCATCCATTTTAATGGTGCGCAGCAGAGTTACTTTAATCGTTTAGTTAATATAATAAAGTCAGGTAAGTGCTACATTAAGTTTAAGATGTTGTGCATTGATCTTAGTTTAAAGTAGGTAAATTTTGAAGGTATTCAATGAGTTCCGTTAGCCGAAAGTGGATGATGAAATGTTTTGTGCCAAAAAAAATCCCGCAAAGGGGCTATACACAGCTCTAAAAGGTAAATATATAAATAGGCAAGTAAAACGCATTTTTTAATCATATGCCCATATATTTTATCAGGAGCGTTGGGCAAGGACTGCGAGGACCCGGAAGGCGATGACGAACGTGAAAAACAAACTAACAAAACAAAAAATCAGAAATACTAACAATAATTGTCCCCTAATTGAAAATCTGAATAGTACAATCTAATTAAAATGAATTTAAATATAATTATAAAATATATAATTATAAAATAGAATTTAAATTTCATATTTTCATAAGTGAAAACTCATGCGAAATAGTATGAATTTCACAAGTAGTTTCTCTTAGGACGTGTCACTCGCAAGTGATTTCATAAGTGCAAACTCATTCGTAATATTCTGACAGGCCAAACGTGACACGTGACAGGCCAAACGACATATGAGTATAAGAAACGAGTGAAATCCCGTGGGACTTCGAAAAATTGTCATTTGAATTTTCACTTGTGAAAAAGCGGACATACCATACAATTGTCTATATGGAGTGTCACTTGTTCTTCACTCGTGCAAGAGGACATGTCCCACGGTATTCACAAGGCGAGACACAAGTAAAACTTTTTTTTTGAAACTGAAGGGTTAAGTTCTTTGCCTACGATTTAAAGACCTCCAAATCGAACCTAATGTATATACTAGGGAGCTCTGAACAGGAGCAGACTCTAGGTCTTTTGTCTCAATTTCCCCCACTTGTTTCTAAGCCCTTAAGTCTTTCATAAAATACAATTCTTTAAAACTCAAATACTACCTAAAACTGATAATTTCAAACACATCAATATGGTATTTTTCATACCAGATTGATATGCTACACATATCAAATTTGCGACAGAGTAATGAAATTTTTAATAATTGTATGGTATATCTGCGTACAAAACTAATTTGCTTTCATATCGAACTTTTATTCTTTCATATCATACTGATATTCTTTCATATCGATTTTTAATTTTTCGTATCTGATTGATATGTTTGTGCTATCAATATTAATCAGTTTTGATATTACTTTTTTAAATAAATATGGAAAACCATATAAGTTCGTTTGAATTAATTGAAGAAATTCGATATCATTAAAGCAAATAAATGGCTCCCACTTTTAAAAAACACCTACTAAAATAGTCTCTGATTAGCATTCGTTGTAGTCAGACGTGTTTTCTTTTCGCTATGAATTCTTATTCCTGCTCCGAGTGCAATGCTGAAGTTACAGCAGCTTCGCGGTTTTGAGGCGGTTCGTTCCTCATCGCTTTGTCGTCGTACCTTTCACACTGCATGTGTTCATCTCCCGGAGGATGCTATTAGATTATTAACAAATATGCCGAATCTACTCTGGCAGTGTGATCGCTGTGTTGTGAGTAATGATTCATACTCCAAAATCGATGAAGTAATGGAAGAACTTCATGACCTGAAGAGTCTACACCCAAAAACAATCTTCGAGTGTCAATTTGATAAGTGTGGGTGAAAATGACACTACACCTAGGATCAAATTATTGGGATAAATTTGATCCTAAATAAGTATCAAAAGTATACTACATTGTATGAAAACTCATATTTGACCCAAAATAGTGTCATTTTGAAAAGCTATTTTTGATTGTTCGAGTTTCGAACTGCGCTCAAGTATCGGCATTTGAACTAAACATCCGCGGGAAACGTTGTGCGATAGACCAATGGGTAAGGTGTCTGTCTCTGGTGCGAAAGGTCCCCGGTTCAAATTAAAAAGAAAAATAAGTGTGTCACGAGCGGGACTCGGACCACTAACCCTCAGGCCCGTACATCATAAACAATGCGCTAGCACTCTGAGTCACGCCTAAATTTTTATATCCAGCGGCAAAATGCTTTTTTCTGACAAAAAAGCTTTTTTGTAGAGCACTTTTTCAAGTGACAAAGGTATCCTATATTAGGGTCAATTTGATGTTCTTCGTATCAAAGATTTTTTGACACTCAATAGTATCACATTGATACCTAAATAATGGCATATTGATGACGATTTTTATACCCGTTACTCGTAGAGTAAAAGGGTATACTAGATTCGTCGGAAAGTATGTAACAGGCAGAAGGAAGCGTTTCCGACCCCACAAAGTATATATATTCTTGATCAGGATCACTAGCCGAGTCGATCTAGCCATGTCCGTCTGTCCGTCTGTCCGTCTGTCTGTCCGTCCGGATGAACGCTGAGATCTCGGAAACTATGGGAGCTAGGCTATTGAGATTTGGCGTGCAGATTCCTGAGCTTCTTACGCAGCGCAAGTTTGTTTCGGCACAGTGCCACGCCCACTCTAACGCCCACAAACCGCCCAAAACTGTGGCTCCTACAGTTTTGATGCTAGAATAAAAATTTTAACTGAAATGTATTGTTCTCATCAATACCTATCGATTGACCCAAAAAAAAGTTTGCCACGCCCACTTTAACGCCCACAAACCGCGAAAACCTGTGACGCCCACAATTTTCATGCTAGATAAAAAATTTTAACTGAAATGGATTGGTCTCGTCGATACCACGCCCACTCTAACGCCCATAACGCTTAAATCTGTATACCGCCGGTAGGTGGCGCATTTTAATCTCGCTTTGCTGCTTGCATATCTCCATATAGCTGAGTAACGGGTATCTGATAGTCGAGGTACTCGACTATAGCGTTCTTCCTTGTTTTTGGGTGTATACATGGATTTAAACTCAAAGTTTCTGAGGGCTATTCCCCATTCGACCACTGACAATAGCAATGTCAGTCAGCGTAAAAAAGTGGTGAAACTATTGGCTCCAGCTTCTTCAATTGGTCGTCAAGCCAACCATGCAGATCTGATACCCCCCGCACCAGTTTCTACTGCCGCCATGAACCATGCAAGGAATCACAGGAACAAGAGCCAAGCTCCTAGTTTTGAACTACTCGAAGTTGTGCCGAGTAAATCCCGAATAAATCCCTTCATATTGGTAGATTCAGAGCGCACGTAAAATCTGATTCTGTGTGCGAATATGTTGCACGTAAACTAGGTGTGGATACCGCCACCATAATAATCAAAAGTGGTGTAGATGTTGCTACACTGGAATTCGTCAATTTTAAATTACGAATACCTGAGCAGCACTTTAAGACTGTGTTTAGTGATGCGTTCTGGCCCAATCCAGTCAAGGTCAGTCGATTCATCCACAGGGACGTTCTGGATTTGCACAATCATCATAAACCGGACTCAAAAAACCCCCAATAATCGACGCCTCTGGTGTCGATTTGACTACGGCAAATTTTTATGATCCTCTTCCTCATCTTCATGCTACTTATTCGCAATGTCAACGTCCGCTGGTTTCGATATCGCTAGCTGCTACCATTACTCACTCATACGCCGCTCCCAGTGCACTCTTAAGTATTGGGCGCCCGTCACTCCAAAATCAAAAACATCATCAGCTGGATTTTTCTTTTTTTTGTTCTGTATAACGTTCATCAAACGCTCACTGGAGAGGCGTTGTCCTACATTCCATTAAGATTCCCGCTCTAAGCGCGCTCTTCGGGGATGTGCACTCATCACTATCAAAGCAACAACGGCATCAGCTGGATTTGTCGTTGTCTATTTCGCGCGACGTTTGTCAAACGCTCTCTGGAGAGCTGCTCTCATCATATTTCATCAAGATTCCCGCTCTAAGCGCGCTCTTCGGAGTTGTGCGCTCATCACCGTCAAACAAACAACAACGTCAGCTGGAGTTGTCGTTGTCTGTTTTGCGCGACATTCGTCAAACGCTGTTCGATGAGGCGCTCTCATCATGTTCCATCACGCTTCTATCTCTAAGCGTGCTCTTTGGGGATGTGCATGCATCACAATCAAAGCAACAACAAAATCAGCTTGAGTTGTCGTTGTCTGTTTCGCACGACGATCGTCAAACGCTCTTTATAGAGCCGCTCTCATCATACTTCATCAAGATTCCCGCTCTAAGCGCGCTCGTCGGAGTTGTGCGCTTATAACTATTGAACCAACAACAACGTCAGCTGGAGTTGTCGTTGTCTGATTTGTGTTACGTTCGTATAATGCTCACAAAAACCCAACGACTGGAGCTTTCAAAATTTGCTTTGAGTGATACTCGTGATCACAGTATCATTTCCTTATTACCGCGCTCCTCTCTGACGCTGATGGCAGCATCAACAACGACATTGTCCATTTCACCTCAACTTGGATAGATATGCTCTGTTAACGGCGACATTGCCATCGCTCTTAAGAACTAGTTGCTCTTTACTAAAAGTATCTAGCAAACTTCAGGAATGCATCAATCCTAGTCTGCATGATAAAATTCGTATTAAAAACACTACACTACTGAAGGCGATCTGCGGGCCTACAACATTGGGAACGCATGAACAAATACTTGGGCATTGGACTATGATGCCTTAAATGCGAATCCGGAGATTGTTAGTCGTGCTATTGTGGGTACGGCCTCACTAAAAATGTATTTTCCAAACATGGACAGAGGCGGAGTAAATATACCTTGCCACATCCCAATGCGAGCTTGATGTTATAGTTTTAGTTGAAACTTGGCTCAACATAAACTTTTACTCAAATAAATTCTTCGACTGCAATTTGTACCATGTTTTCCGCAAAGATAGAGATAGCTCGAAAACCCACTGTGCTAGAGGTTGTGGTGTAATTGTTGCTGTTCGCTTCAATTTGCGCTGCTTGTCAATTGGACTTCTTATTAAAGATACCGTTCTTGATCAAGTTGCGGTGTCGATAATTGGAGAATCGGAAACGCTGCAATCTGTGGTGTTATACATACCACCGAATGGTTCATATAAACTTTACAAGGATCATCTGGAAAACATTACCGACATCTACAATAATCTGCAGGACCATCAACACATCTGTGTGATTGGAGACTTTAATCTATCATCCCTTGTTTTGTCTCATGATCCGGAGCATCACTCTTCACTGCCAAGCAATATACATCAACCACACGAGATTCTTTTCATCGATGGTATTTTCAGTATGGGCTTAATACAAGTCAATAATATATTCAATAACTTACATAAAATGTTAGACTTAGTATTCGTTATCGCTGATATTAACTTTTCTTTAGTCCAATGTAGTTCACCTATAAGCAATTGTGATATCCATCATAGACCATTGCTACTAGGTATAAACTTTTACAGTTTTGCGCCTTCAGCTGAATATTCACCTAGATTTATTTTCAACGAAACCAGCCTTTGCGCCATCAGAAATGAGATCTCTGCCATTAACTGGGAGTCAGTTTAATCACATGTCAGTTTGGAGTCGTGTTATGACACTTTTTTAGTTGTTATTTTAAACATCAATAAGAACAATGCTCGTGAAAGGGTGCACAATTCGTTTAAGTTGCCATGGTATACGAAAGATTTGAAAAAGCTTAAAAATCTTCGAAATAAATTCTATAAAAGATTTTTAGTTACACAGGATCCTGGTGATTGGAATAGACACTTGCAGCACAAACGAGAACTTGAATTTCTAAATAAATTTCTTTACAATCAGTATATAGCGAGTGTTGAGAACGGGCTAAAAAGTAATCCCAACTCTTTTTGGCGATTCATCAATTCGAAGAAGAACGCTTCTTCAGTCCCATCTGCTATGTTCCTAGGAAATTTACCTTCCCATTCAAATACAGAAACTGCAAATCTCTTTTGCCTTTTATTTTAAAGCTAATTTTGAGACAACAGCAGCCTGGAATGATTTTCAAACCTTAAATGCGATCACTCCTCCTTCTCTATTGAATTTAGGTAGTTTAACCGTGCTAGAACAGAATATTCGTAGGGCTGTGGAAGACATTGATGATTCTTACACTCCGGACTGTGATGGGATTCCGGCCCACCTTCTGAAACATTGTATAGATGTGCTATGCTGTGGAAGGTCGCATCCGTGACTCCAATTTTAAAATCAGGGCCGAAGAAAAACAATGTTAATTACAGGCCTATAGCATAAATCAGTAATATTGCTAAACTCTTCGAACGCATTGTTGCCCATAAATTATCATTTCTTATAAAAACATATATAGACACTTCTCAGCATGGTTTCGTTGCAGGTCGGTCAACTACGACTAATCTTGCCGTTTTCAGCAACTATTGCATTCATGCCTTTGACATGCGATGGTTGATGCTATTTACACTGACTTTGCGAAAGCCTTTGACAAAGTTAGCCACAGTGCCCTACCGGCAAAACTGGCCCGCTGGGTATACATTCGGCATTACTAAATTGGATAAAATCATATTTACACCATCGTCTTTATAGAGGTAATATTATTGAAAAATTCTCGGATTTCTATTTGGCAACCTCTGGCCTCCCTCAGGGGAGTTTTCATCATTTTCATATAGATGTCAGGTTCTGTCTATCTTCAGAGTGTCTCCTGTATGCAGATGATTTAAAAATTTTTAAGTCTATTAAATTAGCGACAGACTCACTCGTTAAGCCGAAATTCTTTTCCTCTTAACATAAGCAAGTGCTTCTATGTCACTTACAGTAAGTCCGTATACAATTTCGTCACATTTTATAATATCAATGGTCAACCTCTACAACTGCAGGAATCCTTGGATGTAGGAGTGTTGTTTGCAGCACACTTCGATTACATCATGAACAGGGCCTATGCTATGTTTGGATTTGTGAAACGGAACGCATCACTATTTACGGATCCCTATACCAGACTTGCGCTTTATTTGGCATTTGTCCAATCTAAACTACAATATGCGTCTCTTATTTGGAATCCCTTCACTACCACTCATGGAAACAGAATAGAATACAGAAACAATTTTTGAAATTCACTTTGTTGCCGCTAAGGTTTTTAGACCCTACCCCTCCATACCACCCTCAATGTAGACTTGTTCGCCTACCATCCCTTAGCATCGTATAAGTACTACTGGACTACTTTTCAAGTAAATCAACTCTTAAGCATAGGTTAGTCAATTATTTTGTAAATTTTAGTACGTAAGATAAGTTGTTGAATTGTACAAGTAGCCAGTAAAGGAATTCCGTTGGCGAAATAAATAAATAAATAGTTACAGCCAACATTGTGTAAAAAAATTAAGTAAAAGGTGCCACGCCCACTCTAACGCCCACAATCGCCCATAACCTGTCTAGCGCCCACACTTTGTAATATTTTGTTCTTGTTATCAATACCCATCTAAAAAAATTATTAATTCAATAACCAAACAATAATAAACAAGAAAGAACGCTATATCCGAGTACCTCGACTATCAGATACCCGTTACTCAGCTAATGCGACCAAAGGGAAATGGAGATATGCAAGCAGCAAAGCGAGACTAAAATGCGACACCTACCCCTGATCACAATATATGGTTATGTGGGCGGTAGACAGACTTAAGCGTTATGGGCGTTAAAGTGAAAATTGTAGGCGACACAGGTTTGGGCGGTTATTGGGCTTTCGAGTGGGCGTGGTAAACTTTTTTTTGGCCTAATCGATACATATTGACAAGACTAATAAATTTTAGTTAAAATTTTTAATCTAGCATATAAATTGTGGGCGCCACAGGTTTGGGCGGTTTGTGGGCGTTAGAGTGGGCGTGGCATTGAGTGGTTGGAGATTAGATCCTAATCCCCACACTTAGGCCACATTGGGCCCCTTGTGATACCACATGATCTCTGGTTAGATCCTTTTCCCTAGCTTATGGGTCATTTGCTTTCGCGAAGTATTTTGTTATTTTAAGGAAACATAAGAGTTTTTGGATGCTTACGCCCTGAATGGCCGCAAGGTTCGGAAGTGTGTAGCTACCTAGGGTTTGAAAGCGCTTTAGGTTATTCGCTGGGCAAAAGCATAGGAGATGTTCGATGCTCTCCTCTTCGCCTATCTGTTTGCAGCTTCGGCAGAAGTCGTGGTGACTGAGTCCCAGCCTGAGCGCATGAGTCCCTATAAGGCAGTGGCCCGTGGGGGCATTTAGGGGAGTGGAGATGTCCTCCCTGCTACATTGTAGGAGAGTTTTTGTTCTTTTCGAGTTGTAGTATAATTGTAGAATTGTGGTATGTTGAGATTGAGTTCCAACGGTTGTTGGAAAGTGTGTACAGTGTCTGCCTGAGATGGAGCTTGCAGGTAGCCATGGGCATACCCACCGTGTCCTTACCGCGAAGGATATCGGCGGTTGTCCCCTGTCTTGCTAGCTCGTCTGCTATGCAGTTGCCCTCAATATTGCGGTGTCCAGGCACCCAGAAGAGGTTAATTCTCAGATGAGTGGCCATCTCGTTAAGAGATTTGCGGTATTCAGAGATTGTTTTTGAGTTTGTTGTGAAGGATTCGAGGGCCCTGAGGGCTGCTTGACTGTCCGAGAAGATGATAATATCTATGTCATGATGTGTTGACGGGTCTGGACCCACCTGGGTGGGTCATGGCTTCCTGAATAGCCATGACTTCCACTTGGAAAACACTACAGTGGTCTGGTACGCGGAATTAGACTTTTATGTCTAGTTTGGGGGAGAAGACTCCCCCACCTGTTTGGGAGTTAAGCTTGGTGCCGTCTGTGTATATGTTGACAGCGTTTTCGAATTGGTGTGGGAGGTTGTCCCAGTCTGTTCGGGTGGGTATAAAGCTCTTGTTTCTTCTTTCGAAGTTGACTATGGGTGGAACGTAGTCTGTACTGCGCGGTAAGGATGTATGTTTTGAAAGGATAATGGAGTGACCCGTAGAGCCTGCTGCCCATGCCGCTGCTTCGCGGAGCCTCGGCGCTGTTGCAGATGCCCAGCTTTTGGCAAGTAGGTCCAGGGGTTGGAGGTCGATAATTGTGTTTAAAGCTTCAGTGGCGGTAATGCGAAGCGCCAACCGGAGGTTGCAATTCTTTCCTAGGGAATGCCGCCATACAATGTTTCCGTAGAGGAGAATGGGCCTGACTATTGCAATGTATAGCCAGTGAACTTCCTTGTGAATTTATCTAGCTCTGTCTGTACACGGTTAAATTATAAATTCCGGGAGGATTCGCTATTGCTGTATTTAGCTCTATTAAAGTCAGTTCTACACTCTCTTTTGAGGTTCGCCAGGGTTGCGTTCCACCACGGGGGTTTGTGCTTTGCTTTGACTGTTCTGCTTGGGAAAGCCCTTTTTAAGACCTCACCGCAGCTATCAGTAAATGTGTTAACTAGGCTATCTAATTCTTGACCGTTTCGTACGTGCGTCGGTGGAGCGTGTAGGTTCCTGTTGACGAAATTTTTGTAGTATCCTCAGTTGGTTAATCTTAGCTTAATAATGTTCTCGGCGGGAGGACAGTCTAGAGTTATTGTAAATTCTATGTAACGGTGGTCTGAGAATGAGTGCTCGATCCCCACCTTCCACGCTTCTAGCTGGTTAAGTAGGGGATCAGATATTAGTGTGATGTCTAAGACTTCCCTCCTATTTCTAGTGATGAAAGTTGGTTCATTACCTTTGTTGCAGATGAATAGATTTGATTGAAGGAGATAGTCGTAGAGTAACTCACCCCTTTCGTTTGTGTTTGTACTTCCCCATTGTGTGTGATGTGAGTTGGCGTCCCAACCCAGGATGAGTTCCTTAGATGAGTGAGTATGTAGGAGTTGTTGTGTGGTGAAGTTTGGTAGTGGCCCTTCGTAGTCGTGAGCCAGATAGAATGATGCTATGGTGTGATGTGTTTTCGTTTAGCTCCAGTCTGACCGTGGTGAGGTCGCCTTCGCTAAACTGTGGAAAAAGAAATGTGTTAAAGTGTGTCTTTGTAAGAATGCAAAATAGCTTGTATAGGGGGGTTGATAAGCCACAGATATTGTTACCAACAATCCATGGCTCTTGAATGAGGACTACGTCTATGTTGCCTGTTGCCAGGCGGGTGAGGAGGGCAGCGGATGCTGCCTTGCTGTGGTGCAGGTTAATCTGCAGAAACTGCACCATCTTTGGGACCGTGGTTGGGCTGGGTACCCTCCGCTTCCTCCGCTATGTCCTGGAGGACAGTACGCCCTGGTCGGGTTGTGTCTTGAGGCTCTCTGTCAGCTCCGAGTCGGTTGACACGTAGCCGGTGAGGGTGGCCTCCTCATGCTCTAATTCGTCATCGCTCGGGGGTTCGTAGGACGCACAGGCAGCCAGGTTGTCTGACGCTAGCTTATCCGTGTCATAGATGCGCAGTTGCACCTTATCGAACCCGTAGTTCACACGGTTTTGTTGGGCTGCGAGGGGTTCCAAGCAGGCCTGGTTCAGGAGGATAACCACGTTCATGGTGACGCGCTCGGTTTTTTCCACCTTGACCACCTTCCAACCGTCTGTTGGAAGTTTCGGATTGAACCTGGTCAGCAGGCTGACTATAGCCTCTGGTTCCGTCCCTCGCTCTCGGTCGAGACGGGATGTCTGCGGTCTCGCAAACTACCAGCTTGGCCCCGGGGTAGACCTCGCCGACCTTGTTAATGGCAGCCTTATAAAGTGCTGCCGACCTCTCGTCTTCACAGGCGATCAACTTAACGTTGCCCTGGTACCACACTGCATCTGTGCAATCGGGTGGCGGACCTGGGTTCTCGTCCAGCACTTTTAAGGCCACTGACGCATCGTTCTGGTCGATGACTCCAATGATCTTCCGATCCTTTACTACCTCAGCAAAGGATCTCTACCATGTGCCGCGGTTTGTTACTTTGGCCTTCTTGCTCGCTGGTTGAGCTGTCTCCATCGACCTTTCTCGCTTGTTGCTGTTGCTGGTAGTCATAGCGATGTCAAAGTCTGGGATTACCGCCTTTGCCCAGGCTATGTCCTCTTAGATTTTTAGGTAATCCAATTTTGACCCTTGATCCTCTCGTATCGGGTTGGTGGCCAGCCGTTTGAGGATCCGAAAAGCTTTCTTGCGATCAAGAAGTCCGGCCTGGTTGGGTGGTACCCTCTTGAACTCCTTTGCCCTGGTACCCACCACGAGACCGGCTTTGGCGATCCCCTCAGGCTGGTGTAGCTTGTTAGCCACACCTACGCTGGTGGAAGGCTTGGGCTTGTCGTTGTGGTGAGCTGGGCTTAGTCGGCTGCGTTGTTCGCTGGCTTTGGCAGGGATCGACGGAACAGGAACTAGGGTAATCGGAGCCGTGATCTTGCTCTTCTTATCTTTTTTATTGTTGTTGTCTGGTGTGTTGTTGCTGTTAGTTAGATTTTCCATGATAGTTCCCACGAGCTGCGGAGAAGGGACAGGTCCACCCGGGCAGAGATCCGCTGTACCCGGGTAAGGCTGACCTAGAACAGGCGGTCGCCACTTGCCTGAGCTCACCGTTTGAGACTGAGTATTTTGATAACTCGGCCTCCCATCCAGATTGACTCTCGGCACGGTTCGAATGACACCTTAGTCCAGCCCGGGGTGAGATGAGTTGTGTGAGTAGGGAAGAGGTAGGCTTAACGAGTGTGTGAAGGGGGTATGTGTGAGCTATTTGTCGGAGGCGGCAGCACAAGCGCGACGTCGGTACTGCTACGGCGCAGATACCCGCTGACTGTCCGGGGCTACTTATTTACGCTTCATGTTGGGGGCTTGGCGGTAGCCGGGCTCTCGCATTCCGCAACATGCGACCCGTTCGGTAGCCTTCAGCTCGGCGCCCTCCGAGCCATCCCACTATCTCATTGGCCAAATTCCATGAAAATAATCAGAAAAACAAATTATTTTTAATTATATCTTTCGTGTTTCTTAACATATAACTTCCTACGCTTGGAAATACAATTTTTAATTAGTTCTGAATTTCGAATTTAATTTTATCAAAATCGGACGACTTTATCATATAGCTGCCATAGAAATGATCGGAAAATTGGTGGGAAAATAATATGAAACAAATCATGGCTTCGTTGTTTTTTGACATATTATCTTATACTATTGGGAACAAAATTTTTTATATTTTTAAGAATGTCGAAATCAATTTAATAAAAATCGGATGACTCTAGCCCCATAAAGTATCAGCATCACTAAATGAGTCGATCTAGCCATGTCCGTCTGTCTGTCCGTCAGTTTTAAAGCTATCGGGCTTTCCCGAAAAGTCTTCTTTTTTTAGGTAGTATATAAGTCGGAACTAGCCGGATCGGACAACTATATCTTATAGGAAGAATTGGGAAAAACAAATTTTTTAAAATTATATCTTTGGTGTTAGCCTCCTACGCTTGGAAATAACATTTTTTAATTAGTTCTGAATTTCGAATTTAATTTGATCAAAATCGGACGGCTATATCATATAGCTGTCATAGGAACAATCGGAAAATTGGTGGGAAAATAATATGAAACAAACTATAGCTTCGGTGTTTTTTGACATATTAACTTCTACTGCTGGAAATTTCATTCTTTTAATATTTCAGAGTTTCGAATAAAATTTAAATAAAATCGGACTACTTTATCGTATAGATGTCATAGAAACGATGGGATAATTAATGCCAAAATAATACATAGACCGTTATATTTCGTTTTCGGTAATCATGGACGGTAGTAAACTTAAATGGATCAATATCTTACCACTTTTATATTTTGTTTTTAGTTTTCTAAAAATTGAAAAGCTCTGTACATACAAAGATTCCACGGGAACGACAAGAGGGTCGGCGTACCGAAGTTAACTTAATTTCTTGTTGTATATTAATAAAATGCATTTTTTGTTATGTACCTCTCACAATTGATCGAGTTTTGAGCTAAAACTTCACTTTAACATTGCTGCAAGAAATGAAAAATGTTTCTAGGCACAAACGTTGCACAAATTACTAACTGACGACGTTAATCATTTGTATCTGCTGTTTTTGCAGCCAGTGCTAACTCAAATGCAGCACATTAACAACATTTTTCAAACAAGCACACAAGACTCATCCAAAACTTTAAAATTATATCATGTTTGCGATAAATTCATTAAAAAGCCAAATCATTCCCGCTAATGTCTATATTGATATTTGAAAAAACTATTTTGAACATTTGGTAAAGCACGATTGCTATTTGGGATATGCATTCGAGACAAAGCTCAAAGAATATTATGAAAACATCTCGAACGACATTGAGGCAGAAATTCGTTTAAAATGTGTTAACATTATAATAGCATTAATAAGTGAGCTCAAGCAGAGGTATTCTTATAGAGTAATTGTAATATTTCTTTGTTAAGTTCCAAATTCATATTTTAAATTGCCAGACAATTTTGAAATACTGCAACAAATTGATTTGTTTTCCGTCAACAAAATATGTCCAAAGAAGACTGAAATTTTGCACGTCCTCTAGCACTTCAAGCTTGAATCGGAAAAAATTGAAAATATTCTGTCCCAATACAGGCGTTAAGCCTTTTATCGTTGCCATGGTCGAACGCAGAGGTGGAAAGAGTGTTCAGCCAAATGAACAATATAAAAACTAAGCTGCAAAATATAATGGCCGTTCAAAAAATAAACTCAATTTTACACATAAGGTATTTTATCTGTTCAACCCATATTTTATAATTTTAATAACACGAAATATCATATTTGTAGATACGGACTACGCCGAGAAAATAAATGCTGTCATAACTATGAAGTCCTAGCACCATGCCTAAAAAAGATTGCAACCAATCAGATCTACAAAAATTCAGCAGAAGAGGACATGATTGATAAAACATACGAACTAGTACTTAATAAGTAAATCAAATTAATAAAACAATCGTTTCACCAACTAAGCTTTATATTTTAGCTATCATCCAAATTTTCTGGCGGCTTCTAGCTTTTTTTCATATGTTACTTTAACTTTTGTATGACCAGAAGAGTTGGCAACTTCGCGGCGGAGTTCTTCTTGCTCGGAGAGATTACTCAGTACAATTCATGTTGTCAACACCTTGACTCACGTTGGAAACCTCCGAAGGAAGTGCAGTTAGCTTATCCCGATTTTTATTCGGAGTGTCTATCTTTTTTGACTGAATTATGGCCAGGTCGGATCAAGTTAGGAAATGATTGGCCACAGACCTTGATAGGCTGGGAAACTTCAGTTTCTCGAGCCGGATGTCTCTATTAGTCAAGAAGCAATCGCCGGAGACTGAAGCCAAAGATATATTAACAAATTTTATTTATCGATCTTGGGAATGTGAAGATTTCACACCAGAAGAAAAGAAATGTGAAAGGACCTTATATTCTAGCGTTAAACAGGCCGAGAGCGGCCGGTAAATTGTTAAGACACCATTCATCGACTTGCATCATGAACTAGGAGGCTCCTACCAGTCGGCCCTTTCACGGTTTCTGAATTTTGAAAGGAGGTTTTCACGAAACACTTGTTTAAAAGAGCAATATGAACAATTTGTCCAAGAGTATATGGAATTTGGTCATTTGGAAGTGGTCGATTCATCTGCAATCTGCGAAGTGACATCATCACCTAGTTCTTAGTCCAGACAGTAAGACTATAAAACTCTGCGTCGTCTATTAGTGCTTCTTGCAAATCAAGTAACGAGAAGTCTTTGAATGAGAACATGCTAGTCGGGGCAAAGCTGCAACCTGAGCTGTTTGACATCCTGGTGGATTTAGGTTTTATGAATATGCTATTACAGCGAATATTGCTAAGATGTATAGACAGGTTTCGGTAGAAGCATCGCATTGCAATTTTCAATGTATTCTACGGCGCAGCAGCCAGCAGCTTCCTATACAGGTTTAAAGACTTAGGACAGTTACATATGCTACAAGCGCGTCACCTTTCTTGGCAGTGCGTTGCCTCAATCATTTCGCAGAAAGACATGCCGAAAAATATCCTAGGGCTGCCAAGGCTGTTATAAAGTCTTTTTATGTGGATGATATGGACAGACTCTCCAAAAGAATTACAAAAATAAAAAAAAAACTTCCAAGATAGGGAAGATTTGAGTTTTATAAGTGCAGGAGCAATTATCAAAAAAAGGACGAATGGATGAAATCATGGAAGCGTATAACCTTTGTTGTGACAAAGCCATCAAAACGTTGTGAATAAGTTGGACGACACCTTTCAGTTTAGACTTCATCCAAAAGTGCAACAGTTACGAAAGCTTAAAGCTGCAGTGGGAAGAATATTAGCCACCAAGCTTTAAAGCACAAGGCTAAGGTATTGGGATGGATTATGGCTCATTAAGGAATGTGTGTTGCCCCGATCGGTTGTTGCAGACGTAGATGAGGTGGGGACTTTTGAGATATACCGATTTTCGGACGCCTCATATCGAGCTTATGGAGCAGCCGTCTATGCTCGAGTAAAAAGTACGAGAAGTAGATCGCTGTGCACTTGGTAACGGTGATATCAAGGCGGTAAGGGTCACATCGTTGCGCCGACTAGAACTGCAGGGAGCGTTGCTGTTAGCTAAGCTACGAGTAATAAGGAGAGTCGTATCTTGCATTCACATAGAGGTCTCAAGTTTTGCATCAGCTGGGCTTCGCCGGGGCTGGCACGCTGATGCTCCTTCGAAGGCGTAGGTGGCTGCTTGCCCCCACGCTTGTAGTCTCAGCTGCAGATGTCCTGGGCTTATGGGCTCAGGTGGAACCGGTGCCGGTCATCGCACAGGGTTTTGCGCACGTACTCTCACAATAGGGACTTTCCAGTGGTCCCGGGCAATCTTTCGGGCACACTTTGCTTCTCTTGGGAATCTGCTGTAAGGAGTTGAGTAACTCCCCACAAATAGAAGCAGCAACAGATGGCCGGCCGCTTACCAGATACGCGGCGAATTCGCGTAGTAACGGCGCGGCGAAGAGAATGTGGAGACTTGGATGGAGAACGAGAGAGTTTGCAGACCAAGGATGGAGAACGAGAGAGTTTGGAGACCAAGGATGGAGAGCGAGACAGGTTGGAGACCAAGGATGGAGATCGAGAGATAATGGAGACTTCGCGGGCGAGGCAAGAGTGCCGTGTGCAAAAGCGGATAACGGGACTCCACCGGACTTTGGACTCTCCCGTGAACTTTGGACCGGAAGAAGAATGCCACATCTCGTGCCACAAGCATCACGGGAATCAGCGGGGCGGTAGCAGTGGGCGGAGCATCGATCGGAAGCGGTACGTGAAGGACAAGTGGGTCAACCAGGAGGCACGGACTTTGGACCCGGAGTGGAGAGATCCCGCAGGCCATGCGAAAAAGGGAAATAACGGTTCCCGGAGGCCCTATATAAGGCCGCAGAGCGCTGGCAGCTGGATCAGTCGATCACAAGGAGTCAAACCGTCAAGATCAATCAGATACCAAAGTGAACAATCAAACAACCAGATAATCTACAAGGGAGCAACAGCAAGTCGAGCCGTAGGAGCCTACGAGGAGCAAGATTGCTACGTCGAGACGTTCGGGATTGGGATACCAGGAATCTCCGAATTGAGATGCAGGTAACTGAGGTCCAGAGGGCATCACACGGCTAGGTCAAGCCGGTCGATTACCCCAATCCTCAAAGTCCTGGCGTTACGCCTGGAGAGAGTATAACAAGCCAGAAGGGAGAGCGGTCGATCCGTACGGTCTCGAGTGGAATTGTCCAGGAGAGCCCTACGGATTCGACTTGCGAGGTCCCGGAGCGGCGTGCCCGAACCCCAAATATAACAAGCCAGAAGGGAGAGCGGTCGATCGGTACGGTCCCGAGTGGATTTGTCCAGGACAGCCCTACGGATTCGACTTGCGAGGTCCCGGAGCGGCGTGCCCGAACGCCGAGCACCAAAAGCCACGCGGAAACGTCCCGGACCAAAAGCAAAAGGGTGAGGCTAGGGTGGAACGTTCGTTTACACTAGGCGTGGAAGCGAAGTAAAGCGCGAGGCAGCTTCCTGGCGTTCCGCCTTGACTGTCCGCGCGGGCTGAGCAGAAACCCCAGTGGGACCATCCGGAACAGAGCAAGGGACAGGCAGCGGTGTGTCGAAAGGAGTGATCCCGGAGAGCACAGCTTCTGTTCACCCTAGTCTGAGAACGGTGACGCTTCCCTAAGCCCGTACGGCTGATCCCCTTCGCGAGTCCGAGTCGTTACCAGCAGTTACCAAGTCACGCGTGAGGAGTAAGCAGCGAGTGAGCATCTTTAGGGAGCTGCGAGGATCTTCAGGGAGCTGCGAGGATCTTCAGGGAGCTACAGGACTGGAGCACCGAGTCGTCAAGGCGAGAGGTCGTCGAATCGATCAGGACCGTCGGAAGTACCGAAGGCCACAAGCGACGAGGCAAGGCCAACCAAGCTACCGAGACATTTGTAATAATATACCCGCAATAAACCCACTACGAACCCGAGAATTCTGTTCTTTCTCACTGAGCTACTGGGCGGTCACGTTAATATAAATTTGGTGGGACGAACACACAAAATACTGAGCTAGCCGCACGAATCTCGTAACGAGCAGACCACAAAAATCAGTTCGCTTCATCTGGCGCCCAACGTGATTGTCCCAGCAGTGAAAGCAACTTAAACAGAATGGGGAAGAAGTGGATCTACCGGCTTAATAACGAGGACTTCGCCAATGTCACCCTGGACGGCAGATTAGAGGACATGAGAAAAGTATTATCCGAGTATTACTCAGAAAGGAATAAATACCCACAACTCGTTGATATCTGGGCCGATTTGGAAGCTACATACCACGACAAAGCCGGCCCCAGCTTCAAGTTAACGAACGCCGAAGGGGACAACTTAGTGGCAAGCCTGAGCGTTGACAGCCTACAAAAGGAGGCAAGCAGGAGAGAATCAAGCCAAGACAGGAAAATAACAGCGCTGATCTCGAGACCCAGTCAGTCAGACTATACAAGGATCGCTAAACAGGTCCGTATGGTCGTTCAGGTTCGACGGGGCGGAAAAACCGTTCGAGTTCCTGGAGCAGGTGGAATGGTCCGCCAACACATAGGGGTTGGAGTTAGACAAGATTCCCCGAGCGATGCCTGAATTGCTGAAGCGAAGGGCTCTGAAGTGGTTTATCGCCAACAACAAACAATGGAAAACCTAGGCGGAGTTCATAGATAGTTTCCACACATACTTTCTACCGAGAGACTTCTTCACCAGGCTGGCGGATCAGGTCAGGCAACGGAAGCAGGGCTTCAGCGAGTCGTTCAAGGACTACATGATCGACATGCAGACGATGGTGAGGCAACTTAATTATTCCGCTTAAGAGACCCTAAGGATCATCAAGGAAAACGGCACCCCCAGTCTAAGGATCTTCCTAAGGGCATACAAAGTGTCGGACCTGGACACGCTGATGATATTAGCAGACGAGTATGAAGAACTCGAAAAGGAGCGGGAAGCGTTCGCGCAGGAAATCAACTTCTCGAAGACCAAGTCGGCATCGCCAGCGCAGGTAATATTCAGAAGATGCGAAGAGACAGGAATCTAGAAGTCACGGGGAAACGACCAATGGTCGCCACCTAACCGAGTACCACGGCAGTAGGCAACAGGAGCACCACGCGGAGGCCAATGGACACCACCACAACAGAAACAGCGAAAGTGCGGCGGTCATGGACACTGGGCGCCGGCATGTCGGCACCAACGCCTGTTGTTCTGCTGGGTGTGCGGGAGAGTAGGCGTCAGGAGCGTCGAATGCTGCCAGCAGGCGGGAAATGCCCAGCGATCTCAGCCGCAGAGAGGCGAGCAGGGGTCCCAAGATGCTACCTCTCCAAACTAACGGCAAAGCTGAGCGAGGAGGAGCAGCAGTTGTCCGCAGCGGTGATGATTGGTGGGGGCACATACAAGGCCACAATCGACACCGGGGCAACAGCAAGCTTTATAAGCAAAGAGCTGGCGGACGACCTGGCTGCCCTCGGAAAGGGTACGAGGATACGACGGCAAGTTAGGTTGGCAGACGGAAGATGTGGCGGAATCGATGAGCAGTGGAAATCGCGTTCGGGAACAAGAGTCTGAGCATGAGCCTGCTGATACTACCAGGGGTAGTGGATTCATTGGTGTTGGGATGGAACTTTCTAACACAAGTCGATACCGAGATTAAGTGCGCTGGACACGAAGTGATAATACCGGCCAGAAATCGTCACAAGGGATGGCTCGAGGAGAAGCTATCGGTGGCAGTCGTACAACGGGCAAGCGAAGATGACGACACGACGAAATTCTTGGAGGCAGAGCTATCGAGTATCACGATGAAAGAAGACAAACCAATAAAGCAGCGGTACTATCCCAAGAATCCGAAAGTTCAAGGGGAGATCAATGCGAAGGTGGACGAGCTTCTCCAAATGGAATACAACAAGCCCATACAGTTCTCCCATCGTGATAATTAAAAAAAAAGACGGACAAATGGAGACTGTGCGTCGACTTTAGGCAAATCAACGCCAAGTCTATAAAGGATGCCTACCCGATGCCCCGAATAAATTATATTCTCGACCAACTGAGGGAAGCACAGTACATCAGCAGCTTGGACCTAAAGGATGGGTACTGGCAAATCCCACTGAAAGCAGACAGCAGGCAGTATACGGCGTTTACAGTGCCGGGGCAAGGATGGTCGACAGCCCGGCCTACCCGAACCTCGTGGCGGATCTCCGGGCGGGACGTCCCCGAGCCGGTCATCAGCTCCGACAGCGACGTCGAGTTGGTAGAAGACCCGCGGGTGGAGCAGCGGCGATGGCGGCTTCGCAAAGCGGTCAACCGGGCCGATGGCCGCATCCCGACTGGCGCGGCGGAGGTAGAGTGGGCCAGCGAAGAGCCGCCCCAGGACCAGCTGGCTCCCAGTAGCCATGCCGAGTCTGTGGTAGCGGCTACGTGGGAATTTCGACGGAAGTGCGAGGCGCGAAGGCGGAGCGAGGAGCGGCGGTTAAGGGAGGTGGAGGAGTCGCCGGAGTGGCAGGCCCAACTGCGAATGGCCGAGGAGGAGGAGCAGCAGCTGTGGGAGAACCCAGGGTACCCACCCACGACGAGGTATGCGCCCGAGCCTTGCATCCCGCCGCCAAAAGTGGCAGAAGACTGGGCGTCCTCACCTCCGCGGTGGCTGCCCGAAATCCCACCCACACCGCGGTACGAGGGGTCACCGCAGTGGACGCCAGCACGACCACCCACGCCGAGGTTCCAGCAGTCACCATCGCAGCAGCAGCTCGAACGCGAGCAAACACCACCGCAGCAGCAGCAGCTCGAACGCGAGCAGCCACCACGGCAGCAGCAGCCACCACCGCAGCAGCAGCCCGAACGCGAGCGACGCCAGCAGCAAGAGACCGATCCGCCGCAGCAACAGTCAGGAAACTCGACGGGACATCACATCCGGACGGACATACCGGCGGCCCACGTGAGCCACAGCACCCGGACGTTCGTGGCCGAAGGGGTAAGGTGGCGGCTGCAGACGATGCAGACCCGCGGAGGAGACGGCGGCGACGGAGGAGCCCCGAATCTGGGAAGAGAGTGGTCCCCGGGTGAGCCCGCTGGATCCCAGGACCCGCGGCAGACCGGAGCATTGGGCCCCACCGACACCGAGCACCGGACCGACGACAGCGCCAACAGAGACAGGGAGCGCGACGGTAACCGCGGAGCCAGACGAGCCGCTGGGTGTGGCCCGAACCCGTGGAAAGTGGCCGTCCTCCGCTCAAGCGGCAGCACTCGGCGCCCGAAGTGTCCGAGGTGGTGGCGCGCCCGAAATTGTCGCGGACGGTGTCGGCGCCGGAGGGCCATCGATGGCGAGAGATCGCGGAGCACGAATGGCCCGAAGGGGTCGCGGAGGCACCGGTGGTGAAGGAGGCTCGCATCCTGGGCGGCAGGCACAGCGTGCGCGTATGGAGAGAGGGGCACGCGTTCCGAGTCCGGTTGGGGCTTGCGGGCACGAGAGTGTTCGAGGAGCGGCCGAATTAAGTTTGAATAAAAGAAACAAAATAGAGTATAAAACCGGCATAGGACGGGAAACGCGGCTGAAACAGGGGCCAGAAGAAAGTGGCATACATGGCAGCTCCGGCATCCTGAAATTCACATTGGGTTAATATAGGAAGCAGGCAAACGATACCAAACGATACGATGACCAGGCGGAGGAACCAATAAAAGGAGTAGAACGCAGCAATGATTGGGGATTAGGATCTAATCTCCAACCACTCCAACCTAACCTAACCTAAACATTTTCATGGGAGATATAGTTGTCAAATCCGGCTGGTTCCAAATTATATACTACCTGAAAAAAAAAGACTTTTGGGAGAGACTAGTTTACATGGAAACGGACGGCCCTATACTTAAGGCAAGGGTATAATAACAATTATTTCATTATTTCTCTTACCGTTTCATTGACAGCTATATGTCAGAGTCGTACGATTTTTATTTAATTTAATTCGAAATTCTTAAAATTCACAAAATGTTATTCCCAATAGTATAAGATAATATGTCAAAAAAACACCGAAGCTATGATTTGTTTCTGATTATTTTCCCACCAATATTCCGATCATTTCTATGGCAGCTATATGATATAGTCGTCCGATTTTTATAAAATTAAATTCGAAATACAGAACTAATTAAAAAACGTTATTTCCAAGCGTAGGTGGTTGTGTGTTAAAAAGCACCAAAGATATATATTTTTTTTTAATTTTTTTTTAATTATTCCTATGGCAGCTGTTAGATATAGTTTACTACCTGCAAAAGAAATAAGACTTTTGGGAAAGTTTCAGCCCGATAGCTTTAAAAATTATAGACTAGTTGCGTAGAAACGGACGGACAGACGGACATGGCTAGATAAACTTGTCTAATGATGCTGATCAAGAATATATATACGTCTCCTTCACTGCGTTGCAAACTTTTGACTGAAATCAAAATACCCTCTGCAAGGGTATAAAAAAGAAACATATAAACAAAGAGTACAATACCACATTACACAGACTATAGACAAACGCATGTTAATTAGAACTCAACAGACAAAAATGTGAAAGTCGTTTTACCTCTTCGAAATTAATAAGCTGCTACATTTTTTTCTAATCTTATCGCCCTTTCGCGCTTTTTGAAAACCAATTATACGTTTCGCAAACAAGATACTCTAAGGACTCGATTAAAACATGTTTACAGGCACTGTTGATAGACAATTGCATTTAATTTAAACTCGGGAAGGAACTCTTATTTTTAACTCCGAGCGAACACTTTGCTTAGAACCAACCATTACACTTGCGTTTTCCGTGCCGATTCCAATTAAATTCGCAAGGTTTAATTTAAAGTTGCTTAGTTTCTGGCAGAGGCTGTTCGCAATCGTTTTCGAGTCGCCCTCCTCGAGCGGAACTAGGGATAAAAATGTGGAAGCCATGATGCTCCGTGTTGAACTAAAATAGTTAATGGCAACACTGTTTAAGTTTTCTTGCCAAAGACCTTCTTATCTGATCTAAGGGTTGATATTATCCTATTATGTGATCCTTTCGCCTCCCTGGCTACTCAAAGCTTTGTATCGTCCTATGAGACAGGGATTTTTGCATGGTTAGAGTCCTTCAGAACGGCTCCCAACGATAAAATCGGCTTCAGTGCACTACAAATGTTAAATCTGATTTTTTTTGTTTTTAAATTTAAAAAATTTTTTTTTAGACATAATTTAATGAAACATTATTAAATTGATTGTTAAATGTTCCCATTATCCAAAATAATGTTGCTGAATTTTATAATACAATTGTAAAGGTAGAAAATCGCACTTAAAGTTCAAGATACTAAGTGGGCCAACACTTATATCTGTAAATTAAATTAGTCACTGGTAATATTTTTAAAAAAATAAATTTTATTTTTTAATTAAACTTGGTGTTAAACCTTTTTATTTCTTATCACTTATACAAGACACTTATTTATAACTTTCGAACGGATCGCGGTCTCGGACAAAATAGGACTGCCTCTTAATTCTAAAACTTTATCCAATGAACCTCGGCCAGAAGGCAGAATCTTAAACAAAGGCAAAGGCAATTTCGCTGTGGTTGAATTCGAAAATTTGTTTATAAATTCCATAAGTGGAACCGTTTCACGGGTTGGATAACTCTCCCCCTTCTAAAATGGATCGTCCCGATTCAATATGAAATTCATTTAATTGATCTCTTAAATCTGTTAAAAAATTTTCTTGGTTTATAGATTTTTCTGGTTTTGGCCGTTGTTTTTTGGTTACAAATAATAAAGAATTTTTGTATTTTATAATAAGTAAAAAAATCAAATATATAATGATTAAAATTAATATTATAAAGGTAAGTGATATTTTAGTGTTATTAATTAGGTTAGGTTAGGTTAGAGCGGCTGCCAAATCATTGACACACTTAGTCCTTAAAAGGTCCATTGTGGTACCGCGTGGATCTGTATCCCCTTTCTTAAAAATCTGCTGCCTTTATTGCAGCTGGCTTAGCATGACTCCCATCCGGTTGCTTTAATGAATTTTATTATTCGTTTTAGGCTTATGTTCGCCAGTTCAGATAGACTGCTCATGAAGGGATTCCCTAAGTGGTACAGTCTAGATCTGCTAAGGGCCGGGCAGGAACAGAACAGGTGTTCCACCGTTTCCTCTTCCTCCTCGTCCCTGAAACTTCTGCAGAAATCGTTTCGGGGCGCGCCCAATCTGCTTGCGTGTGTGCCAACCAACCATTGGCCTGTTAACACTCGTATTACCATTTCGCACTCGGTACGGTTTAGTCTTAATAGTTCCGAAGTTCTCTTCGCGTCGATGATTGGCCATGTCTGGCGAGAGATGCGACAGTGCTTAACATGTGTCCATGCTAGGCTCGCAAGTTTCTTATATTGGTTTCTAATGTTAAGCTTGCAGGTGGCCATCGGCATACCAATGTTCTCCCTGTCCGGAAGGAGAGGAACGGTAGTGCCATGCCTGGCCAGCTCATCTGCAATACAATTGCCTGTAATGTTCCGGTGACCCGGGACCCATATCAGGTAAATTTTAAACTGCAGAGCCATCTCGTGCAGAGATTTGCGGCAATTTGATATGGTGTGGGAGTTTGTATTGGTCGAGATAATCGACCTCATAGCCGCCTGACTATCACTATAGATGTTAATCAGTTTATTCTGACAGTTTGCATCGTTCAGAAGCATCAAAGCTTCACTTATGGCAAATACTTCCGTTTGGAAGACGCTACAGTGATCCGGAAGTCTGAAGGATTTCCTGATATTAAGTTGTTCGGAGTATATACCTCCTCCGACTTGATTATTTAATTTTGAGCCGTCAGTGTAGAAATTGACTGCCTCTGTAGGGCCCGGCTGGCCTTGTTCCCAGTCTTCTCTGGTTGGGAGCAATGCTTCAAAGGGGGTGTGGATGTATTCAATAGGTTTACATAGATCTGTACTGGGTGGGATCATTGTGTCTTGCTGGAGTATCCTGGCATGACCGTATATTTGGGGTTTCCACTGCCCTAAGTCCCTCATCCGAACCGCAGCTATCTTAGCTCGTTCCATGCCGGCTAAGTGCAGACTTGGAAGGTTCAGAATAGCATTTAGCGCCTCGTTGGGGGTGGTGGGAAGGGCTCCGCTTATGCATAGGGATGCCATTCGTTGTACCTTGTTTAGGTTTGTTGTGGTTGTCTGCTTCATTAGCGCGGGCCACCATATTGACACTCCGTAGAGCAGAATAGGCTTAACTATCGCTGTGTGTATCCAGTTGACGATTTTTGGGGACATGCCCCATTTCGTTCCGATGGCCTTTTTGCAGGAGTAGAGGGCAATTGTTGCCTTCCTCGTTCTCTCTTGGCTGTTTAGTCTCCATTTCAGACGCTTATCTAATACTAACCCCAAATACCTGGCGTAGTCACTGAAGGAGAGAGAGCAGTTATTTAATATTGGTGGGTTTAGTTGAGGAATCTTGTTTCTGTTTGTAAACAGCACCAGTTCCGTTTTCGAGGGGTTTACCCCTAGACCTCTTTCTGTTGTCCAGTCAGAGAGTATTTTAAGTTTGGCGGTCATTAGATCGCATAGTGTCTGAGGAAATTTTCCTGAGAAAATAATGGCTACATCGTCCGCATATGCCACAACCTTGCATCCACCCCCTTCCATGTAGCACAACAGCTTATTTGCTGCGATGTTCCATAGCAGGGGGGAGAGTACACCACCCTGAGGGGTTCCCCTGTTCACGAACCTTG
This sequence comes from Drosophila suzukii, assembly GCF_043229965.1. Lineage (NCBI taxonomy): Eukaryota > Metazoa > Arthropoda > Insecta > Diptera > Drosophilidae > Drosophila > Drosophila suzukii. The sequence goes on along the minus strand of NW_027255939.1, from coordinate 2,251,966 downwards.
TTTGTGTTGAGATTCCTAGGGTGGAGGTTACCATTCTGCTCATCAGCAATTTATGGATTAACTCCACGATCTGGATCTCAACACCCAGGTCGGTGAGGGATTCGGTTATGGCTGTAGGGAGAGTATTGTTGAAAGCGCCCTCTATGTCCAGAAATGCAGCAAGTGCGTATTCCTTGTGATTGAGTGACTTTTCGATTTGGCTGACTACCGCGTGTAAAGCTGATTCGGTGGATTTGCCTTTTTAATATGCGTGCTGCGCTGCTGATAACTGTTTCGAGTCCATGACTGACCTGAAGTGCAGTCCAATCAGTCGCTCAAAGCTCTTAAGGAGAAAGGATGTCAGACTTATGGGCCTAAAATCTTTCGTCATCGTGTGCGAGGCTTTGCCCGCTTTGGGTATAAAGACTACCTTTGTTTCCCTCCATGTTGATGGCAACGTTCCTATCCTAAGAATGGTACGGAAAATTGTCTTTAGCCAGTTGATGGCAAGTTGGCCTGCGTGTTGGATGTGCGCAGGTGAGAGATGATCGGGTCCTGGTGATTTGAAGGGTTTGAAGCTGTTTATGGCCCAACTTATGTTGCGTTCGGAAAGAAGCGTTTCCAAGACAATGCTTAGATCTGCATGATTTTCTGGGAGACGTTCTACCGGGAGACTACCCGGAAAGTGGGTGTCTAGTAGTAGGCTTAGGGACTCCTCACTAGAGTCTGTCCACGAGCCATCTGGTTTTGAAGGTACCCCAAGGAGGGGGTTGTTTTGGAGAGGATCTTCCTAAGCCGAGCTGCATCGGCTGTTTCCTCTATGTTTGAGCAGAAGGTCTGCCAAGCTGATCTTTTTTCTTTCCTTATGGCCTTCTTGTAGGAGGCTAGTCCTAACTTGTACTGTTGCCATTTTAGATCCTCATTTCCTGCTTTTGCCCTGTTAAAAAGGGTTCTGCAACTGGATCTGAGTTCTGAAAGTTTCTGTGTCCACCAAGGAGGCTTTCTGGTCCCTCTCGGTTTGCGTTTAGGGTGGGCTGCTTTGAAAGCCGAGTTGCAGGCATTCGTGAACATCCCTACTATGTTATCAAGACTGAGTATATCACTGTTGTCATTTGGGGGTTCTATTGAAAGAATGTTTAGTAGGGCTTCCCTATAAGCGCGCCAGTTGGTACGTCTAAGGTTGACGAATTCAGCTGGAGTAGGAGGGTCTAGTGATAAAGTGGTTTCTATAAATCTATGGTCAGAGAAAGAGTGTTCGTTTGAGACTTCCCAGATTCTGACTGCTTCTAGCAGATTACCTGACGCCATGGTAAGGTGAATGACTGTTTGGCTATTTTTTTGTGATAAAGGTGAGGGTATTACCCCTGTTGCATAGAAATAGATTTGAGCCAAGGATGAAGTTAAAAAGAGACTCACCCCTGTTGTTGCTTGTTGGGCTTCCCCACTGAGTGTGGTGAGCGTTTGCGTCGCAGACGATTACCAGTCCTATTTTGAGCGCCTCGCTATCTTTGACCAGTGTCCGGACAAGCTCGTATGGGGGGTCTTCCTTCTCGAAGGCCATGTAAGCTGAAGCCACCCTGATTGTAGCCGCTGGAAGTTCCAGACTTGCTACGGTGTTGACTCCGTTGCTGTAATTATGAAGCAGAAATATGCTAAGGTGCCTTTTGGCTAAAATGCAGGTTCGAATTTTACCTTCTTCTGGATCAAGCAGCAGCTTGAAATCTTTGGTACCCAGTCCAGCAACCTTGCCTCCTACCACCCAAGGCTCCTGTATGAGTACTAGGTCTGCCCCACCGTCAGCCAGGCGGAGCAGGAGGGCAGCCGACGCTGCTTTACTGTGATGGAGGTTCACTTGCAGTAGTCTTAGCGACATTTGCCGAGTTCCCCTCCACCACTGTGACGTCCGCTTCCACGCTGCCGCTGAGGTCACCGTCGTCTTCGTCCGCCGGATTCATCGCCTGCATCCCTCTGCTTAGCGACGCATCGGTTGAGTAGCCATCTTCCGGTTCATCATCTCCAGGAGCCTCTATCTCCTCGGGAAAGACCTGCTCGGCTGGGTTGCCGGTCGGGTCCTCCTTCGAGTTAGAGTCTCCCTTATAGACTTTCAGCTCCCCGTGAGCGGCCTCTATTGGGGATACTGACTCCTTATTCAGTACCACGATGGCCTGGCTGATCGGCCCCTCGTGAGGTTCCACCTTTACGACTTTCCAGTCGTGCGTGGGCAAATTTGGGTTGCATCTTTGCAACATAAAAAGGATGTCCTCCGGTGCTTTGATGGACGACGGCAGCCATATCCTCGCTGGTGGTCTGCTGGGGACGTCGCACCAATCTAGTGCAACGATTTTCGCCCCAGGATACACCTCTCCGAGCTTCTCCGTCGCCTTCTTGTAGAGGTCAGCTGATCTCTGACTGTCGCAAGACACCACCTTGACGCTGCCCTGAAACCAGCCTGCGTCCTTGCAACATGGCGTCGGTTGGGGGAAGTCCCGGAGCAAAGCCATGCAGATGACCGCTAGCTGCTCCTCGACCGCCTTCCACTGGTTTCTTGGGATCCGGCCTCCGGGGTTTCCCTTGTCAACCAGTCCAATCAAAAACTTGTCCCGCGCTATCTCCGCAAATCACAGGTTCTGTTGGACCCTAGATCTCTTTGCCGCAGGTCCAGGCAACTCTAGAGATCGTTGTCTTTTTGGCTGTGCGCTTACAGCATTAGGCTTCTCTTGCCCGTAGTTGGGGAGCACCGTCTTCGCCCATTCCACCTTCTTCAGCCATTCAGCTGAGGGGTTTGCAATCTTGCTCCTGTTATGTGAGCGGAGTGTCTGCGCGGCAGTCCGCTTCTCCGCATAGGTGTATTTATTTTGCTCGGTGGTTGGAGCGACCGTCTTAGTCAAACCTCCTGCAGTTTTTGGCGCTGGCGCGCACTTTGCAGAGGTGCTGGCGGCCGACTGTCTTCCACCTATCACCCCCAGTTTGGAGTTGTTCACAATATTGTTACCATTTATAAGAATGGCACCATCTTGTATGATGTCTATTTTTTATTTTTCTCTCTTATTTTTTTACAAGTGGATCTCTCGCCATTTAATAAGCGGGTAAAACAAGTTTCTTCATTATTTAAAGTGAAATTATTATTAAAAAGTTCGTTCTTAAAGTTAGACATTTCATACAACATATTTGCGCATTTTGCGACTTGATTGCTTAATGCTAGTTTCCCATCGATTTGGGAAATCGCTCTAGCGTGATATATTTCGCTTCTGTTTTTTATTATTGGGTACTATATATAAATAATTACTAGTTCTTTATGCAGTGCGATTTTAAAAACAGAGATGTCCATTAAGTCAGCGATAATTACTGGTTTTTGTTCATGTTTTTATATTTCCATGATGTCATCATTGTTTAATATTTTGGTATTACAAATGTCAATTTTTGCTAGTGTGATTGTGTCAATTATATTTTGCAGATCAAATGTTAATAATCGTAAGCGATGTTTTCGCAGTGGTAAATCTTGATCAATAAAAACATTTTTAAAATCATCAGAAAGTGATTCTATTTCTTTTAACAGTTTGGAATTGATAATAAATTGCTTATTATTATTTTCAATTAATTCATCGATTTTATTCTGTATTTTAATAAAATCATCATGATCCGGAGTTCCAGCTAAGCATTTCCACACAGTGCCTATCTCATTTATCCCCCTTTTTGATCTAGTTGATATTAATTATGATAAAACTAATTCGATTACTTCTATGTCATATTTAATTTCCCATTATCGAGTATCCCTTTTTATATTATCTGATTCCAATTTTATTATTTCTTTATAAAAACTTAAGTTAGTTACGTGGAATAATTCTGCGTATGAATCGTACGTCAATACGTCTTTATTGTCCTTAAATAAAAGATACTCGTGACTTGTATAGTCAATTATTTCTGATTTTGTTAATAAAATAAGGTGTAGTATGAGCACCTGATAAAACATTTTCTGGAAAAGGTAAAAAAAGTAACATATAAATTTTTAGAATTTTATATTATCTTTGTGAATAATTCTATTTCTATTGTTGATTATTATTTTGTTAGGTAAATTTTAAGTTTATTTCTTTCTCCGTGTTTCTTTTCATAAACTACCTGTCCTACGTGATATACTTGTTCTTTTCTGTTTTCATTATGTGATTCTAAAATTTCCTCTTGTGTATTTTTTAAAATTTGAGAAATGGTATCGTGTTTTATTTTATTATATAGTACGTCAAAAGGTTTTTGGTTCGTTGCAGAATGAATGCTCTGATTATATTCTTGAGCGGCTCTTATTACTATTTGGGAAATCGGTTAAATTAAAATATTTTTTAATGCATCGAGCTAATTCTGTTAGTGTCGAATGTGCCCTTTCAACTTGTCCGTTTGAGGTACTGTGCCTCGGGTCTGCGTAATGTAAAGTTAAACCGCACCGCAACCGCAATTGGGCCGAGGTAAAGCTTGGTTCATTATCGGTCATTATTACTTTGGCTTGTGGAAATTGTTGAAGAAGTTACATTACTTTGTTTTCCCTATTTAATTTATTTTGGATTTCTTTTACTACTAAAAAGTTTGAGTAAGCTTCAATGCAAGTTATGAAAGTGAGATTTTGCGCGTAATATATGTCGATGTGTAAATTTTCGCATTCCTTACTCGGGATTGGGGCTTCTCCAATTGGAATTTTAATTGGGTGTCTGTTATATTTGTTTTCATTGCAAATTTTACAATTTTTTATATATTCTTTTAATTTTGTAAGTAAGCTTGGCCAGTAATACAATCTACTGATTTGTTTATAATTTTCGTCAAGTCCCCTGTGTGCTCTGCTATGTGTTTCTTCGATTATAAGTGCTCTGTCTTCAGAATTTTCCACATCTTGAGCAAATATTCTTGCATACAAAAATTTATTCACAAAATTATCTTTAAGTGGTTTTTGAATTCTATAAAAGTCCTCTAAAGTACAATGAATACCTACCGTTAAATTAGGAGGAATATATTCCCTTAATATTGATATCAAATTTTCTGGAGTGTCAAGTTCTACTATATGTCTGGTATTTTCGAATATATTAATCGACTCATGTATTGTATACCTCCCCGTTGCTAATAGCAATTGTTTCTTAAACTGGTTTAAGGGTTTACGGGTTTCTTGTATAACATTCTCAAAACTACTCTCTGCTGAATGCTGTGTTTAGATCTGAGACCGATTCGTTACTGTCAGTTAAGTTGTTGATCTGAATCCTTGATATCCTTATAAATGACTTTTGGAGTGAAAATTTCTATGAAGGAGTACCAGCGTTTCATTTCGATATTAGGATTTTTATCAGAGATTGCGAAAGATAATGGTTGATGATCGGTTTGAATTTTAATTCCAATCACTCCGTATAAGTAGTTTCTTAGATTTTTAAGAGCCCATACTATGGCTAAAAGTTCCTTCTTATTAGTTGCATAAACTTGTTCCGTTTTAGTCAAGGTTTTTGAAATAAAAGTAATTGGTTTACCTTCTTGAGATAAAACTGCACCAATTGCGACGACCGAAGCGTCGGTGGTCAAGGTAAATTTTTTATTATAATCCGGTTGAACTAATTCTACTTGAGCAATGAGATTTTCTTTCAGCTCGTTAAAATCACTCCGTATAAGTAGTTTCTTAGATTTTTAAGAGCCCATACTATGGCTAAAAGTTCCTTATTATTAGTTGCATAAACTTGTTCCGTTTTAGTCAAGGTTTTTGAAATAAAAGTAATTGGTTTACCTTCTTGAGATAATACTGCACCAATTGCGACGTCCGAAGCGTCGGTGGTCAAAGTAAATTTTTAATTATAATCCGGTTGAACTAATTCTACTTGACCAATGAGATTTTCTTTCAGCTCGTTAAAAGCTTTAAAGCTAGGTCATCTAGCTGAATTAACATTTTTGTTGACATTCTTTTTGAAATTTTGCCATTATGACCTCCAAGATATTTTGTTAGAGGTGTGGCTATAGAGGCGTAATTTAAAACAAATTTTCTATAATAGGCCTAAGAAACTTTTTAGTTCCCGAATATTTTTTGGAAGCGGATATTTAATAATGGTGTCAATTTTTTCTGGGTCTGTCTTGATGTCGTTATAAGATACGATGTATCCTAGAAAACTGGTTTCGCGTTTAAAAAACTTTGATTTTTCTAAAGAGATTTTCATGTTTGCCGTTAGTAATATATTTAAAATTTTGTTTAAGTCTTTATAATGTTGTTCAATTGCGTTTGAGAATATTATAATGTCGTCCATGTAGACATGACATGTTTTCCCTATTTATACCCGTTACTCGTAGAGTAAAATGGTATACTAGATTCGTCGGAAAGTATGTAACATGCAGAAGGAAGTGTTTCCGACCCCATAAAGAATAAATGTTCTTCATCAGGATCACTAGCCGAGTCGATCAAGCCATGTCCGTCTGTCCGTCCGGATGAACGCTGAGATCTCGGAAACTAGTTTGTTTCAGCAGAGTGTCACTCCCACTATAACGCCCACAAACCGCCCAAAACGGTGGCTCCTACAGTTTTGATGCTAGAATAAACATTTTAACTGAAATGTTTTGTTCTCATCAATACCCATCGATTGACCCAAAAAAAAGTTTGCCACGCCCACTTTAACGCCCAAACCTGTGACGCCCACAATTTTCATGCTAGATAACAAATTTTAACTGAAATGTATTGGTCTCGTCAATACCTATCGATTGATCTAAAAAAAGTTTCCAAGCCCACTCTACCGCCCATAACGCTTAAATCTGTCTACCCCCGGTAGATGGCGCATTTTAATCTCGCTTTGCTGCTTGCATATCTCCATTTCCCTTTGAGTAACGGGTATCTGATAGTCGAGGTACTCGACTATAGCGTTCTTCCTTGTTTTTATTTTCTGTAACTGTCATTCGTGCCTGCCTGAGGATACTTAGCTCTGACTCGAGAATATGTATTGGTCGCTTATCGCTATATATAAAGTCCAATCTAGATAAGATTACTCGAAAGTTTAAAACAGTGCCATGATTGGTAAGAGCATCATGAGCAGCTCCCAAAATTTTATTTCGTAAAATTGTTAAGGCGATAAAATATTATTCACTTTGAATTTTATAGAGACTCATTACAGTTTCTGCGGCTTCCCTCCAACCTACATATTGTGTTGGTTCTCCGTGAATTTTGGTAGAGATTGTTGTATCGCATTTTATAGTTGGGTCGATTGTCTGTATTTTATAATCCTCCACAGTGTTTACATCTGTAGCTAACTTTCCTTCTAAACCTATTTTCCTGCTCACTTCATTTCATTGAACATTTATTAATCTATTTATTAATTCAACTGTTAAGCCGCCTGCTGTGGCTATACTACCTGCAGAAAAATTTGGTGCTGAACCTCCGGCTGCCATTGTTAAATTTATTTCACCAAAGCTATTTATTAAATCTTCCAGGATGTATTATATAATTTGTCTTTCAAATTAAATTTTTACTTAAAATATATTTGTTCTTATCTCTTACGATCTTTCAATTTATAAGCTTTGTCTTCAAAATATAATTGTTCTTATCTCTTACAATCTTTCAATTTATAAGCTTTGTCTTCTTTGATGTTTTGGTTGTAGTCGTGTTGAATTTTGGCGAAGGATTGCCCTTCAGCCCTTCCTTCCTTCCTTCTTTGTTATTTTGGTTGTAGTCGTGTTGAATTTTGGCGAGCGATTGCCCTTCAGCCCGTCCTTTCTTCCTTCTTTGTTATTTATTTAAATATTTCAGTATATATTTTTTTTTTAATTATTGTTTAATTTTTGATTTTTATTGTTTTTATTATTTAAATTTAATTTTCTTTTTTAAATTGTTTTTTTTTTGTTATTATGTTTTAATTATTATTTTTGGCTTTCACTGAATTTATTATTTTGTTTTTGTTGTGTGATCTTGCACTGTGAATTAATTTATTCGGTCCACCTTGATTATATTTTACCAGCTTATTTAAATGGATTATTACATTAATTGATTTCCATTTAAATTTTTAAATCACGATCACTTGTCACAATGTTATGTGTCGTCGATTTGTGATGGATGTTTTGATTTTTCCACTAAAAATTTGAGTTTTTGGCTGCTCGAGTTCCGTTTTTAAATTTAATTTTTATTTTTCATTAAATTGTTTTTTTTAGAACTTTTGATAAAGCGGCCCCACGTTGGGCGCCAATTAAATTAGTCACTGGTAATATTTTTAAAAAAATAAATTTTATTTTTTAATTAAACTTGGTGTTAAACCTTTTTATTTCTTATCACTTATACAAGACACTTATTTATAACTTTCGAACCGATCGCGGTCTCGGACAAAATAGGACTGCATCTTAATTCTAAAACTTTATCCAATGAACCTCGGTCAGAAGCTTTTCTTTCTTAAGCTTCCAGAACTTTTAATTTTTGTTTAGGATAAAAGCTTATGCTGAAACTGTCGCATCTCGTTGTGAAATGAAATTATGCTGACCGATGCAATTTGATTGAAAATCGGAACGCAATATGATTTGAACTAAGAACGCAATACTGTGGGCTTCGAACGAAAGAGTTTGGGCTTCGAACGGAAGCTTGTGTTTACTTTACGATTGGTTTATTTATCTTAGCAGGACGGTCAAGCGCGGCCATCGAAGTATATGGAAAAGGCAAAGGCAGAATCTTAAACAAAGGCAAAGGCAATGTCGTTGTGGTTGAATTCGAAAATTTGTTTATAAATTCCATAAGTGGAACCGTTTCACGGGTTGGATAACTTGTATGAATATAGAATATAATTAATTGTGTTCTAGAATAATTTGCATTTTAACTTACCAAGTGTTTTCCAGACACTTATATCAGTACTCTCATCAAGCAACAAGCTGTACTTGGCATCACCGATGTCCTCCTTTAAAAGCGTTATAAAGCTTGGAGCCAAAATATTTGTTATAATACTCGTGCACTTTGATCTATGAAGCTTTATAGCACCGTCATCCTGAAAATTTTTTCCGCACGACAATCCCAAATGGTTAATGGGGCTGACGGATGAATGCGTAGCAATATATAAACACAGGGTGGCAGGTTTTTGCAGTGACAGATGTATCAAACGTTATTTTGTTCGTCTGTGAAAAAGCAGATGACGAAGACTTATGGTTTCGTTGTCAATATTTGCAAAAGCATTTTTGATCATCGGCTGCATCTAAAGTTAACCAATCCTTAAACGCGGGGTCTTGCATCCAGGCATGACGCGGTTTTTGCTTATAAATCTTGGGCATTTTAACTCTCACACGCGATCGATTAGAAAATTGTGAAATACACAGATGGTGATTTTATAAAACTAGTAAGAATCGATAAAAATATAAAGATCTTTTGGCTTATTGATTTTTTTTACCATTCCAATGCAAAACAAGGAAGAACGCTATAGTTGAGTACCTCGACTATCAGATACCCGTTACTCAGCTAAAGGGACCAAAGGGAAATGGAGATATGCAAGCAGTAAAGCGAGATTGAAATGAGCCACCTACCCGCGATCTCAATATATGGTTATGTGGGCGGTAGACAAATTTAGGCGTTATGGGCGTTAGAGTGGGCGTGGCAAACTTTTTTTTGGATCAATCGATAGAAATTAACAAGAATAATACATTTCAGTTAAAATTTTGTATCTAGCATAAAAAATGTGGGCTCCACAGATTTAGGCGATTTGTGGGCGTTAAAGTGGGCGTGGCATCTTCGCGTAACAAACTTGCACTGCTTACAAAGCTACGGAATCTAAATCCCAATTCTCTATCTTCTATAGTTTCTGAGATATTCTCGTTGATATCTACGATTTTTTGAAGTTTGTGGTCGGTTTGTGGGCGTTAAAGTGGGCGTTGCAAACATTCGATAGGTATTGATGAGGACAATACATTTCAGTTAAAATTTTTATTCTAGCATCAAATTTGTAGGAGCCACAGTTTAGTTTAGTTAGAGTGGGCGTGACACATTGCTAAAACAAACTTGCGCTGCGTAAGAAGCTCAGGAATCTGCACGCCAAATCTCAATAGCCTAGCTCTTATAGTTTCCGAGATCTCAGCGTTCATCCGGACAGACGGACATGGCTAGATTGACTCGGCTAGTGAATCTGATCAAGAATATATATACTTTATGGGGTCGGAAACGCTTCCTTCTGCCTGTTACACACTTTCCGACGAATCTAGTATACCCCTTTACTCTACTAGTAACGGGTATAAATACTGCAAGTTATTAAGGTGTGGCATCGTAAAACATAACAATACAAGAAGGTACCAGATGTTTTTAAAAAGCTAAAATTCCGTCAGCTTTTCTCTGAAAATAGCTATAATTCACGCTAGCCGCTAGTTTTCAAATTATCCCGCACATTGCTTTTGAAAACCACCAGATCTAGCGGGGATATAGGTAAATTGGCAACGCTGACTCCGCGTTAATTTCAAAATTGGTAACTTTTGATCTTACAGTTGCCTTTACCTCTCCAAGAATTTCTGATGCATAGTTTCCTATTCCACTGACCTGGATAACCGACTGCATAGCTTGTAACTCCAACCTTGAAGCCAATTTTTGGGATAACAAATTTACCTGCTCCTGAATCCTGAATGGCATCTCTTATCAGGACTACTGCTGTTGCCAGCTAAGCAATGTGCTATGAAAGGATTTGGACTCCGCTTGTCTTGTTGTATTGATCTCCGATGTTGCATGTTACTATTTTCTATTTCTTTTCAATGCAGCAACTCGTTGTGAGGCTTGTTACAGCGTGCGCCACGCTGACCTCTTGGTTGAGTGATGCTTGCTGAAGCATACCAGATATAACAAATTTCGCTTACAATCCTGGTATCTTTGCATCGGACACATACCTTTAGCACATGGTCCCCAGACCAGCAGAAACATTTCAATCTATTACTACCAATCGCCGCCAACCTAGCTCTTTTTGGATCTTGTTTAGTTGAGTTACGTACCAACTTTGGTTCCCTGGTTTCAATAAGTATTTATATTGTTACCGTACATTTCATATAGCTCTTTAATTTTTCGAACTATATATTTTCATTATCACTATCACTAGTATATCTTGAAAATAGGAGCTCCTTTAAACCTTAGGGTATTTTTCTTTCACATCGTTTTTTGGGGAATATGGCTTAGAATTGTGTTCCACCCTTAAGATTTTTAATGTTCCCAATTCAAGGCTACTGAGATATTTTTTATCAAAAAACTATTATTTTTCTCTTGCAATTGCGGGGGGTCAAGCGTGATTTTTAGGTCATAGTTTCTATAGCAATATTTCTACGAATTGTCTATAGATTCCCTTCAGTTCTGCAGTAGGGACGCAGTGACATTACTCAAGGCAAAAAGCTTTTTGTGCCTAAAACTCTGTGCCGCTGTTGACGTCGGATGTTCCCTCTCTTTCATTGTCCTCTAATCTGCCTGCACTCGGCGCTCTCAGAGACAAATTTCGTCCGATCCATTATTTCTTTTGCATCTCTCTGTTATGTTCGGCTAGCGACTAACATTTCGGCGGAAAAATTTTCGTGGATCAGCGACATGTGAATGTCCTAATATTTTAGGAGCATTATTGTATATTGAAAAAAAACAACTAAAATTTTTTTATAAAAGTAAATTATTTGATTATAGTTAAATTAAGTAAATTGAATTTACTTATAATGTTATATTTACTTATTATACATTCGTATTACAATATAATTTTTTACTTAAGTTATAGAAATTTAGTCCGTTAAAATTGATTTAAGTATTTAAAACATTTAATTATTAACATTTTTAAAAAATTCATATGGTATTTTTTACTCAAGAAGTAAAAATTATACAGTCGGATATTTTTCGCTTTATAAAGGGTATAGGTGCAGTGGCACGAGCCAACAGCGAAGAGAAAACAAAAGAAATCGAGTAAAGGGGTGAGAAGAATTTTGACGGACTAAATTTCTAAAACTAAGCTAAAACATTAAATTGTATAAAAAATATACAATAAGTAAACATAACATTATAAGTAAATTCAATTTACTTAATTTTACTGTAATCAAATAATTTACTTTTATAAAACAATATTAGTTGTTTTTTTTCGATATACAATAATGCTCCTGAAATATAAGGGCATTCACATGTCGCTGCTCCACGAAAATTTTTCCGCCGAAATGTTAGTCGCTAGCCGAACATAACAGAGAGACGCAAAAGAAATAACGGATAGGACGAAATTTGTCTCCGAGAGCGCCGAGTGCAGGCAGATTATAAAACAATGAAGGAGAGGGAACCTTCGAATATCTGTCTCTCTTTGTTACACGATCGTTTTCGTAGGCTGACGTCAACAGCGGCACAGCGTTTTAGGCACAAAAAATAAACAAATAGCTTTTTGCCTTGAGCAATGCCACCGCGTCCCTACTGCAGAACTGAAGGAAAAAAAAATGCCTCACTTGTGAATCACCTTGTGAATCCCGTGGGACATGTCCTCTTGCACAAGTGAAAAACAAGTGACGCTCCATATAGAAAATTGTATGGGATGTCCGCATTTTCCCAAGTGAAAATTCAAATGAAAATTTTTCGAAGTCCCACGGGATTTCCCTTGTTCCTTATACTCATTTTTCGTATGGCCTGTCACTTGCCAGTGACACGTCCCAAGTGAAATCACTTGTGAAAATCAAATTTTTTCCATGAGTTTTCACTTATGAAATCACTTGCAAGTGCAAAATCAGAATTTTCTCCATGAGTTTTTACTTATAGAATTTAAAATACATAAATTTGTATATACTTTTAAATAAATTTTAATTAAATAATGTTATTTAGGTTTTCTGTTAAAGGACAATTATTGTTAGTAAGCCTTATTTTATGTTACGTTAATTTGCTTTTTACATTGGTCATCGCCTTCCTTAAACCTTTGCCCGGGTCCTCCGAATCCTTGGCCAACGCTCCCGATAAAAAATTATGGTCATATGCTTAAAAAATGCGTTTTATTTGTTTATTTGCATATTTACCTTTTAGAGCTGTGTTTCACCCTTTGCAGGATTTTTATTGGCGCAAAACATTTCATCATCCACTTTCGGCTTACGGAACCCATTGAATACCATAATACTTTAAACTAAGATCAATGCACAACATCTTCAACTTAATGAAACACTCACCTGACTTTATTATTTTCACTTTAAAAAACGAAAGAAGTAAATCTGCTGCGCACAATTTAAATTGCTTGCTTCCCTTTCAATAACTCGAACAGAATGAACCAAGTATTCCTCTCACCCCTTTACATGATTTCTTTTAATTTATCTTCGCTGTTGGCGCGTGCCACTGCACCTATACCCTTTCTAAAGCGAAAAATATCCGACTACATAATTTTTGCTTTTTTGAGTAAAAAATACAAAATGAATTCTTTAAAAATGGTACTATTAAAATGTTTTAAATAAATTTTAACTAACTTAATTTCTATAACTTAGTTAAAAAATTATATTGTAATATTAATGTATAATACGTAAGCATAACATTAAAAGTAAATTCAATTTACTTAATTTTACTATAATCAAATAATGTACTTTTATAAAACAATATTAGTTGTTTTTTTTCGATATACAATAATGCTCCTAAAATATTAGGGCATTCACATGTCGCTGCGCCACGAAAATTTTTCCGCCGAAACATTAGTCGCTAGCCGGGCATAACGGAGAGACTCAAAAGAAATAACGGACCTGCCGAAATTTGTCTCTGAGAGCGCCGAGTGCAGGCAGATTATAAGACAAAGAAAGAGAGGGAAGCTCCGAATATCTGCCTCTATTTGTTGCACGATCGTTTTCGTAGGCAGTCTTCTACACTGCGCCACGTTTTAGGCACAAAAAAAAAAACAAAAAAGCTTTTTGCCTTGAGCCATGTCACCGCGTCCCTACTGCAGAACTGAAGGGTAAATATACAAATAAACAAGTAAAACACATTTTTTAGTCATATGCCCATACATTTTTTTAGGAGCGTTGGCAAAGGACTCCGAGAACAATGACGATCGTGAAAACCAAACTAACAAAACAAATAATCAGAAATACTAACAATAATTGTCCCTTAATTGAAAATCTGAGTAATACGATCTAATTAAAATGAATTTAAATGTAATTACAAATGTATACACATAAATTACAAATGAATTTCACAAGTGATTTCACTTTGGACGTGTCACTCGCAAGTGATTTCATAAGTGAAAACTCATTGGTAATATTCTGAATTTCACAAGTGATTTCACGTGGGACGTGTCATCGGCACGTGACAGGCCATACGACATATGAGTATAAGAAACAAGTGAAATCCCGGCTGACTTAGAAAAATTTTTAATTGTGAAAAAGCGGACATCCCATACAACTGTCTATATGGAGTGTCTTTTGTTCTTCACTCTTCCAAGAGGACATGTCCCACGGTATTCCCAATTTGATTCACAACTAAAACTTTTTTTTTCCTCGCCTACGATTTGAAGACCTCCAAATCGAACCTAACGTATATACTAGGCAGCTCTGAACAGGAACAACATCTAGGTCCTTTGTCTCAATTTCCCGAACTTGTTTCTAAGCCCTTAAGTCGTTCATAAAATACAATACATAAAAGTCAAATACTACCAAATCTGATATTTTCAAACACATCAATATGGTATTTCTTATACCAGATTGATATGCTACACATATCAAATTTGCGACAGAGTAATGCAATTTTTAATAATTGTATGGTATATCTGCATACCAAACTGATTTACTTTCATATCGATCTTGTATTCTTTCATATCATACAGATATTCTTTCATATCAATTTGTAATTCTTCGTATCGGATTGATATGTTTGTGTTATCAATATTAATCAGTTTTGATTTTATTTTTTGCTTTGTATACATAAAAAATATTGAAAACCCTATAAGTTCGTTTGAATTAATTATTTTAAATAGATTACTATATTTATTCATATCAATATGATACGGACTAAAATAGTCAACAGACTGTTAAACAACCCAGGAACACGAAAGCCGTAAGCATCTAATAAGAGTGAGCGAGATGCACTCTTTGCTGAAACGTGCGTTCGTAGAATAAAACATAGGACTTTTCAAAAGAAATTCGATATCATTAAAGCCAAAATTTGATCCCACTTTTAAAAAACACCTATTGAAATAGTTTACTGCCTAAATGCTGTAAAAAATTTAGTAAATTAGTTATGAGGCAGTCTTAAGTCAGATTTAAGCTGTGACAGACGTGTATCATTTTTCATAATAAATTGTAAATTTTATAAAAAACCTAATTAAATTATAAATGTTTCGCACAAAAGTTGACAAATTCATAATAACATCAAAATATATTGTTTAGGCCTAACAGAATTAAAGATATTGTTTGCTTCTTTTCTAACGTCTCCGGAACCTTACATTTCGTTAAATTAATGGGAAATGTGAGACGTTCACAGAGTCTTTTAGCTTAAGTTGAAATTTAGTCATAATATTGAAAAAAAGATGGGAGGCAAGTTATAACAAAGTTTTTTTTGGTCGGCTTGTGAGTGTTAGGTTCACGTGGAACCTTTCTAAAATTCGTTTGCGCTGCTCAAGAACCTCTGTAGTCCACATTAGAGGTGGAGAAACATCGATGCTAACATCGATGTCATCGATGTTTTCGAAACATCGCTACTACGCGGTGCGAAACAAAGTCGTATAAAATGTAAGTACTAATTTAATTCTTTCTTAATACATTTATTAATAGCATATTATAAATTTAGTGTTCGTTGCTGGTGGTGTTGGTTGTTAAGTGGAGGACATGGACAGATATCTAAAAAGTATGTTATTAACCACCCAAATTGTGCTTCATCTAAATGCGGGTATGCATTCTTACACGTGTGTACATATACACATGCATGCCCGTGTATTTATACATGGAACTTGTAACTTAAAAGTTTGTTCTTTTTAGGAGCAGCAGATGAAAATGTGTGTGTCAAGAACTATTTTTTTTAATTTCGGACATTATTGAAAGTTAAAACAAAGCTTAAATCAAATAGAAACACTCGTGTAATCAATTTTTTTTTTTTTTTAACATCGATGTTTTATCCATGTTTTTTGCCAAAAACATCGAAAACATCGATGTCAGCCAACATCGATGTTTCTCCACCTCTAGTCCACAAGATTATTCCCAACTTTCTAGATCAGGATCACTAGCCGAGTCGATCTAGCCATGTCCGTCTTGTTTCAGCAAGGTTCCACGCCCACTCTAACGCCCACAACCGACCATAACGCTAGAACCAGTCTAGCGCCCACACTTTGTAATATTTTTTTCTTATTATCAATACCCATCTAAAAAAATTATTCAGCCAATAAAAAGTTATAACCAAACAATAATAAACAAGGAAGAACTCTATAGTCGAGTACCTCGACTATTAGGTACCCGTTGCTCAGCTAAACGGGCCAATGGGAGTTGGAGACATGCAAGAAGCAAAGCGAGTTTGTAATGCGCCACCTACCACCCGCGTTCCCAATATATGGTTATGTGGGCGTCAGACAGATTTAAGCGATATGGGCGTTAGAATGGTCGTGGTAAACTTTTTTTCGGTCAATCGATAGGTCTTGACGAGACTAATACATTTCACTTATTTATTTATCTAGCATACAAATTGTTGGCGCTACAGGCTTTGGTCGGTTTGTGGGCGTTAGAGTGGGCGTGGCCTATTCGCGTAACAAACTTACGCTGCGTACAAGGCTACGGAATCTAAATCTGAAATCCCAATTCTCTTTCTTTGATTGTTTCCAAGTTATCCTCGTTCATACTAACGATTTTTTGAAGTTTATGGGCGGTTTTTGGGCGGTAAAGTCGGCGTCGCAAACTTTTTTTTGGGTCAATCGATAGGTATTGATGAGAACAGTACATTTCAGTTAAAAATTGTATTCTAGCATTAAAACTGTAGGATCCTCGTTCATACTAACGATTTTTTGAAGTTTATGGGCGGTTTGTGGGCGGTAAGGTCGGCGTCGTAAACCTATTTTTGGGTCAATCGATAGGTATTGATGAGAACAGTACATTTCAGTTAAAATTTGTATTCTAGCATTATAACTGTAGGATCCTCGTTCATACTAACGATTTTTTGAAGTTTATGGGCGGTTTGTGGGCGGTAAAGTCGGCGTCGCAAACTTTTTTTTGGGTCAATCGATAGGTATTGATGAGAACAGTACATTTCAGTTAAAATTTGTATTCTAGCATTAAAACTGTATGTGCCACAGTTTTGGGCGGTGTGTGGGCGTTACAGTGAGCGTGGCACACTGACGAAACAAACTTGCGGTACGCAGGAAACTCTAGAATAGAAATATTTTCCGAGATCACAGCGTTCATACGGACAGACGGATATAACTAGATCGAATCGGTTAGTGATCCTGATTAAGAATATATACACCTTATGGGGTCGTAAATGCTTCCTTCTACCTGGTACATACTTTCCGACGAATCTAGTATATCTTTTTACTCTACGAGTACCGGGCATAATAACAAGCAAACTCATTAGAGTGCGAGAGGGATGGAAATATAATAATTCAGGAAATAGATTGCCTTTGTGTGGCAACCTAATATGGCAGCAGCGCCAACAGAAGCTTGCCAGCTGACTTAAAAGAATGGTGTGGCAACACTCGAGGGATTTATCGGCAAGAATCTCCGAGCGACACACGTGTCTTGATAATATTAATAAACTTTGTAGTTCTTAATCTCAATAAAACTTTAATGGCAAACAAACTTCGCCATAGTGGTGACCCCGGAAAGTAAAATCATAACAATAGTTACTTATTGTACGAAATTGACACACACGTTCACAATTAAGAATTTGCGCACTGAATGAACAGACGCCAATACGATTTGCGAAAAATAAAAGGTAGGCGGCTAAATTTTGACGAAGAAAGCAATCGCTCCGATTTTCCATTCATCATGCCGGATTCAAATCCAACTGCTCAAGTCCGAGATCTGCAGCAGCAACTCGATTCACTTCGGACAAATGTACCTGGCAACCGGGATGAGACTAAACTTGCCAAAATTCGCACATAGCAACCTTCAACTATGGTTTGCGCAAGTGGAGCGGTCATTTCGATTGCACCAGATTATCGACGACACCGACAAGTTCGACCTTGTGACCCTTCACCTGGAGGAGGATGTAGTTTTGGCAGTGGAAGACTTAGTCATTCGACCGCCCAACGAAAACAAGTACGTAGCAATTAAAAATCGATTACTACAAAAATTTGCGATATCTCCAGAGTCGAAACTACGCCACGACCGATTTGGGGAAAACGCTCAAAAGTGCCGCCCACCATGTTCCCGCTCCTCGTCGTTAAACTAAAGGAGCTGTCGCCCGACACGCTGGTCGGTGGCAGCACGAATATAACCAGCGATCCCACAGTTCAGCCAGCTGTTCCACAGGAGCAGCGCCTACACGTCACCGATCGCACATCTCACATCCGCTTCCTCGTTGATTCTGGATCTGCGGTTTCCGTCATACCACGAACGCTGGTTAGACAAAAAACTACTCTGAGCGATTTGACATTTACGCAGCGAACCAGACAGTCATTCATACTTATGGAAAGTACGTCACTCAGCTGAACTTGGATTTTCGCCGAAACTTTACATGGCCGTTCATTATCGCTGACGTGCACACAGCTATTATTGGGGCAGACTTTTTGAGCAAATTCCAATTTCTCATTGATCTTAAGAACCAACGCTTGATCGACTCAATTACTGCACTATCAACACCAGCATTTCTTGCACAAGCGAAACACATATCAGTTTGCACAGTGCAGTGTATGTCCAAATTTTAAAAACTTCTAAGTGAATTTGTCGACGTGACAAAGCCATCGATAAAAGCAGCTACGCAACACGACGTGCGTCACTAAATTGAAACAAATGGAATACCTGTTGCTGATAGGCCACGACGCCTCTCCGGTGAAAAACTTGCCACTGCCAGGAGAGAAATAAACTTCTTGATTGAGCAAGGCATACGTCGCCCGTCATAAAGTCCTTGGTCCAGCCCGTTATATATGGTTACCAAAAACAACAGTGGCTGGCGGGCATGTGGAGATTATCGAAAACTAAATTCAATTACCATACCAGATCGCTACCCAATCGCCCATATACACGACTTCACGGAACAACTGCAAGGAAAGAAGATTTTTTCAACCCTCGATTTGGTTAAAGCATACTACCAAATTCCCATGGCAGAAAACGATATCCAAAAAACAGCGGTGTGCACTCCTTTTGGACTCATTGAGTTTCAGTACATGCCGTTTGGGGTGTAAAACGCGACTCAAACATTTCAACGCTTTATGGACAACATCTTTCGCGGCATGGACTTCGTTTATTGCTAGATAGACGACATACTTATAACGTCGCATTCCATTGCTGAACACGAAGAACATCTTCGGGCTGTCTTGCAAGTATGTATTTCAGAAACATGGCCTAAGCATCAATCTGACCAAATGCCAGTTTGCGCAATCTCAAGTAAACTTTTTCAGCTATACGATCAACGAATTTGGAATTAAACCACCCACCGAACGCATAGATGCCATTCTTAATTATGCACGTCTTGAAACCATAAGCCAACTTGGTTGTTTCTTGGGCGTTATAAATTACTATCGCAGATGTTTGGCTCGATCATCACACATACAAGCACCGCTCACTGAGTTGCTAAAGGATGTTAAAAAAAATGATCAACGTAAAATTGAATGGACATCAGAGCTCCATGCAGCTTTTGATGCTTGCAAACAAAGCATAGCAGACGCAGCCCTCTTGTCTTTTCCCGCACCAAAATCTGAACTTCAGCTGGTTTGCGATGCTTCTGATTTCGCAATCGGAGCAGTTTTGGAGCAGCGTACACACGGAAATTGGCAACCTCTAGGATTTTTCTCAAAGAAGCTGAGCAACACGGAGAAAAATTACTCAACGTACGACCGAGAGCTGCTCGCTATCTTCGAATCCATAAAATATTTCAAACATATTGTTGACGGACGCATTTTTGTCATCAGAACGGATCACAAGCCGCTCATGTACGCATTTAAGCAGCGACCAGAGAAAACATCACCGAGACAGCTTCGACATTTTGCTTACATCTCTCAATTCTGCACGACTATTATGCATGTGAAAGGATCCGAAAATGCTGTCGCAGACGCTTTTTCAAGATTATGCTCTATAACAATGCCGACTGTCATCAAATTATCGAAAATTGAAGAGGAGCAAGCGTCAGATCCTGAACTGGTACACCTTTTAAAAGGAACCACATCTTTACAACTTCAAATGGTTCGATTTGATGACAACATCTCACTCTATTGCGATGTTTTTACAGGAAGCGTTCGTCCTTATGTACCCAAATCTTTGCGCATTGCTGTGTTTTCGTTCGTTCACGGTTTGTCTCATCCCAGTGGTCGGTCAACAGTTCGTCAAGTGCGTCAAAAGTTTGTATGGCCCTCGATGAATAAAAATGTCCTCGAATGGTGCAGAGTTTGTCTACCTTGTCAGCGCTCTAAGATCCACAAACACAACCACCTCTCACCAAAAAAAAAATCAAAGTGCCAAACGGTAGATTTGACCACGTTCACCTTGACATTGTAGTTATGCCATTACAACAAAACTATCGGTACTGTCTGACGATGATTGATAGATTTACGCGGTGACCAGAAGCTGTACCTCTCTCAAATATTACTGCTGAGACAATAGCTACGGCGTTCTGGACTCACTGGATATCTCGATTTGGTTCTCCAAAAACGATAACTACGGACCAAGGAACACAATTTGAGTCAGCAGTTTTCAAACATCTTGCTAATCTGGTTGGAAGTAAACACATACACACGACGGCCTACCATCCTCAGTCAAACGGACTCATAGAGAGGTGGCACAGATCTTTTAAGTCATCTTTGATGTGCAACAGAGGTACTCCGTGGCCGGAGTTACTGCCAACAGTTTTGCTTGGACTTCGTACCTGTTTCAAGGAGGACATCAAATCTTCAGCCTCAGAAATGTTATACGGAACACCTATTCGACTGCCAAATGAGTTTTTTACCGACTTGCACGATACGGTTGACCCCACCTCTTTTTGAGTATCTTTCGAGAGCACATGCAAAAAGTGCGACCGGCATCAACAGCACATCATATCAAGCAAAAGATGTTCGTATTGAAAGAGATCGATAAATGTACGCATATATTTCTCCGCACTGACGCCGTAAAGCAGCCTCTGGGATCCCCTTACACTGGTCCTCATGAGATTTTCAGACGCGAAAACGATCGTGTTTTCACTATCAGACTCAATGGCCATGAGACTGCAGTATCAGTTGATCGCCTCAAACCAGCATTTTTAGTAAAGGACGACCACCAGTTGGATTTAGAAGAAGTTACCCCTAGACTGACCAGGACATATGAGTGAAGTCATGGAGTTAAATTTTCAAACCAGGACTCGTGACGCATTCACTGGAGGGGGAGTACTGTGGCAACCTAATATGGCAGCAGCGCCAACAGAAGCTTGCCAGCTGACTTAATGGTCAACACTCGAGGGATTTATCGGCAAGAATCTGCGAGCCAAACAAGTGTCTTGATAATATAAATAAACTTTGTAGTTCTTAATCTCAATAAAACTTGAATGGCAAACATACTTCGCCATATTTAAAATTTAACTAGCGCCACCTAGGATTCACGTTATGTGGCGTGTTAATGAAATCTCGCAAACAGCCAAAAGGAATGCATAATAGGTGGCACTTTTTTCTTAGCTGAGTAATGGGAGCCTCAGCTCCCTGGTTACGATAAGTATTATATTATTTCATTTCATTTATTTCATTATCACTGTCACTATTATAACTTGAAAATAGGAACTCCTTTAAGTCTTAGCCCGTTACTCGTAGAGTAAAAGGGTATACTAGACTCGTCGGAAAGTATGTAACAGGCAGAAGGAAGCGTTTCCGACCCCATAAAGTATATATATTTTTGATCAGGATCACTAGCCGAGTCGATCTAGCCATATCCGTCTGTCCGTCTATCTACCCGTCCGGATGAACGCAGAGATCTCGGAAACTACATAAGCTAGAAAGTTGGGATTTGATAGGTAGACTTCTGAGCTTCTTGCGCAGCGCAAGTTTGTTTCATCAGGGCCCACTCTAACGCCCACAAGCCTCCCAAAAAGGTGGTGCCTACAATTTGTATGCTAAAAAAAATGTTTGACTGAAATGTATTGATCTCGTCAATATTTATCGATTGACCTAAAAGTAAGTTGGCCACGTCCACTCTAACGCCCACAAACCACCACAATTTTCATGCTAGAAAACAAATTATAACTGAAATGTATTATGTAGAATGTTCACATATCGAGTGCACACTGCACTTAGTGTTACGCATTAATATTATTACAAACACATTGTAGCACTTGGCCACAATATGTATACACAAATCCAAGTCCCAAACAGTTCTTCAAGTGCCCTGTAATATGATCGCTGTTGAGTGCACTGAGACTGGGCAGTGCTGAGATTACATATTTGACATGCGTGACCGCTCTGTCACCATGTGAACATAAGACCTCTCCTCTGCCGCGGCGACTCTTCGCCAGTCGCTACTAATACATACGCCTGTACATAAGCATTGAACTCTGCTCTGCCGGCGTCTCTGGCGCCGCAGCTACACTCTCACTAGCTGTACGAATAGTTGTAATAAAGTTAAGAATTATTCAATAAAGAGAACTCTAACGAAAAGGTTGGCCTACACAAACTTTTTGGACAACAATTACATGGCGAGCGTGACTTGGTGGATCGGAATGCATCCACGGCTCAACTCGCAACCGCGACCACTTTACAACTATCGTCTCGGAAGAAGCTCATCAAGACCGCAACCTGGATTCAAACGGAAAGAAGTGCAACTATAATTGTGATGGATTAGAAAAACTGCAAATGGAATTTGGACACATATATCTGAATTAGTAGAGATAGAGTTATGGCAAAACGTGGGGCGTAATGAGCAAAATAAATAAAATTAAAGTGGCTATTATTTAAAAACCGAACACCACCCCCTTGGGCAACAGCCCAAAAATTACAAGAATAATTTTATTTTCTTAATTCAAGTCTTGTAAATAAAAAGCCAATATCTCCAGCTCACTCATTGATTAAGACAATTAATAAAGATACGCAAATAACACCTCCACTTCCAAAGCAGATTCCCAAGAGAAGCAAAGTATCCCCGAAAGATTTCCCGGGACCACTACGAAGTCCTTGTTGCGAGAGAACGTGCGCAAAACCCTGTGCGATGACCGGCACCGGTACCGCCTGAGCCCATAGGCCCAGGACATCTGCAGCTGAGCGTGGGGGGCCAGCAACCACCTACGCCTTCGGGGGAGCATCACCGGCGACGCCCAGCTGATGCAAAACTTGAGACCTCTATGTGAATGCAAGATAGGATCCTCCTTATAACTCGTAGCTTAGCTAACAGTAACGCTCCCTGCAGTTCTAGTCGGCGCAACGAAGTGACCCTTACCGCCATTTGATATCACCGTTATCAAGTGCACAGCGATCTACCCCTCGTACTATTGACTCGAGCATAGACGACTGCTCCATAAGCTCGATATGAAGCGTCCGAAAATCCGTATATCTCAAAAGACTTCACTTCACCTACGCCTGCAACAGCCGATCGGGGGAACACACATTCCTTAATGAGCGATAATCCATCCCAATACCTTAGCCTTGTGTTTTAAAGCTTGGTGGCTAATATTCTTCCCACTGCAGCTTTAAGCTTTCGTAACTGTTGCACTTTTGGATGAAGTCTAAACTGAAAGGTGTCGTCCATCTTGTTCATAACGTTTTGATGGCTTTATCACAAGGGTTATACGCTTCCATGCTTGCATTTGTTAGTAGCAGATCCAAAGTTAAATTGCTTAAATGTAAATGCCATTGGCTAATGTTCGTTTTGCCATAAATATGTTAATATTGAATTATGCGCAAGAAGCCCACAGTACTTAAAGCTTTTACATGCCAGAGATTTCGTGCCTCTCTCGTTATCCCGCTTATCTATTATCTTTGTAAGCCAAGCACTGCTTAGAACAGCTGCCGACTGTTGCTTATACGTTTTTGTCTTTAGTGCAGCTCCGATCTTGAATAATAAAACACGGCTTTTCGCAATTTAAGCCTTTGTGCGTTTAAAATATTATATTGACATTAAGGGTGGAAAATTGGTTATCTTCCCCTAAACATTTGGTGACCCCGACGTGATTCTAAATCCGGAGTGTGCATTTCGTCGAAAAAACATACGTACATTGTCTTTTAATTGTCAAAAAACAATTACAATTTTTTCTTTGTTCGCTGCTGTTTGTGCATAAATCGTTGCTTAACAAAATGGCTTATTTTTTCTAAGGTTCATTACTACGGTCAGAGCAATTCCTTTTGCTTTTGAATAATATTTAAATTCTCTAAACAATTACAATTTTTTCTTTGTTCGCTGCTGTTTGTGCATACATCGTTGCTTAACAAAATGGCTTATTTTTTCTAAGGTTCATTACTACGGTCAGAGCAATTCCTTTTGCTTGTGAATAATATTTAAATTCTCTAAAAATATATCAGATCTAAATTACATAAAACCGCATATAAACGGCATAATCATAATCGACGCCTTGTAATTGTGTTGGTGACATGTTCGCGTTTCAAAGTCCTCTCGAAAAGGGAATAGAAACTGAAAAAGAAAACCCGTTGATATATTTGACGCATAAATTGGCGGTTTCGCCAATGACTTTTATATTCGCGGTGACTTTTATATCGCTCTTCGCTCTTTAATTGAATTAAAATAATGGACGGTCCAAGTAAAATCGACTTTGACTGAGCCAAGGTGAAATCTGTTGTGCGACAATTATCGGCCACCAATTTTTTCCAACCAGAGAAGTAATTATTAATTGCGATGACGCAGATTTGCAAGCGCGGCTAAAATATGTTGAATCGATGTCAACCGATTTTAACGCTGCGCAGGCCAGTTTGGAAGAATTGGATTTGGTGGAATTATCAAGTGATGGCGGCCCAATTTTGCCAATATTTGTTTTGACTTCGAGTCAAAGCACTCTGGAGAATTTCTTGTGCAACGAAGGCGCAACAGCAATTCAAATTCAACCGCCTTGTGGAGCCATTTTATAGGAGATGGCAGCCTGAACTCAAGTAGGAAATCAAAGCCTCCGCACCTGGAACTTCCTAGTTTTTGTGGAAATTATGCAGACTGGCCGGACCTCTACGCGATGCTTTCAACTGTGGTTAGCAATGATCAAGAGCTAAGTAAAATTGAAAAATTCGAATATCTCCGTGCTAGCCTTGAAGGCGTAGCGTTGCAAACCATACGTTCGCTAGAGCCATCAGATGCGAACTATAATAAGGAATTATCAATTAATCGTTTTGATAACAAGCTTTTGCATTTCCGGGCACATGTAAAGGCGATATTTGGGTTAAAGGGTGTTGAGATGGGATCTGCTGCAGGTCTTTGCGAGCTGAGCGATAAAATGAACTCCCATCTGCGAGCAATCAGGACGCTTGCTACTACAGACCAAATTCTGGTTGGATTTATGATTAACATCGTGTCTTCTAAGTTAAATTCGTGAACTCTGGAACTCTGGAATTATCATCCCACATCCTGTCTACGAGGAACTTTATGGCTTCACTTTTGGAAAAACGATGCAGGTTAATGGAAAATTTTTATAGCGCCTTGGTAAGACAAACACCAGGCCATCAGGTGGGAAGACAATCGCATAAACATAACCAAAGCGTACTCATTGCGCCATCTACTAACTTCAATAAAACTTTATGTAATTTTTGCGAGGGAAGGGATAATTATCTGCCAAACTGCACAAGGTTTTTAAATCTTTCTCCTAGCTTGCGCTATGAAGAGGCAAAGAAATTGCATTTGTGCCTTAGTTGCTTGCGGAAGGGTCATGGTTTGCAGCAATGCAAGTCTGGTAATGGCAAAAACTGTCATATGAAGCACCACACACTTCTTCAGTTGACCCCTAGCCCACATGCGCCATTACCATCGCCTTCATCAGGCATCCTCGACCAATCTTCTCAAGCATCCACATTAATTGCATGTTCATCCACATCATCATACCCTCCACCCATCATAAATAGTACCCAATATCTGGATCAATACGTGCTGCTTGCAACGGCTGTTGTATTTATCAAAAATCGCGCAGGCTCCTTCATTCCATACTCGATATACTCGATTTAGCATCGCAACTCAATTTTGTTTCGTCTTGTTTTGCTGGCCAGCTGCAGCTCAAGTCAAGACCGTCGCATGTATCAGTATCTGGACTAGGAGAATCTTCACTCAACTCTAAAAAGGCAGTTGATAAAATCGTTCAGTGTCAGGATTCTTGTTATCATGCCTCTTTTACTGCTGTTGTCGCAAAACCCATTACAGATTATCAGCCGCAGTTTGATATAAATGCTTCTACGTGGGATATTCCCAAGAGTATTTCCTTAGCAGACCCTCAATTTTACAAATCGCAGCGTATAGATATGCTGATTGGAGCAGGAATATTTATACCCGTTACTCGTAGAGTAAAAGGGTATACTAGATTCGTCGGAAAGTATGTAACAGGCAGAAGGAAGCGTTTCCGACCCCATAAAGTATATATATTCTTGATCAGGATCACTAGCCGAGTCGATCTAGCCATGTCCGTCTGTCCGTCTGTTTGTCCGGATGAACGCTGAGATCTCGGAAGCTATAAGAGCTAGGCTATTGAGATTTGGCCTGCAGATTCCTGAGCTTCTTACACAGCGCTTGTTTTTTTTAGCAGAGTGCCCACTCTAACGCCCACAAACCGCCCAAACAGTGGCTCCTACAGTTTTTATGCTAGATACAAAATTTTAACTGAAATGTATTGGTCTCGTCAATACCTATCGATTGATCCAAAAAATTTGCCACGACCACTCTAACGCCCATAACGCTTAAATCTGTCTACCGCCGGTGGGTGGCGCATTTTAATCTCGCTTTGCTGCTTGCACATCTCCATTTAGCTGAGTAACGGGTACCTGATAGTCTAGGTACTCGACTATAGCGTTCTTCCTTGTTTTTTTTTAAGTAGAGCATGCAAAAAAAATTGGTTTTTGCGCCTATGGATACAGCTGTTTTAGGTGAAGTCACTGCTTCTCGAAGTCGGGTGGTAAAAGAACCTTCAGTGCCGGCTACGGTGCCGACCGTACCTATAGGTACAGAAGTTACCGTTTCTGGCTCCCAGCTTAGTGAGGTGCAATCTGCTGCTGGGGGACGTAAGAAATTATCAGTTGTTCCACATAGAAAACAATTATTTGTTTCGAGATTCACCCCAGATACCACATCTGAGGATGTTTTGGAATTTATTCGTGAAAAATTCCCATCCGAGAATATTTCAGTGGAACAATTTAGATTTTCATATGCTCGTAGTATATCGTCGTTTAAAATATTTGCTCCGCCTGATGTGTTTAAGGTACTACTTTCTGAAAGCTTTTGGCTTAATGATGATTTAGTAATAAAAGAATTTGTTCCCAATAAACCGAGAACAAATAACAGACCTTCCACTGCGCCAAAAAACTAAAAAGTTTATTTTTGGCTTATCTAAATGTTAGGGGACTAAATATGAAGCTACCCAAGCTTTATGCTGACTCCTCTGCATTTACTGCTGATATTTTGGCTTTTACAGAAACTTGGCTGAAACCAGAGATATCTGACAATGAAGTTCTGTCAAACAATTTTAATGCCTATAGGACCGATCGCTCCTCACGTAGGGGAGGCGGTGTGCTGATTGCCGTTAGCACTAGCCTAACATCCGAGAGAATTCACTCTGATACTCCTAATGAAATTGAATTTTTTAGTGTGAAAGTTTCCTTGCAATCATTCTCAATATTTTTACATGTTCCTATATTCCACCTGGCTCTGATTTAATAATTTATGAGCACCACCTGTCTGCGATAAAATCTGTTCTATCCCTTCTTTCTAACAGTGACCTTTTGATTGTTTTGGGTGACTTTAATCTCCCTGACATTTCTTGGTCTCCTCCTACTGACTCACTAGTCGCTATACCTCTATCCTCCCATGATTTTATAGATGGTCTTCTAGAATTATCGTTACAGCAAGTAAGCTTTATACGGAATTCATTAAATAGACAACTAGATCTTGTGTTTGTTTCAGACCCGTCTGAAGTCACGGTATCTAGAATTGACGCTCTTGTTGTACCTGAAGACCGATATCATCCAACAATGGAATTGACAATCTGCCTCCCATGCGTTGATACCCTCTCTCCTTTAGTTTCTTAAACTAAAGTGAGATGTTTCCGAAAATGTAACTATAAAAAACTTAACGACATGATTTCTCAATATAATTGGACTGAGTTGTACAATTGTATGGATATTGAAAGTGCCACTGAACACTTCTATATAGTGTTAAATACCTTTTTTAATGAATGCGTTCCTGATAGGTTTCCTTCAAAGACAAACAGGCCACCTTGGTTTACCAATGCGCTTCAAAGACTTAAAAACCTTAAGACAAACACTTATAAAAAGTATAAGAAATCGGGTAAGCCATCTGATTTTTCGAAATATGTGGTGGCTCGATCGGATTTTAATGTTCGCAATAGTCATTGCTATTCTATGTATTTAAGTCGATGTAAATTTGAATTTTCAAATGATCCGAAGCAGTTTTATAACTTTGTCAATGCCAAGCGTAAGTCGTCAGCATTGCCTTCATCGGTACGTTTTAACTCAATGGAAGCATCGACGGATTCTAAAATTGCTGATTTATTTGCCGAGTTTTTTTTTTTTTTTTCGGCTGCTTGGTCAAATTCTAACTACCCTAATCCCTTAAATAAGGCAAATTGTATCTTTACCCCTGAAATTACGGAAATTTCTCTCGTTAGAGACTTAGAAAAAACAACGCCAACTTATTCTCCTGATCCTGATGGACTCCCCGGGTGTGTGCTTAAGTTTTGTGCGTCAACCATATGTAAACCGATTCTTAAACTTTTTAATTTGTCTATTTCATCGTCAGTTTTTCCTACTATCTGGAAGGACTCTTTTATCATTCCACTTCACAAAAAGGGTGCGAAGGCGGATGCCCAGAATTACAGAGGTATTTCTAAATTGTCGGCAATTCCTAAAGCATTTGAACGTATTATTACTTCTCATTTGCAACATTTATGTTCCTCGCTAATATCACCGTGTCAGCATGGTTTTGTTAAGCGAAGATCGACCACCACCAACCTTCTGGAATTGTCATCTATTGTAATAAATGGATTTAAGAATAAAATGCAGACTGACGTTATATACACAGATTTTAGTAAGGCCTTTGACTCTGTCAACCACTATCTTCTCTTATTCAAATTAAATCAGCTTGGGTTTCCATGTAATCTATTAACTTGGATTTCAAGTTATTTGAATGGTAGGACTCAGAGGGTTATATTCAAGAACGCTGCCTCAAAACTGATCTATGTGACATCTGGAGTGCCTCAGGGTAGTCATTTGGGCCCTTTGCTGTTTACTTTGTTTATTAACGATCTTCCCTCTATCATAACACACTCTCGTGTACTAATGTATGCTGATGATGTTAAGCTTTGTTTATCACATAATGATATAGCGTCGGGTTTCAACTTACAGTCAGATATTGATTGTTTTCAGGGATGGTGTGAGTATAACCTTTTAAATTTGAACTGCCTTAAATGCAACGTTATGACTTTTCATAGGGGTACTCCTACTTTTGTTAGTTACTCTCTTCAAAATACGCCACTCGACCGTATATATTCAGTTAATGACTTAGGCGTTCTTCTGGACCCAAAACTTAAATTTGACTGCCACATAATGTCCACTGTCAGCAAGGCCATGAGTGTTCTTGGGTTTATAAAGCGTTGGTCAAAAGAATTTGATGACCCTTATACAACCAAATTATTATTTACCTCCCTTGTCCGTCCTATTTTGGAATATTGTTCTTCGGTTTGGAGTCCACAATACCAAGTGCATATTGACCGTATTGAGTCGGTACAAAAAAAATTTCTTCTTTTTGCCCTTCGTAGTTTGAACTGGGATCAAAACATAAGGCTACCTTCCTATCAGAGTAGATTACTATTGGTTAATTTACCTACCCTTGCAAATCGTAGAACAATGCTTGGTACTATTTTTATGCAAAATCTTATAAGAGGTGATATTGATTCTGTAGAACTTGTAAACCGCCTAACTTTCAATGTTCCTGTTAGACTAACACGAAATTATTATCCCCTAAATTTGCCACGATGTACATCTAATTTTTGTCTGCACGAGCCCTTTCGCGTTCTATGTAATAATTATAACAACCTTTATCATTTAATTTGCACTTCAACTTCTATCCCGGTATTAAAAACTAATATTTTAACTCATTTGCTTCATTCTTAGATGCTTCTTTTATTTTCATTTGTGTCCCGTCTCTATTTGTTTTTTGTATCTTCCCCGCGAACTCGTATTTTTTGCCCAAATTGATAAAAGGGCCCCGCGCGTAACAAGCACGTGCTTGGTGTCGTTGGGCCACTTGTTTGTACTGCTCGTAGTGCATCAACGTCCATCATATATAAACATCGTCTTCTTCTTTTTCTTCTAGTTCTATAGAGAATCCTTCGATTAGATCCTCATCAGGATCACAATCAGATTGCACGTCCAACTCTTTTTCATTTGGGTTTTTGTTTTCGGCAGACGGGAACTCCAGAAGACTTAATACTTCCTTGGGAAGAGGTTTTTTTATGTTGTTCTTTCTCTTTCCTTTAAGCAGACACTAGATAGTAAAGGATTCGAAGAATCTATCGCCCTGTGAAATAGGTCGGTCATAGTATTGATTCGACTATTTTTCCTTGCGCGTGAGAGTCTGTCTATTTTGTAGATTTTATTCCGTGCTTCTGAGGCATTTTCGCCTAAGCCTCCTAGTGGAACCAACGTCGAAATTTTTATTTGAAAACCGTGGACTAGTACTTTGTGAATTGTTGGTGACATTGGGTACCACGGGTATTTATGCATATATAAGTCAAACGTTTTCTCACAAAAAATCCGAAACTTTTCAGAGTTTATGTAGTGGTTACAGGAAATTGCTACTAATATTACGTGAAGCTTATTTAAAAGGGTTTCGTTAAAGCCGGTTATGGATGATAGTTGTTCACATTTTGCAAAAGCTCTTCTTGCTGTACTGCCGTCATTGCTGTTGCCGCTGCCATTCTGCTTTGGCATGCTTATTCAAAGACCCATATCATTCCACAACTTTTCCTGAATATGTTTTTTGCGAGCACTTGTTTTAATCTTGTCATCACCTTTTACATGCAATTTTTGTATTTCCATTCTGTATGATATATTCAGGACAAATTCTATAAACCTGATCCAAGCATGTAGAGGAGTCACCCCATAATGTAAAGCTTCAAGCTTGGGGGTAAAGGTTTTTAAGCTAAAATCTTTGGTTTCCAGTACTTTTGTTGGGGTGACACCACAAATTGGACATTATTGAGTTGATTTAGTACCAGTTAGTACGTTTAGTACTTTCCCATCAATGAGTGTCATATGCATTTTAAAGGTTACTGCCACATCATCAGCCTCATCCAGCTTATAAGAAAACCTTTTCAGATTGTCTATTTGAAAGTCTAACTGATTTTTTCCCATAATTATGTGATCACTAGTTTCTTTTACAAATTGAATTTTAAGCGGCCTGCAAAATCGAATAGACTGAGGTGTTCTGTTAACCCAGATGTTTCGCTGAAATGAGTCAATCATTTTTATGGCTATAACAGAAGTAACATACACAGAGTGATCTAAAAGCTGTACGTCAGGTGTTTTTATTTCAAACTTCTGCCTGTATGCACTTTGTCCAGTTGACCCATCAAAGCCATAACTGCAAATTAATTTGAGTTCAGAACTATTAGAAAATTGCTTGAAAACATCGGACTGCATTTTAATTAGTCGCTGTGCAGTATGATTCAAAAGGTTTTGTAGTGAAACTTGAGCAGAAGTTTCTGTAACTTCAATACCCATTGGTCGACACTGCATTTTAGCTTCTATCACTTGATTGTAACTCGGATAAATGTCGCTGTGATGATTTATGTTCAAAGCCCTAGTGTTGAGATATTGCTGTTTGGTTAATGAATTTTCCAAGATGTAGGTTAGAGCTTAAGTTGGTGTAAGTTGACTCGGTTCTTGCAATTGAAGTTGCTTTCTTAATTCCGTTGTGTATTCAGGTGCTGTTATCGTTTCTTTAAGGACCAGGGCCACGTTCGTATTACATTGTCTCTTAGCGGAAACTGCTGCAGCATGCAAAGCAAGTTTGTATAGTGATCTTTTTCATTTGCTAGTTCAGATGCAAATTTCCTTTTCAATCTTGGGCCTGCGTTTGTATACAACAACGTTGGGCGTCTAGGTCCAGGATATTTTTGACGATATCCATTTAGCATGCTTTGATTTAAAACGTTAGGAAGTTTTTCTTTTATAAAGAACTCAAAATAACTTATTTTTTATTTATGTCAACGCTTTTCTCACCTTCTATGTGGTATTTGCTTAGTTTTTCGTAAATCCAATCAGACACAAATGATATTTTACGATTGTATCTGCGCCAAATATCGAAGAGATCGCTATTGCGAAACTCGAACGTCCCTGAATATTGTAGAATTGTAAGAAAAGGGGGACGAACGGGGAAAATGTGTTAACTAGCGCTGAAAAACGACATTTATGGGATTAAACTGACGTTGTTGTTTTTTTCATTCCACGAAACACAGGGGACGCATGTTAATTTTCTACAAAAATACACATAAATTGGACATTACACAACACTCAAAGACTAAAACTACACATAAATGCATAATATACAGTGAATACTACACACCTTGATCTTCAATTTCCATTATTAACTTAAGTTTGTTTGGATAGATAATTTTAATTTTCGCGCACAAACGTAAACAAAATAATTTGACTCCAATTTCTTATTCCTAAGCAGCTGATCGATTGCGTTCTTTTAAAAGCTCATAAAAAACTTCAGTGAAGCTTTTGAAGCTTTAATATTTAAGTTTTTATAAGTATGATTTATTAACTTTAATAATTTAAAATCGAAAATACAAAACATTAACATAAAAATTTCGAGTTTATGCAAAAAAATCGGGCTCTTGGACCATAGTGCATGGCAATGATAAAAGGCTTAGCGCAAATGATGCCAGTGCCGAAACTATTTTATTTCCTGCTGCATCCATGTAGTTAGACACTACGGCCCAAAAACTTGTGGTATCCATAAAATCTGACCATTTTATAAGATGGACGTTTTTGTATTGGGATTTTTAATATTTTTCGGACATATTTTGTTGACGGAAAACAAATCAATTTGTTGAAGTATTTAAAAATTGTCTGGCAATTTAAAATAAGAATTTTGAACTTAACAAAGAAATATTACAATTTCTCTATAAGAATACCTCTGCTTGAGCTCATTAATTATTGCTATTAAAAAATTAACACATTTTAAACGAGTTTCTGCCTCAATATCTTTCGAGTTGTTTTCATTATATTCTTTGAACTTTGTCTCGAATGCATATCCCAAATAGCAATCGTGCTTTACCAAATGTTCAAAATAATTTTTTTAAATATCAATATTGACATTAGCGGGAATGATTTTGGTTTTTAATGAATTTATCGCAAATATGATATAATCTAAAAGTTTTGGCTGAGTCTTGTGTGCTTGTTTGAAAAATGTTGTTAATGTGCTTTTGAGTTAGCACAGGCTGGAAAAATAGCAGATATAAATGATTAACGTCGTCATTTAGTAATTTGTGCAACGTTTGTGCCTAGAAACATTTTTCATTCTTGCAGCAATGTTAAAGTGAAGTTTTAGCTCAAAACTCGATCAATTTTGAGAGGTACCTAACAAAAAATGCATGTTATTCATATACAAAAAGAAATTAAGTTAACTTCGGCACGCCGACCCTTGCAGGTCGTTCCCGTGGAAGCATTGTATATACAGAGCTTTTCGATTTTTAAAAAACTAAAAACTAAATATAACAATTGTAAGATATTAGTTCATTTAAGTTTAGTACCGTCCATGTTTACCGAAAACGAAATATAACGGTCTAAGTATTATTTTGGCATTAATTATCCGATCGTTTCTATGGCAGCTATATGACAAAGTCTTCCGATTTTTTTCTAATTTTATTTCAAATTCTGAAATATTAAAGGAAGCTATAGTTTGTTTTATATTATTTTCCCACCAATTTTCCGATCGTTCCTATGGCAGCTATATGATATAAATTCGAGTGAGGAGCAAAAGTTAGAAATAGATTCAAAGGAAGACGAAGATTCCGAATCAAGCGAAGGAATTGTGATATAAAAGAAAAATATCTACACGATCTGACATTTCCTGCGGTAATAACATTACCGGAACTAGAAGAATTGGCTATCACAATTGAATTCTTATAATTAGACTCATCACTCATACCAGATGGTAAGGCCGAAAATTCAAAAAGATTCTTAGATTCCTTAAATTTGCTAAACTCGCTGAAGGAATCGCATGAAGCTCTATCAGTTAACCTCATCAAGTCTGCCATGCAAGAAACTTAATAGATAATGAGAATTCAATTTCAGAAATAATAGATGTTCAAGCCCACTGTCCGGCGAATCTGGACCGGACCCACTATCCAACTGCACCGCTCTCTCGCTCTCTCGCGCTCCCGCTCTCCTGCTCTGTTCCAAGCTCCCCTCCGTGAAGTTTCCGCTGCGCTTTGGAGCGCGAAGCTGAGCTTAGACTTAGGCAGTTCAATTTTGGCATTCATATTGAATATACCGCGGTCGCACCCCCTCCTAATTTGTACAGTGAACCTTTTGCGTAATTACTTTTCGGTCAAGGGGCACTTCGCGCTTCGAGTGGTTTTCTCCCCTACAGCTTAGACGCTTTCCGCCGCACCAGCAGCAAACTGCACCAGCAGCAAACCGCCGAAGCCCAGCGCAGCAGCCTGCCGACGCCACCAGTTCGCCACCACGCCGTTCTACCAGCGCCACCGGTACCCCGCTACCACCCGGCGTACATTTTGGTCCTTCGAGCCGGATAAGATAAGTAAAGCTTTTTCGTCTTATTAATTGGTCCAGGATATTTTTGACGATATCCATTTAGCATGCTTTGATTTAAAACGTACGACCATATAATTACATTTAGGAAGTTTTTCTTTTATAAAGAACTCAAAATAACTTATTTTTTATTTATGTCTACGCTTTTCTCACCTTCTATGTGGTATTTGCTTAGTTTTTCGTAAATCCAATCAGACACAAATGATATTTTACGATTGTATCTGCGCCAAATATCGAAGAGATCGCTATTGCGAAACTCGAACGTCCTTGAATATTGTAGAATTGTAAGAAAAGGGGGACGAACGGGGAAAATGTGTTAACTAGCGCTGAAAAACGACATTTATGTGATTAAACTGACGTTGTTGTTTTTTTCATTCCACGAAACACAGGGGACACATGTTAATTTTCTACAAAAATACACATAAATTGGACATTACACAACACTCAAAGACTAAAACTACACATAAATGCATAATATACAGTGAATACTACACACCTTGATCTTCAATTTCCATTATTAACTTAAGTTTGTTTGGATAGATAATTTTAATTTTCGCGCACAAACGTAAACAAAATAATTTGACTCCAATTTCTTATTCCTAAGCAGCTGATCGATTGCGTTCTTTTAAAAGCTCATAAAAAACTTCAGTGAAGCTTTTGAAGCTTTAATATTTAAGTTTTTATAAGTATGATTTATTAACTTTAATAATTTAAAATCGAAAATACAAAACATTAACATAAAAATTTCGAGTTTATGCAAAAAAATCGGGCTCTTGGACCATAGTGCATGGCAATGATAAAAGGCTTAGCGCAAATGATGCCAGTGCCGAAACTATTTTATTTCCTGCTGCATCCATGTAGTTAGACACTACGGCCCAAAAACTTGTGGTATCCATAAAATCTGACCATTTTATAAGATGGACGTTTTTGTATTGGGATTTTTAATATTTTTCGATTCAAGCTTGAAGCGCAAAATTTCAGCCTTCTTTGGACATATTTTGTTGACGGAAAACAAATCAATTTGTTGAAGTATTTAAAAATTGTCTGACAATTTAAAATAAGAATATTGAACTTAACAAAGAAATATTACAATTTCTCTATAAGAATACCTCTGCTTGAGCTCATTAATTATTGCTATTAAAAAATTAACACATTTTAAACGAATTTCTGCCTCAATATCTTTCGAGTTGTTTTCATTATATTCTTTGAACTTTGTCTCGAATGCATATCCCAAATAGCAATCGTGCTTTACCAAATGTTCAAAATAATTTTTTTAAATATCAATATTGACATTAGCGGGAATGATTTTGGTTTTTAATGAATTTATCGCAAATATGATATAATCTAAAAGTTTTGGCTGAGTCTTGTGTGCTTGTTTGAAAAATGTTGTTAATGTGCTTTTGAGTTAGCACAGGCTGGAAAAATAGCAGATATAAATGATTAACGTCGTCATTTAGTAATTTGTGCAACGTTTGTGCCTAGAAACATTTTTCATTCTTGCAGCAATGTTAAAGTGAAGTTTTAGCTCAAAACTCGATCAATTTTGAGAGGTACCTAACAAAAAATGCATGTTATTCATATACAAAAAGAAATTAAGTTAACTTCGGCACGCCGACCCTTGCAGGTCGTTCCCGTGGAAGCATTGTATATACAGAGCTTTTCGATTTTTAAAAAACTAAAAACTAAATATAACAATTGTAAGATATTGGTTCATTTAAGTTTAGTACCGTCCATGTTTACCGCAAACGAAATATAACGGTCTAAGTATTATTTTGGCATTAATTATCCGATCGTTTCTATGGCAGCTATATGACAAAGTCTTCCGATTTTATTCTAATTTTATTCCAAATTCTGAAATATTAAAGGAAGCTATAATTTGTTTTATATTATTTTCCCACCAATTTTCCGATCGTTCTATGGCAGCTATATGATATAAATTCGAGTGAGGAGCAAAAGTTAGAAATAGATTCAAAGGAAGACGAAGATTCCGAATCAAGCGAAGGAATTGTGATATAAAAGAAAAATATCTACACGATCTGACATTTCCTGCGGTAATAACATTACCGGAACTAGAAGAATTGGCTATCACAATTGAATTCTTATAATTAGACTCATCACTCATACCAGATGGTAAGGCCGAAAATTAAAAAAAGATTCTTAGATTCCTTAAATTTGCTAAACTCGCTGAAGGAATCGCATGAAGCTCTATCAGTTAACCTCATCAAGTCTGCCATGCAAGAAACTTAATAGATAATGAGAATTCAATTTCAGAAATAATAGATGTTCAAGCCCACTGTCCGGCGAATCTGGACCGGACCCACTATCCAACTGCACCGCTCTCTCGCTCTCTCGCGCTCCCGCTCTCCTGCTCTGTTCCAAGCTCCCCTCCGTGAAGTTTCCGCTGCGCTTTGGAGCGCGAAGCTGAGCTTAGACTTAGGCAGTTCAATTTTGGCATTCATATTGAATATACCGCGGTCGCACCCCCTCCTAATTTGTACAGTGAACCTTTTGCGTAATTACTTTTCGGTCAAGGGGCACTTCGCGCTTCGAGTGGTTTTCTCCCCTACAGCTTAGACGCTTTCCGCCGCACCAGCAGCAAACTGCACCAGCAGCAAACCGCCGAAGCCCAGCGCAGCAGCCTGCCGACGCCACCAGTTCGCCACCACGCCGTTCTACCAGCGCCACCGGTACCCCGCTACCACCCGGCGTACATTTTGGTCCTTCGAGCCGGATAAGATAAGTAAAGCTTTTTCGTCTTATTAATTGGTCCAGGATATTTTTGACGATATCCATTTAGCATGCTTTGATTTAAAACGTACGACCATATAATTACATTTAGGAAGTTTTTCTTTTATAAAGAACTCAAAATAACTTATTTTTTATTTATGTCTACGCTTTTCTCACCTTCTATGTGGTATTTGCTTAGTTTTTCGTAAATCCAATCAGACACAAATGATATTTTACGATTGTATCTGCGCCAAATATCGAAGAGATCGCTATTGCGAAACTCGAACATCCCTGAATATTGTAGAATTGTAAGAAAAGGGGGACGAACGGGGAAAATGTGTTAACTAGCGCTGAAAAACGACATTTATGTGATTAAACTGACGTTGTTGTTTTTTTCATTCCACGAAACACAGGGGACACATGTTAATTTTCTACAAAAATACACATAAATTGGACATTACACAACACTCAAAGACTAAAACTACACATAAATGCATAATATACAGTGAATACTACACACCTTGATCTTCAATTTCCATTATTAACTTAAGTTTGTTTGGATAGATAATTTTAATTTTCGCGCACAAACGTAAACAAAATAATTTGACTCCAATTTCTTATTCCTAAGCAGCTGATCGATTGCGTTCTTTTAAAAGCTCATAAAAAACTTCAGTGAAGCTTTTGAAGCTTTAATATTTAAGTTTTTATAAGTATGATTTATTAACTTTAATAATTTAAAATCGAAAATACAAAACATTAACATAAAAATTTCGAGTTTATGCAAAAAAATCGGGCTCTTGGACCATAGTGCATGGCAATGATAAAAGGCTTAGCGCAAATGATGCCAGTGCCGAAACTATTTTATTTCCTGCTGCATCCATGTAGTTAGACACTACGGCCCAAAAACTTGTGGTATCCATAAAATCTGACCATTTTATAAGATGGACGTTTTTGTATTGGGATTTTTAATATTTTTCGATTCAAGCTTGAAGCGCAAAATTTCAGCCTTCTTTGGACATATTTTGTTGACGGAAAACAAATCAATTTGTTGAAGTATTTAAAAATTGTCTGACAATTTAAAATAAGAATATTGAACTTAACAAAGAAATATTACAATTTCTCTATAAGAATACCTCTGCTTGAGCTCATTAATTATTGCTATTAAAAAATTAACACATTTTAAACGAATTTCTGCCTCAATATCTTTCGAGTTGTTTTCATTATATTCTTTGAACTTTGTCTCGAATGCATATCCCAAATAGCAATCGTGCTTTACCAAATGTTCAAAATAATTTTTTTAAATATCAATATTGACATTAGCGGGAATGATTTTGGTTTTTAATGAATTTATCGCAAATATGATATAATCTAAAAGTTTTGGCTGAGTCTTGTGTGCTTGTTTGAAAAATGTTGTTAATGTGCTTTTGAGTTAGCACAGGCTGGAAAAATAGCAGATATAAATGATTAACGTCGTCATTTAGTAATTTGTGCAACGTTTGTGCCTAGAAACATTTTTCATTCTTGCAGCAATGTTAAAGTGAAGTTTTAGCTCAAAACTCGATCAATTTTGAGAGGTACCTAACAAAAAATGCATGTTATTCATATACAAAAAGAAATTAAGTTAACTTCGGCACGCCGACCCTTGCAGGTCGTTCCCGTGGAAGCATTGTATATACAGAGCTTTTCGATTTTTAAAAAACTAAAAACTAAATATAACAATTGTAAGATATTGGTTCATTTAAGTTTAGTACCGTCCATGTTTACCGAAAACGAAATATAACGGTCTAAGTATTATTTTGGCATTAATTATCCGATCGTTTCTATGGCAGCTATATGACAAAGTCTTCCGATTTTATTCTAATTTTATTCCAAATTCTGAAATATTAAAGGAAGCTATAATTTGTTTTATATTATTTTCCCACCAATTTTCCGATCGTTCCTATGGCAGCTATATGATATAAATTCGAGTGAGGAGCAAAAGTTAGAAATAGATTCAAAGGAAGACGAAGATTCCGAATCAAGCGAAGGAATTGTGATATAAAAGAAAAAGATCTACACGATCTGACATTTCCTGCGGTAATAACATTACCGGAACTAGAAGAATTGGCTATCACAACAATTGAATTCTTATAATTAGACTCATCACTCATACCAGATGGTAAGGCCGAAAATTCAAAAAGATTCTTAGATTCCTTAAATTTGCTAAACTCGCTGAAGGAATCGCATGAAGCTCTATCAGTTAACCTCATCAAGTCTGCCATGCAAGAAACTTAATAGATAATGAGAATTCAATTTCAGAAATAATAGATGTTCAGGCCCACTGTCCGGCGAATCTGGACCGGACCCACTATCCAACTGCACCGCTCTCTCGCTCTCTCGCGCTCCCGCTCTCCTGCTCTGTTCCAAGCTCCCCTCCGTGAAGTTTCCGCTGCGCTTTGGAGCGCGAAGCTGAG
Organism: Drosophila suzukii; assembly: GCF_043229965.1. Taxonomy (NCBI): domain Eukaryota; kingdom Metazoa; phylum Arthropoda; class Insecta; order Diptera; family Drosophilidae; genus Drosophila; species Drosophila suzukii. The sequence goes on along the minus strand of NW_027255939.1, from coordinate 2,211,810 downwards.
CTTAGACTTAGGCAGTTCAATTTTGGCATTCATATTGAATATACCGCGGTCGCACCCCCTCCTAATTTGTACAGTGAACCTTTTGCGTAATTACTTTTCGGTCAAGGGGCACTTCGCGCTTCGAGTGGTTTTCTCCCCTACAGCTTAGACGCTTTCCGCCGCACCAGCAGCAAACTGCACCAGCAGCAAACCGCCGAAGCCCAGCGCAGCAGCCTGCCGACGCCACCAGTTCGCCACCACGCCGTTCTACCAGCGCCACCGGTACCCCGCTACCACCCGGCGTACATTTTGGTCCTTCGAGCCGGATAAGATAAGTAAAGCTTTTTCGTCTTATTAATTGCCGGTCTGCAGTCAGCCACTCGAAAATATAATTCGTTTGACTTTCTGTACGATTTGTCCAAAATCCAAGTCCGATTAAATCCGACAACGGCAATTAATAAATTACTTCGCCATTGTTTTTTTTTCGATTTTCCGACTCCTTTTTTTATTGCATTTGGCCGCTCATCCATACTGACATACACATATATAAAATCGAGAGAAAAAAATTCCAAGCTTAAAAAAAATATTGTGCAAATATAAGCCAAGCATACAGGGAGAATTATTTAATTTCCAGTGTTCTGCCGATTCAGACCCCCAAAACTTTTCAAGATTTTCTCACTGTATATCCGCTGCCGCTAAAATACTTGCACATATTTTTTCGTTTTTCCAAATACAGTCCACATACAAATAAATCGAAAACGTCCACCACAACACATACCCCGCCGGCAATAATTATTGAATAAATTTAAAACCTGCAAACATTACATACATACATAGCCATATCTACTTAAATACAAATATTAACATACATACAAATATCTACATACATATCAATATCTACATACATATCCATATCTACAATCTCGCAAATATCTACATACATTCACATACAATTTAACTCCACCATCCATCCCGTTCCGACTAATTAAAGTTTTCCGTCGGTCATCCGGTTAAAAACAATAAAATCAAAATTACACCAACCACCGTGAAAATTGTTTTTGGTCATTGTGTTTAATCTACCACCATCAAACTTTTAGTATTTTTTCGGTATTTGGTATTTACTCCGTAAAATTTATTTTATTCAGATAAAATAATACCAGCACTCCACCGCATGCATAGCATCCTCCGCCCACCATTTTTTTTTTTGTTATATTTTAGTATTTTTTCCCTCGGAATATTAAATTAAACTAATACAATAAGCAACAAATAGCATCCTCCGGCCATATTTTGGTATTTTTTCTTCATTCAGAAGTTGAGAAAAAATGACCCGAAGACCCATGCCGAAGTCACACGAACATATACGTTATACGTGAGCGAGCAGAGGATGGGCAGAACACTTCCCTATGCTCACTAGATAGGCCGCTGCCGACCACTGATATACATACACCAAAACGGTTTAATATTTTAGTACTTTTTGTCCACGGCGGATATACGAAGTCATTACTCACCGTTCCTAATCCGCATCATTGGGTTTACTTCCGCAAAGTAAACCAGTTCGGCACTTGCTCCAATTTCTATTTCTCCGATCGACTACTTTTTTTGTCGAGACCTCGTTCCACTGTTCCAGAAGTGGGCCAGGTTTCCTATTTATTCGACATAAACAAAGGTGAGCAGACTCTGACCCAAAAAAGGTCTTTTTTTTTTAAATGTCCGTTGGAAGTTATAACAACAAGTTATCTATTCCACCTGCCGTAGTTCCAGGCATATCCGTAGATCCGCCCACACCCGAACTAACCGCTAAGTCCTCGTCGCCCCGAAATAGGGTCACCCGTGCAAACGTAAAAATGGCACTGAACCTTCAGAAATTGCTCTAAGCTAATTTATTGAGGTCTCAGATCGACTGAGTGAGTTTGAATCCAGAACAAACACTCCTTCGCCGATCCCTCATAATCTGCCCATGCTTAACATCCGCCGCGAAGAAATACGTGCGTTATGGGGCCGCATCAAGGCAGAATACGGATCCGGAAGCCGGAGACAGGGCAGCTGATATTTTGCCAATTCTCAAAGCTAAATACGGCTACTGCTATTCCGTTTACGAGAGATGCGGGGCTCAGATCGCGGATATGATAGCCCAGGCTCCCCAAGTTCAAGCTGTTCCTACCCAGACTTATATTTCCTCTGGCTGTCGTGCGATACCGAGGCTTACACCGGAGATTATCTGCGGTGGCCGACCTTTAGGGATCTGTTTACGGCCATTTATATAAACAATCCGAGGCTGACGCCAGTCGAAAAACAGTTTCACCTAAATGCCAAAACAAGCGGCGATGCACACTCGATAGTGTCGAACTTGGGCTAACCTAACTGAGCGTTTCGAAAACAAGCGGTTATTAGTAAATAGCCAATTAAAAATACTTTTCAATGTGCAGTCCGTTTATCAGGAATCTGGGTCACCTATCCGTGAACTTCAACGCACCATCCAGGGTTGCCTCACGGCTTTAGAAATGTCCGGAATTGAAACCGAAAATTGGGATTGCCTCTTAGTGTACATATGCTCCTTCAAACTTCCGAAGCTCACGCTATCCTTGTGGGAACCGTCCCTGCAAAACAAGGCCGAGATTCCGACGTGGCAGGAGCTGAACGCCTTCCTTACGGAGCGTCACCGGACCTTAGAAGCCATTGACGACGTACGGCCGTCAGGCTCGAGTCAATCTCTGCCAAAAACATCCGCCCCCACTGCAGCGCCTCGAAGAACAAATTCTGACGAGACAAGGGTAGCACCCAAGCCAAATGAATGTGGCCTTTGTAAGAAGGAAAACCATCCTGTCCGCACATGTGCACGGTTTCTCCAGATGACGGTCGACGAGCGGTGTCTGAACTGCTTCGCACGAGGGCATCAGCTGCGTGGTTGTGAAAGGACTCATAGTTGCTTTACGTGCCGCGGCCGCCATCACACCTTACTACACAGAGGCAACTCCTCCCAATCGCCTTCGAATCCCTCCCCGAGACCCAGATCAAGACCAAATACACCAGTTGCCATCGCTTCCACGGACTCCGCAGTCCAAAATTACTTCGGGACGGGGTATAGATCCGTCTTGCTGGGCACCGCAATAATAGACATATGTCAACTGGGGTCGAATTTTAAAGCTCGTGCCTTGATAGATTCAGGATCAGAGGCAACCTTTATTTCTAAGCGGCTGTTCAAATTAATTAAGTTGCCGCACCAGGTAATCCGAGCCCAAGTAAAAGGCTTAAACCCGACAGTATCCGCTGAATCCAAAAAGCTCTGTCAGTTTACCATCCGTTCTCCGACCAGGCCTGGCCTGCAAATAAGCACGACGGCCTATGTTCTTAATCAATTAGCTGGAAACCTTCCATCTTGTCCGATTCCGCAACAGTTTCTACGGGATCTTACCAAACTGCCACTAGCGGATCCAAAGTTCTACGAGAGCGCACAGATAGATATTTTGGTCGGGGCCGACGTACTGCCATCCATTCTCCTAATCGGCACCCGGCCGAACATTTGTGGCTCTCTCCTCGGTCAAGAAACCGTTTTCGGGTGGATCCTAACAGGACCCGTCCCTGCTCCAAGGGAAAATCAGATTTCCGTTTTTTCCACGCGAATCTCCCACTCGGTTGACACGTCTCTGGATAGGCTTCTCACTAAATTTTGGGAGGTAGAGAATCTGCCAGTAAAAGTGACAAAATCTTCCGATTTGACATGTGAGGAAAATTTTCTCCGAACGACTTGGAGATACGATAGCGGCAGGTATGTCGTAAGTCTTCCTTTTCGTGATCCCGAAAACGGAAAATCCGCCCTCGGTCACTCCAGATCCTCCGCGTTGTCGCAGTTCCTAAGAACCGAGCAACGCCTAAGGAGGGACAGTCAGTTCAAAACAAAATACGACTCAGTGATTCAAGAGTATCTCGACCTTCAACACATGAAAGAAGTCTGTCCTACCCATAGTTCTGCCAATTAATACTTTACGCATCATGCCGTGCCTAAGCCGGAAAGTTCAACCACCAAGCTACGTGTGGTTTTCAATGCCTCCAGCCCTTCAGAGAATGGGGTCAGTTTAAATGATATCCTTCATGCTGGCCCAGTCTTGTAGTCCGATCTAACTATCCAGATCCGGAAGTGGCGATATTTCCGATACTTCTACAGTGCCGATATCGAGAAAATGTATCGGCAGATATGGGTAGATCCGAAGCATTCCCCGTTCCAGCGCATCTTATTCCGCAATAGCGTGGGGCACTTTCGAGATTTCGAATTACAGACGGTAACCTTTTGAGACAATTGCGCGCCATTCCTGGCCATTCGAGTCCTGCAACAGCTGGCAACTGACGTGCAGCTCAGCCATCCAAGAGCGAGCAACGTCATTCGAAATCATATGTATGTAGACGATGACCTTTTGGGAGCTGACTCCGCCGAGGTCGCTAAGTTCATTGTTCGCGAGCTAAACCTAAATTTCCTAATTCACTATCAGAATGTTCGGGGGCTTCTTAGTAAACTCTCTACGCTTTATATAAATAGCTCAATTTTTGAGGCCAATGTTATTGTACTCACTGAGACCTGGCTTAACCCATCCGTACACGATAGTGAGGTTTTGTCTAATAACTTTTTTGTTTATCGGAAGGATCGTCAGACCCGTCGAGGTGGAGGCGTTCTTATTGGAGTCAAATCCAATTTAACTTCTGAGTGTTTGTGCCTAACCGAAGTAGACACTTCCGGGTCACACCGCGGGACAAGGGGGTAATGAGCACTTGTCGCTGGCACGGGGACGCTTTGATGGCAGGACGATCGCGTCGCGGCAATGGTAACGATGGTTACTACGATGCCGGACCACAGGCGATGCTAGAGCTGCGCTGAGGGTGAGCTAACGTGGTTAGCTGTTAGTTGAGATAGTGTATTACGAGCCCTATTCCCAGATGTAGGAAGTAGAACCGCGGAGTTAAGAGGTGTGTTGATAACTGATTTATTCTTCATTTGGTACATGTTTATATACTACTTGGACCACGGAAGTTTGTGTAATAATTAGTGAAGTAGGCTATATTCTAAAGTAGGTCAGGGAATTATGATTATGGTAGCAGTTTGCGTAGTTGACCTTTAGTTGGCTGACACTGCAAAATGTGCTGACTGCATTGGGGGGTCAGTGTGCCGTTGAGTCGGTGAGACGGTGAGTTAGTGAGACATATAATATGCTGATCAGCCATTCTCATATGCAGTGGGTGCTACTGAGCGCCTGGTACTGTTCCCAACTTGGCTACTGCTTGATTGGTTGGGTGTGGTCATGTTGAGTACCTTTGGGTACGAACATTCTCCCCCCATTGAGGGGTACCCTCATTTAAGTCGTGATGTCGGTCAGCCCTTGACCGAATTGTATAGGAAGCACCTAACAAATCATTGACCAAGGTGAATCATGTTTGTGATTCAGGTCCTTCACATCTTCTTGATGCTGCTTAACACTCCCCTTTGCGATAAGATTGACATTATCGTGGGGACTGAAATTGTGCTCTCGTAGAACTTGATCATTAGGCACGTCTATGGTATGTGGACATTCTGCAACAAAACTAAGATATTTCTTGGCTAGGTTTAGAACTGTTGAACCAAAGTCAGCCTTCTTGTAGGTTTTAAATTGATGAGAAGTCGGTTCTATATTCATCGGATTTTTATCTTTTGTTGGCTCATAAGCAGCGTTCGGTCCTGCAAATTCACCTCTGCCTTCTACCAGAAGGCTCTGAAACCTCTGATGAGGTTTCTTTATTGAGATAACCTGTGATTACATAACCAAGCCTAGTGCCTTGTGCCAAAGGTTTATTAGGTCCTAGTTCAAGAAGTTCACCGGTTATTACACGAGAATACACCTCATACCCTAGGGTTAGGTCAATGGGTCCAGGTTGCCGAAAGTCAGGATCTGCTAAAGGCAGACCCCCGGGAATATTAAGATCGTTATCAATCGATACTGACGGTTGGTCTGGAATGACTGTGGGAATAATAAATACCTCTATTAGTCTTTCAAACCCTGATGTAACTGATGAGAGCTTTAGTGTTGATCTAATTGCTGTTGATCTTTTTCCTCCGATTCCAGATATTTCAATCGGTGACCTTTCCTTAAGAGATAGCAGATCTGCCATTCTCCTTGAGATAAGATTCACCTGTGATCCACCATCTATAACAGCGCGACATGTTTGTAATTGACCGTTTGGCCCTTGTAATGAGACCTTGGCGGACGCGAGCAGAGTATATCCTCCTACGTCGTCGTAGCCTGCAATGGTTACTGCGCCGGCCACTGGATTGCTAGTCGGTCCTTGGTGTAACAGTGAATGGTGCCGTTGCTGGCAGACTCGACAAGCGGTCGGTGATCCACAGTTTTCAACGTTATGAGCTGTAGACAAACAATTTGTGCATGCTCCTACTTGGCGCCGTGCTTTGGGGTCCATTTGCTGGATCCGGCTACATGCTCTAAGATTATGTTGTCCTAGGTGACAAATCTTACAGCTCTCTTCGTTGTGAACTGACTGATGGCGGAGTGTTGCTGTAGGTTGAGCGCTTATCGTCTCCAGCATGCAAGCGCGCCGCTCAATAAACGTCAGTACACTCCATAACGTTGGAATTTCCGTTGGTGCATCCGCTGAATTTTCTAGGGCAGTTAATGACTGCTGGTCTAGTTTTCTTCTGATAAGAAAACACAGGATTGGATCCCAGGATTTTGTGCTGATATCGAGGTTTTGAAGAGTACTCATTGAGTTTTTTATAGTGTCATGTAAGGCCCTTAGTTGGCGCGAGGAACCGTCTATAGGCGTATGGTCAATAATTTTTGCTATGGCGGCGAATACTAGTATTTTGCCGTTCTGGTACCTGGCCTTCAACCGCAACCAGGTGTCGTCATAGCCACCCTGTGAGAAGGCTGTGTCTGTCAAGACGTTCCTCGCTTCACCACGAAGCGAACTCTGTAGAATATGTAGTTTTTGACTGGCCGAATATGGTTTGTTATGTACCAATTCCACAAAGAGATCATGGAACCGTGGCCAGTTAGATACTCGCCGTTGAACTCCGGAATGCTAATTGGCGGAAGTGCAAAGTTTAGGCTCATTGGCGCGTCGTTTTCTCGTAGCAGGTTCATTTCGTATTCCTCGTATAATGTGTGGAATTGGGCTAGCTCTGCTTCTGCCAGAGCTGCGGCCCCAGCTGTGCTATCCAATTCGTCGTGGGCTTGCCTCAGTAACGCCCAATGGAGATCCAGGTGCCTTTGTAAGGCTGGGGTGACAGTTGGGGCGTTCGAGGCTAATGTTAATGATGACTCCAATTCGTTGCATCTTCTCTGCAACTGTCGGATCACCGTGTCAATTGCGGAATCTCCTTTGACTTGATTTTTTGTTGTGAGCTTGATGTTGGCCGAAGTTCGTCTGGGGGCCTTCGGAAGCCCGCTTCCAGTCGGCATGTTGTCCAGAAAGATATTCTGATATTTTTCGACCAGCTCTTTAAGTGCTACTAGTCGTGAAGAGTACTCACTTCCAGTGGGTAGTGTCGCTTGCTGGACTTCTTCATCTAGGTCGCAAAACTGCCGCCAGAGATCGTTTAACTGATTTAGCTTACCAGAATAATAGCCGTCTCGGTGGCGTCGGTCGGCAGAATCCTTGCCATAATTCTTAATGAGCTGTTGGATTTTCCCTTGCAGCTCGTTTTGGGTGTCTAGTAATCGATTGTGTAAATCGATTCTTGTGTGACTTGTTTCCTCAATGAATGAAGTAGACATATTGTGTGTCTTGGAAACAAAGAATCTTGTGAAGCTGGATGAAGCTGAGTATCCTGTGAAGCTGGATGAAGCTGAAGTTCCTGTGACGCTGGAAGAAGAAGCGTATCCTGTGAAGCTGGATGAAGCTGAAGTTCCTGTGACGCTGGAAGAAGAAGCGAGTCCTGTGAAGCTGGATTAAGCTGAAGTTCCTGTGATGCTGGAAGAAGAAGCGTATCCTGTGAAGCTGGATTAAGCTGAAGTTCCTGTGTCGCTGGAAGAAGAAGCGAATCCTGTGAAGCTGGATTAAGCTGAAGTTCCTGTGACGCTGGAAGACGAAGCGTATTCTGTGAAGCTGGATTAAGCTGAAGTTCCTGCGACGCTGGAAGAAGAAGCGTATCCTGTGAAGCTGGATTAAGCTGAAGTTCCTGTGACGCTGGAAGACGAAGCGTATCCTGTGAAGCTGGATTAAGCTGAAGTTCCTGTGACGCTGGAAGAAGAAGCGTATCCTGTGAAGCTGGATTAAGCTGAAGTTCCTGTGACGCTGGAAGAAGAAGCGAATCCTGTGAAGCTGGAATAAGCTGAAGTTCCTGTGACGCTGGAAGAAGAAGCGTATCCTGTGAAGCTGGATTAAGCTGAAGTTCCTGTGACGCTGGAAGAAGAAGCGTATCCTGTGAAGCTGGATGAAGCTGAAGTTCCTGTGACGCTGGAAGAAGAAGCGTATCCTGTGAAGCTGGATAAAGCTGTGAGTCCTTAAGTGGGAAGGGGGTTGCTTGAGTGTGATCCTTTGTTGTTAAAGGATCACGTCGGGGTCACCAATGTTTGTGCCTAACCGAAGTAGACACTTCCGGGTCACACCGCGGGACAAGGGGGTAATGAGCACTTGTCGCTGGCACGGGGACGCTTTGATGGCAGGACGATCGCGTCGCGGCAATGGTAACGATGGTTACTACGATGCCGGACCACAGGCGATGCTAGAGCTGCGCTGAGGGTGAGCTAACGTGGTTAGCTGTTAGTTGAGATAGTGTATTACGAGCCCTATTCCCAGATGTAGGAAGTAGAACCGCGGAGTTAAGAGGTGTGTTGATAACTGATTTATTCTTCATTTGGTACATGTTTATATACTACTTGGACCACGGAAGTTTAGTGTAATGATTAGTGAAGTGCGCTATATTCTAAAGTAGGTAGGTAGGTCAGGGAGTTTTGATTATGGTAGCAGTTGGCTCAGCTAAAACTGCAACATGTGCTGACTGCATTGGTGCGTCAGTGTGCCGTTGAGTCTGTAAGACGGTGAGTCGGTGAGATGGTGAGTTAGTGAGACATATAATATGCTGATCAGCAATTCTCATATGCAGTGGGTGCTACTGAACGCCTGGTACTGACACTGCAACATATGCTGACTGCATTGGCGGGTCAGTGCGCCGTTGAGTCGGTGAGACGGTGAGTTAGTGAGACATATAATATGCTGATCAGCCATTCTCATATGCAGTGGGTGCTACTGAGCGCCTGGTACTGTTCCCAACTTGGCTACTGCTTGATTTGTTGGGTGTGGTCATGTTGAGTACCTTTGGGTACGAACACTGAGTTTGTTGATATTTCTGAATCATCAGGTATTGAATTTATTTCCGTAAAATTATCTTTCCCAAAAAGAAACATTTTTTTAACCTGCTCGTATATATCTCCTGGCTCTGAATTTAACGTGTATCTATTGCACCTGTGCGCCATACATTCTATCTCCTTGTTGCTTACTGAAACTGACCAACTTATTGTGCTTGGTGACTTTAATCTTCCCAATTTCTCTTGGTTGGAGAGTAAGGACTCATTGGCAGTGATTCCTAGGATGCAAAATGATTTTATTGATGGTCTTGTTGAACTATCTTTGCGGCAAGTTAACAGGATTCCCAATCATATTGGTCGACTTCTTGACTTAATCTTTGTTTTTGATAGTAGCGATGCTGAAGTCAGTCGTATTTCGCCACTATCCTTACCTGAAGATTGTTATCATCCTACCCTTCAGCTCTGTATTAATGGATTTTTTAATAATCCTAGGACTGTAATAAATGTACAGCCTAGTTTGTGTTTTAAGAGGACTGATTACGGCATACTAGTGGAATCTTTATCGACAGTAAGCTGGTCCTTTCTAGTTGACCTTCCTGTTGATGATGCAGTTAGGTACTTTTATGAGATCCTTTACCGTCTTTTTGATGAACATGTTCCTCTTTCCTCCATGAAGAATTCTTACAGCTCTCCATGGTTTACCCGTCAACTATCTTATCTGATGAATAAAAAACCAGACTATTTAAACGGTTCAAAATATCCGGCTTACAGACAGACTTCACCAAATATAGTTCAGCTAAGGTGGAATTTGTCCAGTACAATTCTGATTGTTACAAAAATTACCTGTCTCGTTGTAAGCTTGATTTCAAAAGTAATCCTAAGCTTTTCTTTTCTTTCGTCAGTTCTAAACGGAAATCTATCTGCTTCCCTCCCTCTCTCTTTCTCAATAATAATGTAGCATCAGATGATAATGATATTTGCAACTTATTCGCAGACTTTTTTCAATCCACATATACGAAATGCAATAATACCTCATTTGAACTCTATCTTCAAACCAGTGATGGATGTATCTGATGTTCTTCAGAGTCTTTATACTCTCAAGCTCTCATTTTTACCGGGTCCTGATAGAATACCAAGTTGTATACTTAGGAATTGTTCATCTTATCTTGCTCTTCCCTTAACATTGATATTTAATCTGTCCCTAAGTCAATGTAGATTTCCATCCATATGGAAGGCATCCTTTATTATCCCATTGTTTAAAAAAGGGAACAAGTCTGATATCTCAAACTATCGCGGTATTGCTAAACTCAGTTCTATTCCTAAACTTTTTGAAAAAATTATTACCTGTCAGTTGCAGCATCATTGCAGGTCTATTATTTCACCTTGTCAGCATGGCTTCACTAGATGTCGCTCTACTTCTACAAACCTACTTGAATTTACGTCTTTAATCACTAGAGGTTTTCTGACACATCATCAAACTGATGTGATTTATACCGATTTCTCTAAAGCTTTTGATTCAGTGAACCATAGGATTCTTATTTATAAATTGTCCCTTTTAGGTTTTCCACCCAACCTACTAGAGTGGATACTTTCCTACCTTTCTAATAGAACTCAAATGGTCTGTTTTAATAATAAAATTTCCAAAATAATTAATGTTACTTCTGGAGTGCCACAGGGTAGCCACCTGGGACCTTTACTTTTTGGCTTAATGATTAATGATCTACCTTATGTTATAAAATCGTCAACTGTTTTAATGTATGCAGATGATGTCAAGCTATGTTTGTCCATGTGTTTACCTAATTCATATAATGACCTTCAACTAGATCTTGATTGTTTGTATACGTGGTGCATGATTAACATGTTGAATTTGAACTATTCTAAATGTAACTTTATGACCTTTTATCGTAGTAGTCCATCTCTGTATTCTTATTGTATCGGTAATAACGCCCTTGAACGTATTTTTTCTGTTCAGGATCTTGGCGTTCTATTTGATCATTAACTTAGTTTTAAAGACCATATATCTACTATAACTAACAAAGCCAGAAGTCTCCTGGCGTTTATGAAGCGCTGGTCAAGGGAGTTTGATGATCCATACACAACAAAGCTTTTGTATGTTTCTCTTGTTCGAGCGTCAATGAAATATTGCTCGTGTATATGGTCACCTCAAATTAGCTGTTACCAAAATATGTTAGAGTCCGTTCAAAAACAATTCCTTTTATTTGTTTTGAGAGGTTTAAACTGTGACACAGGAAGTCGATTGCCCTCTTATCATGCGAGGTTGCGCCTGCTGGACTTACCAACCCTGAACCATCGTAGAAAGTGTCATGGAGTTATGTTTTTGCATAAATTAATTAATGGTGATGTCGACTCTCCCTTCCTTCTTAGTTCCCTCAACTGGAATGTAGCCTGTAGAACAGTTCGTCGTTTTCGTCCGTTGTCCCTGCCAATTTGTAGATCCAATTATGCCCTTCATGATCCTTTTCGGGTTCTTTGTGACGACTATAATGCACTGTGTCACGTCTTACTGTTTGATAGCCCTAATGCAACTAATAATGATAAACTTATGTGTTTTCTTTCTTCCAATAATTTTTAAATTTCTATGTTACTAGCCATTCTATGTGTATGTATGTACTTTAAACTGTCTATTGTTATGTCGTCTTTTTCCAAGTCCGCGATTTCGTTTTCTTGCCCAAATCGGTTTAGGGCTCCGCGCGTAACAAGCATTGCTTGGTGTCGTAAGGGCCACGTTCAAGAATATAAAGTGCTCTAGATTCCGCGGGGCTTTCATTGAGAAAATGGACCTCCAACCACAAAGAAATATTAGCTCAGATCGAGATCGACACTGAGAGCACATCCGAAACTCTCGGCGTACGATGGAAGGCGACGTCCGATGAGTTCTTTTTCGTCCCCCCAGATTTAGCAACGGAAATCTCCCACACGAAACGCCAAGTCCTTTCCCAAATTGCCTAGCTGTTTGATCCAGCAGGCTGGCTCGCTTCATTTGTTGTGTGTGCCTAAATCTTTATGCAAGAGATTTGGCTTCTGGATCTAGGCTGGGACGATAAACTTCCAATTGAGCTGTGCCAAAGGTGGAACAGCTTTCTCCAGAGCTATTCGGTCCTAGACCAGGTCAGAATACCCAGATGGGTTTCCTTCCGTCCAGAGTTCCGCGTAGAGCATCACGGATTCTGTGACGCCTTGCAAAATGCATACGGTGCTGCGATCTATGTGCGCGTAGAGGGTGGCCATAAGACGATGGTGCACTTGCCCACGGCCAAGACGCCAATCAAAACGGTGTTCCTTCCCAGGCTGGAGTTATGTGGGGCTCTCCTTTTGTCCGAGATGGCCGAAGTCATTCTTCCTAATATGCCGAGGCTGTTGGACCGATTCCACGATTGTGCTAGCATGGTTAGCCTAACCAGCGTGCCATTGGACAACGTTCGTTGCCAACAGGGTGACGAAGATCACCAAGTCCACTGAGGCAGCCAATTGGTCACACGTTCAATCCGAACATAATCCAGCTGATTTGGCTGGTCGAGGAGTTAACCTTCAAGAGCTGGTGGATAACCCGCTTTGGTGGCATGGACCTACTGGGCTGCAACGTCCACGTGTTCATTGGCCCAGCCAGGGAACCGACCTGCCGGTGACTGAGATCGAAAGGCGTGCCGTCAAAGCCCATGTGGCGTCTATGCCGACAGAAGACCTCCTGGATCGCTTTTCCAAATTAGATAGAGCTTTGCTGGTCCTCGCGTATGTCCATCGATTTGCCCAGCGATGTCGAAGACAATCACCAATTTTCGGGGTCTGTCTAGAGGCCCAGGACGTTGCCGCCGCGGAACAGTTTATGACAATTTGAGTCAGAAGCGTCCTGTGCCCGCGGCAAAATCGATACTCTCCCTGAACCCCTTTCTAGACAAGAAAGGGCTAATCAGGGCATGCGGCCGCGTAACGGCCTCCGACAGTTTGCGGTATGATGAACGACATCCGATAATCCTACCGTACGAATGTGCACTCTCGCGTTAGTGGTGGGTCTCACCCGATCCAGATACTGGGTTCCGAGAATAAAGAACTTGGTGAAGGCAGTGGTTAACTCCAGATGATGGGAAGCTTTCCAAAAGAGCGAGTGTCTTTTTTCCGTCCGTTCACGTACACAGGGATGGACTACACCGGCCCGTTTGATATATAACATTATACCGGAAGAGCTTGTCTCATTACAAAAGGGTATGTGCTGGTTTTCGTTTGATTTTTTACAAAGGCCATCCATCTAGAGCCTACATCCGACTTAACGACTGAAAAGTTTATTGCCGCTTTCGCTCGTTTCGTATCTATAAGAGGGTGTCCTCCCAAGTCCAGTCCAACAATGGAAAGACCTTCGTCGGCGCTTCCACCGTGCTTTTCCGAGACTTCTTGCAAGCCGTTAAGGAGTCTGTGACCGATGCGTATAGTTATCAGCAGCTCACCTGGTAATTCATTCCATATGGGAGGCCTATGGGAAGCTGGTGTCAAGAGCTTCAACACCTTGTTTTACAAGTCCACCGCTAAACGGAAGTACATCTTTGAAGAGCTGTCCATCCTCCTATCGAAAATCGAAGCTTGTCTGAGTTCCAGACCGCTATCTCCCATGTCAGAGGATCCAACTGATCACTTAGCGTTGACACCAGGGCACTTTCTTGTTGGTGGACCTCTTCTATCCATAGTGGAACCTGAATTAAGGGCGAATCCAAGTCCATTCTGAACCGGTGACAGCACTTAAAGTCTCTCCATCAACAATTCCATACTCGATGGAAGGATGAGTACCTTAAGGAGCTCCACAAGCGCAACAAGTGGCAAGTCCCCACAGAAAATCTGCGTGTCGGCGAACTGGTCGTCATTAAGGATGACAATTTGCCCTCAAATGAGTGGCGACTCAGAAGAATAGACTCCGTTCTTCCAGGTGCCGATGGTAATGTCCGCGTAGTCGACATTCGTACGATACGCGGCATTGTCAAACGTCCAGTGACCAAGGTGGTTCTTCTTCCAAGAGAGCCGTCCAAAACTACCTCGTAACGAGCCACGTTTCATATACACCTTAGTCCGTAGCCATTATCCACGTCATTGTTAATCAGCCCTGTTTGTTTTTTCCTTATCCAAACTCTAAACAGGAAAATGGCTCCCCGTCCACGTAGCACTCAGGCATTGGATAGTAGACGTACGAGAGGTACTCAGTCCTACCGATGCTGAGTCTGCCGCGGAATCCATCCTCTTCAGAAGTGTCAGAGGTTCCTAAAGCTGAGCGCAGAGAAGCGACTGCGGGCAGTTCTTATAAACCAGTACTGCGCGAACTGTCTCGCACACGAGCACTCGTCTGGGAGCTGTCGTAGCGCTGACCGGTGCAGAACGTGCAACCGTTGCTCCACATGCACGCACTTGTTTCCCGGAAAAAGTCCGGCTCCAAACAACAGCCCGCTTCTCCGCAACGTTCGCGCCGGCAAGATCCGCCAACTCGCCAAACGCTTGCCCCTCCACCGCGCTCGGCATCCTCGACACCAGCTCCGTCGCTCGCGGCACTTCTCCAGCGTCATAGCGTCAACGTCCTCCCGTCTGCTTTGGTGATCGTCGAGACCGGGGAGAAGACGTTCGACACCGCCGCACTCATCGATCCGTGCACCCCGACAAGCTCCATCGGTGCATCCCTGGCTGCCGCGTTTCGTTTGCCGACAACAAACGTGGGCGATGAGAGCATCTGCACGGCGACGATTCGTTCGAAGGTCGACGAGGCCATCAAGCTGGAGGTGGTCCTCAAGTTCGAGCCGAACGTGCGCATCCGCACCCCCATCCGTGCGCTCAGTGAGAGCGTTGTCCAGAAGTTTAAGGAGCTACCGCTCGCTGATGAGCGTCTCCACCGGCCAGCCACTATTTCCTTGATCCTGGGCGCGTACGTCTACCCGAAGGTGATACAGCCGGGCTTCCACATGGTCGACGAGGGACTGCCAGTAGCCCAGAAGACGGTGTTCGGGTGGATCCTTTTCAGCGCCTGTACGCAGGCTTAAGGCGTAGGTGACTGTCCGAACTTCCGTCTCCTTTTTTGCAACGCTAGCTATTGCAAGGGGGTCGGAATGTTCAGGCCCACTGTCCGGCGAATCTGGACCGGCCCCGCTATCCGACTGCACCGCTCTCTCGCGCTCCCGCTCTCCTGCTCTGTTCCAAGCTCCCCTCCGTGAAGTCTCCGCTGCGCTTTGGAGCGCGAAGCTGAGCTTAGACTTAGGCAGTTCAATTTTGGCATTCATATTGAATAAACCACGGTCGCACCCCCGCCTAATTTGTACAGTGAACCTTTTGCGTAATTACTTTTCGGTCAAGGGGCACTTCGCGTTTCCAGTGTTTTTCTCTCCTACAGCTTAGACACTTTCCGCCGCACCAGAAACAAACCGCCGAAGCCCAGCGCCAAAGCCCAGCGCAGCAGCCCGCCGACGCCACCAGTTCCCGCCGTCGCCTCCCACGCCATTCTACCAGCGCCACCGGTACCCCGCTACCCCCCGGCGTACAATAGACAAACTAAAAAATAAAGTTAAAGGAGAATCAGTAGATGTCATTTCGTCAAAACTAGTTGTTACGAACTGCTTTTTTCGGTGGCAGTGCCGCTAGCTCAGTCTTCTCTCAGGGCAGAGTACCCCTAATGCCACAGCTCGCAACATAAGTATCGATAACTTCGCGGTCTTACTTTACTAATCTATTGGTCATCACTAAGGACAAAAACGTAAACAAAGCAAAAATCTACAAATATTGACGGAAAAATGGATTACATTTGGTGGCTATCGGTGACCTAGCCAAGCGCTCCCACCCAACCATGGATGCCCTCAAGATGCTGCAGGGCACCACCCATTCGCAGTCGGCAGGAGCCCCCTCCTCGCGAATACGGCGGTTTCATCTCCTCCACTGGGAAAGCTTACTCACACATAGTGGGTATTACAAAGGTTTAATAAATATCGTAAGTACAATCGTTTATATACATGCTCCTCTTAACAGATTTATCCTTCCTCAGCCTTTAAGACCGAAACCTGGCCGCCGTCTCGGATATTTACGCGGTCAAAGCAGAGGATTCGTTTTGTTGGAAAAGGGTACAGGCGCCGCGGAAACTATGCTCTACCAGCCATGTATTGGTAGAGCTCGCATGGAAACGCGGCCCTCAAAGGAACATGCGCGATGCGCGTGTGTATTGTCACCTAATCCTGAGGAGCTCCAGGGGAAAAGAAGGGACAGGCCAAAAAGGTACGTAACTGCACTGTAAGCTAACTACCTCGCGACCTTTTTAATTTTAGGCAAACAACGAGGACAAATAAGGCTCTCGGGTCTAACTCCGGATAAACTCACAAACAGGTAAGTAGATATCAATATATATAATCGAGGTACACGTGTATTCAAATTTTCCTTGATTTCAGCCACTGTCGGGCCGGGCCTGAAGGCGGTGATAGCCCGGGCTGCTGACTTTCCGCCGGAGGCCAGCAGCGATACGGATCTCCACACGGGAAAACGGCGCTCTCCGGTGAGTTGTGCAAGGACAGTCCGAGAGTCGGCTGCCAGACAAAATGGCGATAGTTCTCCGCGCCGCAATGCGACCGCTGGAAGTTCCCGAGATGAGGAGGACGCGGTACGCCGGAACGGACTCACCAGGAAATGTTGACGTCGTCGGCGTCGACTGTGGAAGGCCTTTCTGGATGGTCGTTGGCACGGGTCGAACGGACACCGGTTGCTGGGCAGCCAAGTCGGGCTGGTAGGTATGGCGAAGTATGGCGACGTCAGTAATATTCCAAATAAATTCTTCCGGGGCCCTTTGTATTGGGACCCCGGCTGCCTTTATAAATGATAAATATTAAATACCGAACTACTATAGAACTTTAACATAACTCACTATTTAATTTCAAGCACAAAGAAAATTTATACTATCACTCCTAGCTGCATCTGCCTTGATTGTTGGACAGTATGGCCGCGACTATCACGATATCTGCTGATCATCGCCCCCCGCCATATTACATGGCCTCTCTCAACATTGGGTCATTGGGAACATGGGCCATTTGAAGTAATCCCAGAGCGAACCGGGATTAATCTTTAAATGGCCAGATCGCCCGCCAGACTCATCCCGCTGCTGCAGCTATCGCCCTATCGACCTAACCTATCGATAACGTCGCTCCCACTCGACTCCAATTGCAACATCAACCAAAGATTTCGAGGGGCGCTGCCCGGAGTTTCAGCAGAACGATGAAATAATTGGTAGCTTTGGAGATACGATGGGATTCAACACGGCACTGATACCATCCTGCAGTTCGATCGACGCCTATCGCGGGGCCCACGCATGACGGGAAGTATTGCACATGTGATCGCGATGCTCGTATACTTTGATTTGTCCTTCTTTCAGGTCACAACCGGATGTCTTTGGCATGATACACTCCCAGACTGCGGCCTTGGAGATCCTCCAGCAAGTATGCATTGCTGCCGACGGATTTGATCACCCTGGCTTTAAGGAACTTGCGAGCAAACTTGGCGTTAAAAGATTTGCTGAAATCACTCAGCACGAAGTTGCGGCGGAAGACTTCTTGGCCTGGCTTGGCGAGCAGCGTACGGGCTAGCTTATCGTAGCGCTGCCGGCTCGTCTGGTATGCACCCTCCAGTTGCTTCTGCACCTTGACGTGGATAACCCGAAGCTTGTCCTTGGTCTGCATTCCGGCCATTTCATGGTCGACCAGAGACCTGAGTCGTCTGGCTAGTTTGTAGCTGGAACCGTTGAGGAACATGTGATGGCCGAATACAGTGAAGAACGGCGCTTCCCCTGTGGCTGAGTGGACAGTGTTTCGGATGGCCACCTAAATCTCCGGCAAATGTGCATCCCATTCCCGGTGATCTTCGTCCAAGAAACTGCGAATTGCGGCCAAGACGTTCCGGCTTACCCTCTCCGCGGCATTGCTCTGTGGTGAGTATACGGGAGTCCTCATGTGCTGTATACCGAAGCCATCGATCATCTCCTCAAACGCCTTGGATACGAACTGTTTTCCGTTGTCTGAATTATCGTCTCAGGCACCCCGAACTTGTAAAATACCTCGTTTACCAGGAAATTTACAAAGTTCGACGCCGTCGCCTCCTTCATCGCCTTTAAGAAGGTGTACTTCGAGAAGTGGTCCACCACGATAAATATCCAGGCGTGTCCACTCTTGGACCTCGGATACTTGCCCAAGAAATCGATGTACAGTTTCTGGAATGGCCTCTCCGTCTCTACCCTTCTTCCGATTCCGACCTGCATCCGGAAGTTTGGCGCTTTGGATTCCTTGCACACCTCGCAACCCCGGACGTATGCCCGTACCTGGATGGTCATCCCTGGCCAATAGAACTGGCGTCGCAGGATCTCCAAGGTGTTCGTCATCCCACCATGGCCAGCCTTGGGGTCCGAATGAGCACGCTCTACCAAGCTGTGCGTCAGGCTTTGCGGGATCCACAGCTTCCATTCGGATCCCTTCAGTTCCTCGTCCATTTTCGGATTCTTCATGCGCTTGAAGATTAGTCCGCCGTCCACTTTGAGGTCCGGTAAGTGCTCCCTGTTTGACTCCACGTCTTTCACTAACTCCGTATAATCCTCCGCAGCAAATTCGGTCGTCTCGAATCCCAGTACCCCCGTTGGATCTATCCGGACTTCCTCTATGATGCAGGACAGAGTGTCAGCGACTACGTTCTCGCTGCCTTTACGATGTTCAATACT
Source organism: Drosophila suzukii (assembly GCF_043229965.1). Lineage (NCBI taxonomy): Eukaryota > Metazoa > Arthropoda > Insecta > Diptera > Drosophilidae > Drosophila > Drosophila suzukii. The sequence continues at coordinate 2,192,820 of NW_027255939.1, read as the reverse complement.
GAAATCGTAGCCCTGCAGCTGGAGAGACCACCTTGCGAGTCGTCCGGACAGATCCTTCATGGTCATCAACCACTTAAGGCTGGCGTGATCGGTAATGCATGTGAAGGGCATCCCTTCCACATACGGTCTGAACTTCCGAATAGCTAGGATGGCCGCCAAACATTCCTTTTCCGTGACCGAGTAGTTAACCTGGTGTTTGTTTATCTTGGCCGAGAAGAACGCGATGGGCTGCTCGTCTCCGTCCTGGTTCCGCTGAAACAATACCTCGCCGACGCCAACGTGGGATGCATCGCACTGGATGAAGAAATGCTTCTTGAAATCCGCATGAACCAGGACCGGCGCGCTCGTCAAGGCCAACTTCAGGTCATCCACTGCCTGGGTGGCGCTGGGACTTAGGGAAAACTTTGTGTTTCCAGCCTTCTTCAAGGACTCGGAGAGTGGTGCGGCTAGCGTAGCGAAGTTCTTGACGAACCGTCGATACCATCCCGCTGTGCCGAGGAAGGCACGTACTTCCTTCATGGATTTCGGGTAAGGCATCTTCTAAATTGCCGAAACACGTCCAGGATCCATCCGCAGCAGTCCACTTCCGACTATAAACCCTAAGTAAGTCAAAGACTTGAAGCAAAACTTCGACTTCTTTAACCCTATGGTCAATCCGGCTGATTTCAGACTGTGGGCTACTCGACGCAAGTATTTCAGGTGCGTCTGAAAATCTGGAGCGAGGATTAGCAGGTCGTCCAAGTAGACGAAGACGTTGGATCTGAGCTCCGCTGGTATCACCCGATCCATGAGCCGTACCAAGCGTTGTGCCGCGTTGCACAGCCCGAACGGCATCTTTCGGAACTGGTACAACGGCCTGCCTGGAACCGTGAACGCAGTGTACTCCTTGCTTTTCTCATCCAGTTCGATCTGCCAAAACGCAAACTTCAGGTCAACGCTGGAGATGTAATGCGTCTGATCTATTCTGGAGAGGATTCCTTCTATACTGGGTAGAGGGTATGCATCCTTGATAGTCAAGGCGTTCAACTTCCGGGCATCCAGGCAGAACCGGTCTTTCCCTGGCTTCGACACCACTGTTGTGCGATTGCTCCACGGGCTTTTGTTCTCCTCGATGACACCCAGCTCCAACATCTTGTCGATTTCGTCTTCGACCACCTTCTGCTTCGCCGGAGACATCGGATACGGACGATCCTTAAAGACCCGAGCTCCTTCCATCAGCTCGATGGAATGCCTCTCCATGCTGGTGACTCCGAGGCCGTCCCTCTCAAAGGTAAGGAACTCCTCCTTGACCTTGCCTAACGCCAGTTTTTCCTCCGCAGAAAGGCTCCAGGATTCGGGTTCCTCCCTTACCTCGTCCTCATCTTCCTGGTCCGCATAGTGCTCCATCTGGCTGGCATGGATTTCCTCCGCTGCCTTGACGCCCCTCGTCGCCGGCTTCGCCACGACGGCTGGAGCTAGTCCGAAGGCTCGACAGAAGTCGACTCCGAAGTACGCCGTTTGTTCCAGGTATGGGCACAGGTAGAACGTGACCGGCTTACTCACGCCGTTGTACCTCACAGGCAGCTCCAAGCGTCCGATGATGGATCGATCTTCGCCAGTAGCCGTACGGACTACCGAAAAATACGGTTGGACGGTAACTCCCAGCGCTTCCACGAGCTCTCGACAGCCTTTGCCCAGCACACTTACGCTGGCGCCTGTACCCAAAAAGCCGGTGAGCTGCTTGCCCAAGGTCTCCACGTCGGCGAAGGGTCTAGGATCGGCGGCATCTATGCGTTTAACGGCCGCCACCACCTCTCGTCGTCTGGATCTCCTCATCCTGAAGCGCTCTCTTGCCTTCTGGACTCTCCGTGAGACTAGACGCATGCCGCTCAGCTGATGCTCCGCAAAAATCCGGTTCCGTGATTCCATATAACGGCGAAGCCTTTCATCCTCCGGCAGGTATCTTAACAAGTACTTATGACTATCAGATGGACTATGTTTATTCTTGTTTTCGTCTTCTTTCTTCGGATCTACTTCGCGGGATTCCAACCTGGCCGAGTGCCTCCCGCTTTCGGACTGCCCAATCGACCGTTTCCCGCGCAATCGGGACATTTTGGAGAAATCACGCCCAGCTTGCCGCACCGGAAACAAAATCTCCTCCACTCCGTGGCCTCGCAATCTTGGAATCCGTGCTCCGCAACCCCGCAATTCCAGCAACCTGACCTAAATGGATTTCGGAATCGCCCACGTAGCTCGTCCACCTCCAGGTGTCGCTGCTCGTCGACTTCGTCCTGTACGTGCGCCTCGCTGACCCGTACCTTGTTCTGCTGCAGGTAAGCAGCACTCCCTCGACGACCGAAACTCCTCTCTACTTCGACGCACTCCTCCCGAAGTTCGTCTACCGTGAGTACGTCCATCGCGTAAACATACCTAGCGATGCCGTCCCTCAAGCCCTTTTTGACCACCTTCACCAACTGCATAACTCACTATTTAATTTCAAGCACAAAGAAAATTTATACTATCACTCCTAGCTGCATCTGCCTTGATTGTTGGACAGTATGGCCGCGACTATCACGATATCTGCTGATCATCGCCCCCCGCCATATTACATGGCCTCTCTCAACATTGGGTCATTGGGAACATGGGCCATTTGAAGTAATCCCAGAGCGAACCGGGATTAATCTTTAAATGGCCAGATCGCCCGCCAGACTCATCCCGCTGCTGCAGCTATCGCCCTATCGACCTAACCTATCGATAACGTCGCTCCCACTCGACTCCAATTCCAACATCAACCAAAGATTTCGAGGGGCGCTGCCCAGAGTTTCAGCGGAACGATGAAATAATTGGTAGCTTTGGAGATACGATGGGATTCAACACGGCACTGATACCATCCTGCAGTTCGATCGACGCCTATCGCGGGGCCCACGCATGACGGGAAGTATTGCACATGTGATCGCGATGCTCGTATACTTTGATTTGTCCTTCTTTCAGGTCACAACCGGATGTCTTTGGCATGATACACTCCCAGACTGCGGCCTTGGAGATCCTCCAGCAAGTATGCATTGCTGCCGACGGATTTGATCACCCTGGCTTTAAGGAACTTGCGAGCAAACTTGGCGTTAAAAGATTTGCTGAAATCACTCAGCACGAAGTTGCGGCGGAAGACTTCTTGGCCTGGCTTGGCGAGCAGCGTACGGGCTAGCTTATCGTAGCGCTGCCGGCTCGTCTGGTATGCACCCTCCAGTTGCTTCTGCACCTTGACGTGGATAACCCGAAGCTTGTCCTTGGTCTGCATTCCGGCCATTTCATGGTCGACCAGAGACCTGAGTCGTCTGGCTAGTTTGTAGCTGGAACCGTTGAGGAACATGTGATGGCCGAATACAGTGAAGAACGGCGCTTCCCCTGTGGTTGAGTGGACAGTGTTTCGGATGGCCACCTAAATCTCCGGCAAATGTGCATCCCATTCCCGGTGATCTTCGTCCAAGAAGCTGCGAATTGCGGCCAAGACGTTCCGGCTTACCCTCTCCGCGGCATTGCTCTGTGGTGAGTATACGGGAGTCCTCATGTGCTGTATACCGAAGCCATCGATCATCTCCTCAAACGCCTTGGATACGAACTGTTTTCCGTTGTCTGAATTATCGTCTCAGGCACCCCGAACTTGTAAAATACCTCGTTTACCAGGAAATTTACAAAGTTCGACGCCGTCGCCTCCTTCATCGCCTTTAAGAAGGTGTACTTCGAGAAGTGGTCCACCACGATAAATATCCAGGCGTGTCCACTCTTGGACCTCGGATACTTGCCCAAGAAATCGATGTACAGTTTCTGGAATGGCCTCTGCGTCTCTACCCTTCTTCCGATTCCGACCTGCATCCGGAAGTTTGGCGCTTTGGATTCCTTGCACACCTCGCAACCCCGGACGTATGCCCGTACCTGGATGGTCATCCCTGGCCAATAGAACTGGCGTCGCAGGATCTCCAAGGTGTTCGTCATCCCACCATGGCCAGCCTTGGGGTCCGAATGAGCACGCTCTACCAAGCTGTGCGTCAGGCTTTGCGGGATCCACAGCTTCCATTCGGATCCCTTCAGTTCCTCGTCCATTTTCGGATTCTTCATGCGCTTGAAGATTAGTCCGCCGTCCACTTTGAGGTCCGGTAAGTGCTCCCTGTTTGACTCCACGTCTTTCACTAACTCCGTATAATCCTCCGCAGCAAATTCGGTCGTCTCGAATCCCAGTACCCCCGTTGGATCTATCCGGACTTCCTCTATGATGCAGGACAGAGTGTCAGCGACTACGTTCTCGCTGCCTTTACGATGTTCAATACTGAAATCGTAGCCCTGCAGCTGGAGAGACCACCTTGCGAGTCGTCCGGACAGATCCTTCATGGTCATCAACCACTTAAGGCTGGCGTGATCGGTAATGCATGTGAAGGGCATCCCTTCCACATACGGTCTGAACTTCCGAATAGCTAGGATGGCCGCCAAACATTCCTTTTCCGTGACCGAGTAGTTAACCTGGTGTTTGTTCATCTTGGCCGAGAAGAACGCGATGGGCTGCTCGTCTCCGTCCTGGTTCCGCTGAAACAATACCGCGCCGACGCCAACGTGGGATGCGTCGCACTGGATGAAGAAATGCTTCTTGAAATCCGCATGAACCAGGACCGGCGCGCTCGTGAAGGCCAACTTCAGGTCATCCACTGCCTGGGTGGCGCTGGGACTTAGGGAAAACTTTGTGTTTCCAGCCTTCTTCAAGGACTCGGAGAGTGGTGCGGCTAGCGTAGCGAAGTTCTTGACGAACCGTCGATACCATCCCGCTGTGCCGAGGAAGGCACGTACTTCCTTCATGGATTTCGGGTAAGGCATCTTCTGGATTGCCGAAACACGTCCAGGATCCATCCGCAGCAGTCCACTTCCGACTATAAACCCTAAGTAAGTCAAAGACTTGAAGCAAAACTTCGACTTCTTTAACCCTATGGTCAATCCGGCTGATTTCAGACTGTGGGCTACTCGACGCAAGTATTTCAGGTGCGTCTGAAAATCTGGAGCGAGGATTAGCAGGTCGTCCAAGTAGACGAAGACGTTGGATCTGAGCTCCGCTGGTATCACCCGATCCATGAGCCGTACCAAGCGTTGTGCCGCGTTGCACAGCCCGAACGGCATCTTTCGGAACTGGTACAACGGCCTGCCTGGAACCGTGAACGCAGTGTACTCCTTGCTTTTCTCATCCAGTTCGATCTGCCAAAACGCAAACTTCAGGTCAACGCTGGAGATGTAATGCGTCTGATCTATTCTGGAGAGGATTCCTTCTATACTGGGTAGAGGGTATGCATCCTTGATAGTCAAGGCGTTCAACTTCCGGGCATCCAGGCAGAACCGGTCTTTCCCTGGCTTCGACACCACTGTTGTGCGATTGCTCCACGGGCTTTTGTTCTCCTCGATGACACCCAGCTCCAACATCTTGTCGATTTCGTCTTCGACCACCTTCTGCTTCGCCGGAGACATCGGATACGGACGATCCTTAAAGACCCGAGCTCCTTCCATCAGCTCGATGGAATGCCTCTCCATGCTGGTGACTCCGAGGCCGTCCCTCTCAAAGGTAAGGAACTCCTCCTTGACCTTGCCTAACGCCAGTTTTTCCTCCGCAGAAAGGCTCCAGGATTCGGGTTCCTCCCTTACCTCGTCCTCATCTTCCTGGTCCGCATAGTGCTCCATCTGGCTGGCATGGATTTCCTCCGCTGCCTTGACGCCCCTCGTCGCCGGCTTCGCCACGACGGCTGGAGCTAGTCCGAAGGCTCGACAGAAGTCGACTCCGAAGTACGCCGTTTGTTCCAGGTATGGGCACAGGTAGAACGTGACCGGCTTACTCACGCCTTTGTACCTCACAGGCAGCTCCAAGCGTCCGATGATGGATCGATCTTCGCCAGTAGCCGTACGGACTACCGAAAAATACGGTTGGACGGTAACTCCCAGCGCTTCCACGAGCTCTCGACAGCCTTTGCCCAGCACACTTACGCTGGCGCCTGTACCCAAAAAGCCGGTGAGCTGCTTGCCCAAGGTCTCCACGTCGGCGAAGGGTCTAGGATCGGCGGCATCTATGCGTTTAACGGCCGCCACCACCTCTCGTCGTCTGGATCTCCTCATCCTGAAGCGCTCTCTTGCCTTCTGGACTCTCCGTGAGACTAGACGCATGCCGCTCAGCTGATGCTCCGCAAAAATCCGGTTCCGTGATTCCATACAACGGCGAAGCCTTTCATCCTCCGGCAGGTATCTTAACAAGTACTTATGACTATCAGATGGACTATGTTTATTCTTGTTTTCGTCTTCTTTCTTCGGATCTACTTCGCGGGATTCCAACCTGGCCGAGTGCCTCCCGCTTTCGGACTGCCCAATCGACCGTTTCCCGCGCAATCGGGACATTTTGGAGAAATCACGCCCAGCTTGCCGCACCGGAAACAAAATCTCCTCCACTCCGTGGCCTCGCAATCTTGGAATCCGTGCTCCGCAACCCCGCAATTCCAGCAACCTGACCTAAATGGATTTCGGAATCGCCCACGTAGCTCGTCCACCTCCAGGTGTCGCTGCTCGTCGACTTCGTCCTGTACGTGCGCCTCGCTGACCCGTACCTTGTTCTGCTGCAGGTAAGCAGCACTCCCTCGACGACCGAAACTCCTCTCTACTTCGACGCACTCCTCCCGAAGTTCGTCTACCGTGAGTACGTCCATCGCGTAAACATACCTAGCGATGCCGTCCCTCAAGCCCTTTTTGACCACCTTCACCAACTGCCGCTCTGGCATTGGTTTTTTTAGGCGTGAGGCGAGTTGCTGCATCGCATGGATGTAGTCATCCGCGCTCTCTCCCGGCTGTTGCTCACGTTGAAGAAGCTCGTGCATCCTTTCGTGTTCCGTCTGGTGGCCACGGAACCGATCCATCAGAGCCCTGCGCAGCTGGGCCCAAGTGTCCACTCTGGACTGGCGTACATGTACCCAGTACCACTCCCTCGCTCTGCCCGATAAGAGAACGTGGAAGTTGCGCAGAACTTCACTCCACGGACATTGATGCTGCCGCTGCTGGAACTCCAGACGGAACACGAAGTCGTCCACGGAATGGCCATCGTCCTCGCCGCCGAATGAGAGGTTCCAGCGGTCCACTCGGATGTAGCGGTTTCCGTTGCCGGCTCCCGCGTTGGCGTATAACCGCGGCTCGTCCCGAAAATCCGCCGTCCTTCGGTCCTCGATGCGACATGGCCGTGCGTGGCGATCGCTCCTGCCTGCCGGATGATACTCTGGTTCCTGGCTCAGGCTACTGTCGATCCCTGGCGAGTCATTTACCGGCAGTCGAGGTCGCTGCCTGGGCGGCAATTCCGGCGGCCTTCGGTCGCATCCTTCTGTATCCTGCCGCTGCTGAGTCCCTGCTGGGCCATTTGCGCCGCCATCTGGACACGACGGGGTGGGCACCATCGACACTTGGTGACTCGCGCCCTCCTGAAGCGGCTGCGGTTTGCTCTCGGCTGGCCTCAGGACGTCGTTCAACAACTTCATCATGTCGATGAATCCATTCTTGATTTCTTCCCGCAACGCCTGGCTCACTTCTAACTCCTGTGATGCGCCATAGGTTTGGGCCGCCAGTGCCAAAGCTGCGTTCATCGCCGACTCCGCCGCTGTATCCCGTTCCGTGTTCAGCTTTTGTGGTGCCGTCTGCTACGGAACCAGAAGTCGATCCTGCGCCTCGACAATTGCCTTGAAATCCAGGACCCTGTGCGACCGATGGTGCTCCAGATCCGCCGGTTGATCCCGAATCCGATCCACCGCACTACCGCCTACCGGCGTTCTGGGAAAGCCCCCAGCCAGCGATATCCGCGGCAACCCAGCAGCACCCTCTACGTCCGTGGACCAGACATCGTCCTTGTCGTCGCCAGGAGGACCCATCGATCTGAGCTGGTGGCCGTGCCTATCCCTGACGTCCTTACCCTCGGACATACTTCCCAAGAATTTTTAAATAAATACTTAATAACTACTCATACGATAATAAATATGATAAATAAATAAATAAATAAGACAACAAATAAATACAAAAATAACTAATAGCAAAAATAAATAACAATAAACAAATCTTCCTCACTTCCCAACACCTTTCAAAATCTCCTAATTTTTCAATTATTTTTTTCTTCCTACTACTCTTGACTTGGGGAGATGGAACTGACCCTCGCCGGTGGGCTTCCGACCTAACTGTCTTGCGCTTTCTCCAAAACTCCTGTTTTCCCGTCACCGCCTAGCCGTTCGTCAACTGGACTAGCTATCACCCGTGGTGATGGCTGCCAGTTAAGGACATCGGCTGGTTTGGCTCCTGTTGGCTTTTCTTTCCCGCCCTCTTTTTCTATTTTAAGTCGAGGCCACCGTGCAGCGCGTAGGGTTGCTACGGGTCACGACTACTCAATTAAGTTTACAACCGACATAAAATTAGAAATCCAGGACGGGGGGAAAAGCCCAGGAACCCAACATCCTAACAAAAAACATTTCAAATAAATAAATAACAAAATACAAGCCTTAAAACTACTCTATCACTGAAATTATCACAGATTTTCTTCAGTGCATCCCGTGATGCAAATCTTGGTATGCTCCAAGATGCCATCACCGGTTCACTGGTAAACCTGTGACCAGGAGCAAATCGTCGGCAATGTCGACGTGCCTCCCGTTCTACTTCCAACTTCCCTACACAGCTGACTTCCCCGTCACCACTCCCTAGCAATTGCAATCTATGTTGCAAGCCATAGGTCGTGATGGCGGGGGCGTCAGGGTCATAAATGGGCGAGACGTCGTCGCCTCGACAATTTATTTTGTCTCCTTTTACTAATCTATTGGTCATCACTAAGGACAAAAACGCAAACAAAGCAAAAATCTACAAATATTGACGGAAAAATGGATTACATTTGGTGGCTATCGGTGACCTAGCCAAGCGCTCCCAAGATGCTGCCCTCAAGATGCTGCAGGGCACCACCCATTTGCAGTCGGCAGGAGCCCCCTCCTCGCGACTACGGCGGTTCCATCTCCCCCACTGGGAAAGCTTACTCACACATAGTGGGTATTACAAAGGTTTAATAAGTATCGTAAGTACAATCGTTTATATACATGCTCCTCTTAACAGATTTATCCTTCCTCAGCCTTTAAGACCGAAACCTGGCCGCCGTCTCGGATATTTACGCGGTCAAAGCAGAGGATTCGTTTTGTTGGAAAAGGGTACAGGCGCCGCGGAAACTATGCTCTACCAGCCATGTATTGGTAGAGCTCGCATGGAAACGCGGCCCTCAAAGGAACATGCGCGATGCGCGTGTGTATGGTCACCTAATCCGGAGGAGCTCCAGGGGAAAAGAAGGGACAGGCCAAAAAGGTACGTAACTGCACTGTAAGCTATACCATTTAACTAATGCTCGCGACCTTTTTAATTTTAGGCAAACAACGAGGACAAATAAGGCTCTCGGGTCTAACTCCGGATAAACTCACAAACAGGTAAGTAGATATCAATATATATAATCGAGGTACACGTGTATTAAAATTTTCCTTAATTTCAGCCACTGTCGGGCCGGGTCTGAAGGCGATGATAGCCCGGGCTGCTGACTTTCCGCCGGAGGCCAGCAGCGATACGGATCTCCACACGGGAAAACGGCGCTCTCCGGTGAGTTGTGCAAGGACAGTCCGAGAGTCGGCTGCCAGACAAAATGGCGATAGTTCTCCGCGCCGCAATGCGACCGCTGGAAGTTCCCGAGATGAGGAGGACGCGGTACGCCGGAACGGACTCACCGGGAAATGTTGACGTCGTCGGCGTCGACTGTGGAAGGCCTTTCTGGATGGTCGTTGGCACGGGTCGAACGGACACCGGTTGCTGTGCAGCCAAGTCGGGCTGGTAGGTATAGCGAAGTATGGCGATGTCAGTAATACTCCAAATAAATTCTTCCGGGGCCCTTTGTATTGGGACCCCGGCTGCCTTTATAAATGATAAATATTAAATACCGAACTACTATAGAACTTTAACATAACTCACTATTTAATTTAAAGCACAAAGAAAATTTATACTATCACTCCTATCTGCATCTGCCTTGATTGTTGGACAGTATGGCCGCGACTATCACGATATCTGCTGATCATCGCCCCCCGCCATATTACATGGCCTTTCTCAACATTGGGTCATTGGGAACATGGGCCATTTGAAGTAATCCCAGAGCGAACCGGGATTAATCTTTAAATGGCCAGATCGCCCGCCAGACTCATCCCGCTGCTGCAGCTATCGCCCTATCGACCTTACCTATCGATAACGTCACTCCCGCTCGACTCCAATTGCAACATAGCAAAACTCCAACAGGGACAGAAAACAGCCAATCAATACGTTCAAGAAGTAGAGAAATTGGCAAAGGCACTAGAAGGAGCCTACATAAAAGTCCTTAGATTTGGCCACCCAGTACATCAAAACACTTGCCATCAAGGCAATGACTAAGAACTGTACAAACGATAACTGTTCGTACCCAAAGGTACTCAACATGACCACACCCAACAAATCAAGCAGAAACCAAGTTGGGAACAGTACCAGGCGCTCAGTAGCACTCACTGCAGATGAGAAGTGCTTATCAGCATATTATATGTCTCACTAACTCACCGTGTCAACGACTCAACGGCGCACTGACCCGCCAATGCAGTCAGCATATGTTGCAGTACCAGGCGCTCAGTAGCACCCACTGCATATGAGAATTGCTAATCAGCATATTATATGTCTCACTAACACACCGTCTCACCGACTCAACGGCGCACTGACCCGCCAATGCAGTCAGCATATGTTGCAGTACCAGGCGCTCAGTAGCACCCACTGCATATGAGAATTGCTGATCAGCATATTATATGTCTCACTAACTCACCTTCTCACCAACTCAACGGTACACTGACGCGCCAATGCAGTCAGCACATGTTGCAGTTTTAGCCGAGCCAACTGCACCATAATCATAATTCCCTGACCTACTTTAGATTATAGCTTATTTCACTAATCATTACACTAAGCTTCCGTGTTCCAAGTAGTATATAAGCAGGTATCAAATGAAGAATAAATCAGTTATCAACACACCTATTAACTCCGCGGTTATACTTCCTACATCTGGGAATAGGACTCGTAATACACTATCTCAACTAGCAGCTAACCACGTTAGCTCACCCTCAGCGCAGCTTCAGCATCGCCTGTGGTCCGGCATCGTAGTAACCATCGTTACCATTGCCGCGACGCGATCGTCCTGCCATCAAAGCGTCCCCGTGCCAGCGACAAGTGCTCATTACCCCCTTGTCCCGCGGTGTGACCCGGAAGTGTCTACTTCGGTTAGGCACAAACATTGGTGACCCCGACGTGATCCTTTAACAACAAAGGATCACACTCAAGCAATCCCCTTCCCACTAAAGGACTCACAGCTTAATCCGGCTTCAGCTTAATCCAGCTTCACAGGATTCGCTTCTTCTTTCAGCGTCACAGGAACTTCAGCTTCATCCAGCTTCACAGGATACGCTTCTTCTTCCAGCGTCACAGGAACTTTAGCTTAATCCAGCTTCACAGGATACGCTTCATCTTCCAGCGTCACAGGAACTTCAGCTTTATCCAGCTTCACAGGATTCGCTTCTTCTTCCAGCGTCACAGGAACTTCAGCTTAATCCAGCTTCACAGGAGTCGCTTCTTCTTCCAGCGTCACAGGAACTTCAGCTTTATTCAGCTTCACAGGATTCGCTTATTCTTCCAGCGTCACAGGAACTTCAGCTTTATCCAGCTTCACAAGATTCGCTTCGTCTTCCAGCGTCACAGGAAAGTCAGCTTCATCCAGCTTCACAGGATACGCTTCTTCTTCTAGCGTCACAGAAACGTTAGCTTCATCCAGCTTCACAGGATTCTCAGATTCATCCACACACAATATGTCTACTTCATTCATAGAGGAAACAAGTCACACAAGAATCGATTTACACAATCGATTACTAGACACCCAAAAAGAGCTGCAAGGGAAAATCCAACAGATCATTAAGAATTATGGCAAGGATTCTGCCGACCGACGCCACCGAGACGGCTACTATTCCGGTAAGCTAAATCAGTTAAACGATCTCTGGCAGCAGTTTTGCGACCTAGATGAAGAAGTCCAGCAAGCGGCATTACCCACTGGAAGTGAGTACTCTTCACGACTAGTCGCACTTAAAGAGCTGGTCGAAAAATATCAGAATATCTTTCTGGACAACATGCCGACTGGAAGCGGGCTTCCGAAGGCCCCCATTATTATTAACATTAGCCTCGAACGCCCCAACTGTCACCCCAGCCCTACAAAGGCACCTGGATCTCCATTGGGCGTTACTGAGGCAAGCCCACGACGAACTGGATAGCACATCTGGGGCCGCAGCTTTGGCAGAAGCAGAGCTAGCCCAATTCCACACATTATACGAGGAATACGAAATGAACCTGCTACGAGAAAACGACGCGCCAATGAGCCTAAACTTGGCACTTCCGCCAATTAGCATTCCGGAGTTCAACGGCGAGTATCTAGACTGGCCACGGTTCCATGATCTCTTTGTGGAATTGGTACATAACAAACCATATTCGGCCAGTCAAAAACTACATATTCTACAGAGTTCGCTTCGTGGTGAAGCGAGGAACGTCTTGACAGACACAGCCTTCTCACAGGGTGGCTATGACGACACCTGGTTGCGGTTGAAGGCCAGGTACCAGAACGGCAAAATATTAGTATTCGCCGCCATAGCACAAATTATTGACCATAGGCCTATAGACGGCTCCTCGCGCCAACTGAGGGCCTTACATGACTCTATCAAAAAGTCAATGAGTACTCTCCAAAACCTCGATGTCAGCACAAAATCCTGGGATCCAATCCTGTGTTTTCTTATCACAAGAAAACTAGACCAGCAGTCTCTAGCTGCTCTAGAAAATTCAGCGGATGCACCAACGGAAATTCCAACGTTATGGAGTGTACTGACGTTTATTGAGCGGCGCGCTTGCATGCTGGAGACGATAAGCGCTCAACCTGCAGCAACTCTCCGCCATCAGTCAGTTCACAACGAAGAAAGCTGTAAGATTTCTCACCTAGGACAACATAATCTTAGAGCATGTAGCCGTATCCAGCAAATGGACCCCAAAGCACGGCGTCAAGCCATTATTCAAGTAGGAGCATGCACAAATTGTTTGTCTACAGCTCATAAGGTTGAAAACTGTGGATCACCGACCACTTGTCGAGTCTGCCAGCAACGGCATCATTCACTGTTATACCAAGGACCGACTAGCAATCCAGAGGCCCTCGCAGTAACCATTGGAGGCTACGACAACCCTAGAGGATATACTCTGCTCGCGACCGTCAAGGTATCATTACAAGGGCCAACGGGTCACCTACAAACATTTCGCGCTGTAATAGATGGTGGATCACAGGTAAATCTTATCTCAAGGAGAATGGCAGATCTACTATCTCTTAAAGAAATGTCACCGATTGAAATATCTGGAATCGGAGGAAAAATATCAACAGCAATCAGATCAAAACTAAAGCTCTCATCATGTACATCAGGGTTTGAAAAACTATTAGAGGTATTTATTATGCCCACAGTCATTACAGACCAACCGTCAATACCGATTACAACCGATCTTAATATTCCCGAGGGACTGCTGTTAGCAGATCCTGACTTTCGACAACCAGGACCCATTGACCTAACTTTAGGGGTTGAAGTACTTTCTCGTGTAATAACCGGTGAACTTCTTGAACTAGGATCTAATAGACCGTTGGCCCAAGGCACAAGGCTTGGGTATGTAATCACAGGTTTTCTCGATAAAGAAACATCATCTGATACGGAATTCAACCCTATTCCGATAGAAGACAAAAAAGAAAGCAAACGGCAAAATGAGATTTCACTCGAGGAAGAAGGGATTCATTTAACGAACGTATCAATGATGGATCATAAAACAGAAGATACTGAAGACAGATGTCTCCAATCAAGAGCTAGCGACTGGGCTGACGGGCTGACCGACATCACGCCTTAATTGCGGGTACCCCTCAATGGGGGGGAAAATGTTCGTACCCAAAGGTACTCAACATGACCACATCCAACAAATCAAGCAGAAACCAAGTTGGGAACAGTACCAGGCGCTCAGTAGCACTCACTGCAGATGAGAAGTGCTTATCAGCATATTATATGTCTCACTAACTCACCGACTCAACGGCGCACTGACCCGCCAATGCAGTCAGCATATGTTGCAGTGTCAGTACCAGGCGCTCAGTAGCACCCACTGCATATGAGAATTGCTGATCAGCATATTATATGTCTCACTAACTCACCTTCTCACCGACTCAACGGTAGACTGACGCGCCAATGCAGTCAGCACATGTTGCAGTTTTAGCCGAGCCAACTGCACCATAATCATAATTCCCTGACCTACTTTAGATTATAGCTTATTTCACTAATCATTACACTAAGCTTCCGTGTTCCAAGTAGTATATAAGCAGGTATCAAATGAAGAATAAATCAGTTATCAACACACCTCTTAACTCCGCGGTTATACTTCCCACATCTGGGAATAGGACTCGTAATACACTATCTCAACTAGCAGCTAACCACGTTAGCTCACCCTCAGCGCAGCTCCAGCATCGCCTGTGGTCCGATATCGTAGTAACCATCGTTACCATTGCCGCGACGCGATTGTCCTGCCATCAAAGCGTCCCCGTGCCAGCGACAAGTGCTCATTACCCCCTTGTCCCGCGGTGTGACCCGGAAGTGTCTACTTCGGTTAGGCACAAACATTGGTGACCCCGACGTGATCCTTTAACAACAAAGGATCACACTCAAGCAATCCCCTTCCCACTAAAGGACTCACAGCTTAATCCGGCTTCAGCTTAATCCAGCTTCACAGGATTCGCTTCTTCTTTCAGCGTCACAGGAACTTCAGCTTCATCCAGCTTCACAGGATACGCTTCTTCTTCCAGCGTCACAGGAACTTTAGCTTAATCCAGCTTCACAGGATACGCTTCATCTTCCAGCGTCACAGGAACTTCAGCTTTATCCAGCTTCACAGGATTCGCTTCTTCTTCCAGCGTCACAGGAACTTCAGCTTAATCCAGCTTCACAGGATTCGCTTCTTCTTCCAGCGTCACAGGAACTTCAGCTTTATTCAGCTTCACAGGATTCGCTTATTCTTCCAGCGTCACAGGAACTTCAGCTTTATTCAGCTTCACAAGATTCGCTTCGTCTTCCAGCGTCACAGGAAAGTCAGCTTCATCCAGCTTCACAGGATACGCTTCTTCTTCTAGCGTCACAGAAACGTTAGCTTCATCCAGCTTCACAGGATTCTCAGATTCATCCACACACAATATGTCTACTTCATTCATAGAGGAAACAAGTCACACAAGAATCGATTTACACAATCGATTACTAGACACCCAAAACGAGCTGCAAGGGAAAATCCAATAGATCATTAAGAATTATGGATAGGATTCTGCCGACCGACGCCACCGAGACGGCTACTATTCCGGTAAGCTAAATCAGTTAAACGATCTCTGGCAGCAGTTTTGCGACCTAGATGAAGAAGTCCAGCAAGCGGCATTACCCACTGGAAGTGATTACTCTTCACGACTAGTCGCACTTAAAGAGCTGGTCGAAAAATATCAGAATATCTTTCTGGACAACATGCCGACTGGAAGCGGGCTTCCGAAGGCCCCCATTATTATTAACATTAGCCTCGAACGCCCCAACTGTCACCCCAGCCCTACAAAGGCACCTGGATCTCCATTGGGCGTTACTGAGGCAAGCCCACGACGAACTGGATAGCACATCTGGGGCCGCAGCTTTGGCAGAAGCAGAGCTAGCCCAATTCCACACATTATACGAGGAATACGAAATGAACCTGCTACGAGAAAACGACGCGCCAATGAGCCTAAACTTGGCACTTCCGCCAATTAGCATTCCGGAGTTCAACGGCGAGTATCTAGACTGGCCACGGTTCCATGATCTCTTTGTGGAATTGGTACATAACAAACCATATTCGGCCAGTCAAAAACTACATATTCTACAGAGTTCGCTTCGTGGTGAAGCGAGGAACGTCTTGACAGACACAGCCTTCTCACAGGGTGGCTATGACGACACCTGGTTGCGGTTGAAGGCCAGGTACCAGAACGGCAAAATATTAGTATTCGCCGCCATAGCACAAATTATTGACCATAGGCCTATAGACGGCTCCTCGCGCCAACTGAGGGCCTTACATGACTCTATCAAAAAGTCAATGAGTACTCTCCAAAACCTCGATGTCAGCACAAAATCCTGGGATCCAATCCTGTGTTTTCTTATCACAAGAAAACTAGACCAGCAGTCTCTAGCTGCTCTAGAAAATTCAGCGGATGCACCAACGGAAATTCCAACGTTATGGAGTGTACTGACGTTTATTGAGCGGCGCGCTTGCATGCTGGAGACGATAAGCGCTCAACCTGCAGCAACTCTCCGCCATCAGTCAGTTCACAACGAAGAAAGCTGTAAGATTTCTCACCTAGGACAACATAATCTTAGAGCATGTAGCCGTATCCAGCAAATGGACCCCAAAGCACGGCGTCAAGCCATTATTCAAGTAGGAGCATGCACAAATTGTTTGTCTACAGCTCATAAGGTTGAAAACTGTGGATCACCGACCACTTGTCGAGTCTGCCAGCAACGGCATCATTCACTGTTATACCAAGGACCGACTAGCAATCCAGAGGCCCTCGCAGTAACCATTGGAGGCTACGACAACCCTAGAGGATATACTCTGCTCGCGACCGTCAAGGTATCATTACAAGGGCCAACGGGTCACCTACAAACATTTCGCGCTGTAATAGATGGTGGATCACAGGTAAATCTTATCTCAAGGAGAATGGCAGATCTACTATCTCTTAAAGAAATGTCACCGATTGAAATATCTGGAATCGGAGGAAAAATATCAACAGCAATCAGATCAAAACTAAAGCTCTCATCATGTACATCAGGGTTTGAAAAACTATTAGAGGTATTTATTATGCCCACAGTCATTACAGACCAACCGTCAGTACAGATTACAACCGATCTTAATATTCCCGAGGGACTGCTGTTAGCAGATCCTGACTTTCGACAACCAGGACCCATTGACCTAACTTTAGGGGTTGAAGTACTTTCTCGTGTAATAACCGGTGAACTTCTTGAACTAGGATCTAATAGACCGTTGGCCCAAGGCACAAGGCTTGGGTATGTAATCACAGGTTTTCTCGATAAAGAAACATCATCTGATACGGAATTCAACCCTATTCCGATAGAAGACAAAGAAGAAAGCAAACGGCAAAATGAGATTTCACTCGAGGAAGAAGGGATTCATTTAACGAACGTATCAATGATGGATCATAAAACAGAAGATACTGAAGACAGATGTCTCCAATCAAGAGCTAGCGACACTGACTCGTCCGATCGAGATACATATAAGGGTTCATTGCAGTTGACTGAACTTTATACTGCAAGAGAAAAACCAATTAATATAGAACCAACTTTTCATCAATTTAAAAGCTACAACAAGTTTGACTTTTGTTCAACAGTTCTAAACTTAACCAAGAAATATCTTAGTTTTGTTGCAGAAGGTCCACATACCATAGACGTGCCAAATGATCAAGTTCTACAGGGGCACAATTTCAGTCCTCACGGTAATGTCAATTTTATCGCAAAGGGGAGTGTTAAGCAGCATAAAGAAGATGTGAAGGACCTGAATCACAACCATGAACCGCCGCAGTTGAAGGAAAGATCCTCCTCGGTCAAAGATTTGTTAGGTGCTTTCTATACAAATCGGCCAAGGGCTGACCGACATCACGCCTTAATTGCGGGTACCCCTCAATGGGGGGGAAAATGTTCGTACCCAAAGGTACTCAACATGACCACATCCAACAAATCAAGCAGAAACCAAGTTGGGAACAGTACCAGGCGCTCAGTAGCACTCACTGCAGATGAGAAGTGCTTATCAGCATATTATATGTCTCACTAACTCACCGTCTCACCGACTCAACGGCGCACTGACCCGCCAATGCAGTCAGCATATGTTGCAGTGTCAGTACCAGGCGCTCAGTAGCACCCACTGCATATGAGAATTGCTGATCAGCATATTATATGTCTCACTAACTCACCTTCTCACCGACTCAACGGTAGACTGACGCGCCAATGCAGTCAGCACATGTTGCAGTTTTAGCCGAGCCAACTGCACCATAATCATAATTCCCTGACCTACTTTAGATTATAGCTTATTTCACTAATCATTACACTAAGCTTCCGTGTTCCAAGTAGTATATAAGCAGGTATCAAATGAAGAATAAATCATTTATCAACACACCTCTTAACTCCGCGGTTCTACTTCCCACATCTGGGAATAGGGCTCGTAATACATTATCTCAACTAGCAGCTAGCCACGTTAGCTCACCCTCAG
Organism: Drosophila suzukii; assembly: GCF_043229965.1. Taxonomy (NCBI): domain Eukaryota; kingdom Metazoa; phylum Arthropoda; class Insecta; order Diptera; family Drosophilidae; genus Drosophila; species Drosophila suzukii. Next base: position 2,174,388 of record NW_027255939.1, on the reverse strand, counting down.
CGCAGCTCCAGCATCGCCTGTGCTCCGGCATCGTAGTAACCATCGTTAACATTGCCGCGACGCGATCGTCCTGCCATCAAAGCGTCCCCGTGCCAGCGACAAGTGCTCATTACCCCCTTGTCCCGCGGTGTGACCCGGAAGTGTCTACTTCGGTAAGGCACAAACAATAACATTAATCTTATCATGGAGGCTGGCACATTCAACACATTGGATGATCTCATGTTCTACAGATGCAATAGGCCAATCAAACACCGTCCTGTTCTACAATAAAAGCAACCGTGGAAATTACGTTGGAAGAGATCATTTCCGCTCTTATAATAACAATAATTGTAACCGTGGTTACTATAACAATAATAGAGGACGAGGCCAATACAGAGGAAGTTATAGAGTAAATACCAACCAATATATAGGTTATAACAATAACAATAATAACAAAAACAATTTTAGGTACACAGCAGTAGAAAATATTAAAATTCATACTATCAATCTCAGCCAAAGCACATTCGTCACTTTTATATATTGAGCAAGGGGAAAGGAACTATTATTTTTAATAGACACAGGTGCGGAAATATCCATATTGAAGGAAAATTCCGATGTTTTTATTTTTATTCAAAACAATTAGATAATCAATATACAGGGAATAAGTCAAGAAGTTACCAAAACAAAAGGGCTAACTTCTATTGAAATCCAAACTTCTAAACATATAATCTCACATGATTTTCATATAGTAAATTTACAATTCGCACTTATTAAAAATTACATCTGTCAATTAGATTTCAAGCCATCTGAAGACTGGCTCATAATTAGACCAAATATCCTAAAATATCCGATTTATGTTCCAATAACATATAGTTCTGGCAACAACTCCATAATCCTGCCAGCAAGATCCCATATGTCCGAAAAATTTAAATAAATTCAGCAGAAGGCATTATATTAATTCCGAATCAGGAAATTCAGCAAATATAGCAAATACCATAGCAAGAGATAAAAATGCATTCATAAGAATACTAAATACGACAAATAAAGATCAGATAATCAACATAAACCACTTAAAATATAAATCACTTTCAAACTACGATGTAGTTAAAGGATGCTTCAAGGACCAAGAAAAAACTGTAATGACCCAACTTTCAAAAAACTTCCCGACACAATTTAATAAACAATTGACAACATTATGCACCCAATATAGCTATGTAATCGGACTAGAAAACGAATCGATTACCACGAATAATTTCTATAAGCAAAAACCAAGATTGAAGAATGAAGAACCTATTATTGAAATCCCCATAGTCAAAAAGACGATATTCAAAAGCAAGTCCAAAAGCTCATTAACGACAAAATAGTGAAACCCACTGTATCACCTTATAATAGTCCACTTTTAATAGTACCCAAAAAGTCACTTCCAAAATTTGGAAAAGCAAAAATGGCGATTGGTAATTGACTATCGTCAGGTTAATAAAAAACTCTTGTCTGATAAATTCCCACTCCCTAGAATTGATGATATTTTCGATCAACTAGGTAGAGCAAAATACTTTTCATGCCTTGATTTAATGTCAGGTTTTCATCAAATTGAACTCGAAAAAAGTTCACGAGATATAACGTCCTTTTCAACAAACAATGATTCATATCGCTTCACGCGATTTCCATTTGGCTTAAAAATAGCGCCAAATTCTTTTCAGAGAATGATGACTACAGCTTTCTCTGGACTAGAACCTTCGCAAGCATTTCTTTATATGGATGACTTAACAGTCATTGGTTGTTCAGAAAAACATGTGCTCAAAAACTTATCTGATGTCTTTGAAAAATGTGGGCAACATAACCTAAAGATACATTCCGAAAATTTTCATTTTTTATGCATGAAGTCACTTTTCTAGGACATAAATGCACAGATAAAAGAATCTTGCCCGACGACAAAAAATACGACATCATTCAAAATTATGCAGTCCCACATGACACGGACAGCGCTAGAAGATTTGTTGCATTTTGTAATTATTTCAGAAGGTTTATAAGAAATTTTGCTTACTATTCCCGTCACATAACAAGATTATGTAAGAAAAGTGTAAACTTCCAATGGACAACTGCCAAAACGCCATCGAACATCTTAAATCAGCATTAATAAACCCAACTCTTTTGCAATATCCAGATTTTAGCAAAGAATTTTTTCATAATTACAGTTGCTAGCAAACAAGCTTGTGGAGCAGTCCTAACTCAAAACAAAAATGTACTACAACTTCCACTTGCATACGCATCAAGATCTTTTACAAAAGGCGAAAGCAACAAGATCACAACAGAACAAGAACTGTCAGCTATTCATTGGGCAATAACACACTTCAGACCATATATTTATGGTAGATACTTCACTGTCAAAACAGATCACAGATCACTTACCTACCTATTTTCAATGGTAAGCCCCAGTTCCAAACTAACAAGAATGAGACTTGAACTAGAGGAATATAATTTTACAGTAGAGTACCTAAAGGGCAAAGACAATTAAGTAGCCGATGCGCTATCATGAATTACAATCACGAACTTGAAATATATTCAATCGAATAATAAAATACTGAAAGTTTTCTCAGGAAAAGAACAAATAGAATTGCTTAGGCAATCTACAGAAAAAGCTTCTAAGCCCAACGTTTACAACGTCATTAACAACGACAAAGTACGAAAGTAGTGACCTTGCATGTAAATAATAATTTGTTGCAGTTTTAGCCGAGCCAACTGCACCATAATCATAATTCCCTGACCTACTTTAGATTATAGCTTATTTCACTAATCATTACACTAAGCTTCCGTGTTCCAAGTAGTATATAAGCAGGTATCAAATGAAGAATAAATCATTTATCAACACACCTCTTAACTCCGCGGTTCTACTTCCCACATCTGGGAATAGGGCTCGTAATACATTATCTCAACTAGCAGCTAGCCACGTTAGCTCACCCTCAGCGCAGCTCCAGCATCGCCTGTGCTCCGGCATCGTAGTAACCATCGTTAACATTGCCGCGACGCGATCGTCCTGCCATCAAAGCGTCCCCGTGCCAGCGACAAGTGCTCATTACCCCCTTGTCCCGCGGTGTGACCCGGAAGTGTCTACTTCGGTAAGGCACAAACAATAACATTAATCTTATCATGGAGGCTGGCACATTCAACACATTGGATGATCTCATGTTCTACAGATGCAATAGGCCAATCAAACACCGTCCTGTTCTACAATAAAAGCAACCGTGGAAATTACGTTGGAAGAGATCATTTCCGCTCTTATAATAACAATAATTGTAACCGTGGTTACTATAACAATAATAGAGGACGAGGCCAATACAGAGGAAGTTATAGAGTAAATACCAACCAATATATAGGTTATAACAATAACAATAATAACAAAAACAATTTTAGGTACACAGCAGTAGAAAATATTAAAATTCATACTATCAATCTCAGCCAAAGCACATTCGTCACTTTTATATATTGAGCAAGGGGAAAGGAACTATTATTTTTAATAGACACAGGTGCGGAAATATCCATATTGAAGGAAAATTCCGATGTTTTTATTTTTATTCAAAACAATTAGATAATCAATATACAGGGAATAAGTCAAGAAGTTACCAAAACAAAAGGGCTAACTTCTATTGAAATCCAAACTTCTAAACATATAATCTCACATGATTTTCATATAGTAAATTTACAATTCGCACTTATTAAAAATTACATCTGTCAATTAGATTTCAAGCCATCTGAAGACTGGCTCATAATTAGACCAAATATCCTAAAATATCCGATTTATGTTCCAATAACATATAGTTCTGGCAACAACTCCATAATCCTGCCAGCAAGATCCCATATGTCCGAAAAATTTAAATAAATTCAGCAGAAGGCATTATATTAATTCCGAATCAGGAAATTCAGCAAATATAGCAAATACCATAGCAAGAGATAAAAATGCATTCATAAGAATACTAAATACGACAAATAAAGATCAGATAATCAACATAAACCACTTAAAATATAAATCACTTTCAAACTACGATGTAGTTAAAGGATGCTTCAAGGACCAAGAAAAAACTGTAATGACCCAACTTTCAAAAAACTTCCCGACACAATTTAATAAACAATTGACAACATTATGCACCCAATATAGCTATGTAATCGGACTAGAAAACGAATCGATTACCACGAATAATTTCTATAAGCAAAAACCAAGATTGAAGAATGAAGAACCTATTATTGAAATCCCCATAGTCAAAAAGACGATATTCAAAAGCAAGTCCAAAAGCTCATTAACGACAAAATAGTGAAACCCACTGTATCACCTTATAATAGTCCACTTTTAATAGTACCCAAAAAGTCACTTCCAAAATTTGGAAAAGCAAAAATGGCGATTGGTAATTGACTATCGTCAGGTTAATAAAAAACTCTTGTCTGATAAATTCCCACTCCCTAGAATTGATGATATTTTCGATCAACTAGGTAGAGCAAAATACTTTTCATGCCTTGATTTAATGTCAGGTTTTCATCAAATTGAACTCGAAAAAAGTTCACGAGATATAACGTCCTTTTCAACAAACAATGATTCATATCGCTTCACGCGATTTCCATTTGGCTTAAAAATAGCGCCAAATTCTTTTCAGAGAATGATGACTACAGCTTTCTCTGGACTAGAACCTTCGCAAGCATTTCTTTATATGGATGACTTAACAGTCATTGGTTGTTCAGAAAAACATGTGCTCAAAAACTTATCTGATGTCTTTGAAAAATGTGGGCAACATAACCTAAAGATACATTCCGAAAATTTTCATTTTTTATGCATGAAGTCACTTTTCTAGGACATAAATGCACAGATAAAAGAATCTTGCCCGACGACAAAAAATACGACATCATTCAAAATTATGCAGTCCCACATGACACGGACAGCGCTAGAAGATTTGTTGCATTTTGTAATTATTTCAGAAGGTTTATAAGAAATTTTGCTTACTATTCCCGTCACATAACAAGATTATGTAAGAAAAGTGTAAACTTCCAATGGACAACTGCCAAAACGCCATCGAACATCTTAAATCAGCATTAATAAACCCAACTCTTTTGCAATATCCAGATTTTAGCAAAGAATTTTTTCATAATTACAGTTGCTAGCAAACAAGCTTGTGGAGCAGTCCTAACTCAAAACAAAAATGTACTACAACTTCCACTTGCATACGCATCAAGATCTTTTACAAAAGGCGAAAGCAACAAGATCACAACAGAACAAGAACTGTCAGCTATTCATTGGGCAATAACACACTTCAGACCATATATTTATGGTAGATACTTCACTGTCAAAACAGATCACAGATCACTTACCTACCTATTTTCAATGGTAAGCCCCAGTTCCAAACTAACAAGAATGAGACTTGAACTAGAGGAATATAATTTTACAGTAGAGTACCTAAAGGGCAAAGACAATTAAGTAGCCGATGCGCTATCATGAATTACAATCACGAACTTGAAATATATTCAATCGAATAATAAAATACTGAAAGTTTTCTCAGGAAAAGAACAAATAGAATTGCTTAGGCAATCTACAGAAAAAGCTTCTAAGCCCAACGTTTACAACGTCATTAACAACGACAAAGTACGAAAGTAGTGACCTTGCATGTAAATAATAATTTGTGTTTATTTAAACACGGAAAGAAAATTGCGGCAAGATATGATCTTAGCGAATTGTATACTCTTGACTTAGGTCAATTCTTCCAAAGGCTTGAAAAACAGGCCGGTATTAACAAAATCTGCAAGCTCAAAATAACACCGTGGGGAAATATCTTTGAAAAAATTTTAATTCATACTTTCAAGAATATTGCCAATACATAATGGAATCATTGAGAGTAGCGCTTTCAACCCGGTGACCGTTGTTACGTGGGCTAGTGATGTAAAAAAACATCGATGCATCGAGCATCGATGATTTTTCGGCGATGTTTTTCGATGTTTTTCGATGTTTTATGTTATGCCGATGTCTATCGATACATCGATGTTTAACCAAAACATCGGGCGTCGAGTTGCACAACATTGCAGAACATATGGTTTCAGTGCCGCACAGACAAATTCGCGGTTTTTGTTTTAGTAATGTAATGATGTAATGAAAAAGACTGCTGAATGCTCATGAATTGATATAGTTTTAAGTTCGTTTATAAAATTGTTAACAAAACCACTCAATGAAGAAATAAAAAAGAAAAAACTAAGAAAGCTTTTATTTTTTTAGTCTTAATTCCTTCTTATTTAAATATTAAAAAATCTCAATAAAAAATTTAATAGGCTTCTACAAATTGAATTAACGAAAAATAACGGAATGGGTTGAAAACATCGATGCATCGATGTTTCTAGCCGATGTTTCACAAAACATCGATGTATCATTTTGCAAACAACGATGAAGATCGACATCGATGTTTCGACCCAAATTTACATCACTAACGTGGGCATATAAGTGCCCGAGTCCTGACAGGGACTTGGGCCGTGGGAGAGGCGTCCGATGTTCGGCCACCATTTGCTGTCGTATTCGGGTCGTGGGATCTCGGTCAGCCTCTCTCCTCTCAAACATAACGGGAATAAATATTTAAAGTGCCTGGAAAATAATATTAGTCTATAAAGTTCGTCAGTCCACACTGCCCCACAAGCTTAGCTGTCGCTTGATTGCTTATCTTTTGTCGCCTGCTTTTTTATACCACTTAAGCTGTCGCTTATCTATTCAGCAACTACTTGAAGATCTTGGAGAAAAAATTTTACACAGTCCGTCTGCCGCTCCGAATAAACGCCATACATTTAATATAACCTATTCGTGCGTTATTAATTATAAATATAAGGGTGGCATATTTGTTGTCTTCCCCACAAACAGAACTCTTAAGTTAAACTGTGAATCATTGTCTATCGTTTTTGCTAATTCTTGTGTAGTGATCATGGTGCACGGATATATATATATGTCGTATTTTGACCACTGTACGTGTCTGTCACATTAGGAACATAGTTTGACCACTGTGCTTGCAAGAAGCTGCTGCGCAATGAGTTTGGTATATTGTGAGATCCTTCTTAGAACCTGTCTACGACGTAGAATTTGGCTACAACGTAAAATATTACTGGCGCCTAAATACTGTACGAGTGAGGCGACGGCGTTGTCGCGCTGTCGCCGAGTGTAGTCCAGCTGGCGTGTGTAAAGAAGCATAGATCGATGTGTGGGCAGAAAATGCCAGTTATTTGTATTTAGACGATTGCGCACGCCGGTTGGAATTCGCTTCACTTGGAAAGTTTGTGCGTCAACATGGAAGACCAGTCACAAAAAAATATCAACTCTGCGACATCAAAAGTGGGATCTGCTTTGCCTACAAATATCACCGATGCATACTTGGCAGCTTTACAAGCGCAAAACAACAACCTTATGGAGATCATCAAAAATATGCAGACACCAAGGGCATCGGCAACTGACGAAAAGGGGAAACATATAACTCTGCCAAAATTTTATCCTGAGGGAGCTGGTGCAGATGCCTCAGCTTGGTGTACAACAGTGGATCTTATTTTTACTGATGAAATGCCCGAAGGTAGCAGCCTTATGATAACTTTAAGTAAGGCGCTAGAGGGAAGTGCATCACAATGGCTGTCCCAGATATGTTTTGCTGGCATCACATGGCCACAATTTAAAGAACTCTTCATTCAACGCTTTGTTGGCGTCGAAACGTCTGCTGCCACACTGATGAAAATTTTGAACGGGCGACTAAAGTCTGGAGAAAGTTACACCGAATATGGGAGCCGAATCGTCACCTTACTAATGTCAAAATTTAAATCTAATGATCTGGAGGAAATTGCGGTTTCACTAGCTCTGGCCCACATGGCACAAATTGATGACAACTTGTCGCGCTGGGTTTTTACAAACAACATTAAAACTCGAAATGAAATGCAACAACAACTACAAGCGCACATTTTTAAAAAAACGGAACCTAGATGACGAAGCATCTACAACAGGCCCGGAGCGTAAAAAGTCTAAGTATCTCTCTCAAGTAAAATGCAACTATTGTGGAAAGTCTGGACATAAATATGCCGAATGTCGTGCTCGGCAGAGGACACCAATTCAAGGAAAGAGCCACCACGGAAGTTCAACGCAAGGATCAAAAGACCGGTCAACTGTCAAATGTTTCAAATGCGACGAGCTTGGGCACTTCGCATCCGCTTGTCCAAAAGGACGATCACGAGGAAACGACCGAGTATTTCGAGAAACGTGTGGACATCTGTACTGTAGCTCCACCATCGGGAACAATAAATACTTCAACCGGTGAGTCCGTTCCATTTTGTTTCGACTCTGGCGCTGAATGTTCCTTGGTTAAGGAAAGCGTCGCCGATAAATTTTGTGGTAAAAGGATTAATAACATTGTTAAATTAAACGGCATAAGTAATGATTCAATATGTAGTACTCAACAACTGTTATGTAATATAAATATTGATCAATGTTATATTGAGATTTTGTTACATGTTATTATGGACAAGTATTTGAAACATGACGTACTAATTGGTCGTGAAATTTTTAGCCAGGGCTTTGGCGTAACCATGGACGCTGTCAGATTTCAAATTTACACAACCAAAAGAGTAGAATCGATAGTAATTACCAATTATGAAGATGTCATAGAATCAAATAGTGAACTTGATAATCTTGATAAGGCAGCCTTGATAAATATTTTAAAATGTTATTCAGATTGGTTTATTGATGGAATACCAAAGACTAGGGTTACCACAGGGCAGTTGGAAATTAGATTAATAGATCAGCAAAAGACCGTACAACGGCGGCCATATAGGCTTAGTGAAGAAGAGAAAAACAACGTGCGGGGTAAAGTTGACGAATTACTAAAAGCCAAAATTATTCGGGCAAGTTGTTCACCTTTCGATAGTCCCATGATGCTAGTTAAAAAAAAAAATGGCACCGATCGACTGTGTGTGGACTATCGCATGCTTAACGAAAACACAGTGGCTGACAAGTACCCATTGCCCCTCATCTCAGACCAAATTGCTAGACTTCGTGGTGCTAAATATTTTTCGTGCATAGATATGGCAAGCGGCTTTTACCAAATTTCAGTTCATGAGGACTCAATCGAACGAACTGCATTTGTAACGCCAGAGGGTCAATACGAGTTCTTGACAATGCCGTTTGGTTTGAAGAACGCACCATCTGTGTTCCAGCGGGCTATAATGAAGGCCTTAGGAGCTTTAGCTTACACTTACGCAATTGTGTATATAGATGATGTTCTTATAATAGCAGAAAGCAAAGAAGATGCGCTAGTTAGATTGCAGACAGTATTCGAGACATTAAGTAAGGCTGGATTTTCATTTAATGTCACTAAGTGTTCCTTTCTCACCACAAGAATAGAGTATCTTGGATTTGAAGTAAGCAACGGTGAAGTCAGGCCAAATTCACGAAAAATTCAAGCCTTACCACCACCCCAAAATGTGTCACAGCTAAGACAATTCATTGGTTTAGCCACATATTTTCGGCAATTTGTGTTAAATTTCTCCCAAACACTTAAACCCCTGTATCTTCTCACCTCTAAGAAAAGCAATAACTTTGTTTGGTTACCAGTGCATGAACAGATACGAATAAAAATAATAACTATATTGACTCAGACGCCAGTTTTAATCATATTCGATCCGCAATACCTAATAGAGCTACATACTGACGCAAGTTGTATTGGGTATGGAGCGATCCTGTTACATAAAATTGACAATAAACCTCATGTGGTAGAGTATTAAATACCATTCGTACGAACTGGAGACGCTAGCAGTGGTAAATGCTATTAAACACTTCCGACAATATTTGCAGGGACGTAAATTTATAGTTTTTACCGACTGTAATTCAGTAAAGGCCAGCCGCACAAAACTAGATTTAACACCGAGGGTGCATAGATGGTGGGCGTTTTTACAGGCGTTTGATTTCGAAATAGAGTATAGAAAAGGCGACCGGATGGCGCATGTTGATTTTCTCTCTCGAAATCCAGTGCTTGAACAACATAAAAGCTCGAATAAGGTACCTGAATTACGAATCAATTTGACTGAGGTATCTGATAACTGGTTGGTTTCGGAACAACAGCGAGATTCCGAGATACAAGAAATAATTTCAAAGTTAAAAAGTAATGAGTTACCAAGAAATTTGGACAAAACATATGAATTGCGAAAGGGAATACTACATAGAAAAATACAACGAAATAGTAAGACCAAATGTTTGCCGGTAATACCAAGAGCTTTTCGATGGGCCGTCATAAATCACGTTCATGAAGCTATTATGCACCTGGGATGGGAAAAGACGCTGGACAAAGTCTATAGTTATTACTGGTTTGAAAATATGTCTAAATATGTGCGTAGGTTTGTAGAAAATTGTATCACATGTAAAGTGTCTAAGCCACCTGTGGGAAAAGTGCAGGCTGAGCTGCATCCTATTCCTAAAATAGAAATACCGTGGCATACGATACATATTGACATCACAGGCAAATTGAGTGGTAAAAATGATTTGAAGGAATACGTCATCGTCCTTATAGATGCCTTCACCAAGTTTGTTTACTTTTATCACACACTAAATATAGATTCCGAAAGCTGCATTAAGGCTGTTAAATCAGCCGTGTCCCTATTTGGCTTACCCACTCGAATTATAGCAGATCAAGGACGTAGTTTCGCAAGTAAAAGTTTTCGCGAATTTTGCTCCTCTCAAAAAATTAATCTACATTTAATTGCTACTGGTTCGAGTAGAGCAAACGGTCAGGTAGAACGGGTCATGAGTACCTTAAAAGGTATGCTGACTGGCAGGATGCGTTGGCCGAAGTGCAGCTAGCAATGAATTGCACGATTAATCGTGTGACTAAGTTTAGCCCATTAGAATTATTGGTTGGTAAGGAAGCTCGTCCTTTTGGCTTGTTGCCGCTAAACGAAGATAGCAATGATGAAGTAGACAAAGAAAATTTGAGAAAGGAGGCTAAAAAGAATATGGAAACTCAAGCAAAATACGACAAAAATAGGTTTGATAAAAATAAAGCTAAAATAGTACATTTCAAGGTGGGTGATCACGTTTTGCTTAAAAACGAAGAACGTCATCAAACTAAACTTGATCCTAAATTTAAAGGGCCATTTGAGATAATTGAAGTATTGGATGGAGATAGATATACGCTAAAATCTTTAACATGTAATCGAAAGTATAAGTATTCTCATGAATGTTTAAAAGCAATACCAAATAATCAGATACTCGATGAGTTGTGTAAAGATAGAGACAGCACAATGGAAGTTGCGTCTGTTGCCCAAAAGGGAAACTGAAGACCAGCACCATAGCAGAAGAGACTTGTTATGGCGGGGGTCGTATGTGTAAAAGGAACTACACAAATGATAAATTAAATAAGTGTAAAAGGAACTACACAAATGATAAATTAAATAAGTGTAAAAGGAACTGCACAAATTTGTTTGGTTTAAAAAGATTTAAAAAAAAAATGTGTTAAAGGAATTACACGAATGTTATGATTTATTAAATTTAGACTATGTTACGGAAATTTAATGAATCTAATTATGTTATGTTAAGAATGAAGTTGAAACTGATTTGAATTATGTAATAAATTGAATGAAAATAATTCTTTGAAATATCCAGAGAGTTTTTGAATCCTGAAGTATTGTCCCTTATGTGGTTGAGTTAAGACTTCACACGAGGACGTGTATTTTGTCAGGAAGGCCGTGTCGCATAATGAACGTATTTTGACCACTGTACGTGTCTGTCACATTAGGAACATAGTTTGACCACTGTGCTTGCAAGAAGCTGCTGCGCAATGAGTTTGGTATATTGTGAGATCCTTCTTAGAACCTGTCTACGACGTAGAATTTGGCTACAACGTAAAATATTACTGGCGCCTAAATACTGTACGAGTGAGTCGACGGCGTTGTCGCGCTGTCGCCGAGTGTAGTCCAGCTGGCGTGTGTAAAGAAGCATAGATCGATGTGTGGGCAGAAAATGCCAGTTATTTGCATTTAGACGATTGCGCACGCCGGTTGGAATTCGCTTCACTTGGAAAGTTTGTGCGTCAACATGGAAGACCAGTCACAAAAAAATATCAACTCTGCGACATATATATGTGTTCATTAAAAAAAAATGCGAACCTCGTTCCGACAAACTTACCCTCCTTTTAATCCTGCGCGATGATATCTCGACGCTCCGGATCCTGGGCTTTTGTAGATGTTACCATTGGTTTATATATATATATACGTGCAATATTGGATGGCGGTTCACAAAAACATAACAAAAAAATTACGATACACAAACAAAATTATACAATTGCTGTATAGATGTGTATGTATGTATGCATCGTATGGGAGTTCCACTGCGGCACACGTCGGTTCCAATGATCGGGCTGGGGCTGGTCGGTGCAGCTCCAATTTCTTGTTCAACGTATGTATTTGGGGGTTCTGTTACACTTGCATTCAGAAATGCATGCACTCGCAAACTGTTTGTAGTTGTTTTTTAAGATTCACTTTTTGTTTATAATTTTGGAATGCAATTTATTCGCATTTTATTATTTTTTATTGTCTTTTTGCTGTTCCACCTCACTGCTCGGCTTATGCTCCGATGTGGGTCGCCACTTTCTCCAGGGCATGATGTTGGTCGCGGCGTCTCTGAACAGAGCGCTTGTGGATCTTAACCATTTTAAGGATCATTAGAACTAGGAGTAGTCCAACGATGAGCTTCATGGTCTTGTTGACATCTTGAATATCGTCCTTATGGTCAACGATCTCTACGGTGTTAATCACATTGGCGGTGCTGCCGGCCACTTTGTAGTTCTTTTCGTCCTTCTGAATTTTGCAGGTTGACTTCCTTCGGAATGTGGTCGATCGCAGGACCGCTAATCAGGTCGTTCTCCTGGGTGAAGTTGATTCTAGGGAAACGGTCAAGACATCCTTCTGGACACCAGCCTTCTTCCAGTCGTGGTCTGTTTTGATGGGAGTTGTACTTCTAGACCACCGTCAGGGAGATCAGAACAATTTCTGTCTATCTTCTCTACTTGGCTGGAAACCAGCCTTCTTCTAGTCGTAGTCTGTTTTGATGGAAGTTGTACTTCTAGACCACTGTCAGGGAGATCAGAACAATTTCTGTCTATCTTCTCTATTTGGCTGGGGTCTAGCCCCCATATTGGATGAATTAACTAGCTGTTCCCACCTAGGGGACTGTTTCTCCATTTCCCCTATCTTAGGAGTCAACGGCCGGCTGGTGCACTTTGCCACCTTACTGGAGTACGGTTACGAGCAGGTCGATCGTGGTCGTTGTTCCGTTTTGCCCTTATTAATCTGAGTGTGGTTAGTCATTAGCGGCCCCTACCCTCAACTTAAGACAGTTGTTTTGCCGGGGTTAATCTTTGAATGGGGGAGGGCGTACGTAACAGGCATACGCATGGAATGACTTCGCAAAAGAAATCTTCGTACGGCCATTCTTCTATTTATTCATCTTCTTCTTTTTTTTTATTCTCTTAGGCGCCCATTTACGTGTGGCTTCGACCCACTACTTTAACCCAGTCTCAGATGAGCTAGTCGGGCTTATTACTTTATTATTTAATTATTGTACTTATTTATTGTGTTATTATTATTATTGTTTTAATAATGATATTTATTGCTGAAAAAGCTTTCCGGCCTCGCACGGAAACATACATACATACATATTTAAAGATATGGCTCATAATAAAATATATAATATAGCTCAAATGAAAAATAATATCTAAAAAAATGCAGAAGTGAGTAAAAGCTAAAATGTTGAGAATAAAATTGCTGAGTGTGCCATAACCATGGTTTTTGACCGGGGGCTACTCAGCTGAAAGGTGAAAAGTTTTCCCATTTTCCGAGGAAAAAAATATTAAAAGTATAAGAATTTTTTTTGTTCTGTTTTGTTTTTTTTATATTTTTTTTTTGTTTTTACTTATTTATTATATATTTATTTAAGTAATAGACATAGTTCTTAACTCAAGGTTTTCTTAGTGTAAGTATCAGCACTCTGGCGTTTCGTTTCGGGATCATATTAAAAACACCACGTTTCGTCACCAGTCACAATCTTGTAAAGGAAGTTTGGGTCTTTTTTTGCCTCTAATGATGTCCTTCGAATGTTGAATTCTGAGCAATTTTTGGAAATTAGTCAATTTGTGCGGAACAAACCATGCACACACCTTTTGTAAGCCCAAATGTTCGGTCAAAATGCGATAAATCGATGTTTTGGAGATGTTCAATTCTATTTCCATGAATTTCAATGATGATTTCGTCTGATTTTTTATGAATGGAATTTTCGGTAATCACGGATTTTGGTTGGCTCACATGTTCATCGTCATTTACGTCCTCACGACCACTTTGAAAACGTTGAAACCACTCGTGCACTCTGCTACGGGATAGGCAATCATCGCCATAAACTTGTTTCATCAATTGAAACGTTTCGGTAAAAGTTTTACCAATTTTAAAACAAAATTGAATGTTGGCTCTTTGTTCGAAGCTCATTTTCGCACCGATGACAAAAACATACTGACACTTAAAGCGCAATAACCTCACTTCCAATAGATGAAATGTCATGAAATTTTTACTGGAAGTCGATAAACGATAGCAAATTTTAACGCACCAGTTGACATATAGGTGGCGCCACTAGAGGACGCTAGATTAAAAAAGTCCTGTTTACTTTGGAACTCACCTTGTACAATTACAAGGCTGATACTCGCCGCTGAAAAATTAACATTTAATTATTATGTATAAAAAAGGTATAAAAAAGAAAAGTATATCTAAAAGATAATATATATGAAACAATTATTATATATGGATATTATATATCATTACATGAATTCCTAACAGATTAATTCTTTGTCTTAACTAGGAAAGTATTAACATTGCCCAAATATAAATTCTTATCTAGACGGGAGAGGACAATGACCGTTGGAACGGTAGAGATAATTATTGCCTTTTCGGTCTTATTACAGTGGGCAAGTGGTGAAAAATCTAGACGGAAGGTCTCAATATATAAGTACTCCAATTCATTCAGTGTTATTGGTAGGGTTGCTTTTAATAACAAGTATAGATCTCCTTCGTTAAATTGTGGATCAGTTTCTACAGTTTTTGCTAAAGCTTCTGAGGTAATCATGGTGCACGGATATATATATATATGTACTTATAAGAAAGGAACCGTGTTCCGACGAACTTACCCTCCTTTTAATCCTGGGCGATGAGATCTCGACGCTCCGGATCCTGGGCTTTGGGAGATTTTATAATTGGTTTATATATATATATATACGTGCAAGACTTGATGTCGGTTTACAAAAACAAAACACAAAAATTACGTTACACAAAAAAAAATAACACTATCGCTGTATAGATATGTATGTATGTATGCATCGAATGCGAGTTCCACTGCGGCGCACGTCAGTTCCAATGCTCGAGCTGGGGCTGGTCGGTGCAGCTCCAATTTCTTGTTCACGTATGTATTTGATGGTTCTGTTTACACTTGCATTCAGAAATGCATGTACTCGCCAATTTTTGGAAATTGTTTTTGATTTACTTTTTGTTAACTTAGAATGCAGTTTATTTGCCTTTTATTGGTTTTTATTGTCTTTTTGTTGTTTCACTTCACTGCAACTGCTCGGCTTATGCTCCGATGTGGGTCGCCACTTTCTCCAGGGCATGATGTTGGTCGCGGCGTCTCTGAACAGAGCGCTTGTAGATCCTAACACCCTTAAGGATCACTATAACCAGTAGTAGCTATGAGCTTAAGGGTCTTGTTGACATCTTGAATATCATCCCTGTGGTCAACGATCTCTACGTGGTTAATCACATTGGAGGTTTCGCCGCCCAACTTGGGGTCCTACACCTGGTTCACTAGTTCTTTTCGTCCTTCAGAATTTTTTTTTTTCAGGTTGACTTCCTCTAGAATGTGGTCTAGCGCAGGACCAGTAATCAGGACTTTCTCCTGAGTGAAGTTGATCGTAGGGAAACGGTCAAGACATCCTTCTGGACACCAGCCTTCTTCCAGTCGTTGTCTGTGTTGATTGTAGTTGTACTTCTAGACCACTGTCATGGAGAGATCAGAACAATTTCTGTCTGACTTCTCTATTTGGCTGGGGTCTTTTATACCGGACTAAAGCTTTCGCTAGCTCCCCCATGTTGGATGAGTTAACTGGGTGTTCCCACCTAGGCGTACTGTTTCTCTATTGAGAGTTCCCGTGAGTTGTCGAGTTGAATTTCTGTTTTGCCCTTATTAATCTGAGTGTGGTTAGTCATTAGCGGCCCCTACCCTCAACTTAAGACAGTTGTTTTGCCGGGGTTAATCTTTCTATGGGGGAGGGCGTACGTAACAGGCATACGCATGGAATGACTTCGCAAAAGAAATCTTCGTACGGCCATTCTTCTATTTATTCATCTTCTCCTTTTTTTTTCTCTTAGGCGCCCATTTACGTGTGGCTTCGACACTACTTTAACGCAGTCTCAGATGAGCTAGTCGGGCTTATTACTTTATTATTTAATTATTGTACTTATTTATTGTGTTATTATTTTTTTTTAGTAAAGATATTTATTGCTGAAAACGAAAAAGCTTTCCGGCCTCGCACGGAAACATGCATACATACATATTTATACCTGTAAACATAAGATATGGCTCAAAATAAAATATATAATATAGCTCAAATGAAAAATAATATCTAAAAAAATGCAGAAGTGAGTAAAAGCTAAAATGTTGAGAATAAAATTGCTGAGTGTGCCATAACCATGGTTTTTGACCGGGGGCTACTTAGCTGAAAGGTGAAAAGTTTTCCCATTTTCCGAGGAAAAAAATATTAAAAGTATAAGAATTTTTTTTGTTCTGTTTTGTTTTTTTTATATTTTTTTTTTGTTTTTACTTATTTATTATATATTTATTTAAGTAATAGACATAGTTCTTAACTCAAGGTTTTCTTAGTGTTAGTATTATATCTTACCGCGGCTTTTATAGCGGAATCAGGGTAGTTCCGATTACGTGTTCACCTCATCAGGTGATCGGGACCTTCTATTAACTCGTGCAATCCCACTGTTCTAAGTTTGTCGCCTTCTGGAGTCGTCGAATTACGTTCAGAGGTTCAGCCGACATACAGGTCTTTAGCATGAAATACGCCGACACTTTTCCCTACTGCATTGCCCAGCTCATATAGCGCCTTGCCCTTACGCTGGAGTACAACACAGCGAACTCGATTCGTGCCAAGCTTGGCATTATATCCGTCAGCTTTGTTACTCTGCTTGTAGTTTTTCCTATAGACAACTTGTCCTACGGAAAACTCTACGAGCTTGCTACGGGTGTTATATGCCTTTTCCGCGCGTTCATGAGTTCGGTTCAATCCTTGGGTCACCTTTTGTCGTTCCATCTTGTCTGGAACACTTAACTCCTGCCTGTATTCCCCCCAGCTTTCGTAGAATCGGGAAGGCTGTTCCATGGGCAACCATCCGCGTTCCGAACATTGCGTAATATGGTTCCATGCCTATCGACTCGTGTAGGCCATTCCTAAGGGCACACTCTATTCGACTTTGTTGGGTATCCCGATTTCGCTGATCGGTGGCAATTGTCGCTCGCAAAATTTGGAGTACCGATCGGTTTACCCTATCCTCCGCATTCGCTTGTGGGGAGTAAAGTCCAGTCTTTACGTGTCGAATACCGTAGCGGGTCATTAGCTCGCCAAAAATTTGAGACACAAACTGCTTGCCGTTGTCCGAGTGTATGAACTCGGGGACCCCATATTGATGGAAAATTTTGGTCTCCAGGAATTTGATGACTTCTGCAGCTACTGCATGTCTCATCGGCTGCAGCCAGACAAACTTGGAGAAATGGTCTAGGCATACAAAATCACCGAATTCCAAGCTTTGGTCCTCGGGCATGGACCCATAAAGTCGGTGAACAACCTTTGGCCAGCCCGCTCCGTAACCCGTTGTTCTCCCATGGGTGGTCGGTCATTTTTGTTGGCGGTCTTGGTGATCCTACAGACCTCGCATTCCTTCACTACTTTTTGGACATTTACAGACATCTTTGGCCAAAAGTAAAACTGTCTTAATTTGGCTAGTGATTTGTGCAACCCCCCATGCCCTGCGGTTATGGCATGATGTGCTCTCTAGACTAAATTGGGTCGCAGCTCGGCAGGAACCCAGAGCTTCCATGCTCGAGCTTCATTCACGGCGTCGTTTAGGCAGAATCCCATCCATTTATATACATAGCCTTCTGATGTTTGAAGGTCTGGACTTTTACCTAAATTTTCGTCCACCGCCTGCACTAGGTTGACATAATCCGATGACTGGAACGCTGTCGAATCGAGGTTGATGTGTATGTCCAGTTCTTCCGCACCAGCCTTCTGTAGCTCGTCCATATGAACTCGTGAGAGAGCATCTGGGACTACATTTAGTGACCCTTTCCTGTGTTCTATGATAAATTCAAACGCATGTAGCTTTAGACTCCATCGCGCAAGCCTGCCTGATAAGTCTTTCTGACCCATCAGTCATTTTAGAATAGCGGGGTCAGTGATCACTTTGAAGGGCATCCCATCTACGTAGGCACGGAATTTGGTAATGCTGAGGATAGCGGCATAGCATTCCAACTCGGTTATGCTGTAGTTCCGCTGTGCTTTTTTCAATTTGGCTGACATATATTATTGTCTTTTTCTGTGTCACTTTGCTGCAACTGCTTTGCTTATGCTCCGAAGTGAGTCATTCCTTTCTCCAGGGCATGATGTTGGTCGCGCCGTCTCTGAACAGAGCGCTTGTACATCTTAACCACCTAAAGGATCACTAGAACTAGGAGTATTCCAACGATGAGTTGGACTAGTGAAACGGTCAAGACATCCTTCTGGACACCAGCCTTCTTCCAGTCGTGGTCTGTGTTGATGGGAGTTGTACTTCTAGACCACTGTCAGGTAGATCAAAACAATTTCTGTCTGTTTTCTCTATTTGGCTGGGGTCTTTTTTACCAGACTAGAGCTTTCGCTAGCCCCCATATTGGATGAATTAACTAGGTGTTCCCACCTAGGGGACTGTTTCTCCATTTCCCCTATCTTAGGAGTCAACGGCCGGCTGGTGCACTTTGCCACCTTACTGGAGTACGGTTACGAGCAGGTCGAACGTGGTCGTTGTTCTGGCCACGCGACACCCGTGAGTTGTCGAATTGAATTTCTGTTTTGCCCTTATTAATCTGAGTGTGGTTAGTCATTAGCGGCCCCTACCCTCAACTTAAGACAGTTTTTTTGCCGGGGTTAATCTTTGTATGGGGGAGGGCGTACGTAACAGGCTCGAAGTGATCGATGCGGCTACGCATGGAATGACTTCGCAAAAAAATCTTCGTACGGACATTTCTTTAGATCTCATTCTTCTCCTCTTTTTTTCTTAGGCGCCCATTAAAAGTTTTCCCATTTCCCAAAAAAGATAAAAGTATAAGAATTTTTTTTTTGTGGTTTGGTTTTTTTTATTTTTTTATATTTTTTTATTTAACAGTTGATATTAAATATAATGATTTACAATACTAAATTTTCACGATGACTGCAATTTCTTGCCTCGCTTGGATTCCAAATTGAGGGCTTCGTAGGTAAAGCCGTCGGACCGCGCGGTTCATGCGCCTGCTCATTTTCCACGTTTCCCGTTGTATCCGATGCGTGTTTGGCTTCCCGCCGCTCGGCAGCCTCTAAGTTGTCCTCCTCATGCCTCTGAAATTGGGGAAGCATACTTAATCTCCCCTTCGGCGGTCCTAGGTGTAGATTCTCCCCACCGGCGGCTCCTTCCATTTCAGTTTATTGATCCAGATTGTTAACCTCAGACAGGGTATCTACCTGTCCTGGCTGATTCTGTGCGAGCTCCCACGGCTCTCTTTCAGGTGAATTTCCTAGCCTTGGCGCGCTTGCACTGCGGGGTTGGTGATTCTCACCGCGCGTTGTTGCTGGGTTGAAATAGGACCTTCTTATTGGCCCCCTTCATTTATATGATTGGGCCTTCTAAAGGCCACCGCTTTCTTTGAAAAATTGCCACAATGTGGCAATTGTCTTCACTTTTTTTGTGCGTTTCGTATAATAGGATCACGTGATTCCTTTCAAAACACCCGGTCACCAACGTAAACGCTGAATAAGTCGACAATAAAAATGTTTATATACTGGGGGTGCTTCTCTCTGCTTCTCAAATTTCTCTTCGGTCAAGAACCGTCCGATATTTAAACCCCTAAAATAAAACACAACAAATATCCCTAACTAGGAGTGTTAGCCGCTTCTACAAAACGGGGTTCCGCTAAGCTAACATGCCCTTACTTTCCCTTTCCAGTCAGCTCAGATGTTTTAAACGGAAACTGGCTGTGTTTAGATAGGGAATCTGTCAAAAAACCTCCTCCCGCCAGTCGTCGGAAAACCGGTTGTTTGACCGATCATTCTCGGGCTCCACAACCGTTTCCTATTTCTCTGGACTCGAACCAAGCAAACGAGCTGACAAACTAGCCTAGTACGTCGTAGGGCGTCGGCCAGGGAAACTGAAAATCGTCCACCGCCCAAATATGTCAAGGGACATCGCCAAGACTCGAACCAATCAAACGACCTGACAAATGCCTAGCACGTCGTGGGGCGTCGGCTTTGCGTTTCCTGTCAGTTCCCCCACCTCCATGCAATGTTTGCGCTTCTGCTCTTTCTGGACTCGAACCTACCAAACAACCTGGCAAATGTCTAGTACGTCGTGGGGCGTCGGCCAGAAAGCACCTACAAATTGTGTTAACTTCAATCCTTGGGTCACCTTTTGTCGTTCCATCTTGTCTGGAACACTTAACTCCTGCCTGTATTCCCCCCAGCTTTCGTAGAATCGGGAAGGCTGTTCCATGGGCAACCATCCGCGTTCCGAACATTGCGTAATATGGTTCCATGCCTATCGACTCGTGTAGGCCATTCCTAAGGGCACACTCTATTCGACTTTGTTGGGTATCCCGATTTCGCTGATCTTGCCACTTTGTCGCTCGCAAAATTTGGAGTACCGATCGGTTTACCCTCTCCTCCGCATTCGCTTGTGGGGAGTAAAGTCGAGTCCTTACGTGTCGAAAACCGTAGCGGGTCATTAGCTCGCCAAAAATTTGAGACACAAACTGCTTGCCGTTGTCCGAGTGTATGAACTCGGGGACCCCATATTGATGGAAAATTTTGGTCTCCAGGAATTTGATGACTTCTGCAGCTACTGCATGTCTCATCGGCTGCAGCCAGACAAACTTGGAGAAATGGTCTAGGCATACAAAATCACCGAATTCCAAGCTTTGGTCCTAGGGTATGGACCCATAAAGTCGGTGAACAACCTTTGGCCAGCCCGCTCCGTAACCCGCTGTTCTCCCATGGGTGGTCGGTCATTTTTGTTGGCGGTCTTGGTGATCTTACAGACCTCGCATTCCTTCACTACTTTTTGGACATTTACAGCCATCCCTGGCCAAAAGTAAAACTGTCTTAATTTGGCTAGTGATTTGTGCAACCCCCCATGCCCTGCGGTTATGGCATGATGTGCTCTCTAGACTAAATTGGGTCGCAGCTCGGCGGGAACCCAGAGCTTCCATGCTCGAGCTTCATTCACGGCGTCGTTTAGGCAGAATCCCATCCATTTATATACATAGCCTTCTGATGTTTGAAGGTCTGGACTTTTACCTAAATTTTCGTCCACCGCCTGCACTAGGTTGACATAATCCGATGACTGGAACGCTGTCGAATCGAGGTTGATGTGTATGTCCAGTTCTTCCGCACCAGCCTTCTGTAGCTCGTCCATATGAACTCGTGAGAGAGCATCTGGGACTACATTTAGTGACCCTTTCCTGTGTTCTATGATAAATTCAAACGCATGTAGCTTCAGACTCCATCGCGCAAGCCTGCCTGATAAGTCTTTCTGACCCATCAGTCATTTTAGAATAGCGGGGTCAGTGATCACTTTGAAGGGCATCCCATCTACGTAGGCACGGAATTTGGTAATGCTGAGGATAGCGGCATAGCATTCCAACTCGGTTATGCTGTAGTTCCGCTGTGCTTTTTTCAATTTGGCTGACATATATTATTGTCTTTTTCTGTGTCACTTTGCTGCAACTGCTTTGCTTATGCTCCGAAGTGAGTCATTCCTTTCTCCAGGGCATGATGTTGGTCGCGCCGTCTCTGAACAGAGCGCTTGTACATCTTAACCACCTAAAGGATCACTAGAACTAGTAGTATTCCAACGATGAGTTGGACTAGTGAAACGGTCAAGACATCCTTCTGGACACCAGCCTTCTTCCAGTCGTGGTCTGTGTTGATGGGAGTTGTACTTCTAGACCACTGTCAGGTAGATCAAAACAATTTCTGTCTGTTTTCTCTATTTGGCTGGGGTCTTTTTTACCAGACTAGAGCTTTCGCTAGCCCCCATATTGGATGAATTAACTAGGTGTTCCCACCTAGGGGACTGTTTCTCCATTTCCCCTATCTTAGGAGTCAACGGCCGGCTGGTGCACTTTGCCACCTTACTGGAGTACGGTTACGAGCAGGTCGAACGTGGTCGTTGTTCTGGCCACGCGACACCCGTGAGTTGTCGAATTGAATTTCTGTTTTGCCCTTATTAATCTGAGTGTGGTTAGTCATTAGCGGCCCCTACCCTCAACTTAAGACAGTTTTTTTGCCGGGGTTAATCTTTGTATGGGGGAGGGCGTACGTAACAGGCTCGAAGTGATCGATGCGGCTACGCATGGAATGACTTCGCAAAAAAATCTTCGTACGGACATTTCTTTAGATCTCATTCTTCTCCTCTTTTTTTCTTAGGCGCCCATTAAAAGTTTTCCCATTTCCCAAAAAAGATAAAAGTATAAGAATTTTTTTTTTGTGGTTTGGTTTTTTTTATTTTTTTATATTTTTTTATTTAACAGTTGATATTAAATATAATGATTTACAATACTAAATTTTCACGATGACTGCAATTTCTTGCCTCGCTTGGATTCCAAATTGAGGGCTTCGTAGGTAAAGCCGTCGGACCGCGCGGTTCATGCGCCTGCTCATTTTCCACGTTTCCCGTTGTATCCGGGCGATGCGTGTTTGGCTTCCCGCCGCTCGACAGCCTCTAAGTTGTCCTCCTCATGCCTCTGAAATTGGGGAAGCATACTTAATCTCCCCTTCGGCGGTCCTAGGTGTAGATTCTCCCCACCGGCGGCTCCTTCCATTTCAGTTTATTGATCCAGATTGTTAACCTCAGACAGGGTATCTACCTGTCCTGGCTGATTCTGTGCGAGCTCCCACGGCTCTCTTTCAGGTGAATTTCCTAGCCTTGGCGCGCTTGCACTGCGGGGTTGGTGATTCTCACCGCGCGTTGTTGCTGGGTTGAAATAGGACCTTCTTATTGGCCCCCTTCATTTATATGATTGGGCCTTCTAAAGGCCACCGCTTTCTTTGAAAAATTGCCACAATGTGGCAATTGTCTTCACTTTTTTTGTGCGTTTCGTATAATAGGATCACGTGATTCCTTTCAAAACACCCGGTCACTAACGTAAACGCTGAATAAGTCGACAATAAAAATGTTTATATACTGGGGGTGCTTCTCTCTGCTTCTCAAATTTCTCTTCGGTCAAGAACCGTCCGATATTTAAACCCCAAAAATAAAACACAACAAATATCCCTAACTAGGAGTGTTAGCCGCTTCTACAAAACGGGGTTCCGCTAAGCTAACATGCCCTTACTTTCCCTTTCCAGTCAGCTCAGATGTTTTAAACGGAAACTGGCTGTGTTTAGATAGGGAATCTGTCAAAAAACCTCCTCCCGCCAGTCGTCGGAAAACCGGTTGTTTGACCGATCATTCTCGGGCTCCACAACCGTTTCCTATTTCTCTGGACTCGAACCAAGCAAACGAGCTGACAAACTAGCCTAGTACGTCGTAGGGCGTCGGCCAGGGAAACTGAAAATCGTCCACCGCCCAAATATGTCAAGGGACATCGCCAAGACTCGAACCAATCAAACGACCTGACAAATGCCTAGCACGTCGTGGGGCGTCGGCTTTGCGTTTCCTGTCAGTTCCCCCACCTCCATGCAATGTTTGCGCTTCTGCTCTTTCTGGACTCGAACCTACCAAACAACCTGGCAAATGTCTAGTACGTCGTGGGGCGTCGGCCAGAAAGCACCTACAAATTGTGTTAACTTCAATCCTTGGGTCACCTTTTGTCGTTCCATCTTGTCTGGAACACTTAACTCCTGCCTGTATTCCCCCCAGCTTTCGTAGAATCGGGAAGGCTGTTCCATGGGCAACCATCCGCGTTCCGAACATTGCGTAATATGGTTCCATGCCTATCGACTCGTGTAGGCCATTCCTAAGGGCACACTCTATTCGACTTTGTTGGGTATCCCGATTTCGCTGATCTTGCCACTTTGTCGCTCGCAAAATTTGGAGTACCGATCGGTTTACCCTCTCCTCCGCATTCGCTTGTGGGGAGTAAAGTCGAGTCCTTACGTGTCGAAAACCGTAGCGGGTCATTAGCTCGCCAAAAATTTGAGACACAAACTGCTTGCCGTTGTCCGAGTGTATGAACTCGGGGACCCCATATTGATGGAAAATTTTGGTCTCCAGGAATTTGATGACTTCTGCAGCTACTGCATGTCTCATCGGCTGCAGCCAGACAAACTTGGAGAAATGGTCTAGGCATACAAAATCACCGAATTCCAAGCTTTGGTCCTAGGGTATGGACCCATAAAGTCGGTGAACAACCTTTGGCCAGCCCGCTCCGTAACCCGCTGTTCTCCCATGGGTGGTCGGTCATTTTTGTTGGCGGTCTTGGTGATCTTACAGACCTCGCATTCCTTCACTACTTTTTGGACATTTACAGCCATCCCTGGCCAAAAGTAAAACTGTCTTAATTTGGCTAGTGATTTGTGCAACCCCCCATGCCCTGCGGTTATGGCATGATGTGCTCTCTAGACTAAATTGGGTCGCAGCTCGGCGGGAACCCAGAGCTTCCATGCTCGAGCTTCATTCACGGCGTCGTTTAGGCAGAATCCCATCCATTTATATACATAGCCTTCTGATGTTTGAAGGTCTGGACTTTTACCTAAATTTTCGTCCACCGCCTGCACTAGGTTGACATAATCCGATGACTGGAACGCTGTCGAATCGAGGTTGATGTGTATGTCCAGTTCTTCCGCACCAGCCTTCTGTAGCTCGTCCATATGAACTCGTGAGAGAGCATCTGGGACTACATTTAGTGACCCTTTCCTGTGTTCTATGATAAATTCAAACGCATGTAGCTTCAGACTCCATCGCGCAAGCCTGCCTGATAAGTCTTTCTGACCCATCAGTCATTTTAGAATAGCGGGGTCAGTGATCACTTTGAAGGGCATCCCATCTACGTAGGCACGGAATTTGGTAATGCTGAGGATAGCGGCATAGCATTCCGCTGTGCTTTTTTCAATTTGGCTGACATATATTATTGTCTTTTTCTGTGTCACTTTGCTGCAACTGCTTTGCTTATGCTCCGAAGTGAGTCATTCCTTTCTCCAGGGCATGATGTTGGTCGCGCCGTCTCTGAACAGAGCGCTTGTACATCTTAACCACCTAAATGATCACTAGAACTAGGAGTAGTCCAACGATGAGTTGGACTAGTGAAACGGTCAAGACATCCTTCTGGACACCAGCCTTCTTCCAGTCGTGGTCTGTGTTGATGGGAGTTTTACTTCTAGACCACTGTCAGGTAGATCAAAACAATTTCTGTCTGTTTTCTCTATTTGGCTGGGGTCTTTTTTACCGGACTAGAGCTTTCGCTAGCCTCCATATTGGATGAATTAACTAGGTGTTCCCACCTAGGGGACTGTTTCTCCATTTCCCCTATCTTAGGAGTCAACGGCCGGCTGGTGCACTTTGCCACCTTACTGGAGTACGGTTACGAGCAGGTCGAACGTGGTCGTTGTTCTGGCCACGCGACACCCGTGAGTTGTCGAATTGAATTTCTGTTTTGCCCTTATTAATCTGAGTGTGGTTAGTCATTAGCGGCCCCTACCCTCAACTTAAGACAGTTTTTTTGCCGGGGTTAATCTTTGTATGGGGGAGTGCGTACGTAACAGGCTCGAAGTGATCGATGCGGCTACGCATGGAATGACTTCGCAAAAAAATCTGCGTACGGACATCTCTTTAGATCTCCTTCTTCTCCTCTTTTTTTCTTAGGCGCCCATTAAAAGTTTTCCCATTTCCCAAAAAAGATAAAAGTATAAGAATTTTTTTTTTGTGGTTTGGTTTTTTTTATTTTTTTATACTTTTTTATTTAACAGTTGATATTAAATATAATGATTTACAATACTAAATTTTCACGATGACTGCAATTTCTTGCCTCGCTTGGATTCCAAATTGAGGGCTTCGTAGGTAAAGCCGTCGGACCGCGCGGTTCATGCGCCTGCTCATTTTCCACGTTTCCCATTGTATCCGGGCGATGCGTGTTTGGCTTCCCGCCGCTCGGCAGCCTCTAAGTTGTCCTCCTCATGCCTCTGAAATTGAGGAAGCATACTTAATCTCCCCTTCGGCGGTCCTAGGTGTAGATTCTCCCCACCGGCGGCTCCTTCCATTTCAGTATATTGATCCAGATTGTTAACCTCAGACAGGGTATCTACCTGTCCTGGCTGATTCTGTGCGAGCTCCCACGGCTCTCTTTCAGGTGAATTTCCTAGCCTTGGCGCGCTTGCACTGCGGGGTTGGTGATTCTCACCGCGCGTTGTTGCTGGGTTGAAATAAGACCTTCTTATTGGCCCCCTTCATTTATATGATTGGGCCTTCTAAAGGCCACCGCTTTCTTTGAAAAATTGCCACAATGTGGCAATTGTCTTCACTTTTTTTGTGCGTTTGGTATAAGAGGATCACGTGATTCCTTTCAAAACACCCGGTCACCAACGTAAACGCTGAATAAGTCGACAACAAAAATGTTTATATACTGGGGGTGCTTCTCTCTGCTTCTCAAATTTCTCTTCGGTCAAGAACCGTCCGATATTTAAACCCCAAAAATAAAACACAACAAATATCCCTAACTAGGAGTGTTAGCCGCTTCTACAAAACGGGGTTCCGCTAAGCTAACATGCCCTTACTTTCCCTTTCCAGTCAGCTCAGATGTTTTAAACGGAAACTGGCTGTGTTTAGATAGGGAATCTGTCAAAAAACCTCCTCCCGCCAGTCGTCGGAAAACCGGTTGTTTGACCGATCATTCTCGGGCTCCACAACCGTTTCCTATTTCTCTGGACTCGAACCAAGCAAACGAGCTGACAAACTAGCCTAGTACGTCGTAGGGCGTCGGCCAGGGAAACTGAAAATCGTCCACCGCCCAAATATGTCAAGGGACATCGCCAAGACTCGAACCAATCAAACGACCTGACAAATGCCTAGCACGTCGTGGGGCGTCGGCTTTGCGTTTCCTGTCAGTTCCCCCACCTCCATGCAATGTTTGCGCTTCTGTTCTTTCTGGACTCGAACCTACCAAACAACCTGGCAAATGTCTAGTACGTCGTGGGGCGTCGGCCAGAAAGCACCTACAAATTGTATTTACTTTAATTTCAACAATAATATAAGGAAATTCCGGTAAATTTGTCCATGAACAAAACACGGAATTTCTACGGTTAAAAACATTTCAAAGTCAGGCCTGTATTCTGCGACAAAGTCTGATTGAGTGGCCACTTAACACTGACAGTCGCAGAAGTTGGGGACTTTAAAGTTAATAGCTTGAGAACAAAGACAAAAAACAAGCACGTACACGTTTAAAAACTTAATCTTAAACTTGACCCTAGCAAGTTCCTTAGGGAATATGAAAAATCCTAACGTTTGGCGCCAATTCTGTTAAGTGGGCATAATAGTGCCCGAGTCCTGACAGGGACTTGGGCCAAGGGAGAGGCGTACAATTTTCAAACACCATTTGCCTTCGTATTTGGGTCGTGGGATCTTGGCAAGCCTCTCTCCTCTCCAACATAACGAGAATAATTATTTAAGGTGCCTGGAAATTAATATTAGTCCATTAAGTTCGACAGTCCACACTGCCCCACAAGCTTAGCTGTCGCTTGGTCGCAATACAATCGGGCTGTGTTTTGGCCATATTCCCTCTCCATCACACAATCGGGTTCCAATGGATCGTTGCGGGCCGCGCAATACGATCTCCTATTGTCAAAGTTGTCCGTCGAAAGTTATGTCATTGTTCTTGACCAACTCCATTTTTCGCTTCAGCTCACCCTCCTTAATAAAGATCTAGCACTTCATGGTTTTGATATCTTTTTACATTATAAATTTATTGGGTAATATATATATCGGCGTGCGCCGTGGATGAGTAACATAATGTTGGCTAATTCATGTGGAAATTAATTGATTGACAATTATTTTGTTAGCGGAGAGTATCGAATTTATCACCTGGGAAGGTACACACATCAGCAAAACGCTGAATATTCACGACTACAAACGTCGCTGTATGTATGAACAAAAGAATGTATATCTTAATGATTATATACGAATAGTTATTTCTAAAAGATTAATTCTTGATATTACTAGGGAAGGTGTTACCATTTTCCAAAAATACATTTTTATCCAAACGAGAGAGAACAATGACTATTGGAAAGGTAGAGATAATAATTGCCTTTTCGGTCTTGTTACAGTGTGCAAGTGGTGAGAAATCTAGACGGAAGTTCTTAATATATAAGTACTCTAATTCATTCACAGCTATTGGTAGGGTTGCTTTTGAGAACAAATATAGAATTCTTACGTTAAACTGTGGATCATTATCTATAGTCTTTGCTAATGCTGGTGTAGTGATCATGGTGCACGGATATATATATATATGTATTCATAGAAGAAAACTGGGAGCCTCTTTCCGACAAACTTACCCTCCTTTTAACCATGGGCGATGAGATCTCGACGCTCCGGATCCTGGGCTTTGGGAGATGTTACAATTGGTTTATATATATATATACGTGCAATATTAGATGACGGTTCACAAAAACATAACACAAGATTTACGACACACAAAAAAAACACAATTGCTGTATAGATATGTATGTTTGTATGTATCGTATGGGAGTTCCACTGCGGCACACGTCGTTTTCAATGATCGGACTGGGTCTGGTCGGTGCAGCTCAATTTCTTGTTCAACGTATTTGTGGGTTCTGTTACACTTGCATTCAGAAATGCATGCACTCGCAAATTGTTTGTAATTGTTTTGGCGATTCACTTTTTGTTTGTAATTTTAAACGCAATTTACTCGCCTTTTATTGGTTTTATTGTCTTTTTCTGTGTCACTTTGCTGCAACTGCTTTGCTTGTGCTCCGAAGTGAGTCACTACTTACTCCAGGGCGTGATGTTGGTCGCGGCGTCTCTGAACCGAGCGCTTGTAGATCTTAACGACTTTAAGGATCACCAGAACCAGGAGTAGTCCAACGATGAGTTTCACGGTCTTGTTAACATCTTGGATATCATCATTGTGGTCAACGACCTCCACGGTGTTAATAACATTGACGGTGCTGCCGGCCACTTTGGACGTTTTGCTGCCCATCTTGGGGTCCTTAGGCCATATACTTGTTTCACTTATACTCGTCGTCCTTCGGGGTGTGTAGGTAGACTTTCTTCAGGATGCGGTCGAGAGTTTTCTTCCAGATACGGTTGGCTTCCAGGGAAAGATGGGAACGTCCTTCGGCAAACAAGTCTTCTTTCAGTCGTGATCCTCTCTTCAGGGGAGTTGCACTTCTAAACCAGTGCCAGGGAGATCAGAACAAATGCTGTCTATCTTCTCTATTTGGTTGGGGTCTTTTATAGCGGACTAGAGTTTTCGCTAGCCCCCCATATTGGATGAATTACCTAGGTGTTCCCACCTAAGGGTACTGTTTCTCTATTTCCTCTATTTTAGGAGTCAACGGCCAGCTGGTGCACTTTGCCACCTACTGGAGTACGGTTACGAGTAGGTTGATCGTGGTCGTTGCGCCACGTTGTAGCTACGCGACACCTGTGAGTTCTCGAATTGTATTGCTGGTTTCCCCTTATCAATCTGAGTGTTGTTAGTCATTAGCGGCCCCTACCCTCAACTTAAGACAGTTGTTTCGCTGGGGTTAATCTTTGTATGGGGAGAGCGTACGTAACACTGTTATCAAAAATAATAAAAAAAAGAAGCTATAATGTCTACATACCACGACGAACCATTACAAGGAGGTCATACAGGCATTACAAAAACCTTGACCAAGGTCCAGAGACACTATTATTGGAAACATAACATCCACCGCATCTCACAATCACTTTATTTTTCTTATAAATAATTCAAGTATGGAAATACATAAAATACGAAACATAATAAAAAAAGAAACAAAAATTTATATAAAAAAAAATAAAAAAAATTTTAATAAAAAAACAAGAGAGGAAGTTATCTTCGTAAAGCAAAAGTTTGTATACCCTTGCAGTTATAATTATTAAATTTAATTAGAAATTCTTAAAAATACATAAAATGATATTCGTATAAGATAATAAGTCAAAAGACACCGAAGCTATAATTTGTTTCATATTATTTTCCCACCAATTTTCCGATCGTTCCTATGGCAGCTATAAAATATAGTCGTCCGATTTTTTTAAAATTAAATTCAAAACTAATTAAAAAATGTTATTACCAAGCGTAGGAGGTTACATTATAAAAAACACCAAAGACCTCTCCTCTGCCGCGGCGACTCTTCTCCTGCCGCTACTAATACATACGTCTATACATAAGCATTGAACGCTGCTCTGCCGGCGTCTCTGGCGGTACAGCACTCTCCTAACTGTACGAAGAATTGTAATAGAGTTAAGAATTATTCAATAAAGATAACTCTAACGAAAAGGTTGGCCTGGACTAATTATTTGGACAACGTTTAAAATTAGTCTCATCAAGACCCATCGATTGACGCAAAAAAAGTTTGCCACGCACACTCTAACCCAGTCGGACCGTCAGGCATGTGGTGTTTGATTCCACAATAATTTCCATAGGAAAAATTCAGGGGTTGGCACCACGTGAACTTTTTCAGGGTATTTCAGGGGGAATTTTTTCGACGATGCGTTCGCTGCTGGTGAAGGAAATGTAGGACATAGGAAATTCCCTTAGAAGCGAGTGCAAAGAAAATAATTTTTAAACAAACTTATATATATAAATTTGTTTTCCCCGAACATTTAAAACCTAATCAAAAGGAAATCACTTAGTTAACGTTGATAGTGAAACAAAATACAATTTTAACTATACTTAAATATGTGAAAAAATAAAAACATTAGCAGATTGTAACTCTTAAATTGTCCAAATAATAACGATTAAAATAAATAATAGTGTGTAACGTACAATGACCTTTAAAAGCATATAAATAAATATGTTTTAATGCAAAAAGTAAGTAAAAAAAATATTTGTACAAATTTCGATTTCTAAAATATACATATATCGAAATCGAAATTTAAAAAAAAAGTGATTTATAGCGTACTATGTTAAAGTAATGGTAAGTATATTGAAAAATTGGTAAAGATTTAGTTGTAGGTTTAAGAAAAGTAATTTAAAACAAATTGAAGTTTATAAAATCAAGAAACACTAAATTGCAACTCAGGGGTGCAACAATGCTATCGAATGTACATGCAATTTGTCTCCACCCCTTGAATTTGGTGTGCTGCGTTGAAGTGTACGGAGAACTCTTGTTAACTGTAGTTTTTCTAACATATGACAGTATAATAAGATTATTAGATATGTTAATAAAACTAGATTTGTGTTACCGGCGGAGCCTGCCGCAGTAGCGAGTGTGGCCGTTGTTTTTGTATATGTATGTACACAAAGATAAAAACGGAACAATACCCGTTTGATATTGTCTCCTCAATTTTCACATATCACCTTTTACATATCAAATTGATACGAATTCATATCAATATAATACGGATTCATATCAACATTTCTAATTGATATGATTTTACAACATTTTAATATAAACTCGTATTAATTTGATATGTTTTTCATATCAAACGCAACATCGAAAAGTCTTCGAAAAAAAGTATTACTGTGCTTTCGTATTTTTTGTGTATTTATGGTATATAGTATGGTACTAAAGACATTTTTTTGACTGAATTGCCGCCGTCACTCTAACTTTCGACGAAATGTGAAATTGTACAAAAGTGAAACATTTACGTATGTTGTTTATATTTTTTTGCTCATCATTATACCCGTTACTCGTAGAGTAAAAGGGTATACTAGATTCGTCGGAAAGTATGTAACAGGCAGAAGGAAGCGTTTCCGACCCCATAAAGTATATATATTCTTGATCAGGATCACTAGCCGAGTCGATCTAGCCATGTCCGTCTGTCTGTCCGGATGAACGCTGAGGTCTCGGAAACTATGA
This sequence comes from Drosophila suzukii, assembly GCF_043229965.1. Classification (NCBI taxonomy): domain Eukaryota; kingdom Metazoa; phylum Arthropoda; class Insecta; order Diptera; family Drosophilidae; genus Drosophila; species Drosophila suzukii. The sequence goes on along the minus strand of NW_027255939.1, from coordinate 2,142,070 downwards.
GATTTGGAGTGCAGATTCCTGAGCTTCTTACGCAGCGCAAGTTTGTTTCAGTAGAGTGCCACGCCCACTCTAACGCCCACAAACCGCGAAAACCTGTGACGCCCACAATTTTTATGCTAGATAAAAAATTTTAGCTGAAATGTATTGGTCTCGTAAATACCTATCGATTGGTTCAAAAAAAAAATTTGCCACGCCCACTCTAACGCCCATAACGCTTAAATCTGTATACCGCCGGTAGGTGGCGCATTTTATTCTCGCTTTGCTACTTGCATATCTCTATTTAGCTGAGTAACGGGTATCTGATAGTCGAGGTACTCGACTATAGCGTTCTTCCTTGTTTTTAATTGTAAATACTTGAAGTTTGTCTAATTCTAATATTTTTATTTCTTGGACACTGTAACGTGCTTTTCGGTGGCTGACTACACAGACTGCACTACACAAAGTCAAATGGCTGGCAAAGATGCCGAACTGGGCAAGTTGGCGTCCACAACTTCGCTTGGAAACTTCTATCGAGGACAGAGGAATGGCTTCCTGGCGCTGATGCAAAGCTACAGGAGGCATCCGAGTACAGCGTGATCGGTCATTTATTGCTAAGTTCTGGAATTATTTTTATAATTGATCCGAAATGTATAAAAAATAAATATTTACAACGATCTTGTGGGTTTTCAATACTTATTTCTTTATAAGATGCAAGAAAGTAAAAACAAAACTGATTAATAATGATATTACAAACATATCAATCTTGTGGGAACCCGTGTCAGCTGATCGGGATTCGAGCCCAACACGGGATACATAAACTCACCACGACGCGTGGTGGATCGCGTCGTATGTTGAGTTCAAGAAGGAGTCGACGATAAGCAACGAAAGCGAGCGGTAGCGAGCAATAGCGACTGTTCAATAAAAGTTATTAAAACTACTATACGCGTGTTATTACTGGAGTATTACATTGGCGACGAGGATTAAAATCTATTACTGACGGATAAGAAAGACTACTGAGTATTAATAAAATAAACGACCGCTGCCAACGAATGCAGGTAAAGAAAAAAAAGTGCATAAGCTGGAAAAGGGAATAGAGATACATACATATATGTATGTATATATTCCTGCACGTGCAGCGCTCATGTATGTGCGAAATGTACATGCGATGTGTAGTTGTATGTAAATGTGTGAATATGCAAGCTTGGTACGCCACAAAACGAATAAGTGGGTAAAACGTCCGTTCATCGAGAGCCGATTAAATTCAGGCTGATGAAATAAAAAGAAAAGAAGAGACAAGAAAAAGGAAACTGGAAAAGTTTCGATCACGTCCGTTCATCGAGAGCCGATTAAATTCAGGCTGATGAAGTAAAAAAAAGAAGAAAAGAAGAAAAAAAAAAGGAAAGAAGGGACAAGAAAAAGGAAACGGGAAAAGTTTCGATCACGCCACGAAAAATAGGTGGGTGAAGCAAGTGTGCGGATTAAATTCCTGCAGATCTAAAGAGAAGAAACACACCACGAAAAGAAAAATAAGAAAGAGGTGGTGGTAGATGAGAGAGAGATTTAAGTGCAAAAGCGAATGCAAAAAGGCATAGCAAAAGCGCATGTTTAAGAGCGTAGTGGAGTTGAAAATAAAGCAAATGATAATAACAACGAATTGTTATTATTGGAGCTGAAAAAAAGTTGGTTATTATTTTTCTTGAATTTCAGTAATCTACCGAAATGGCGGAGCTAAAACCATTTCTATTTCAAGCATTTGACAAGGCGTTGTGGAGAAATGAGTGGGAGACATGGCTGCGCTCTTTTACCATCTACATAGAGTCGGAGGAGATAACGTCTGTGTACAAAAAGCGAAATAAGTTGCTGCACCTGGGTGGACCGCAGTTGCAGGCAGTGGTGTACAACTTACCCGGGGCACTTGTTGCGTTCGACGAGGAAGCCAATAATGACATTTTTACACCTCTAGTGGAGAAATTAACCGAGTATTTTTCTCCACAACGGAACTCGGTTTTCGAGAGGCACCTTTTCCGGACTATGGTTCCTGTGGAAGGTGAAGGCTTTACCGAATTCTTAATGCGTTTGCGTCGACAAGTTGCAAAGTGCTCTTTCGGCGAAACCAAGAAGGAAATTGAGGAGATCTGTCTCAAAGACAAAATCATAGATGTCTGGGCGCCGGTGGACTTAAAAAGGAAGCTCTTGGAGAACGAATTTACTTTAAATGATTTTGTAAAGATGTGTCACATCGAAGAGCAGGTTAACAGGCAGACAGAGACGATGGGTGCAGCTGGCCAACAAAGCACAATTCAGAGAGTTTCACATCAAAAGACACGAAACCCTGATACACTGCAAGAATGTGGTCGTTGCGGGAGAAAGGGACATAGGGAGAACAGCCCAGATTGCCCAGCACGAAGCGCCACATGCAGGAAATGCTCAAAGATTGGACACTTCGCACGGAAATGCAAGACCGAAATAAGAGCAGGCAACCACGACGCGGACGGGCCTTGGGCAAAACGGGCACGGCGTACAGACACACACATCAGGCTGGTTAATTGTGCTGTGCACGTCTGTGCACGACGGAGAAAAGTCAGCAAACTCTGATTGTTTTCGAGTAGCCACCAAGGGGAATAATCCCCAAATGGAACGATGTTCAGATAAGGCTTTCAATTGATCCAACGGTGGTGCCTGTCAAACAACCCATGAGGCGAGTCCCGACGGCGCTGGAGCACAAGGTAATCGCAAAACTAGAGGAAGCCCTAAAATTTGATATTATAGAGCCGGTAACTGGGCCGAGCGCTTGGATATCGCCAGTGGTCATCGTGTTAAAAGAATGTGGAGATATTCGAATGTGTTTGGACATGCGCAGAGCCAATAAGGCCATAAAAAGGGAAAATTATCCTCTTCCGACGTTCGACTCATTGATGACCAAATTGAAGAACGCTAAATACTTTTCTCGGCTTGACCTAAAGAACGCCTATCATCAACTTGAGCTTGACGTTGCGAGCCGGGAGATAACGACATTCATTACACATCGTGGGCTGTTCAGGTATAAGAGGTTGCTATTTGGAGTGAACTCAGCTCCGGAGATTTTCCAGAGGCTTATGGAGGAGATGCTGGCACAGTGCCCAAATGCCATAAACTATATTGACGATGTTATAGTTTTTGGCAATACCCTCGCGGAGCACGACATGGCGCTGAGCGCGGTGAAAGATGTTTTTGTGGGCCTTAATGTGGTGCTCAACGAGGAGAAGTGTGTTTGGCGGACAACTAAGCTGAAATTTCTTGGTCATATCCTCTCTGACAAAAGGATTGAGGCGGATCCAGGCAAGATTGAGGTAATACAAAACTTTAGAGAACCCAAAAATAAGGAAGAGCTCCGCAGCTTTTAGGGTTTGGTCACGTATGTTGGAAAGTTTATACCAGACTTGGCGGATACGACAGAGCCATTGAGAGGATTGCTCAAATTGAACGAGAAATTCATATGGGGTGAGGCGCAGAAGTTAGCTTTTAAACAATTAAAGGAAAAGGTTTCGGTAGTACCCATGCTGTCCTATTTTACCTTGACTGATCGGACTAAGTTGATTGCGGACGCTAGTCCGGTAGCGTTAGGAGCGGTATTGGTGCAACTAGACAAAGATAAAATTCCCCGTATTATCTCGTTCGCCAGCAAGAGTTTATCGGAGGTAGAAAAAAGGTACTCTCAAACAGAAAAGGAAAGTCTCGCGTTAGTCTGGGCGGTAGAAAAGTTTTATTTTTATTTGATCGGATTAGAATTTGACCTAGTAACAGACCACAAGCCTCTGGAGGCTATATTTAAGCCCACTTCCAGACCTCCAGCCCGCATCGAAAGGTGGCTTTTACGCCTACAATCTTACCGTTTCCGAGTCGTGTATAAGCCAGGAAAAGAAAACATCGCAGACTCATTGTCGAGACTGTCCCAGGAAACCGAGTCAAACTCATTCGATTGGCAGGGGGAGAAAAACATTTTTCATATCGTCTCAAATTCAATTCCAGTTTCGTTATCAATCTCAGAGATAGCAGAAAGTAGTACTCATGATGAGGGGATAATGGATGCAATGACGTGCCTAAAGGAGGATTCGTGGAAGCTAGCTACATCGAGTCCATTCTATCCGTTTCGATTTGAAGTGTCGACGCTCGGTAATTTGCTGCTAAGAGGAACAAAGATAGTGATTCCGAAAAATCTGCGACGGAAAGTGTTGGAGTTAGCACATGAGGGTCACCCAGGCGAGACAGCAATGAAGCGGCGACTCCGATCGAAAGTATGGTGGCCACGAATGGACAGAGAAGCTGAAGAGTTCGTTAAAACCTGTCGTAGCTGCATTTTGGTGTCTGCTCCGGTACGTCTGGCCCCAATGAAGAGGCACTCGTTGCCAAATGGCCCATGGAAGTGTTTGGCAACCGATCTGTTAGGCCCGCTACCAAACGGAGAATACATTTTGGTACTAATCGATTATTACTCTCGATATATGGAGTACAAAATAACGAGGAGCATCACATCAAAAATTATAATAAACGAGATGGAGGAAATTTTCGCAAGGCTAGGTTTTCCCCAAACATTAACAGCGGACAACGGTCGCCAGTTTATAAGCGCGGAATTCAAAGAATTTTGTACAACAAACGGGATCGAGTTGCGTACAACTCCTCCATATTGGCCACAAGCGAACGGCGAGGTGGAGAATATGAATAAATCGCTGGTTAAACGTCTCAAAATTGCATATGCGAGTAGAAGTAACAATAAGAAGGAGTTGCAAAAGTTCGTTCTTATGTATAATGTAACACCGCATAGTACAACGGGTGCAGCTCCAACCCAGCTGATGTACAATCGGACGATTCGAGATAGAATTCCCGGAATTGAGGATATTTCGGATCAGGATGTGGACTCGGAGGAAAGAGATAGGGACATGTGCCAGAAAGAAAAAGGGAAGAAGGTAGCAGATGCAGCTAGAGGAGCAAAAGATATTCAATTAACTGTAGGTGACAGGGTTCTAATTAAAAATGTTATTTTCCCCCACAAGCTAACACCAACGTTCGATCCAACGGTTTACGAGGTGACCAGCAGAGACGGTGATGTGGTCCAGGTAACCGGAAATGGGAAGTCGTATACCAGGAACGCCAGTCACCTCAAGAAAGTCGAATCCTCTGCTGCAGTTCAGCCGAAGGAGGGCCAATCCCCGAAAAGGACTGATGAATCATTCCCGGCCAAACCAATTGACGCGGAGCTCACCTCACAGATGCCACAGGGAGGTCTAAAACTGCGTCTGAAAAAAAAAGGAGAGATGTGGGAACCCGTGTCTGCTGATCGGGATTCGAGCCCAACACGGGATACATAAACTCACCACGACGCGTGGTGGATCGCGTCGTATGTTGAGTTCAAGAAAGAGTCGACGATAAGCAACGAAAGCGAGCGGTAGCGAGCAATAGCGACTGTTTAATAAAAGTTATTAAAACTACTATACGCGTGTTATTACTGGAGTATTACAAATCTGATATGAAAGTATATAAGATATATCAGTTTGAAATTAAAGCACATCAGTTGGATATTAAAAAATACCACAATTTGGTCACAACTTTCATATGTGCGCATATCAATCTAGTATGAAAAATACCAGATTAATATGTTCGAAAATATGAAAATGATATGGCAATAGGGATTAAAATGGAATGTCCGTCAAATTAGCGTCGGTGACTTAGCGGCGCTGGCGGAACGGTGGAATCTGGAACATGGGGCCAATTTTTATTTTTTGTTTTTCTCGGCTTTTTGGGGCCGAATCGAAAAATATTAAATGCAAAATTGTTTAAAATAAAAATATCTATCGATCTAGATAGCTTGCAAACATATCCGACTTCTAGAAATTTATTAAAAATCTATTTAAAAAATCGGGTCCCCACAATTTCGTTTATTGCTCCCCTCACAGAGGTTGTACCAATATGCACGGTTAACCTGGTTATTGGGCGTTAATTCAAGTTTCTTGTCAGAAAGTATCATTGAGCTAAAGCCGTCAGTTTTTGAGAAAATAGCTTAACAGTGATGGCACCTCGGATTTTCCCCATACAAAAAAGGGGGGCAAATAGTAAATTGCACAGGGCTCCACTCTCAGACGTTGTACCAACATGCACGGTATATTGGCAGATTGAATATCGCCTAAAGCAAGTTCAGTGCAAAAATCATAACGATAAAGCCGTTAGTTTTTGAGAAAATCGCTTTACAGTAGGGGGAAGATAAATAATTAAAAGAAGTGGCGCCAGATTAAAATTTGAACCAGTAAGTTCCAAGACATGAACCACTATGTAATAAATGTATTCAGGACACTAACCATATGGCAAAAAATTATGTTTCGACGCTATCTCTATTTGAAATAATTTTGACTTTCACAGACGTTGTACCAACATGCACGGTACCTCGTTGGAAAGGAAATTCATTTTACTAATTAAAAATTGTGGTTCGGCGAACGAAAAGCCGACAGTTTTTGAGAAAAAAGCATAATGCGTGGTTTGCATCTCATTTGTAACAAAATGGTTCACCCTGTTCTAAGCGCCGCTAAGTCACCGACGCTAATTTGACGGACATATTTTTTAATTAGTAAAATGAATTTCCTTTCCAACGAGGTACCGTGCATGTTGGTACAACGTCTGTGAAAATCAAATTAATTAAAAATAGAGATAGCGTCGAAACATTATTTTTTTCCCATATGGTTAGTGTCTTGGGAGCTTAGAACAGGGTGAACAATTTTGTTACAAATGAGATGCCCACAACGCACTATGATTTTTTCTCAAAAACTGACGGCTTTTCGTTCGCCGAACCGCATTTGTTATTTAGTAAAATGAATTTCCTTTCCAACGAGGTACCGTGCATGTTGGTACAACGTCTGTAAAAGTCAAAATTATTACAAATAGAGATAGCGTCGAAACATAATTTTTTGCCATATGGTTAGTGTCCTGAATACATTTTTTACATAGTGGTTCATGTCTTGGAACTTACTGGTTCAAATTTTAATCTGGCGCCACTTCTTTTAATTATTTATCTTCCCCCACTGTAAAGCGATTTTCTCAAAAACTAACGGCTTTATCGTTATGATTTTTGCACTGAACTTGCTTTAGGCGATATTCAATCTGCCAATATACCGTGCATGTTGGTACAACGTCTGAGAGTGGAGCCCTGTGCAATTTACTATTTGCCCCCCTTTTTTGTATGGGGAAAATCCGAGGTGCCATCACTGTTAAGCTATTTTCTCAAAAACTGACGGCTTTAGCTCAATGATACTTTCTGACAAGAAACTTGAATTAACGCCCAATAACCAGGTTAACCGTGCATATTGGTACAACCTCTGTGAGGGGAGCAATAAACGAAATTGTGGGGACCCGATTTTTTAAATAGATTTTTAATAAATTTCTAGAAGTCGGATATGTTTGCAAGCTATCTAGATCGATAGATATTTTTATTTTAAACAATTTTGCATTTAATATTTTTCGATTCGGCCCCAAAAAGCCGAGAAAAACAAAAAATAAAAATTGGCCCCATGTTCCAGATTCCACCGTTCCGCCAGCGCCGCTAAGTCACCGACGCTAATTTGACGGACTTCTACATGTACATCATTTTGATCGAGGTCGATCAATATGTCAGGTTGACCGAGATGTAAACATAAACAAAATAGTATTAAGTGTGAACATAATGTTATGCATTGTATTTTAGTGTGTACTTTCTGTTGTAAACATATGTGAATATATACTAATGTAAGCATATGTAAATATATACTAAATAGTATTAAGTGTGATTATAATGTTATATAGTGCATTGTATTTTAGTGTGTACTTTCTATAATGTAACTTTAGGTTAAGCTTCGATAAGATAACAGATATCGATTACATGGTAAACTCGATTGTCGAGACAAATAGGCCACTTGTAATGGAAGAAAAAAAGAAAATAGGCGAACATTAAAAGAGAAGAAATAAAATCATTAAATTAAAAAAGCATCATTTAAAATTTTTACATTATAATAGTTAAAGTATTTGATATTATTATGTGTTCTTAATATCTTTCAACATGCATCAAAATTGTTTATCAACACGGCTTTTAAACAGCTTGTAGACAGCTCGTGAGCAACTAATGGGGTTATTTTGATTTCTTAACTAGTTTTACAATCACAAGATACATCTTCCCCCAACATAATCGGACATATTACGCTAAGATATCAATCTTCAGATATTTTGGTTGTGCGATCTTTCTCACGTACACAGCAAACACATTGAATATCAGACTGCAAGTTTTTACTTCACACCGAAAGTTGTCTAGAGGTCAAGAATTTTAGATCATTCTTAACAAGAGACTATAACAGCTCGTAGAAGTTAATAGCAGCTAGTAACCAGCTAATAACAACTGGTAAACAACAAGTTAACAGATACTAAACAGCTAGTAACCAGCTTATAACATCTAGAAAACAACTAGTATACATCTACTAAACATGTAGTAACCAGCTAATAACATCTAGTAAACAACTAGTAGACATCTACTAAACAGATAGTAACCATCGAATAACAGCTTGTAATCAAAGTCCAAGCAGCTCAACCCCTATCATAAGTCAAGAAAACCAGCTCAGTATTGTAATTAAAGGGTTTATTAACTTATTCAAAATCTTAGACAATGATGCCGAGCTCATACAAATAGTGTACAAACAGAATAGAACTAGAAAACTGGAAGTAGAAAAATAGTTGGAAACCAGAATCAGATATTACCAGGTCCCAACACCTCTATCATTAACTTGAATCAGAAATTAAATTAAGAGACGAACCTATCTATGGGAACCAAGCAAAAATCAGTGTTTGGAACGAAGGTTAATAACCGTTATATTTCTTACAGAAGCTGGAGGCAAAAAATTAATTATATACAAATATATATAATATATATATTTAATAATAAATTTAATGAAATATGATAACAATAATAAGATAAGTAAAAATATTAAATGATCCTACAATATATGTTTCTGACTGTAAATAAAACTACAGGTTCAAAAGAAGGAAAGTATTTTGTTCAATGAGGTACGTCGGCTACTTGAGAGTTTATGCACGGTCGTAACTTCATCCCTTATCAATGGTCTTGAGATGTATGATATTATCAGGTAATGATATTTCACGGCAAGTCGGTTTTTCGTAAGCGAGGTTTATGATCGGGGTAGGTCTTGCGTGTTTATGGATCATTTGCGGACGAAAGAGAATATTCTCATTTATAGTTAATGATTCTGGGACGTAATGGCTAACACATCTGAGAAACATTACCTTGTGTGCTTTGATTATTCTTAATAAGAGACTATTGCAACTCATAACACTAGTCGGTATGACTACTACCCTAAAAAATTTTAAATCTGAAAATAATCTTCAAAGCCAAAATCTATTTATAACTAATAACCTACTGTTACCCTCTCATCAACGTTTCTGTACCATAAAAAAAATTGTTGGGATTTGTTGAGGATAGTTGTGTTAAAACCCGTATTTTCACACTACTGACAATATTAAACTAACGGCCTCTTACTCCCATTTCTTCCAGCCCACGCGATCTTTCTGCATTGACTCCTGGACACTTCTTGGTTGGAGGACAACTAACCACATCTAGACAAGGTCAGACAGGATTTTTTTTAAAAGATGGAGCCACATGGTTCCTTCTAAGCGGATCTTGCCCAACAATAATACATGTGCTCGAACAAGAGGCCAGCGAGCTATATGATGGTCAACAACTGTTCGATCATAATCGACGACGGAAAGGAGTCCTGGATCTGGTAGGAAATCTCGCCAGCGGGCTAGTTGGAGTACCAGAATCCCAATATGCACAAAACATGGAAAACGTCATCCGCAGGATTCAAGCAAAGTAATTATACAATACGCATCTGCTCAAAAATCAAACTTCGATTTTAGATAGCACTGTCACGGAGTTCTCTGGCCGGGGTAAAGCCTCAGTCGGGGCCAAGGAACCTATACAAGAAATTTATATAGAAGGGTGGAACCTGTAGCAGGAATTTGTATGAAAGATGGCAGCACGAGGTACTGAGAGGGACGATCGGCCTGCTTGGTGGGGAACTTGGAGGGGTCCCGCTGAGAACGATCTCGGATGTTCTCGGAGTCTACGGGGTTTCTACACTCCGGATGTTCTCGGAGTCTACGAGGGTTCTACACTCCGGATATTCTCGGAGACTACGGGGATTCTATAGTGGGAGCTCTCGGCCGAGATGCGCCGCGTGGATGCGAAACCAAAACACGCGCCGTTGATCTGGGTCGGGAAAGGGTAGGAGAAGGAGGAGGGGAGTGTAGGGGTAGAAATAACATACGGGGTTTTTTTTTATGCTTGTATGCGTGTATTTTTGGTGCGCTGATCGGTGTTGCGCAGATCGACAAGAGCCTAAAACACTAAACGGAAAAGGTGTGGCGTCGGGCGAGGGTTTGGAGACGCAAGGCTGACTTGAGTCCCCGGCGGATCAGCGCGTATCTTGTCACGTGTGTGTCGGTTGTGGCGTGAAGGAGGGATGCTCGGACACGCGTCCACTCTCGGCGAAAAGTAAAAACGGAAGAGGCCGAGCTTAGCAATCAGAATCGCACTTCAGTCCAGCGTCGCGCTCGCTGAAGCAGTTCCCCGCTATCGGTGGTGCTACCGATTGCGGGCCTCACGAGTGCGATAACGCGTTAGGGGGCTTTGTCTAGGGTGCGTGTCTTGGCTCAGAATTAATACTACTTTAATTAGTTTTCCTTAGTTCCTATTTAATTCATAACGTTGGACTTCATGTCCGATCTTAAAGCTAATAGAGAAACTATGACTATGATAACAATTGAGAAGGGTAGCTATTGAGTGGTGTAGGTTTTATTTAGGATAGCTGTGTTGGATATATTAATACATATAGAAATTATAGCTATAAGTGTTCTGCACACGTTCTGCTCTGGAGTATATCTCTGTCTCGACTACTTTACATTTTCAGAGTCTGGTAACATTATTAAAAGGGACTATTCTACACTAATATTCAAGGTTTGGTATATACTATACAAGGCGCTGTTCACAGTCGGCCTCTCCTGACAAATCTTTGCGTCCTCGCAGGATTCATGGGGTGGATCATTTTCCAAATCGTCATCTTCGTCTGGCTCCTCCGGTACAGGAGCTGAAAGGGAGAGCATTTAGTTGTACTATTTACCATGGTATTAATGCTCCACTGGATTGATCGGATATTGTCATCCCAACGCTTATCGATGTCATTGGAAGGCAACAACATTGACAAAATGATGCGATTTCTGCGCTCTGCGTGACCATTGGCTCTGGGCGTTCTTACAGCATTTAAAATGTGCTTTACATTATTTGACTTGCAGTACTTTTCGAAATCTTTTGATGTAAATGCTGTACCACGATCTGTTACCATTCGGTCTGGCATTACCAGGTAGCTGGTTACATCTTCCAGGACATACAGGACGTGTTTAGATGCTGTACTTTTCACCGCTCGTACAATGGTGAATTTGGTGAATGCATCGACTATTACAAGAATATGCTCGTTGCTCTATCGACGACTTTAGGGCATTGCAGTCGGTAATAACCTTTATCTTTTTGCCATAAATGTAATACTTGAATGGCTCCAACGATTCCACGACGACTAGAGCCTCAAGTTCGTAGCTGTGATAATTTTTTTCCGGTCTGGAAGTAGCTCGGCTATAATAAGCGATTAGTTTCAGCTGGTCCTCCTCATGCTGTAGCAAAACTCCGGCTAAACCAACGGCGCTGGCATCCGTATGTAGTTCATGCTCTGCGTCTAAACGACAGCTGGTGACAAATGGATTTGATACTAAGCATTTTTTTAATTCGTCGAAGGCTTCTTCTTGTGGCGCTTTCCAAGAAAATGGCTGATCCTTGCGCAATAGGATTCTCAATGGCTCTGAAATGATGGCATATCCAGCAACGAATTTTCGGAAATAGCCAGTGAGACCCAAAAACTTTCTCACATCGGTAACATTGGCTGGTTTCGGGAACATTCTGATGGCGTTCGTCTTAACTTCTCCAGGACTGATTCCTTCTACGTGTATCTGGTGACCAAGGAATGTTATTGACTGCTTATATACCTCACATTTGTCCAGGTTTAACGTTAATCCGCACTCCTTTAAAATTTTCACACTTAAACTTTCGGCTCTCTGGGGCTGACAACGTGATGATGTCCTGCTTTAGCAGTTCGTCGACCATTCTGCTTACGATTTCTTTCTTTGGCTCGGAAACTCGGTATGGGGCTTGTGCTACTACCTGATTGCTTTCGACGGTGATATCTGCTTTGACCACGCTTGTCTTCCCTATGCCTTCCAATCCTGTAGAGAAAACATCGGCGAAGTTCTGCAGTAGGCTGCGCATCTGCTTACTCTCTTTGTCGTTCTCAAAATTTTCCAACAGCTTCGCGAAATTGGTGCCTACAGGGGTTGTCGGCTGATGGACTGCTCGCTTGATTTTAGAATCAACTGACTCAAAGTTGAGCTCGAGATGAGCGGAGAGGATGACGTCCTGTCCCAACAGAAAGTCCTCCTGCAATAGATCGTTGTCTGCTATATACACTTTCGCTGTAATCGTTTTCCCATCGATATCCATATCCACAGGCATTGCTTCTGTGAGGATACATGAACCTCGGCATATGCCTCTGATCTTCATAGAGCACTTGTGGCGCTTGGCGTTAATGTGCTCGGCAACCGATTGTCGGATGAGACTGGCTTGACTACCTGTGTCGATGAAGGCGCTGTAATCATGCGAGTGTACGCAGATTCTCCTAGTGAAAAGCTTGTCCTGATTTGCGGCTCCTAAACGCATGACATTGGTGGCTTGGCAACTTCCATTTGGCTCGTGAACTTGTTGCCTTTAGTACAGCGCGACATTTTCTTGTCCTTCGGACACGAATTAGCAAAGTGACCCCTTTCTCCGCAGGCTTAACATCGCTGTCTGGCTTCTGCTCGAAGTTGCTGGCTTTCGGTGAATACTCTTTCTTGCTCGTACTTGACCGACCTCGATTAACGATATACGATTCGGCTGCATCACGAAGGTGTTTCATTATGGCGAAATGAATTGCTGCAATACTGATTTGCAATTCTCGATGCTGTAGACCTGCGCGAACATATGATGATCGCTGCCTCGCTGAGCTTGTAGCGCACCCCAAGGGCTGACATCCTGAAACAGTACTCCTTTACCGTCTCCTTTGATCGCCTGATTGCATTGGCCATGTTGATATGCACTTCTGCTTCGTCTGGTTTTGCGCCGAACTCGTCCTTTATATCTTCGGCGAAGTTTTTCCACGTAGTGTGTTGAATGGGTGATGAATCTAGCCAAATCTTGGCTGGACCTTTTAGCTTTGTATAAATGGCGAGTAACAGGAACTTCTCGTCCCACTGGTAAGCATCAACCACTTTGTTGACACGATCGATGAACTGGTTGACTGAAATAGCGTTGTCGTCGCTGGGATCAAATTCTGGCAAGGTGTTGGCAATTTCCTTGACTGAAGCTTGCCTCACGTTGTTAGTGGCCTGTACAGGAATGCTCTCGTTGTTGATCTCGTTGATATCCAAATCGATTATTTGGTGCTGTTGCTGATTTCCTGCATGTGCTGGTGCTGCGTTTCCCATTTGAACGGTAACTAATTGAGCTAACATGTCCTTTAGTTCCTTCATCTCGTTTTGCAATTGTGAAATTGCTGCTGACTGTGCTGACATCGTTTCTTCTTGCTGCATGTTGATACCCACTGCTGCTGGCAGTTCTATGTCCTCCGATTGTTCAAACTCTACTAGTCTTTGAACCAATTCGGCTCTGGTGCCCGAAACTGACACGTTTCTAGTTCTCAGCAGGAATCTTAGCACGTCGCCTTTAAGTTCTGCTATCTTCGGCATTTTAATGTTGTTTTAGCGACTAGGTTGGCAGTTCTCTTTGCGAGCGAGACAACTATATGTACCTCACAAAGTTCTGCATCTGCTTCCTTGTATGCATGTATGTACTCCGGCTTCTAGAGAATTCTGACTTGCATCGACTTGCGAAAGTCACCAATACTCACAACCGCTTTGTGTGTATGTGCTTTGGCTTCTCTTGAGACTTCTGCTGCTCTTGAGACTTCTGCGGCCACAGGCTCACTAAGAATCCTGCTCTGCTTTGCTTGAATCCGCCTGCCACGTAGAACTGGAACACATCCGTAATTTGCAATTTCAGCTGTCACATAGACCTGGGAACACATCCCGCATCCCACAAAAGCGATTCGTTTCAGCTGGTCCTCCTCATGCTGTAGCAAAACTCCGGCTAAGCCAACGGCGCTGGCATCCGTATGTAGTTCATGCTCTGCGTCTAGACGACAGCTGGTGACAACTGGATTTGATACTAAGCATTTTTTTAATTCGTCGAAGGCTTCTTCTTGTGGCGCTTTCCAAGAAAATGGCTGATCCTTTCGCAATAGGATTCTCAATGGCGCTGAAATGATGGCATATCCAGCAACGAATTTTCGGAAATAACCAGTGAGACCCAAAAACTTTCTCACATCGGTAACATTGGCTGGTTTCGGGAACATTCTGATGGCGGTCGTCTTAACTTCTCCAGGACTGACTCCTTCTACGTGTATCTGGTGACCAAGGAATGTTATTGACTGCTTATATAACTCACATTTGTCCAGGTTTAACGTTAATCCGCACACCTTTAAAACTTTCAGGATCCTCTCAAACTTCTTGTACATCTCATCAAATGTTTGACTGCCAATAAGGATGTCGTCCATGTAGTGCATCATGTCGCCTTTCTGCACTCCCTTTTGTAACTCTGCCATGAGTCGATTGAAAACCGCTGGTGTGTTCTTCAATCCGAACGGAAGTCGCTTGAATTCGTATAATCCATCTGTGGTGATGAATGCAGTAAACTTTCGGCTCTCTGGAGCTATCTCTATCTGATAGTATCCACTGTTGAGGTCTAGGGATAAGAAGTACTTAAATCTTTTCGCCTGCTGAAGACGTTCTTTGATGTTCGGCACTGGAAAATTCTCCTTCTTGATCAGCTTGTTTAGGCGGCGGTAATCGACGCACATTCGTTCGCTACCATTCGGCTTCTTGATGAGCACCACCGGGCGGCGTACTCTGATGTTGACAACGTGATGATGTCCTGCTTTAGCAGCTCGTCGACCATTCTGCTTACGATTTCTTTCTTTGGCTCGGAAACTCGGTATGGGGCTTGTGCTACTACCTGATTGCTTTCGACGGTGATATCTGCTTTGACCACGCTTGTCTTCCCTATGCCTTCCAATCCTGTAGAGAAAACATCGGCGAAGTTCTCCAGTAGGCTGCGCATCTGCTTACTTTCTTTGTCGTTCTCAAAATTTTCCAACAGCTTCGCGAAACTGGTGCTTACAGGGGTTGTCGGCTGATGGACTGCTCGCTTGATTTTAGAATCACCTGACTCAAAGTCGAGCTCGAGATGAGCGGAGAGGATGACGTCCTGTCCCAACAGAAAGTCCTCCTGCAATAGATAGTTGTCTGCTATATACACTTTCGCTGTAATCGTCTTCCCATCGATATCCATATCCACAGTCATTGCTTCTGTGAGGATACATGAACCTCCGCAAATGCCTCTGATCTTCATAGAGCACTTGTGGCGCTTGGCGTTAATTTGCTCGGCAACCGATTGTCGGATGAGACTGGCTTGACTACCTGTGTCGATGAAGGCGCTGTAATCATGCGAGTGTACGCAGATTTTCCTAGTAAAAAGCTTGTCCTGACTTGCGGCTCCTAAACGCATTTCATTGGTGGCTTGGCAACTTCCATTTGGCTCGTGAACTTGTTGCATTTAGTACAACGTGACATTTTCTTCTCCTTCGGTCACGAATTAGCAAAGTGTCCCCTTTCTCCGAAGTTATAACATACTACGGATTCCTTTGACCTTGGTGGTTTAACATCGCTGTCTGGCTTCTGCTCGAAGTTGCTGGCTTTCGGTGAATACTCTTTCTTGCTTGTACTTGACCGACCTCGATTAACGATATATGATTCGGCTGCATCACGAAGGTGTTTCATTATGACGAAATGAATTGCTGCAATACTGTTTTGCAATTCTCGATGCTGTAGACCTGCGCGAACATATCTGATGATCGCTGCCTCACTGAGCTTGTAGCGCACCCCAAGGGCTGACATCCTGAAACAGTACTCCTTTACCGTCTCCTTTGATCGCCTATTTGCATTGGCCATGTTGAAATGCACTTCTGCTTCGTCTGGATTTGCGCCGAACTCGTCCTTTATAGCTTCGGCAAAGTTTTTCCACGTAGTGTGTAGAATGGGTGATGAATCTAGCCAAATATTGGCTGGACCTTTTAGCTTTGTATAAATGGCCAGTAACAGGAACTTCTCGTCCCACTGGCAAGCATCAACCACTTTGTTGACACGATCGATGAACTGGTTGACTGAAATAGCGTTGTCGTCGCTGGGATCAAATTCTGGCAAGGTGTTGGCAATTTCCTTGACTGAAGCTTGCCTCACGTTGTTAGTGGCCTGTACAGGAATGCTCTCGTTGATATCCAAATCGATTATTTGGTGCTGTTGCTGATTTCCTGCATGTGCTGGTGCTGCGTTTCCCATTTGAACGGTAACTAATTGAGCTAACATGTCCTTTAGTTCCTTCATCTCGTTTTGCAATTGTGAAATTGCTGCTGACTGTGCTGACATCGTTTCTTCTTGCTGCATGTTGATACCCACTGCTGCTGGCAGTTCTACTTCCTCCGATTGTTCAAACTCTACTAGTCTTTGAACCAATTCGGCTCTGGTGCCCGAAACTGACACGTTTCTAGATCTCAGCAGGAATCTTAGCACGTCGCCTTTAAGTCCTGCTATCTTCGGCATTTTAATGTTGTTTTAGCGACTAGTTTGGCAGTTCTCTTTGCGAGCGAGACAACTATATGTACCTCACAAAGTTCTGCATCTGCTTTCTCACTTGACCAATACACACAAATTCCTTGTATGCATGTATGTACTCCGGCTTCTAGAGAATTCTGACTTGCATCGACTTGCGAAATTCACCAATACTCACAACCGCTTTGTGTGTATGTGCTTTGGCTTCTCTTGAGACTTCTGCTGCTCTTGAGACTTCTGCGGCCACAGGCTCAGTAAGAATCCTGCTCTGCTTTGCTTGAATCCGCCTGCCACGTAGAACTGGAACACATCCGTAATTTGCAATTTCAGCTGTCACATAGACCTGGGAACACATCCCGCATCCCACAAAAGCGATTCGTTTCAGCTGGTCCTCCTCATGCTGTAGCAAAACTCCGGCTAAGCCAACGGCGCTGGCATCCGTATGCAGTTCATGCTCTGCGTCTAGACGACAGCTGGTGACAACTGGATTTGATACTAAGCATTTTTTTAATTCGTCGAAGGCTTCTTCTTGTGGCGCTTTCCAAGAAAATGGCTGATCCTTTCGCAATAGGATTCTCAATGGCGCTGAAATGATGGCATATCCAGCAACGAATTTTCGGAAATAACCAGTGAGACCCAAAAACTTTTTCACATCGGTAACATTGGCTGGTTTCGGGAACATTCTGATGGCGGTCGTCTTAACTTCTCCAGGACTGATTCCTTCTACGTGTATCTGGTGACCAAGGAATGTTATTGACTGCTTATATAACTCACATTTGTCCAGGTTTAACGTTAATCCGCTCACCTTTAAAACTTTCAGGATCCTCTCAAACTTCTCGTACATCTCATCAAATGTTTGACTGCCAATAAGGATGTCGTCCATGTAGTGTATCATGTCGCCTTTCTGCACTCCCTTTTGTAACTCTGCCATGAGTCGATTGAAAACCGCTGGTGTGTTCTTCAATCCGAACGGAAGTCGCTTGAATTCGTATAATCCATCTGTGGTGATGAATGCAGTAAACTTTCGGCTCTCTGGAGCTATCTCTATCTGATAGTATCCACTGTTGAGGTCTAGGGATGAGAAGTACTTAAATCTTTTCGCCTGCTGAAGACGTTCTTCGATGTTCGGCACTGGAAAATTCTCCTTCTTGATCAGCTTGTTTAGGCGGCGGTAATCGACGCACATTCGTTCGCTACCATTCGGCTTCTTGATGAGCACCACCGGGCGGCGTACTCTGATGTTGACAACGTGATGATGTCCTGCTTTAGCAGCTCGTCGACCATTCTGCTTACGATTTCTTTCTTTGGCTCGGAAACTCGGTATGGGGCTTGTGCTACTACCTGATTGCTTTCGACGGTGATATCTGCTTTGACCACGCTTGTCTTCCCTATGCCTTCCAATCCTGTAGAGAAAACATCGGCGAAGTTCTCCAGTAGGCTGCGCATCTGCTTACTCTCTTTGTCGTTCTCAAAATTTTCCAACAGCTTCGCGAAACTGGTGCTTACAGGGGTTGTCGGCTGATGGACTGCTCGCTTGATTTTAAAATCACCTGACTCAAAGTTGAGCTCGAGATGAGCGAAGAGGATGACGTCCTGTCCCAACAGAAAGTCCTCCTGCAATAGATCGTTGTCTGCTATATACACTTTCGCTGTAATCGTCTTCCCATCGATATCCATATCCACAGTCATTGCTTCTGTGAGGATACATGAACCTCCGCAAATGCCTCTGATCTTCATAGAGCACTTGTGGCGCTTGGCGTTAATTTGCTCGGCAACCGATTGTCGGATGAGACTGGCTTGACTACCTGTGTCGATGAAGGCGCTGTAATCATGCGAGTGTACGCAGATTCTCCTAGTAAAAAGCTTGTCCTGATTTGCGGCTCCTAAACGCATGACATTGGTGGCTTGGCAACTTCCATTTGGCTCGTGAACTTGTTGCATTTAGTACAGCGTGACATTTTCTTCTCCTTCGGTCACGAATTAGCAAAGTGTCCCCTTTCTCCGAAGTTATAACATACTACGGATTCCTTTGACCTTGGTGGTTTAACATCGCTGTCTGGCTTCTGCTCGAAGTTGCTGGCTTTCAGTGAATACTCTTTCTTGCTCGTACTTGACCGACCTCGATTAACGAAATACGATTCGGCTGCATCACGAAGGTGTTTCATTATGGCGAAATGAATTGCTGCAATACTGTTTTGCAATTCTCGATGCTGTAGACCTGCGCGAACATATCTGATGATCGCTGCCTCGCTGAGCTTGTAGCGCACCCCAAGGGTTGACATCCTGAAACAGTACTCCTTTACCGTCTCCTTTGATCGCCTGGTTGCATTGGCCATGTTGAAATGCACTTCTGCTTCGTCTGGATTTGCGCCGAACTCGTCCTTTATAGCTTCGGCGAAGTTTTTCCACGTAGTGTGTAGAATGGGTGATGAATCTAGCCAAATCTTGGCTGGACCTTTTAGCTTTGTATAAATGGCGAATTTCCTTGACTGAAGCTTGCCTCACGTTGTTAGTGGCCTGTACAGGAATGCTCTCGTTGTTGATCTCGTTGATATCCAAATCGATTATTTGGTGCTGTTGCTGATTTCCTGCATGTGCTGGTGCTGCGTTTCCCATTTGAACGGTAACTAATTGAGCTAACATGTCCTTTAGTTCCTTCATCTCGTTGCTGCTGACTGTGCTGACATCGTTTCTTCTTGCTGCATGATACCCACTGCTGCTGGCAGTTCTACGTCCTCCGATTGTTCAAACTCTACTAGTCTTTGAACCAATTCGGCTCTGGTGCCCGAAACTGACACGTTTCTAGATCTCAGCAGGAATCTTAGCACGTCGCCTTTAAGTTCTGCTATCTTCGGCATTTTAATGTTGTTTTAGCGACTAGTTTGGCAGTTCTCTTTGCGAGCGAGACAACTATATGTACCTCACAAAGTTCTGCATCTGCTTTCTCACTTGACCAATACACACAAATTCCTTGTATGCATGTATGTACTCCGGCTTCTAGAGAATTCTGACTTGCATCGACTTGCGAAATTCACCAATACTCACAACCGCTTTGTGTGTATGTGCTTTGGCTTCTCTTGAGACTTCTGCTGCTCTTGAGACTTCTGCGGCCACAGGCTCACTAAGAATCCTGCTCTGCTTTGCTTGAATCCGCCTGCCACGTAGAACTGGAACACATCCGTAATTTGCAATTTCAGCTGTCACATAGACCTGGGAACACATCCCGCATCCCACAAAAGCGATTCGTTTCAGCTGGTCCTCCTCATGCTGTAGCAAAACTCCGGCTAAGCCAACGGCGCTGGCATCCGTATGTAGTTCATGCTCTGCGTCTAGACGACAGCTGGTGACAACTGGATTTGATACTAAGCATTTTTTAATTCGTCGAAGGCTTCTTCTTGTGGCGCTTTCCAAGAAAATGGCTGATCCTTTCGCAATAGGATTCTCAATGGCGCTGAAATGATGGCATATCCAGCAACGAATTTTCGGAAATAACCAGTGAGACCCAAAAACTTTCTCACATCGGTAACATTGGCTGGTTTCGGGAACATTCTGATGGCGGTCGTCTTAACTTCTCCAGGACTGATTCCTTCTACGTGTATCTGGTGACCAAGGAATGTTATTGACTGCTTATATAACTCACATTTGTCCAGGTTTAACGTTAATCCGCACACCTTTAAAACTTTCAGGATCCTCTCAAACTTCTCGTACATCTCATCAAATGTTTGACTGCCAATAAGGATGTCGTCCATGTAGTGTATCATGTCGCCTTTCTGCACTCCCTTTTGTAACTCTGCCATGAGTCGATTGAAAACCGCTGGTGTGTTCTTCAATCCGAACGGAAGTCGCTTGAATTCGTATAATCCATCTGTGGTGATGAATGCAGTAAACTTTCGGCTCTCTGGAGCTATCTCTATCTGATAGTATCCACTGTTGAGGTCTAGGGATGAGAAGTACTTAAATCTTTTCGCCTGCTGAAGACGTTCTTCGATGTTCGGCACTGGAAAATTCTCCTTCTTGATCAGCTTGTTTAGGCGGCGGTAATCGACGCACATTCGTTCGCTACCATTCGGCTTCTTGATGAGCACCACCGGGCGGCGTACTCTGATGTTGACAACGTGATGATGTCCTGCTTTAGCAGCTCGTCGACCATTCTGCTTACGATTTCTTTCTTTGGCTCGGAAACTCGGTATGGGGCTTGTGCTACTACCTGATTGCTTTCGACGGTGATATCTGCTTTGACCACGCTTGTCTTCCCTATGCCTTCCAATCCTGTAGAGAAAACATCGGCGAAGTTCTCCAGTAGGCTGCGCATCTGCTCACTCTCTTTGTCGTTCTCAAAATTTTCCAACAGCTTCGCGAAACTGGTGCTTACAGGGGTTGTCGGCTGATGGACTGCTCGCTTGATTTTAAAATCACCTGACTCAAAGTTGAGCTCGAGATGAGCGAAGAGGATGACGTCCTGTCCCAACAGAAAGTCCTCCTGCAATAGATCGTTGTCTGCTATATACACTTTCGCTGTAATCGTCTTCCCATCGATATCCATATCCACAGTCATTGCTTCTGTGAGGATACATGAACCTCCGCAAATGCCTCTGATCTTCATAGAGCACTTGTGGCGCTTGGCGTTAATTTGCTCGGCAACCGATTGTCGGATGAGACTGGCTTGACTACCTGTGTCGATGAAGGCGCTGTAATCATGCGAGTGTACGCAGATTCTCCTAGTAAAAAGCTTGTCCTGATTTGCGGCTCCTAAACGCATGACATTGGTGGCTTGGCAACTTCCATTTGGCTCGTGAACTTGTTGCATTTAGTACAGCGTGACATTTTCTTCTCCTTCGGTCACGAATTAGCAAAGTGTCCCCTTTCTCCGAAGTTATAACATACTACGGATTCCTTTGACCTTGGTGGTTTAACATCGCTGTCTGGCTTCTGCTCGAAGTTGCTGGCTTTCAGTGAATACTCTTTCTTGCTCGTACTTGACCGACCTCGATTAACGAAATACGATTCGGCTGCATCACGAAGGTGTTTCATTATGGCGAAATGAATTGCTGCAATACTGTTTTGCAATTCTCGATGCTGTAGACCTGCGCGAACATATCTGATGATCGCTGCCTCGCTGAGCTTGTAGCGCACCCCAAGGGTTGACATCCTGAAACAGTACTCCTTTACCGTCTCCTTTGATCGCCTGGTTGCATTGGCCATGTTGAAATGCACTTCTGCTTCGTCTGGATTTGCGCCGAACTCGTCCGTTATAGCTTCGGCGAAGTTTTTCCACGTAGTGTGTAGAATGGGTGATGAATCTAGCCAAATCTTGGCTGGACCTTTTAGCTTTGTATAAATGGCGAATTTCCTTGACTGAAGCTTGCCTCACGTTGTTAGTGGCCTGTACAGGAATGCTCTCGTTGTTGATCTCGTTGATATCCAAATCGATTATTTGGTGCTGTTGCTGATTTCCTGCATGTGCTGGTGCTGCGTTTCCCATTTGAACGGTAACTAATTGAGCTAACATGTCCTTTAGTTCCTTCATCTCGTTGCTGCTGACTGTGCTGACATCGTTTCTTCTTGCTGCATGATACCCACTGCTGCTGGCAGTTCTACGTCCTCCGATTGTTCAAACTCTACTAGTCTTTGAACCAATTCGGCTCTGGTGCCCGAAACTGACACGTTTCTAGATCTCAGCAGGAATCTTAGCACGTCGCCTTTAAGTTCTGCTATCTTCGGCATTTTAATGTTGTTTTAGCGACTAGTTTGGCAGTTCTCTTTGCGAGCGAGACAACTATATGTACCTCACAAAGTTCTGCATCTGCTTTCTCACTTGACCAATACACACAAACTCCTTGTATGCATGTATGTTCTCCGGCTTCTAGAGAATTCTGACTTGCATCGACTTGCGAAATTCACCAATACTCACAACCGCTTTGTGTGTATGTGCTTTGGCTTCTCTTGAGACTTCTGCTGCTCTTGAGACTTCTGAGGCCACAGGCTCACTAAGAATCCTGCTCTGCTTTGCTTGAATCTGCCTGCCACGTAGAACTGGAACACATCCGTAATTTGCAATTTCAGCTGTCACATAGATCTGTCACATTTCCTGCATGTGCTGGTGCTGCGTTTCCCATTTGAACGGTAACTAATTGAGCTTACACGTCCTTTAGTTCATTCATCTCGTTTTGCAATTGTGAAATTGCTGCTGACTGTGCTGACATCGTTTCTTCTTGCTGCATGTTGATACCCACTGCTGCTGGCAGTTCTACTTCCTCCGATTGTTCAAACTCTACTAGTCTTTGAACCAATTCGGCTCTGGTGCCCGAAACTGACACGTTTCTAGATCTCAGCAGGAATCTTAGCACGTCGCCTTTAAGTTCTGCTATCTTCGGCATTTTAATGTTGTTTTAGCGACTAGTTTGGCAGTTCTCTTTGCGAGCGAGACAACTATATGTACCTCACAAAGTTCTGCATCTGCTTTCTCACTTGACCAATACACACAAATTCCTTGTATGCATGTATGTACTCCGGCTTCTAGAGAATTCTGACTTGCATCGACTTGCGAAATTCACCAATACTCACAACCGCTTTGTGTGTATGTGCTTTGGCTTCTCTTGAGACTTCTGCTGCTCTTGAGACTTCTGCGGCCACAGGCTCACTAAGAATCCTGCTCTGCTTTGCTTGAATCCGCCTGCCACGTAGAACTGGAACACATCCGTAATTTGCAATTTCAGCTGTCACATAGACCTGGGAACACATCCCGCATCCCACAAAAGCGATTCGTTTCAGCTGGTCCTCCTCATGCTGTAGCAAAACTCCGGCTAAGCCAACGGCGCTGGCATCCGTATGTAGTTCATGCTCTGCGTCTAGACGACAGCTGGTGACAACTGGATTTGATACTAAGCATTTTTTTAATTCGTCGAAGGCTTCTTCTTGTGGCGCTTTCCAAGAAAATGGCTGATCCTTTCGCAATAGGATTCTCAATGGCGCTGAAATGATGGCATATCCAGCAACGAATTTTCGGAAATAACCAGTGAGACCCAAAAACTTTCTCACATCGGTAACATTGGCTGGTTTCGGGAACATTCTGATGGCGGTCGTCTTAACTTCTCCAGGACTGATTCCTTCTACGTGTATCTGGTGACCAAGGAATGTTATTGACTGCTTATATAACTCACATTTGTCCAGGTTTAACGTTAATCCGCACACCTTTAAAACTTTCAGGATCCTCTCAAACTTCTCGTACATCTCATCAAATGTTTGACTGCCAATAAGGATGTCGTCCATGTAGTGTATCATGTCGCCTTTCTGCACTCCCTTTTGTAACTCTGCCATGAGTCGATTGAAAACCGCTGGTGTGTTCTTCAATCCGAACGGAAGTCGCTTGAATTCGTATAATCCATCTGTGGTGATGAATGCAGTAAACTTTCGGCTCTCTGGAGCTATCTCTATCTGATAGTATCCACTGTTGAGGTCTAGGGATGAGAAGTACTTAAATCTTTTCGCCTGCTGAAGACGTTCTTCGATGTTCGGCACTGGAAAATTCTCCTTCTTGATCAGCTTGTTTAGGCGGCGGTAATCGACGCACATTCGTTCGCTACCATTCGGCTTCTTGATGAGCACCACCGGGCGGCGTACTCTGATGTTGACAACGTGATGATGTCCTGCTTTAGCAGCTCGTCGACCATTCTGCTTACGATTTCTTTCTTTGGCTCGGAAACTCGGTATGGGGCTTGTGCTACTACCTGATTGCTTTCGACGGTGATATCTGCTTTGACCACGCTTGTCTTCCCTATGCCTTCCAATCCTGTAGAGAAAACATCGGCGAAGTTCTCCAGTAGGCTGCGCATCTGCTTACTCTCTTTGTCGTTCTCAAAATTTTCCAACAGCTTCGCGAAACTGGTGCTTACAGGGGTTGTCGGCTGATGGACTGCTCGCTTGATTTTAAAATCACCTGACTCAAAGTTGAGCTCGAGATGAGCGAAGAGGATGACGTCCTGTCCCAACAGAAAGTCTTCCTGCAATAGATCGTTGTCTGCTATATACACTTTCGCTGTAATCGTCTTCCCATCGATATCCATATCCACAGTCATTGCTTCTGTGAGGATACATGAACCTCCGCAAATGCCTCTGATCTTCATAGAGCACTTGTGGCGCTTGGCGTTAATTTGCTCGGCAACCGATTGTCGGATGAGACTGGCTTGACTACCTGTGTCGATGAAGGCGCTGTAATCATGCGAGTGTACGCAGATTCTCCTAGTAAAAAGCTTGTCCTGATTTGCGGCTCCTAAACGCATGACATTGGTGGCTTGGCAACTTCCATTTGGCTCGTGAACTTGTTGCATTTAGTACAGCGTGACATTTTCTTCTCCTTCGGTCACGAATTAGCAAAGTGTCCCCTTTCTCCGAAGTTATAACATACTACGGATTCCTTTGACCTTGGTGGTTTAACATCGCTGTCTGGCTTCTGCTCGAAGTTGCTGGCTTTCAGTGAATACTCTTTCTTGCTCGTACTTGACCGACCTCGATTAACGAAATACGATTCGGCTGCATCACGAAGGTGTTTCATTATGGCGAAATGAATTGCTGCAATACTGTTTTGCAATTCTCGATGCTGTAGACCTGCGCGAACATATCTGATGATCGCTGCCTCGCTGAGCTTGTAGCGCACCCCAAGGGTTGACATCCTGAAACAGTACTCCTTTACCGTCTCCTTTGATCGCCTGGTTGCATTGGCCATGTTGAAATGCACTTCTGCTTCGTCTGGATTTGCGCCGAACTCGTCCTTTATAGCTTCGGCGAAGTTTTTCCACGTAGTGTGTAGAATGGGTGATGAATCTAGCCAAATCTTGGCTGGACCTTTTAGCTTTGTATAAATGGCGAATTTCCTTGACTGAAGCTTGCCTCACGTTGTTAGTGGCCTGTACAGGAATGCTCTCGTTGTTGATCTCGTTGATATCCAAATCGATTATTTGGTGCTGTTGCTGATTTCCTGCATGTGCTGGTGCTGCGTTTCCCATTTGAACGGTAACTAATTGAGCTAACATGTCCTTTAGTTCCTTCATCTCGTTGCTGCTGACTGTGCTGACATCGTTTCTTCTTGCTGCATGATACCCACTGCTGCTGGCAGTTCTACGTCCTCCGATTGTTCAAACTCTACTAGTCTTTGAACCAATTCGGCTCTGGTGCCCGAAACTGACACGTTTCTAGATCTCAGCAGGAATCTTAGCACGTCGCCTTTAAGTTCTGCTATCTTCGGCATTTTAATGTTGTTTTAGCGACTAGTTTGGCAGTTCTCTTTGCGAGCGAGACAACTATATGTACCTCACAAAGTTCTGCATCTGCTTTCTCACTTGACCAATACACACAAACTCCTTGTATGCATGTATGTTCTCCGGCTTCTAGAGAATTCTGACTTGCATCGACTTGCGAAATTCACCAATACTCACAACCGCTTTGTGTGTATGTGCTTTGGCTTCTCTTGAGACTTCTGCTGCTCTTGAGACTTCTGAGGCCACAGGCTCACTAAGAATCCTGCTCTGCTTTGCTTGAATCTGCCTGCCACGTAGAACTGGAACACATCCGTAATTTGCAATTTCAGCTGTCACATAGATCTGTCACATTTCCTGCATGTGCTGGTGCTGCGTTTCCCATTTGAACGGTAACTAATTGAGCTTACACGTCCTTTAGTTCATTCATCTCGTTTTGCAATTGTGAAATTGCTGCTGACTGTGCTGACATCGTTTCTTCTTGCTGCATGTTGATACCCACTGCTGCTGGCAGTTCTACTTCCTCCGATTGTTCAAACTCTACTAGTCTTTGAACCAATTCGGCTCTGGTGCCCGAAACTGACACGTTTCTAGATCTCAGCAGGAATCTTAGCACGTCGCCTTTAAGTTCTGCTATCTTCGGCATTTTAATGTTGTTTTAGCGACTAGTTTGGCAGTTCTCTTTGCGAGCGAGACAACTATATGTACCTCACAAAGTTCTGCATCTGCTTTCTCACTTGACCAATACACACAAATTCCTTGTATGCATGTATGTACTCCGGCTTCTAGAGAATTCTGACTTGCATCGACTTGCGAAATTCACCAATACTCACAACCGCTTTGTGTGTATGTGCTTTGGCTTCTCTTGAGACTTCTGCTGCTCTTGAGACTTCTGCGGCCACAGGCTCACTAAGAATCCTGCTCTGCTTTGCTTGAATCCGCCTGCCACGTAGAACTGGAACACATCCGTAATTTGCAATTTCAGCTGTCACATAGACCTGGGAACACATCCCGCATCCCACAAAAGCGATTCGTTTCAGCTGGTCCTCCTCATGCTGTAGCAAAACTCCGGCTAAACCAACGGCGCTGGCATCCGTATGTAGTTCATGCTCTGCGTCTAGACGACAGCTGGTGACAACTGGATTTGATACTAAGCATTTTTTTAATTCGTCGAAGGCTTCTTCTTGTGGCGCTTTCCAAGAAAGTGGCTGATCCTTGCGCAATAGGATTCTCAATGGCGCTGAAATGATGGCATATCCAGCAACGAATTTTCGGGAATAACCAGTGAGACCCAAAAACTTTCTCACATCGGTAACATTGGCTGGTTTCGGGAACATTCTGATGGCGTTCGTCTTAACTTCTCCAGGACTGATTCCTTCTACGTGTATCTGGTGACCAAGGAATGTTATTGACTGCTTATATAACTCACATTTGTCCAGGTTTAACGTTTATCCGCACTCCTTTAAAACTTTCAGGATCCTCTCAAACTTCTCGTACATCTCATCAAATGTTTGACTGCCAATAAGGATGTCGTCCATGTAGTGTATCATGTCGCCTTTCTGCACTCCCTTTTGTAACTCTGCCATGAGTCGATTGAAAACCGCTGGTGTGTTCTTCAATCCGAACGGAAGTCGCTTGAATTCGTATAATCCATCTGTGGTGATGAATGCAGTAAACTTTCGGCTCTCTCAAGCTATCTCTATCTGATAGTATCCACTGTTGAGGTCTACGGATGAGAAGTACTTAAATCTTTTCGCCTGCTGAAGACGTTCTTCGATGTTCAGCACTGGAAAATTCTCCTTCTTGATCAGCTTGTTTAGGCGGCGGTAATCGACGCACATTCGTTCGCTACCATTCGGCTTCTTGATGAGCACCACCGGGCGGCGTACTCTGATGTTGACAACGTGATGATGTCCTGCTTTAGCAGCTCGTCGACCATTCTGCTTACGATTTCTTTCTTTGGCTCGGAAACTCGGTATGGGGCTTGTGCTACTACCTGATTGCTTTCGACGGTGATATCTGCTTTGACCACGCTTGTCTTCCCTATGCCTTCCAATCCTATAGAGAAGACATCGGCGAAGTCCTCCAGTAGGCTGCGCATCTGCTTACTCTCTTTGTCGTTCTCAAAATTTTCCAACAGCTTCGCGAAATTGGTGCCTACAGGGGTTGTCGGCTGATGGACTGCTCGCTTGATTTTAGAATCACCTGACTCAAAGTTGAGCTCGAGATGAGCGGAGAGGATGACGTCCTGTCCCAACAGAGAGTCCTCCTGCAATAGATCGTTGTCTGCTATATACACTTTCGCTGTAATCGTCTTCCCATCGATATCCATATCCACAGTCATTGCTTCTGTGAGGATACATGAACCTCCGCAAATGCCTCTGATCTTCATAGAGCACTTGTGGCGCTTGGCGTTAATTTGCTCGGCAACCGATTGTCATGTGTCATGTGTCGATGAAGGCGCTGTAATCATGCGAGTGTACGCAGATTCTCCTACTGAAAAGCTTGTCCTGATTTGCGGCTCCTAAACGCATGACATTGGTGGCTTGGCAACTTCCATTTGGCTCGTGAACTTGTTGCATTTAGTACAGCGTGACATTTTCTTCTCCTTCGGACACGAATTAGCAAAGTGACCCCTTTCTCCGCAGGCTTAACATCGCTGTCTGGCTTCTGCTCGAAGTTGCTGGCTTTCAGTGAATACTCTTTCTTGCTCGTACTTGACCGACCTCGATTAACGAAATACGATTCGGCTGCATCACGAAGGTGTTTCATTATGGCGAAATGAATTGCTGCAATACTGTTTTGCAATTCTCGATGCTGTAGACCTGCGCGAACATATCTGATGATCGCTGCCTCGCTGAGCTTGTAGCGCACCCCAAGGGCTGACATCCTGAAACAGTACTCCTTTACCGTCTCCTTTGATCGCCTGTTTGCATTGGCCATGTTGAAATGCACTTCTGCTTCGTCTGGATTTGCGCCGAACTCGTCCTTTATAGCTTCGGCGAAGTTTTTCCACGTAGTGTGTAGAATGGGTGATGAATCTAGCCAAATCTTGGCTGGACCTTTTAGCTTTGTATAAATGGCGAATTTCCTTGACTGAAGCTTGCCTCACGTTGTTAGTGGCCTGTACAGGAATGCTCTCGTTGTTGATCCCGTTGATATCCAAATCGATTATTTGGTGCTGTTGCTGATTTCCTGCATGTGCTGGTGCTGCGTTTCCCATTTGAACGGTAACTAATTGAGCTAACATGTCCTTTAGTTCCTTCATCTCGTTGCTGCTGACATCGTTTCTTCTTGCTGCATGATACCCACTGCTGCTGGCAGTTCTACGTCCTCCGATTGTTCAAACTCTACTAGTCTTTGAACCAATTCGGCTCTGGTGCCCGAAACTGACACGTTTCTAGATCTCAGCAGGAATCTTAGCACGTCGCCTTTAAGTTCTGCTATCTTCGGCATTTTAATGTTGTCTTAGCGACTAGGTTGGCAGTTCTCTTTGCGAGCGAGAAAACTATATGTACCTCACAAAGTTCTGCATCTGCTTTCTCACTTGACCAATACACACAAACTCCTTGTATGCATGTATGTACTCCGGCTTCTAGAGAATTCTGACTTGCATCGACTTGCGAAATTCACCAATACTCACAACCGCTTTGTGTGTATGTGCTTTGGCTTCTCTTGAGACTTCTGCTGCTCTTGAGACTTCTGCGGCCACAGGCTCACTAAGAATCCTGCTCTCCTTTGCTTGAATCCGCCTGCCACGTAGAACTGGAACACATCCGTAATTTGAAATTTCAGCTGTCACATAGACCTGGGAACACATCCCATTGCAAACTTTCCACGCCGACGATTCTGGCTGCTTTTCTTAGAGTTCTTGACACAAATCGTCCGCTTCACACATATCCAACCACACTGATCCCACATCTGAACTGAGAAGGGTAGCTATTGAGTGGTGTAGGTTTTATTTAGGATAGTTGTCTTGAATATATTAATACATATAGAAATTGTAACTATAAGTGTTCTGCACACGTTCTGCTCTGGAGTCTATCTCTGTCTCGACTACTTTACGTTTTCAGAGTCTGGTAACATTATTAAAAGGGACTATTCAACACTAATATTCAAGGTTTGGTATATACTATATTAGGCGCTGTTCACATAATAAACTAAATATGAATGAATGGGATTTATGCGCCCTTGATTTAGGGCGTTACATCTCCTCCCTACTTCGGGGAAGAAAAGAGATGTTTCCTGCGCCGTTCGGCTTCAGGGTGATCTGGTAGGAAACTTCCTCGGTCGGGATCCTGAAGCGCTGCCGTGAGACGCGGGCTGCAGGGCGTCGTGCGCAGATGGCCTGCCATGCTGCGGCCGAGACTTGGCCGTCCGTTGTGTTGCACATCCACTCAGCCGGAAGCGGATAGCGCTCGCCACCGGGAGCGAAACTGCTTTCGTGGGCTAGGCGACCCTCGTTGGGAGCTGTCGCTTCAGGCTGTGGGTTGGCGACCTCGCCCGAAACCCACTCGGATGGCGACTCCCACCATCGGTTCTCCATTTCCGGTAAGCTTTCTTCCAACAGGAGGTTGAGTGTCGTGGGCGACATCCTCATCGAAGTATCCGATGGGCTGGATGTTGGTGTTGGTGGTGGATGCGAGTCGTGTGGCGATTATCTCCGCGTCTGGTCCCCGTCCGCTAAATGTGGGTGCGGGTGTAGGCTCCTTCCGGCGAAAGCGCTGCTCGGTGTTCTCCTCGTCGTCGCTGGGCTCCGACTCCCACTCCATTGCTTTGCCCGTGGGGTAGCGCGAGGGACTGGGCTAATCTTGCGTGGTGGATATCCCAAGGGAGAGTGTCGTGGACGGTCCCCATGATGTACAGGTGTAAGGGGGACGGCGGGAAGGACACGATCGGGTCATCGGGTGGCCGATACGGTGCTTCGATCTGGATTGTTTCCCAGCTCGTGACGGTCCTCGCTCGTGTATACATAGTGGGCCGCGCCTTCCTGGGGATCGTCGTCGTACTCCCGGCTGCTCATCGAGTACGCATCCTCGTTCTCATTGTCGCTGGCGTCCTCGACATAGGGCGCCTGATGCCCCCGGTCGTCGTCGTTGCGCTCATCGATGACCCGGCTGGACTCGGGTGGCCTTGATAGGGCTCTGGGTAGATGCGACGTCCGTCCGCGTCCGTATAGTAGGGAGAGACTCCCATGGCGACTCGAGCTGGTTTCAACGCCGGCTCGTCCTCTGAGTCGCTATCCGGTGCGCAGTCCGACGCTGCCCGGCGGGGTGGTGTCCTAGCGCTGGACCCTGGAGAGGGCTCTTCCAGAGCCTCCTGGCTGGCGCCTACCCGGCGGGCATGACCGGGAGGATCTCTCTGCCTACGCCGTTCCCGGACGTAGCCGAGGGTCGCGTGTGGTCGTCGACTGGCGCTTACCCGGTGAACTGGGTTCAGACTCCCCATCGCTGTCGTCGAACGACAGTACTATCGTCTCCATATCCGCCCGTTCGATCTGTGGAAAAGTAACTAAACTAGCTTAGTTCTATTGATACTTAACAATAGCGATAAATGGGCAGCAGCAAAAGAATCTCCTAACTTCATTCTTAAGGTCTTGATGGTTTACAACGAATTTAAGCTTAGCGGGGACACAAAGGGAGATTGGGGTACTTATGATCACCCCCCGTTGATAGTGTCGGTCGGTTGACCTCTTTGGGACTGTCCGGGTTAGTCGCCGGTGTCCTCCTTGGCGGTGTCGCTGTCCTCATCATCGGGGTTACCTGTGGAAGAAGAGTGAAACGGACGACGTTAGGCGAAGGGAAAGCGACCACTTTATACGGTCCGTCGAACTTCGGGGCGAGCTTCGCTGCGGACCCTTCTATTGCCTTAGACAGATGGTGTTGTCGCACGAGGACAAGTGATCCCATTTCGGGCTTCCAGGTTCGACGACGCTGGTTATAGTGTCTCCCCTGTTCTCGGCTGGCTTTTTGTAGGTTGCTCTGCACGATCTGAAAGACCTCCTTCAAGCGCTCCGCTCTCTACGATGGGCTCTGGGGCGATGTTGCTGTTCCGGGGGTCACGCTGTCGTACCAGGATCCGGGTAGCCGTGGTTCTCAAGCTTGTAGGAGAAAGGCTGGGCTATACCCGGTTGATTCCGAGACACTTGTGTTGATTGCGAGTGACAGTTCTGGTAGCACGTACTGAGCGATCATCGTCTTGAGCGTGCGATTTCCGCGCTCGGTCGGATTTTCCCGTGGGCAGTATGGGGCGGTGAATTGGGGTTTCACTCCCGTTTCCTTTAGGAAGTCCTTGAACGCCTTGCTGGTGAACTGTGAACCGTTATCGCACACTAGTTTCCTCGGGGCTCCGAAGTGGCTGATAATCCGTTCGCGGAAGGCTCGTATCAGGGTCGCCGTGGTTGCCTTTCGTAGAGGTATCAGCTCGACTCGGCTGTGGGGGCATCATGGCATTCGTGTAGGATTCGAGTTCGATGTTCGGCTGCTACGCACAGCTTCCACGGTACGTAATCCTGGTCGTCTGGGCGGTGGCCGAGGTGGCGATATAGCTCTCCGTTTTCAATGAAGTCGGGGAACTTCTGCGGGTCGTACCGAACGTCCTTCATTATTTCGCCTTGCGTAAGTCTCTGTAAGTTTTCCAAAGGTTGTCAGGATAGAGCGTCGGCTACTACGTTATACTTCCCGCGGCGGTAATGTACGTCGTATTGATATTGCTGGAGTTCTAAGGCCCATCTGGCAATCCTTCCGGTTGGGTTTTCTATTTGGTCAAGCCATTTCAGGGCCAAGTGGTCGGTGATTACGTCGAACCTATAGCCCTCGAGGTAGCATCGCAATTTCCGTATTCCCCAGACAATGGCCAAGCACTCTTTTTCCGTGGGTGAATAATTCAGCTCCGCGGCGTCGAGCTTGCGGCTGACGTAGGCAATGACTCGTTCCTGGCCGTCGATCTCCTGGGTTAGCACTCCCCCGAGTCCGTAGTTGCTGGCGTCAGTCTGGAGTGTCATCTTGACGGAGAAATCTGGGCATGCCAGCACGGGTGCGTCTGTCAGTAAATTTTTCAGGAGACCGAAGGCACTCTGTTGCTCCGGCTCCCACTTCCACCGTTGGTTCTTCCTCAGCAGGTTCGTCATGGGCTGACCACTGAGGCGAAGTTGGGCACGAATCGCCGGTACCATGAGGCCAACCCGAGGCATCTCCTCAACTCCCGTAAGCTCGTGGGATGGCTCAGGTTTCGTACGGCGGCTATCTTGTCCGGATCGGTGTGGATGCCCTGGTCGCTGATCACATGTCCGAGGTAGACCAGTTTCCTCTTGAAGAATGAGCACTTTTCTTGGTTGATGCGCAGGTTGGCTTTCCTTAATCGTTCAAAGACTTTGCGCAGATTGTCCATGTGTTCTCCTAGGCTGGTTCCGATGACAATAATGTCATCGAGGTAGGCGAACGCGTATGGCATGACTCGCCACTGAAATAGGCCTCCTCCGGGTACCGTAAACGCGATACATGCCCGCCTGTCTTTGGCCATGGGTATCTGCCAATATCCATTGCGTAGGTCCAGGGTCGAAATGTATTTTGCGTTTCTCAGTCGCTCTAAGATGTGGTTGACACGCGGCAACGGATATGCGTCCGGGATGGATTTTGCGTTTAGTTGTCGGTAGTCCACGCACATGCGCCACTGGCCGGCTTTCTTCCGGACCAGAACCAAAGGGGCACTGTGCGGGCTATGTGACGGTTCGATACATCCCTGTTCCAGCAACACGTCCACTTGTTCGTCTACGATCTGCTGCATGGCAGGGTTCTTTGGGAAATATCGCTGTTTAATCGGCCGGTTATCCCTCATGGTGATCCGGTGCTCCGCTATGTTTGCTACTCCCGCCATTCCTTCAAATTGTGTTAGCTGTTCGCTGAGGAACGCTTGGACCTGCGGATTAGTCTCGCAGCCGCGTTCCTTGTACTCCTGGTTGATTATTTGATACCCCTGGGCCTCGGTGTCCTTGTCGGGTATCCCTCGTAAATTCTCAGCCTGTCTCTCCTGGTTGTGATCTTCCTGATGCTCCCTGTCGCTGTTCTTAGCTATTCTGGCTTTGTCGTTCTCTGTTGATACACTGATGTTTCCTCCTGTGTTGTTGCTCTCATCGTTTTCCTGGCGTGTTTCTGCGCTGTGCGATTCATGTACCCTGTGCTGCTCTTCTGACGCGTTGGCATCCCTGTCATTCTGTGGTCCTCTGTCATGATTGGCTATGCCTAGCCGATCTTCCGTTGATGGCGTGTTCGATGTCCTGGGCGTAGTCTCGCGGCTGAGTGGTCTTCGTGGTCGGGGTCGAGGTCGTGGTTCCGATTGATTGCCTTGGTTGACGTGCTTCGTTTCATTAGGTCTGATCGCCTCCCGCTCTCCGGGTCTTCGTCGAGACAGCGTGAGGCTTGCTGTACCACATTGGAGGGTAGTGCGAAGAGGGAGGAAAGCGAGAAAATCAATCCCTAGGACTAAAGGTTCCAGCATGGCGGGCATTACTGGAAGGGGAACCTGAATTGTCTTCCGGGCGAGCGTTACGTCCGCAAGGAGTAACCTCGTTACTTCGACTCGAGACGTGTCTTTGACCGACTACGTCGGCGATGTCCTGGCTAATGAAACTCCTAGATGCCCCGGTGTCGATGGTGGCTAAACGCACCGCGGTGCGGTTACTGGTGGTTCTCTGGTGGATTGGGTCCCGACGGACTCCGCCGGTCGAGGGGACCCATCCCGTTTCCCGGTTGTGGACGTCGACAACATTCGACGGTCCGGACGTCTCGTCGTCCGCAGTCCCAACAGAAGTACTGTCGCGGATTTCGGCAATCGCGGCTGTAATGTCCCGGTGCTCCGCAATTCCGGCAAGCATCCCGCACGTCGATTCGACGGTCGGATGCTGCTACACGGTTAACCCTAGCTGGCGGGGCAGCTCTGGGTTCTGGCGATGCGCGTGGTGGGTTTCCTTGGGGAATTCTTTCAGCTAACGCAGGTTGAGTCCGACCCTGTGAGGGTGGGCGGTAAGCTGTCGCATTTTTAGAGGCGTGGTTGTAGTTGTTTCTCTCGAGGCTCCGCTTCTGGACGGCCTCGAACTCAGTGGCCAACTGGGCCAGTTCCCCAATGGTCCGGAACTCGCTACGTCGGATATACATCTGATATTCTGGCGCGACATTTTCGTATAATTTATCCAGCTCTTGGGTTTCGTTGTAGCCCGCATGGCGCATGAAAACTCGAAGATCTAGCATAAAGTCTTTAAACGTTTCCCTTTCCAGTTGTTCACGACTCCGAATCTGCCCTCACAATGGGTATGCATGCTTACGTGTATTTTTGGTGCGCTGGTCGGTGTTGCGCAGATCGACAAGAGCATAAAACACTAAACGGAAAAGGTGTGGCGTCCGGCGCGGGTTCGGAGACGCAAGGCTGACTTGAGATAGAGAAATCCAATAATTAAGTTACAGGGACAACCAGCTATAAGGTCAACGATAGAGAAAAAACCGGCGACAATTTCTAAACATTCGATCGAGAGACCAAGGCAGGTAAGTCGTCAAGACTCGACCAAGCACAACAAGACAGCGGTCAAACTAAATCACCTGCAGGGAGAAATCCATCAACTACAAGAGCAGCAAGAAAGAGGGAACCTAGAGACGACATCAAACATCCAGGGGAATTACGTTAAATTAATCTCCATTGCAACAGGTCTCAAAATATTACTGTTGTTAGCAGCAATTTTTGTGCTCATCAGACAATTTAAGTACAAGAGGGTTTTACCAATAGAACGTCACGGAACAGAGCATCGCTTCTCCAATACCAATGAGTCGGCTGAAAACGCTCACAAACACAGATTTATCGATAAAAAAAATCTTTGCTATTTAAGAATATATTTGTTTATAAAGTATATATACATAAAATAAAAAAAAAAGAGGACGTGGTTATTACTCGTGGCCCGAGTCACTATTCGAGTCGTAATACATCTCCGAGGGATCAACAATCGGCATTAGAGGACCACTCAAGGTAACAGCAAGCACTGCCAACCGAACAACAGCAAAACGATCTTGAGGAAGAAGGACGAAGGAACTCGGGTGGACCGCCACAGGCCTTTGATCTACGATTATTGGCACAGGAAATCGCTGCATTTAAGAAGAATATCGAAGAATTATCAACATGATGCCTCCGAAGCGGATCTTGGCCAACAATAATACATGTGCTCGAACAAGAGGCCAGCGAGCTGTATGATGGTCAACAACTGTTCGATCATCATCGATAACGGAGAGGAGCCCTGGATCTGGCAGGAAATCTCGCCAACGGGCTAGTTGGAGTACCAGATTTCCAATATGCACAAAACATGGAGAACGTCATCCGCAGGATTCAAGCAGAAGAATTATACAAATTGTAAATCTTGTCTTTTTAGAGTCTGATGTCTTTGACCATATTCTGCTAGCTACATGTTATGAGTTAATATTTGGGATTTGGGGTGCTCAAGAGTCCTATAAAATGATAAAAGTTTAATAACCTACTGTTAGGAAAAGATCATAAATATAACGAAAAAAATAGAGGATGCCATTAAAGAGGGAGGGCAGAAACAGTTTAAAATTTGTCTACATTGCTTAGAATGTAAAAGGGAAAAATTCCTAAACTTTTTGAAAAAATTATTACCTGTCAGTTGCAGCATCATTGCAGGTCTATTATTTCACCTTGTCAGCATGGCTTCACTAGATGTCGCTCTACTTCTACAAACCTACTTGAATTTACGTCTTTAATTACTAGAGGTTTTCTGACACATCATCAAACTGATGTGATTTATACCGATTTCTCTAAAGCTTTTGATTCAGTGAACCATAGGATTCTTATTTATAAATTGTCCCTTTTAGGTTTTCCACCCAACCTACTAGAGTGGATACTTTCCTACCTTTCTAATAGAACTCAAATGGTCTGTTTTAATAATAAAATTTCCAAAATAATTAATGTTACTTCTGGAGTGCCACAGGGTAGCCTCCTGGGACCTTTACTTTTTGGCTTAATGATTAATGATCTACCTTATGTCATAAAATCGTCAACAGTTTTAATGTATGCAGATGATGTCAAGCTATGTTTGTCCATGTGTTTACCTAATTCATATAATGACCTTCAATTAGATCTTGATTGGTTGTATACGTGGTGCATGATTAATATGTTGAATTTGAACTATTCTAAATGTAACTTTATGACCTTTTATCGTTGTAATCCATCTCTGTATTCTTATTCTATCGGTAATAACGCCCTTGAACGTATTTTTTCTGTTCAGGATCTTGGCGTTCTATTTGATCATAAACTTAGTTTTAAAGACCATATATCTACTATAACTAACAAAGCCAGAAGTCTCCTGGCGTTTATGAAGCGCTGGTCAAGGGAGTTTGATGATCCATACACAACAAAGCTTTTGTATGTTTCTCTTGTTCGTCCGTCAATGGAATATTGCTCGTGTATATGGTCACCTCAAATTAGCTGTTACCAAAATATGTTAGAGTCCGTTCAAATACAATTCCTTTTATTTGCTTTGAGAGGTTTAAGCTGGGACATTGCCCTCTTATCATGCGACGTTGCGCCTGCTGGACTTACCAACCCTGAACCATCGTTGAAAGTCTCATGGAGTTATGTTTTTGCATAAATTAATTAATGGTGATGTTGACTCTCCCTTCCTTCTTAGTTCCCTCAACTGGAATGTACCCTGTAGAACAGTTCGTCGTTTTCGTCCGTTGTCCCTGCCAACTTGTAGATCCATTTATGCCCTTCATGATCCTTTTCCGGTTCTTTGTGACGACTATAATGCACTGTGTCACGTCTTACTGTTTTATAGCCCTAATGCAACTAATTATGATAAACTTATGTATTTTCTATCAAAAACAATTCCTTTTATTTGCTTTGAGAGGTTTAAGCTGGGTAACAGGAAGTCGATTGCCCTCTTATCATGCGAGTTTGCGCCTGCTGGACTTACCAACCCTGAACCATCGTTCAAAGTGTCATGGAGTTATGTTTTTGCATAAATTAATTAATGGTGATGTTGACTCTCCCTTCTTTCTTAGATCCCTCAACTGGAATGTACCCTGTAGAACAGTTCGTCGTTTTCGTCCGTTGTCCCTGCCAATTTGTAGATCGAATTATGCCCTTCATGATCCTTTTCGGGTTCTTTGTGACGACTATAATGCACTGTGTCACGTCTTACTGTTTGATAGCCCTAATGCAACTAATTATGATAAACTTATGTATTTTCTATCTGCCAATAATTTGTAAATTTTTATGTTACTAGCCATTCTATGTGAGCATGTATTTTAAACTGTTATGTCGTCTTTTTCCATGTCCGCGATTTCGTTTACTTGCCCAAATCGGTTTAGGGCTCCGCGCGTAACAAGCGTTGCTTGGTGTCGTAAGGGCCACTTGTTTGTACTGACCATAGTGCATCAACGTCCAAGAATAAGGAATGTACATTGTTTGTAGCTGTGGCAGCCATTGGAAAAGTCAAAACTGTTACAGTGGTGGGTGTGGGTAGGGGTTGAAGCATGCAAAACAATTCTAAAACTGTTTACATGATGGATATATCCTTTATATTAGTTAAAGAAGGATTGAAATATCTTAAATATGAATTAAAAGTACCCATCTACGTTGCGGAGGAGGGTCGTGGTTGGCAAACCATCATTATTAAATATTAGCAACATATATTTCATCAACAGGGAATAAGAGGGATCCCAAAGATCAATTTTAATGCATTTACTTTGGTAAACTATATAGGCACGTAAAAACTCATTACACAATAAGTTAGAGACTATCAAGCAATTAGTTTTATCAAGCATTTTCATGGCAAATGGAAGTACTGAATTAATATATATAGTTTTTATTATCCAAATAGATGAAATTTTTGTATCAAGGGATGGTTAGGTTAGCTTAGGTTGGAGTGGTTGGAGATTAGATCCTAATCCCTACACTTAGGCCACATTGGGCCCCTTGTGATACCACATGATCTCTGGTTAGATCCTTTTCCCTAGCTTATGGGTCATTTGCCACCCCTAAAGGTTGAAAGCGCTTCAGGTTATGCGCTGAGAAAAAGCATAGGAGATGTTCGATGCTCTCTTCTTCGCCTATCTGTTTGCAGCTTCGGCAGAAGTCGTGGTGACTGAGTCCCAGCCTGAGCGCATGAGTCCCTATAAGACAGTGGCCCGTGAGGGCATTTAGGAGAGTGGAGATGTTCTCCCTGCTACATTGTAGGAGAGTTTTTGTTCTTTTCGTGTTGTAGTTTGGCTATGTGAGTCTAGAATTGTGGCATGTTGAGATTGAGTTCCAACGGTTGTTGGAAAGAGTATACAATCTCTGCCTGAGATGGAGCTTGCAGGTAGCCATGGGCATCCCTACCGTGTCCTTATCGCGAAGGATATCGGCGGTTGTCCCCTGTCTTGCTAGCTCGTCTGCTATGCAGTTGCCCTCAATGTTGCGGTGTCCAGGCACCCAGTTGAGGTTGATACTCAGATGAGTGAACATCTCGTTCAGAGATTTGCGGCATTCAGAGATTGTTTTTGAGTTTGTTGTGAAGGAGTCGAGGGCCCTGAGGGCTGCTTGACTGTCCGAGAAGATGAAAATATCTATGTCATGATGTGTTGACGGGTCCAGGTGGGTCACGGCTTCCTGAATAGCCATGACTTCCGCTTGGAAAACACTACAGTGGTCTCTAGGCGGAATGAGACTTTTATGTCTAGTTCAGGGCAGAAGACTCCCCCACCTCTTTGGGAGTTAAGCTTGGAGCCCTCTGTGTATATGTTGACAGCGTTTTCGAATTGGAGTGGGAGGTTGTCCCAGTCTGTACGGGTGGGTATGAAGATCTTGTATCTTCTTTCGAAGTTGACTATGGGTGGAACGTAGTCTGTACTGCGCGGTAAGGATGTATGTTTTGAAAGGATAATGAAGTGAGGCGGAGCCTCAGCGCTGTTGCAGGTGCCCAGGTCCAGGGGTTGGAGGTCGAGAATTGTGTTTAAAGCTTCAGTGGCGGTGGTGCGAAGAGCCCCACTGATGCAGAGTTCAGCGCTTCCTTGGATCTTGTGAAGGATCCGGAGGTTGCAAGTCTTTCCTAGGGAATGCCACCATACAATGTTTCCGTAGAGGAGAATGGGCCTGACTATTGCAGTGTTAGCCAGTGAACTATCATGGGGGAGAAACCCCACTTTCTCCCTATGGCTATTTTACAAGCGAAGAGAGCTATGGCCGCTTTGCGTGTGCGATCTAGGATGTTGTCTGTCCAGAGAAGCTTTTTGTCAAGGACAAAAGGTACTTTGCTTGGTTGCTAAGGGTTATGCGCGTTTGGTGTAGTTTGGGGAGAATTAGATTTGGTATCTTATACTTCCTTGTAAAGAGAACTAGTTCGGTCTTTTCCGGGTTAACTCCCAGTCCACAGACAGCCGACCACCTGTAGAGGGTGGATAAGGCTGTCTCCATTAGATTGCAAAGAGTTTGCGGGAATTTGCCCTGCAGTAGGATAACCACGTCGTCCGCGTAGGCTACCACTTTAGTGCTCGCCTCTTCTAGAAGTGATAGCAGTTTGTTGACCACTATAACCCATAGAAGAGGTGAGAGTTCCTCTGCTGACATTCCTGGTCGAGTGGGCTGATCCCATAGTGGAGTACACTACTCTGCTGGTTAGCATGGTGTGTATGAGTCCCACTATGGGCCGCTCAGTTCAGTCAGAGCACCAGTAATCGCCGTTGGGGTGACGTTGTTAAAGGCTCTTTCTATGTCTAGAAACGCTGCCAGAGAGTATTCCTTATTGTGGAATCCTCTCTCTATACTGGCCACTAGAGAGTGGAGGGCGGTATCTGTTGATCTGCCCTTACGGTACGCGTGTTGTGCGTCAGAGAGAAGGCTTTGGTTGGTCCAGGGTCTTTATCAAGAAGGAAGAGAGACTAATCGGGCGGAAGTCCTTTGGGTTGCTGTGGGAGGGTTTGCCGGCTATAAATTCCTGGTATAAATTCCAGGAGGATGTATTTAGCTCTATTAAAGTGAGTTCTATACTCTCTTTTGAGGTTCGCCGGGGTTGGCCCCGGGGTAGACCTCGCCGACCTTGTTAATGGCAGCCTTATAAAGTGCTGCCGACCTCTCGTCTTCACAGGCGATCAACTTAACGTTGCCCTGGTACCACCCTGCATCTGTGCAATCGGGTGGCGGACCTGGGTTCTCGTCCAGCACTTTTAAGGCCACTGACGCAAATGCCCGTCTAACCAGACCCCATTGGTTCCTTGGGATCCTACCGCCTTCATCGCTCTGGTCGATGACCCCAATGATCTTCCGATCCTTTACTACCTCAGCAATGGATCTCGACCATGTGCCGCGGTTGGTTACTTTGGCCTTCTTGCTCGCTGGTTGAGCTGTCTCTATCGACCTTTCTCGCTTGTTGCTGTTGCTGGTGGTCATAGCAATGTCAAAGTCTGGGACTATCGCCTTTGCCCAGGCTATGTCCTCTTGGATTTTTAAGTAATCCAATTTTGACGCTTGATCCTCTCGTATCGGGTTGGTGGCCAGCCGTTTGATGATCCGAAAAGCTTTCTTGCGATCAAGAGGTCCTGCCTGGTTAGGTGGTACCCTCTTGAACTCCTTTGCCCTGGTACTCACCACGAGACCGGCTTTGGCGATCCCCTCAGGCTGGTGTAGCTGGTTAGCCACACCTACGCTGGTGGAAGGCTTGGGCTTGTCGTTGTGGTGAGCTCGGCTTAGCCGGCTGCGTTGTTCGCTGGCCTTGGCAGGGGTCGACGTCACAGGGACTAAGGTAATCGGAGCCGTGATCTTGCTCTTCTTATCGTCGTTGGTTACGACTTCCGACTTTCTGAGAGTTTCGGGCTCTTTTTTATTGTTGTTGTCTGTTGTGTTGTTGCTGTTAGTTAGATATTCCATGATAGTTCCCACGAGCTGCGGAGAAGGGACAGGTCCACCCGGGCAGAGATCCGCTGTACCCGGGTAAGGCTGACTTAGAACAGGCGGTCGCCACTTGCCTGAGCTCACCGTTTGAGACTGAGTTTATTGATAACTCGGGCTCCCAGCCAGATTGACTCTCGGCACGGTTCGAATGACACCTAAGTCCAGCCCGGGGTGAGATGAGTTGTGTGGGTAGGGAAGAGGTAGGTTTAAAGAGTGTGGGAGGGGGTATGTGTGAGCTATTTGTCGGAGGCGGCAGCACAAGCGCGACGTCGGTACTGCTACGGCGCAGATACCCGCTGACTGTCCGGGGCTACTTATTTACGCTTCATGTTGGGGGCTTGGCGGTAGCCGGGCCGTATACAACTTCCACGCTTATTCGTAACTACCCTGGAGAGCCAGGGCGCTCGCTATCCGCAACCTGCAACCTTTTCGGTAGCATTCAGCTCGGCGCCCTCCGAGCCATCCCACTAGCTCTTTGGCCAAAAGGGATAGTAATAAATGAATTGTTCCATTAGCTTGACCTTTGCGTAGACATTTTAGTAATCCTTTGTAATATCACTATTAGTATTGTTGGTAACAGCTATAAATTCGCCAAAAAAACAATACTTCCCCATTTTAATTTTTTCATGACTTCTTTTATGAAGAGATAATATTCCATTAATTTTTTTTAATTTCATTGACCGCTGCGCCAGTGTCAAGGCATTTCACCAATCCTTTTTGTATTGTAGGTAACCAACTTGACTCTGGGATTATGGCACTGTTTGCCTTATGGGATTTAAATTATCGGTGACAGATTTATAAGTGAAGGTTAGGTTAGGTTAGGTAGGAGTGGTTGGAGACTAAATTTTAGTCCCTTGTGATACCACATGATCTCTGAAAAGATCCGTTTCCCTAGCTCATGGGTTATCTGCTTTCGCGAAGTATGTTATTCTGTTTTTCTTAAGAAACATAGTAGTTTTTGAATGCTTACGTCCTGAATAGCCGCAAGGTTCGGAAGTGTGTAGCTACCTAAGGTTTGAAAGCGCTTTAGGTTATGCGCTGGGCAGAAGCATAGGAGGTGTTCGATGCTCTCCTCTTCGTCTATCTGTTTGCAGCTGCGGCAGAAGTCGTGGTTACTTAGACCCAGCCTTATCGCATGAGTCCCTATAAGACAGTGGCCCGTGAGGGCATTTAGGAGAGTGGAGATGTTCTCCCTGCTACATTGTAGGAGAGTTTTTGTTCTTTTCGTGTTGTAGTTTGGCCATGTGAGTCTAGAATTGTGGCATGTTGAGATTGAGTTCCAACGGTTGTTGGAAAGAGTATACAATCTCTGCCTGAGATGGAGCTTGCAGGTAGCCATGGGCATCCCTACCGTGTCCTTATCGCGAAGGATATCGGCGGTTGTCCCCTGTCTTGCTAGCTCGTCTGCTATGCAGTTGCCCTCAATGTTGCGGTGTCCAGGCACCCAGATGAGGTTGATACTCAGATGAGTGGCCATCTCGTTAAGAGATTTGCGGCATTCAGAGATTGTTTTTGAGCTCGTTGTGTAGAAGTCGAGGGCCCTGAGGGCAGCTTGACTATCCGAGAAGATGAAGATATCTATGTCTTGATGTACAGACGTGTTCAGGTGGGTAGTGGCTTCCTGAATTGCAATCACTTCCGCTTGGAATTTTTTTTTTTTATAAGTGAAAGTCATAGACATTTTTGGACGAAGGATACAATTGGTAACTTAGGTGTGGGTACACACAATTGTTGTGGTAATAGAAAATGGAATATTCATAGTATTTTTGTTTTTTACTGTATTACGCCGGAGCGATTTAAATAACTTTCCCAATTATAGGTAGTTTCAAATCGTTTTTTGACATTCATATTTTAGTTTTCTTCTAGACGTTTTATTGTAGCTTATAACTATAGTTATTGAATATAAGGCTAGCTTTCGTAGTTAAGCATACATTTGTTACAAGACCCTAGAAACAATCGAAGCCTACATAAGATGAAAGAATAAAAAAAAAGGAAATGTTTTATTTTTACGTTATACTAGTTAACGTGGATGATATTATTATGCGTTATTAATATCTGTCAACATGAATCAAAATTCTTTATCAAAACAGTTTTTAAACAGCTTATAGACAGCTCGTGAGCAACTAATGGGGTTCTTTTGATTTCTTAACTAGTTTTACAATCACAGGATACATCTTCCCCCAACATAATCGGACATGTTCCGCTAAGATATCAATCTTCAGATATTTTGGTTGTGCGATCTTTCTCACGTACACAGCAAACACATTGAAAATCAGAGTGGTTTCTACTTCACATCGAAAGTTGTTTAGAGGTCAAGAATTTAAGATCATTCTTAACAAGAGAAGTAGAAGTTAATAGCAGCTATTAACCAGCTAATAACAACTAGTAAACAACAAGTAAACAGATATTAAACAGCTAGGAACCAGCTAATTACATCTAGAAAACAATTAGTATCCATCTACCAAACATAAGTTAAAAGCTTGATTATTATTTTGATATAAAAAAATATCAAACTTCTCTTTATTGAGTTGGATTAATAACTGATTTTACTTAAGCTAA
Source organism: Drosophila suzukii (assembly GCF_043229965.1). Taxonomy (NCBI): domain Eukaryota; kingdom Metazoa; phylum Arthropoda; class Insecta; order Diptera; family Drosophilidae; genus Drosophila; species Drosophila suzukii. The sequence continues at coordinate 2,097,488 of NW_027255939.1, read as the reverse complement.
ACAATTATTAATTATAACTACGCGTCGATCCATCGCTGCTGCTGTTTTTGCCAACGTTCTTTATTGTCATTGGCTGCTGCTCTTCATCGCTGTCGCTGTTGACCAAATTTAGTTGTCATTGGCCAATGCAATTAAGTTATTGTTATTGTTGTATGCACTTGGCTGAGTTCGATCAACTTTGGAAATTGGCAATTCTGCATTCCCACGATCGCTAATCAAAAGGTGCAAGCTAAGTGCAAGTGGCTTGGCTCGTGTGGACTTTATTGGGGGCATTGGTAAATCAATGCTTACGTCTACTTCTGTCAACTTTGGCTAATCTGCATTCCCACGATCGCTAATCAAAAGGTGCAAGCTCAGCGTACGTGACTTAGCTCTTGTGAACTTTATTGGGGGCATTGGTTGTGCAATCGATTCTACTTCCGTCTGGGTCTTTATATCATTTTGGGTGTTAACTCTTCCCTCCTTAAACGCGACTGTCCTCGGTCGCAACGTAGTAGAGTACAGGTCCGGAATGTGGACGCTTTTCCTGCGTTTCTGGAATGGAAGCCGATGTACCTTCCTTTGACTTCTGTCTTCGTAGGAGTTCCTTGATCGATCCTATTATTAGTATACATAGGACGATGGCGGATCCGTAACTAACGGAAGATTCTAAAGTTGTTTTGCTTCTTAGTTTTTCCAGCGCTTTCGTGTTGTTGATGTTGAGTTCCTTGACCATTTGTAATGATAGTACTTCTTCTAGCTTCGTCTTTTCTCCCAAAAGTTGGAATAACGGAGGTTCTGGTTCGACCATCCTGGTTTACATTGACTTGTAGGAAGGTTCGCCAATAGTTACAGTTGAATTACGGTATTGTATTATGAAGGTTCCGTGCAGTTGTAGAAGTTTTTCATCTAACGAGAGTGGCCCATTAAAGTCGTTTAGCAGCATGGTGCCTGGCCGTATTTCTTCGAAATCCGGTAAGTGTTGATTGTTGACCATCTTACATTCTGGTTCCCGAAGGTTCAGGAGAGCGTTTACGCAAGTATCGTTGCATAAATCTAACAAATTCTCTGAATTACAAATTGTCTTATCAATATGGGATTCACAAAGGTTTTTAATTGCAAATAATTGTTGCTCACATTCTAACAAATTTTCGTATTTTATATCATTGATTACATGGGCTTTTTTTATTGCTTTAATTTTTAAAGTTTTACAATTATCCGTTTTAATGGTTGGGAGGCTAATAATGTAAATGAGGTCATTGCCATTTGTGGCTAATTTAACTTTAGCAAATTATTATAATTTCTCTATGTTGAAAAAAAAATGATGTTTTTTTTTAAATATATCTTCTACTATTGTGGTTTCTGTGCTTGTAATTACAAAAGAATTTATTGTGTTCGATTTGGCCCATGTAATTGCGTATATAATGTTAGTTATTTCTTCATTTATTAATTGAACTTTATACTTTAAGATATTTGCTTTCTGATTTACAATTTCTTCCGAACTCTGTGTAACTTTCAATTTTAAATTAGTGGCATTAGTTGGTTAATTTTTTGATTAATTAATCTGTCAATCACTACCTGTTTATTGTTGTTTTCTAATTGCTCATTTATCTTATTTTCTAAGGTTTCGTAATCGTGGTGGTCTGGTGATCCCGCCAGCCATTTCAAATTGGATTTATTATATATTTTTATTTTTTTTAATTTCCTAGGATTTTTAATATCTTCGGATGCTCTTGACTCTAAAATTTTTAATTGAACATATTTTGAAAATTTGTCGATTCCCGTTAAGACTCTATGTTTTTCTGTGATATAAATATCAATGTGAACTATTTCTCCCGGGTAATTAGGAATAGGGGTCGGTTGGATTTCTCCTTTTGGGGGTGTCTATCATATTTTGATTCTTTACAAGTTTGACAGGCTTGAACTATTGTTTGAATTTTCTTTATTGCTTGTGGAAAAAAATAATTTTTTTAAAATTTGTATTTTATTTTCTTTTGCATCTCTATGGGCTCTTTTATGTTCGAGTTTAATTATTTCGTTTTGTTGAGATTCTTAAGTTACGTCGTCTATTTCTTTTTGGGTATACCTTACTTTAAATGATTTAAAATAGGTTTTTCTTCTGTATAAGATTTTTGTTTAATAATATATCTGTGATACGTTGGAAATGGTATGTCGAAGCTATAGGAATCTGTGTCATCTGTCAGTAAATATATTTGGTTTTTAAATACATTAATTGGAGCTTCTACCGAAAATATGAGATTGTGTGGAACTGATTGAATTAATTTCAGCGGGGGCTCGGGATAACGCATCCGCTACTACTTACATTAGCTACGCCAGGCTTGTACCTGATCTCGTGATTATACTCGCCAATGAGATCTCTCCAGCGTTTTAGTTAGCGTTATGATTATTTACGCTATTTGAAAAACTCAGAGGTTGGTGGTCCGTGTATATTATCACCTTCGAATACCCGTAAAGGTAATGTCTTAGGCTTTGTAGAGCCCAAACTATAACAAGCATCTCTCTTTCATTGGGTGCATAGTTGGAGAAGGTGCGCGAAATGAACGTTATTGGCCTATGATTTTGTTACAATACCGCGCCTATTGCGTAGCTTGAAGCATCGGTAGTCAGCTGGAATTCTTTTCCAAAATCTGGGTATGCAAGGGAGAGGGTGTTCTTAAATTTCTCGAATGCTGTTATCGCGTATTTGCTTGACTTGGTCTTATATATACGCCTCTTAAAAGGATGGTTAAAGTTTTTGTTATTTTTTCATAGTCTTTTATGAACCTTAATAACTTTAAAAGAACGGAGATCTTTTAATATTTTCGGGACCGGAAATTTTGTAATCCCTTTTATTTTATCTATGTTGGTTTTAACTCCATTTTATGATATTGTATACCCCAAGAATGTACTTCGTTTTTGAAAAAATGGCATTTCTCTACTTAGAGTCGCATGTTTGCGTTTTGTAGGGTTGAAAATACCTTTTCAAGATTTTGCCCGTGGTCTACTTCATTTTTGCTAAAGACTATGATATCGTCCACGTATACATAGCAAATTTTCCCTATGTGTTCTCTCAGTATATCGTCTAAAGCTCTTTGAAAAATGGACTGGGAATTTTTTAAACCGAACGGAAGTCTCGTAAATACATATTTTCCGCCGTTTACGGCGAATGCTTTTTTTCTATGTCCGTGTCTTTTAATGGTATTTGGTAAAAACCAACCTTGAGGTCTAATACCGAAAAATACTTGTTGTCTCCGAGTTGCGCAATGATTTCGCCAATTTCGGGGATTGGGTACCGATCTGAGATAGTAACTTTGTTGAGTTTCCTATAATCGATTACTAATCTGTACTTTTTTTCTTCTGACTGACCGGATTTTTTCGGGACTACCCAGACTGGTGCATTATATGGAGATCTTAAAGGTCTTATAATGCCATCTTTTTGCATCTCGTTTATTTGTTTTTCTACTTCCTGTTTTTATGATATTGGATATGGGTAGTGTTTTCCGTAAACTGGGGAATCGGACGAAGTTCTGATCTTGCCTACTACTTTAGTTGTGTATGCTAACTTCGTGTCGGGATCTGCAAAGAGGGTTTTGTGACTTTGTACGAGGAGATTTATGATTGATTTCTGAGAATCGGTCATATGGCTGACTTGCGGTCCAATAGTATTTACCGCTTGTGTTGCTAATTGGTGAATTTTAATTTTGCGTTTATTTCCTAGAATTAATGTATCGTTCTGTACATCTATAATTCATTGTGTCATTGCCGAGTATACATATATATATAGTATATAGTATTTCATGGGTGTATCTAAAATGTTGGGGAGCCTAAGTACTGCACGTTGTGTTATTTTAGTGGTACCTCCAACTGAGCTGACGAAAAAATGTTTCTCATTTTGTTTTGGATTTGGTACTAATTGGTTTTGAATATAATTTGATTTGAATTAAGAATTTTAGAATTTTTTCGTTCTCCGTAGTTTCTAACTGTATTTGGTTTGGGTAATGATAGAGTTGTGGATGGAAATTTTGTTTGACGGGTACCATTCTATTTGGCTGTTGGAGTCTGGGTGGTAGCATAGGTGCCCTCCCTCTTTAATAGTCAGTAATTGTGCCAAGTTTCCGTTAAGGCCTCTGACGAAGGTGTCCAAGGCTTTTTCTCTGTACATGGCTGTCAGAGACTGTACAGTTTCTTGTGAGGCATCTAAGTTGCCAATTTGGTTTAGAATTAGTGACAATTGCTTGGTCCAAGGAACTTGTGAGATGGTTCCGAGGACGCCTAGCTGGAGGCGACCAAGCGGGTCGCAGGTTGCGGATAGCGAACGGCCTATAAGGCCAGCTGTGAATAGCAGTAGGCTAGGCCAAACGGATTCCGTCAGACCGAAACCTCTGTAATAAACAGCCCCGGACAGCCAGGTATCTGTCGCTGTTTAGCGGCAGTACCGTCGATGCGAATTGTTCAGCCGCATTTAAATAGTTGCTCTACACAACTCTTTTTCCCAAAACGCACAGCCTACCTCCTTCCTATCCCACACAACATTTCACCTAGGGCCGGACTAAGGTGTAAATCGGACCGTGCCGAGAGTCAGCCTGGCTGAGGGCCCGGGTTAAAAACTAGCTCAGTCTCTAACGGTGGGCTCAGGGAGATGGCGGCCCCCTGCTCTATTTATCGCCTTACCCGGGCATCGCGGATCTCTGCCCGGGTGGACCTTCCCTTTCTCCGCAACTCGTGGGAATCAAATATGAATGCCAACAAGAATAAAAGTAAAAACACAATGGAGCCGGGCACTCCTAAGAAACCCGTGACGGAGGAGAAGGTGGGTGCGACGGGATCTGCGAGCGTTGGCTCCGCCTGTGCTGGCACCAGCTCGGGGGCTATCCCAAAAGGGCCCCACCCCAAACTGGGGGTGATAGGTGGAAGACAGTCGGCCGCCAGCACCTCTGCAAAGTGCGCGCCGGCGCCAAAAACTGCAGGAGGTATGACTAAGACGGTCGCTCCAACCACCGAGCAAAATAAATTCACCTATGCGGAGAAGCGGACTGCCGCGCAGACACTCCGCTCACATAACAGGAGCAAGATTGCCAATCCCTCAGCTGAATGGCTGAAGAAGGTGGAATGGGCGAAGACGGTGCTTCCCAACTACGGGTAAGAGAAGCCTAATGCTGTTAGTGCACAGCCAAAGAGACAACGATCTCTAGAGTTGCCTGGACCTGCGGCAAAGAGATCTAGGGTCCAACAGAACCTGTCATTTGCGGAGATAGCGCGGGACAAGGTTCTGATTGGACTGGTTGACAAGGGAAACCCCGGAGGCCGGATCCCAAGAAACCAGTGGAAGGCGGTCGAGGAGCAGCTAGCGGTCATCTGTATGGCTTTGCTCCGGGACTTCAACAACTGACGCCATGTTGCAAGGACGCAGGCTGGTTCCAGGGCAGCGTCAAGGTGGTGTCTTGCGACAGTCAGAGATCAGCTGACCTCTACAAGAAGGCGACGGAGAAGCTCGGAGAGGTGTATCCGGGGCGAAAATCGTTGCACTAGATTGGTGCGACGTCCCCAGCAGACCACGAGCGAGGATATGGCTGCCGTCGTCTATCAAAGCACCGGAGGACATCCTCTTTATGTTGCAAAGATGCAACCCCAATTTGCCCACGTACGACTGGAAAGTCGTAAAGGTGGAACCTCACGAGGGGCCGATCAGCCAGGACATCGTGGTACTGAATAAGGAGTCAGTATACCCAATAGAGGCCGCTCACGGGGAGCTGAGCTTCGGATTCAGTGCCATCCGCATCAAAGTCTATAAGGGAGACTCTAACTCGAAGGAGATAGAGGCTCCTGGAGATGATGAACCGGAAGATGGCTACTCAACCGACGCGTCGCTAAGCAGAGGGATGCAGGCGATGAATCCGGCGGACGAAGACGACGGCGACCTCAGCGGCAGCGTGGAAGCGGACGTCACAGTGGTGGAGGGGAACTCGGCAAATGTCGCTAAGACTACTGCAAGTGAACCTCCATCACAGTAAAGCAGCGTCGGCTGCCCTCCTGCTCCGCCTGGCTGACGGCGGGGCAGACCTAGTACTCATACAGGAGCCTTGGGTGGTAGGAGGCAAGGTTGCTGGACTGGGTACCAAAGATTTCAAGCTGCTGCTTGATCCAAAAGAAGGTAAAATTCGATCCTGCATTTTAGCCAAAAGGCACCTTAGCATATTTCTGATTCATAATTACAGCAACGGAGACAACACCGTAGCAAGTCTGGAACTTCCATCGGCTACAATCAGGCTGGCTTCAGCTTACATGGCCTTCGAGAAGGAAGACCCCCCATACGAGCTTGTCCGGACACTGGTCAAAGATAGCGAGGCGCTCAAAATAGGACTGGTAATCGTCTGCGACGCAAACGCTCACCACACTCAGTGGGGAAGCCCAACAAGCAACAACAGGGGTGAGTCTCTTTTTAACTTCATCCTTGGCCCAAATCTATTTCTATGCAACAGGGGTAATACCCCCACCTTTATCACAAAAAATAGCCAAACAGTCATTGACCTTACCATGGTGTCAGGTAATCTGCTAGAAGCAGTCAGAAACTGGGAAGTCTCAAACGAACACTCTTTCTCTGACCATAGATTTGTAGAAACCACTTTATCACTAGACCCTCCTACTCCAGCTGAATTCGTCAACCTTAGACGTACCAACTGGCGCGCTTATAGGGAAGCCCTACTAAACATTCTTTCAATAGAACCCCCAAATGACAACAGTGATATACTCAGTCTTGATAACATAGAAGGGATGTTCACGAATGCCTGCAACTCGGCTTTCAAAGCAGCCCACCCTAAACGCAAACCGAGAGGGACCAGAAAGCCTCCTTGGTGGACACAGAAACTTTCAGAACTCAGATCCAGTTGCAGAACCCTTTTTAACAGGGCAAAAGCAGGAAATGAGGATCTAAAATGGCAACAGTACAAGTTAGGACTAGCCTCCTACAAGAAGGCCATAAGGAAAGAAAAAAGATCAGCTTGGCAGACCTTCTGCTCAAACATAGAGGAAACAGCCGATGCAGCTCGGCTTAGGAAGATCCTCTCCAAAACAACCCCCTCCTTGGGGTACCTTCAAAAACCAGATGGCTCGTGGACAGACTCTAGTGAGGAGTCCCTCAGCCTACTACTAGACACCCACTTTCCGGGTAGTCTCCCGGTAGAACGTCTCCCAGAAAATCATGCAGGTCTAAGCATTAACTTGGAAACGCTTCTTTCGGAACGCAACATAAGTTAGGCCATAAACAGCTTCAAACCCTTCAAATCACCAGGACCCGATCATCTCTCACCTGCGCACATCCAACACGCAGGTCAACTTGCCATCAACTGGCTAAAGACAATTTTCCGTACCATTTTTAGGATAGGAACGTTGCCATCAACATGGAGGGAAACAAAGGTAGTCTTTATACCCAAAGCGGGCAAAGCCTCGCACACGATGACGAAAGATTTTAGGCCCGTAATTCTGACATCCTTTTTCCTTAAGAGCTTTGAGCGACTGATTGGACTGCACATCAGGTCAGTCATGGACTCGAAACAGTAATCAGCAGCGCAGCATGCATATTCAAAAGGCAAGCCCACCGAATCAGCTCTACACGCGGTAGTCAGCCAAATCGAAAAGTCACTCAATCACAAGGAATACGCACTTGCTGCATTTCTGGAAATAGAGGGCGCTTACAACAATGTTCTCCCTACAGCCATAACCGAATCCCTCACCGACCTGGGTGTTGAGATCCAAATCGTGGAGTTAATCCATAAATTGCTGATGAGCAGAATGGTAACCTCCACCATAGGAATCTCAACACAAACAAGGTTCGTGAACAGGGGAACCCCTCAGGGTGGTGTACTCTCCCCCTGCTATGGAACATCGCAGTAAATAAGCTGTTGTGCTACATGGAAGGGGGTGGATGCAAGGTTGTGGCATATGCGGACGATGTAGCCATTATTTTCTCAGGAAAATTTCCTCAGACACTATGCGATCTAATGACCGCCAAACTTAAAATACTCTCTGACTGGACAACAGAAAGAGGTCTAGGGGTAAACCCCTCGAAAACGGAACTGGTGCTGTTTACAAACAGATACAAGATTCCTCAACTAAACCCACCAATATTAAATAACTGCTCTCTCTCCTTCAGTGACTACGCCAGGTATTTGGGGTTAGTATTAGATAAGCGTCTGAGGTGGAGACTAAAGAACCAAGAGAGAACGAGGAAGGCAACAATTGCCCTCTACTCCTGCAAAAGGCCATCGGCCATCCCCAAAAATCGTCAACTGGATACACACAGCGATAGTTAAGCCTATTCTGCTCTACGGAGTGTCAATATGGTGACCCGCGCTAATGAAGCAGACAACCACAACAAACCTAAACAAGGTACAACGAATGGTATCCTTATGCATAAGCGGAGCCCTTCGCACCACCCCCAACGAGGCGCTAAATGCTATTCTGAACCTTCCAAGTCTGGACTTAGCCGGCATGGAACGAGCTAAGATAGCTGCGGTTCGGATGAGGGACTTAGGGCAGTGGAAACCCCAAATATACGGTCATGCCAGGATACTCCAGCAAGACACAATGATCCCACCCAGTACAGATCTATGCAAACCTATTGAATACATCCACACCCCCTTTGAAGCATTGCTCCCAACCAGAGAAGACTGGGAACAAGGCCAGCCGGGCCCTACAGAGGCAGTCAATTTCTACACTGACGGCTCAAAATTAAATAATCAAGTCGGAGGAGGTATATACTCCGAACAACTTAATATCAGGAAATCCTTCAGACTTCCGGATCACTGTAGCGTCTTCCAGGCGGAAGTATTTGCCATAATTGAAGCTTTGATGCTTCTGAAAGATGCAAACTGTCAGAATAAACTGATTAACATCTATAGTGATAGTCAGGCGGCTATCAGGTCGATTATCTCGACAAATACAAACTCCCACACCGTATCAAACTGGTTGGTTGGCACACACGCAAGCAGATTGGGCGCGCCCCGAAACGATTTCTGCAGAAGCTGCAGGGACGAGGAGGAGGAGGAAACGGTGGAACACCTGTTCTGTTCCTGCCCGGCCCTGAGCAGTTCTACACTGTACCACTTAGGGAATCCCTTCATGAGCAGTCTATCTGAACTGGCGAATATAAGCCTAAAACGAATAATAAAGTTCATTAAAGCAACCGGATGGGAATTATGCTAAGCCAGCTGCAATAAAGGCAGCAGATTTTTAAGAAAGGGGATACAGATCCACGCGGTACCACAATGGACCTTTTAAGGACTAAGTGTGTCAATGATTTGGCAGCCGCTCTAACCTAACCTAACCTAATCTAGTGACAATTGTTGGCACAATTCCTGATAATAATCAACTATACTATCGCTACCTTGATTAAGACCATAGAGCTGATATTACAAAGTTTTTAGGTCACGTTTGTCAGCAAAATGCGCTGTTAAGCATTTTGAAATAGCTGTCCAATCTAAGGGGGTATTATACGATTTTAACACTGCGTCCGCTTGTCCGGTAATTTTGTTTCGGAGAGCTAAAAGAATTTCATAATATTTTGGGAAACCAATTCTAAGTTCGTAAATCTTTAACACTCTTCCGACACTTTTCTTCCATGACGAATATTCACTGTTGTTTCCTGAAAAATCTCTAAGTGTCAGCTCTATGTCTGGTAATTTATCTAAGTCACTAAGTTTGTGCGCTAATTCTCTTTTAATTGTTTGGTGTGTATACTTAGGAAAATCTTTGTTTGGATTAAGTATTTCTTTTACTAAGCCACTAAGGTTTGCTTCTAGTACTGTTGTAATTTTTTCCTCGATGTCCCTCTCGGTCATGATTCGCGTGTTCGTTTGTACGTTGCTAACTGACGAAGGTGTGGCAAGATTCGCGAGTCTGCCTGCTAAATCTTGTTCGGCCATTTGGGGTATATGAGCAATGAAGTTAAATTAAATTTTTAATTTTAATTATTCAGAATTCGGAATTTTCTGGCCTGAAATAATTATAGTGCGGGGTTTGCTTATGCAGTGAATTTTTTGTCGTGTGTGGTTTTTTCTTAAAACTATAGCATGTGTTTTATACTTTCTATTTTTGTAATTTTTTTTTTATAAAGATCTGGTCTTTTCTATGGTTTCTTTAAAACTATTCTTACATTAATAGCATTTCTCGGCGTGCTCTCGTGTTACCAGGCTCGACAGATTCCTTTTTATTCCACGCTGCAGCGATCTCAATTGAGTGCGGACTTACTAGGGGGCCTCCTCTGCAATTTGTACACGTTCCCTCCGAAAGGATACTAGAGGGATCACGGCGATTAATTTTTTTGGCCTGATTTGTCCGCTGGATACAAGTCCTATTCTTAGGAGTGACGATATTGTGGCGTTTTTTTGACGGTACTTTTGGATTTCCGGGTCTCGGGTTTTCCTTCTCACTTCTCACGGATTAGGCGGAGGTTTTAACGAAACGTCGAATTTTTTCGAACTGCACGAAACGCGGTACTTGTTATTCTTCGCGGCTTTTAATCAGGTCCCTGTTCGGGCGCCAGATAAGAGCTTGATTATTGTTTCGATATAAAAAAATATCAAACTTCTCTTTATTGAGTTGGATTAAGAACTGATTTTACTTAAGCTACAAAATTATTCATTATAAATACTCGTCGATCCATCTCTGCCACCGTCTCTGGCGCTGCTGCTGTTTCTGCCAACGTTCTTTATTGTCATTGGCTGCTGCTGTTCATCGCTGTCGCTGGCCAATGCATTTAAATTATTGTTATTGTTGTATGCACTTGGCTGAGTTCAATCAACTTTGGAAATTGGCTACTCAGCATTCCCACGATCGCTAATCAAAAGGTGCAAGCTTAGCGCAAGTGGCTTGGCTTGTGTGTACTTTATTGGGGGCATTGGTTGTGCAATCAATGCTTACTTCTACTTCTGTCAACTTTGACTAATCTGCATTCCCACGATGGCTAATCAAAAGGTGCAAGCTCAGCGCACGGGGCTTAGCTCTTGTGAACTTTATTGGGGGCATTGGTTGTGCAATCGATGCTTACTTCTACTTCGGTCTGGGTCTTTATATCATTTTGGGTGTTAACTTATATAGTAACCAGCTAATGATATCTAGTAAACAACTAGTAGACATCTACTTAACAGATAGTAACCATCTAATAACAGCTAGTAATCAAGGTCCAAGCAGCTCAGCCCTCATCATAAGGCACGAAAACCAGCAGAGTATTGTAATTAAAGACTTATTCAAACTTATTCAAAATCTTCGACAATGATGCTGAACTCATACAAATAGAATAGAACTAGAAAACTGGAAGAAGAAAAATAGTTGGAAACCAGAAACAGATATTTCCAGGTCCCAACACCTCTATTATAAACTTGAATTAGAAATTAAATTAAGAGACGAACCTATGTTAGGCAATGATGCCTTCGAAATATGTTATAATGTTAGTGTGAGATGAACAAATGAATGCTTTTTTAATCATATTCAAATATATATAATATATATTTAATAATGCATTTAATGGAATTTGAAAACAATAATAAAATAAATAAAAAAATATTAAATGATCCTACAACATATATTTCTGACTGTAAATAAAACTACAGGTTCAAAAGAAGAGAATAATTTTGTGCAATGAGGTACGTCGGCTACTTGAGAGTTGTTGCACGGTCGTAACTTCATCCCTTATCAATTGTCTTGAGATGTATGATCTTATCAGTCGTCCCGAGCCATGGATCTTGGGCATGTGACTTTTATGACGGTCAGGTAATGATATTTCACGGAAATTTGGTTTTTCGTAAGCGAGGTTTGTAATTGGGGTAGGCCTGGCGTGTTTATGGATTATTTGCGGACAAAAAAAGAATCTTCTCAGTTATAGTTAATGATTCTGGGACGGAACGGCTAGCACACCTGAGAAACATTAACTTGAGTGCTTTGATCATTCTTAATAAGAGAATATTACAACTCATAACACTTGCTGACAGTTAGTTACCATCGAAGTACTTTAAAGATACTATAGAGCTAGTAACCATCCAAAAACAAGTACTTTACAGGTACTATACAGGTAGTAACTATCCAAAACCAAGGCTAAACTGATAGTAACCATCAAAAAAAGATGTCGGTCATACCGACATACTACCCTAAAAATCTTCAAAGCCAAAATCTATTTTTAACTAATAATCTACTATTACGCCCACATAAACGTTTCTGTACCATTAAAAAAATTGTTGGGGTTTGTTGAGGAAAGTTCTGTTAAAATGTAAGCACGAACTAACTAAGAATCTTGGCGATGTGTTTGAGCAAACCAAAAATGAACAAACTTTTAAACTGGAAATGACGAATATAACCTGGAAAATTCCACATGTAACTCCGATCGATTTAGCAAAAATAAAGACGTACGATATTATTAAAAGTGGTGTAAGCCTACCAATCGCATTCCGGAGTGGGGATTCATATGTTAGCCCCAAATTGGGGTATGGCAGTCAATACAGCTGGAATGTGAAATTGTCGGCTAACCGCAAAAAACCAAGATTTGCAATAATTGGATTTACACTAAATAGAGAAATTATAACAAATCAAACTTGAAAGTTCACTTGAATTCTGAGTCATATCCATATTATAATCTGAATGCCGATCTTAGTAAGAATCATTATGCTCACCTACATGAAATGTATACAAGATTTCAATCTAGTTACTATAATCGTGAATCACAACCATTTTTGACCCCAAATGAACTTAAATTGAAGGCCCTTATTATATCTTTCATATCAAAACGAATCAATGAAAACTTGTCCTATTAATGTGAGAATTTCAACAGAACTAAAGAGAACATGATAATACCAAATTTGATTGTCTTATTGTCCCATAAAACGGACTAAAAATGTTGAAAGATACTGTCCCGATTGAAATTCAAAGTTTCTTTGATTATAATAATAATTTAATTCTAAAGGAAATGGGAATTGTGTCCGAAAAAGATCAAGACTTGAATAAAAGTGTTTTAAGAGAACCACCATATGATTTCACTTTGCTTAATACAAAATTTCGAAATATGGTTAACCAATTCCCATCACAACATTTTTTGGAACGATGGAGAAAACAGTTTTCAACAAACTCGAAAGTATCTAAGGACAATCACAAGCGGAAAACAAATTATTATTTAATATGCTAATTGTCCCAGTACCCGTATTTTCACACAACTGCCTCTTACTCCAATTTCTTCCTGGACACTTCTTGATTGAAGGACCCCTAATCACATCTAGACAAGGTCAGACGGAATTTTTTTAAAAGATGGAGCCACGAGTACCTACGAGAATTACAAAACCGATCAATATGGACAAGGAAGCAGAAGAGAGTTGCTGTAGGAGACCTTGTGGTGATCAAAGAGGACAATATGCCTCCTTTGGTTGACGAGAGCAATTTATCGTTTTGCGATCTTACCACTAGACACTCAAGGGATACCCGGAGATATGAAAAATGTCAGAAGGTCTCTAAGATTATGTACCAACTCATAGTGTTGCTGGACGTTGCCAACACCACCCAAGCCTTCCCGATCATGGCGGAACCTCTAGTAAGGGTGGTGCAATTGCCAAATAGCACGGGAACATATAGAGAATTAAGAAATTGAAGAGCTCTGACGTTAGCAGAATGGACAACTATATAATATTTTTATCTACGATTATTGGCGCAGGAAATCACTGCATTTAAGAAGAATATTGAAGAATTATCAACATGGTGCCTCCTAAGCGGATCTTGCCCAACAATAATACATGTGATCGAACAAGAGGCCAGCGAGCTATATGATGGTCAACAACTGTTCGATCATCATCGACGACGGAGAGGAGCCCTGGATCTGGTAGGAAATCTCGCCAGCGAGCTAGTTGGAGTACCAGATTCCCAATATGCAGAAAACATGGAAAACGTCATCCGCAGGATTCAAGCGAAAGAATTATACAATACCCATCTGCTCAAAAATCAAACTTCGATTTTAGATAGCACGATAACCTGATGAGAACCAGTAATGATGAAATGGAATGCAGGTTAAGGCACATGGAAGCACACGTCACAGACCTCGAAAATACCATATGGACTGGAAACATGGCACAAGTGTCGTCAGAGCTAACACTAATAGAAGGTCACATTAAGAGGACACACACAGCCGTTATCAATATTGTAACCTGACTAACAAGGCAGGTTATCAGCCAATCAAGCTGAACAAAAAACCATCTGTAGACCCGATAGGATTAATACGTCAAGCATATGAAGCCCCCTTAATGCTCCAAATTCTTGGAATTTTGCTTCAACGAATCCTATGTTTGTGGTGACGAACGAGGAAATATACAACTCCAAAATAGAGGAGTCCTGACAATTAATGCGGACTGCATTGCGAGGAGTCCAATAACTACGTTACAGGGACACCCAGCTATAAGGTCAACGATAGAGGTCAAAAACCGGCGACAATTGCTACACATTCGATCGAGAGACCAAGGCAGGTGAGTCGTCAAGACACGACCATGCACAACAAGACAGCGGACAAACTAAATCACCTGCAGGGAGAAATCCATCAACTACAAGAGCAGCAAGAAAGAGGGAACCTAGAGACGACATCAAAAATTCAGGGGAATTACGTTAAAATAATCTCCATTGCAACAGGTCTCGAAATATTACTGTTGTTAGCAGCAATTTTTGTACTCGTCAGACAATTTAAGTACAAGAGGGTTTTACCAAGAGAACGTCACGGAACAGAGCATCGCTTCTCCAATACCAATGAGTCGGCTGAAAACGCTCACAAACACAGAATAATCCATAAAAAAATTTTTTGCTATTTAAGAATATATTTGTTTATAAAGTATATATACATAAAATAAAAATAAAAAAGAGGACGTGGTTATTACTCGTGGCCCGAGTCACTATTCGAATCGTAATACATCTCCGAGGGATCAGCAATTGGCATTGGAGGACCACTCAAGGTAGCAGAAAGCACTGCTAACCGAACAACAGCAAAACGATCTTGAGGAAGAAGGACGAAGGAACCCGGGTGGACCGCCACAGGCCGATTTTGAGGATAACGCACGTCGTCTATAATAGGACCTCACGGAGTACGGATCAAGACTATAAGGTTTTTGACGACGTACATAAAAATGGGGGAGAATGTTCCTAAATAAGGTTACTCGGCTCGGTACAGCACGGTTCAAACGCACACGACGCCCACCACGACGGAGTTGTAAGTTATCAGCGAGCAAAACATACGATCAATGCAACTTATACAGAACAGCGACCAGGCGCACAGTAGCAGCACAATATAGTGCCGACGCTGCAAGTTTGGGACGGTCGGTCAAGACTCAGCGTAACAGCCCAACAAGCGCCATACTGCTGACATTGCAGCCTGGACGACCGGTCAATGATCCAGAAGCTACAACCAATGTCAACCCAAGTACAGGTGCAGCCCCAACACAGATGCACTACACAGCGGGTAATTTAAAGACCCAATTTCCGGGTCAGATTAGTGTTCAAGCCCTGATTAACATAATAAATTATAATTATTAATAAACATTAATAAAGTTAGTTACAAACCTAAACCCCACTTGACACATTACTTCCATCATCGGTTAACTCTCGTCAAACCCATCCTAGCACAGTTCATGTATCGCCTTTGGTCCGGCACCGTACTAACTAAAGTTACCCGTGTCGCGACGCGATCGTCCTGTCATACCTAGTGTCCCCGTGCCAATTGTGTCCCCGTGCCAATGTGAAATTGTCGGCTAACCGCAAAAAACCAAGATTTGCAATAATTGGATTTACACTAAATAGAGAAATTATAACAAATCAAACTTGAAAGTTCACTTGAATTCTGAGTCATATCCGATCTTAGTAAGAATCATTATGCTCACCTACATGAAATGTATACAAGATTTCAATCTAGTTACTATAATCGTGAATCACAACCATTTTTGACCCCAAATGAACTTAAATTGAAGGCCCTTATTATATCTTTCATATCAAAACGAATCAATGAAAACTTGTCCTATTAATGTGAGAATTTCAACAGAACTAAAGAGAACATGATAATACCAAATTTTATTGTCTTATTGTCCCATAAAACGGACTAAAAATGTTGAAAGATACTGTCCCGATTGAAATTCAAAGTTTCTTTGATTATAATAATAATTTAATTCTAAAGGAAATGGGAATTGTGTCCGAAAAAGATCAAGACTTGAATAAAAGTGTTTTAAGAGAACCACCATATGATTTCACTTTGCTTAATACAAAATTTCGAAATATGGTTAACCAATTCCCATCACAACATTTTTTGGAACGATGGAGAAAACAGTTTTCAACAAACTCGAAAGTATCTAAGGACAATCACAAGCGGAAAACAAATTATTATTTAATATGCTAATTGTCCCAGTACCCGTATTTTCACACAACTGCCTCTTACTCCAATTTCTTCCTGGACACTTCTTGATTGAAGGACCCCTAATCACATCTAGACAAGGTCAGACGGAATTTTTTTAAAAGATGGAGCCACGAGTACCTACGAGAATTACAAAACCGATCAATATGGACAAGGAAGCAGAAGAGAGTTGCTGTAGGAGACCTTGTGGTGATCAAAGAGGACAATATGCCTCCTTTGGTTGACGAGAGCAATTTATCGTTTTGCGATCTTACCACTAGACACTCAAGGGATACCCGGAGATATGAAAAATGTCAGAAGGTCTCTAAGATTATGTACCAACTCATAGTGTTGCTGGACGTTGCCAACACCACCCAAGCCTTCCCGATCATGGCGGAACCTCTAGTAAGGGTGGTGCAATTGCCAAATAGCACGGGAACATATAGAGAATTAAGAAATTGAAGAGCTCTGACGTTAGCAGAATGGACAACTATATAATATTTTTATCTACGATTATTGGCGCAGGAAATCACTGCATTTAAGAAGAATATTGAAGAATTATCAACATGGTGCCTCCTAAGCGGATCTTGCCCAACAATAATACATGTGATCGAACAAGAGGCCAGCGAGCTATATGATGGTCAACAACTGTTCGATCATCATCGACGACGGAGAGGAGCCCTGGATCTGGTAGGAAATCTCGCCAGCGAGCTAGTTGGAGTACCAGATTCCCAATATGCAGAAAACATGGAAAACGTCATCCGCAGGATTCAAGCGAAAGAATTATACAATACCCATCTGCTCAAAAATCAAACTTCGATTTTAGATAGCACGATAACCTGATGAGAACCAGTAATGACGAAATGGAATGCAGGTTAAGGCACATGGAAGCACACGTCACAGACCTCGAAAATACCATATGGACTGGAAACATGGCACAAGTGTCGTCAGAGCTAACACTAATAGAAGGTCACATTAAGAGGACACACACAGCCGTTATCAATATTGTAACCTGACTAACAAGGCAGGTTATCAGCCAATCAAGCTGAACAAAAAACCATCTGTAGACCCGATAGGATTAATACGTCAAGCATATGAAGCCCCCTTAATGCTCCAAATTCTTGGAATTTTGCTTCAACGAATCCTATGTTTGTGGTGACGAACGAGGAAATATACAACTCCAAAATAGAGGAGTCCTGACAATTAATGCGGACTGCATTGCGAGGAGTCCAATAACTACGTTACAGGGACACCCAGCTATAAGGTCAACGATAGAGAAAAAACCGGCGACAATTGCTACACATTCGATCGAGAGACCAAGGCAGGTGAGTCGTCAAGACACGACCATGCACAACAAGACAGCGGACAAACTAAATCACCTGCAGGGAGAAATCCATCAACTACAAGAGCAGCAAGAAAGAGGGAACCTAGAGACGACATCAAAAATTCAGGGGAATTACGTTAAAATAATCTCCATTGCAACAGGTCTCGAAATATTACTGTTGTTAGCAGCAATTTTTGTACTCGTCAGACAATTTAAGTACAAGAGGGTTTTACCAAGAGAACGTCACGGAACAGAGCATCGCTTCTCCAATACCAATGAGTCGGCTGAAAACGCTCACAAACACAGAATAATCCATAAAAAAAATTTTTGCTATTTAAGAATATATTTGTTTATAAAGTATATATACATAAAATAAAAATAAAAAAGAGGACGTGGTTATTACTCGTGGCCCGAGTCACTATTCGAATCGTAATACATCTCCGAGGGATCAGCAATTGGCATTGGAGGACCACTCAAGGTAGCAGAAAGCACTGCTAACCGAACAACAGCAAAACGATCTTGAGGAAGAAGGACGAAGGAACCCGGGTGGACCGCCACAGGCCGATTTTGAGGATAACGCACGTCGTCTATAATAGGACCTCACGGAGTACGGATCAAGACTATAAGGTTTTTGACGACGTACATAAAAATGGGGGAGAATGTTCCTAAATAAGGTTACTCGGCTCGGTACAGCACGGTTCAAACGCACACGACGCCCACCACGACGGAGTTGTAAGTTATCAGCGAGCAAAACATACGATCAATGCAACTTATACAGAACAGCGACCAGGCGCACAGTAGCAGCACAATATAGTGCCGACGCTGCAAGTTTGGGACGGTCGGTCAAGACTCAGCGTAACAGCCCAACAAGCGCCATACTGCTGACATTGCAGCCTGGACGACCGGTCAATGATCCAGAAGCTACAACCAATGTCAACCCAAGTACAGGTGCAGCCCCAACACAGATGCACTACACAGCGGGTAATTTAAAGACCCAATTTCCGGGTCAGATTAGTGTTCAAGCCCTGATTAACATAATAAATTATAATTATTAATAAACATTAATAAAGTTAGTTACAAACCTAAACCCCACTTGACACATTACTTCCATCATCGGTTAACTCTCGTCAAACCCATCCTAGCACAGTTCATGTATCGCCTTTGGTCCGGCACCGTACTAACTAAAGTTACCCGTGTCGCGACGCGATCGTCCTGTCATACCTAGTGTCCCCGTGCCAATTGTGTCCCCGTGCCAATGTGAAATTGTCGGCTAACCGCAAAAAACCAAGATTTGCAATAATTGGATTTACACTAAATAGAGAAATTATAACAAATCAAACTTGAAAGTTCACTTGAATTCTGAGTCATATCCGATCTTAGTAAGAATCATTATGCTCACCTACATGAAATGTATACAAGATTTCAATCTAGTTACTATAATCGTGAATCACAACCATTTTTGACCCCAAATGAACTTAAATTGAAGGCCCTTATTATATCTTTCATATCAAAGCGAATCAATGAAAACTTGTCCTATTAATGTGAGAATTTCAACAGAACTAAAGAGAACATGATAATACCAAATTTTATTGTCTTATTGTCCCATAAAACGGACTAAAAATGTTGAAAGATACTGTTCCGATTGAAATTCAAAGTTTCTTTGATTATAATAATAATTTAATTCTAAAGGAAATGGGAATTGTGTCCGAAAAAGATCAAGACTTGAATAAAAGTGTTTTAAGAGAACCACCATATGATTTTACTTTGCTTAATACAAAATTTCGAAATATGGTTAACCAATTCCCATCACAACATTTTTTGGAACGATGGAGAAAACAGTCATACCTAGTGTCCCCGTGCCAGCAAGAAGCGTTCAACAACACTGTTTACCACCGGTAACCCGAACATTCGTTAACCCACCGTTCGACACCGTACTACCCGTAATTACCCGTGTCGCGACGCGATCGTTCAACATGACTATAGGGCCATATGATGATTAAATCACTTGCGTAAATTGCTATAAGCATCGTATATTGACGAAGGATTAAATGCTAAACATGCTGACAAATTCAGCACAAAAGAAGCTATGTCCACTTTGATAAAGAATTGCGAAAGCGGGAAAACTAAAACTATTTTGGAGGCTGACGTTATAACTGTTATGTGCTAAGCTACAAAAGAACACACAAATTACGAATTTAAAAAGGCTGTTTAGTGAAATTTTAATTGTATTTTTACACATTCAAACTAAGAGGTATGACACATTAAGAGCTACGGGGAAAACAAATGGGAATTACAAAAATATTTTAAAGCTTACATATTTATACCCGTTACTCGTAGAGTAAAAGGGTATACTAGATTCGTCGGAAAGTATGTAACAGGCAGAAGGAAGCGTTTCCGACCCCATAAAGTATATATATTCTTGATCAGGATCACTAGCCGAGTCGATCTAGCCATGTCCGTCTGTCCGTCTGTCCGTCTGTCTGTCCGGATGAACGCTGAGATCTCGGAAACTATGAGAGCTAGGCTATTGAGATTTGGCGTACAGATTCCTGAGCTTCTTACGCAGCGCAAGTTTGTTTCAGTAGACTGCCACGCCCACTCTAACGCCCACAAACCGCCCAAAACTGTAACTCCTACAGTTTTGATGCTAGATAGAAAATTTTAACTGAAATGTATTGTTCTCATCAATACCTATCGATTGACCTAAAAAAAAGTTTGCCACGCCCACTTAAACGCCCACAAACCGCGAAAACCTGTGACGCCCACAATTTGCATGCTAGATAAAAAATTTTAACTGAAATGTATTGGTGTCGTCAATACCTATCGATTGATCCAAAAATAAATTTGCCACGCCCACTCTAACGCCCATAACGCTTAAATCTGTCTACCGCCGGTAGGTGGCGCATTATAATTTTTTTTTCTTTGCTGCTTGCATATCTCCATTTCCCTTTGAGTAACGGGTATCTGATAGTCGAGGTACTCGACTATAGCGTTCTTCCTTGTTTTCGTTGTTCCCCTCCCTGGGACATTCGACGACTAGCCGCCAAATACACTGCGCAAAAAGAAGGACATGACAAATGACGCTCAAAGAAAACATAAGAAAAGTAATGAAATGGAATCAATAAAAGTAAACTATTCAAACATAACGTAAAAGGTAAACACTTACCAGGGAAGGTGCCAATAGAAACCGACATCGGAAACCAGCTGTTTGGACCGTGGACAGGCTGAGAAGGTCGAATTCATCGTAGCCACAGTGGGTGATATTCCGGAAGGTCCTTTCTGCTGAGCACAATCCTTGCTGAGAAAGTGAAGACCGACTAGAAGTGGACCCATGACCGAGTACATACGGGACATGCGAAGCCGGGCTAGAAGTATATGAAAGAAAACAATTGTCTTTTTAATATGTTGTCTGTGGTAAAGTAAATTTGTAATAACTTACCTAAATCTGTTGTCTTTGTTTGGAGTTGGTGTGGTCCATGTGCACTGTGCACAAAGTGACATCGATGCCCAGCAAATTTCAAGTAGAGGCTGAAAGATAGAAAATAAATTGAATTAGTAAAATCGTTTAAGTAATTGTGAAAAATTGACCCGAACGGATAAGGAACTAAAGAAATGGAGAGAAAAGTTTGTATAGCCTTGCAGTTATAATTATTTAATTTAATTCGAAATGCTTAAAAATAAAAAAACTTATTTTCCCAATAGTATAAGATAATATGTCAAAAAACACCGAAGCTTTAATATGTTTCATATTATTTTTCCACCAATTTTCCGTTCGTTCCTATGGGAGCTTTATGATATAGTCGTCTGATTTAGATAAAATTAAATTTGAAATTCAGAACTAATTAAAAAGTTTTATTTCCAAGCGTAGGAGGTTATATGTTAAAAAACACCAAAGATATAACTTTTAAATATTTTTCTTACCGATTATTCCTATGGAATCTATAAGGTATAGTTGTCTGATCCGGCTGGATCCGACTTATATACTACCTGCAAAACAAAGAAGACTTTTGGAAAAATTTCAGCCCGATAGCTTTAAAACTAAGAGACTGGTTTGCGTAGAATCGGACAGACATACAGACTGACTGAAGGACAGACAGACGGACATGGCTATATCAACTCGACTAGTGATGCTGATCAAGAATATATATACTTTATGGGGTCGAAAACGTCTCCTTCACTGCGTTGCAAGCTTCTGACTGAAATCGTAATACCCTCTGCAAGGGCATAATATTAAGTTATAAATTAAAAAAACACATTTAAAATATTCTATAACAAGAAAGGAAGTTAACTTCGGCAAGCCGAAGCTTGTATACTCTTTCAGCTATAATTATTAAATTTAAAAATACAAAAAATGATATACCCAATAGTATAAGATAATATGTCAGAAAACACCGAAGCTATAATTTGCTTTATATTATTTTCCCACCCATTTTCCGATCGTTCCTATGACAGCTATATGGTATAGACATCCGATTTTGATAAAATTAAATTCGAAGTTCAGAACTAATTCAAAAATGTTATTTCCAAGCGTAGGAGGTTATACATTATATAAGCTATAATTTGTTTAATAATATTTTCCCACCAATTTTCCTATCGTTCCTATGGCAGCTATATGCTATAGTCGTCCGATTTTGTTTAAACTTAAGTTGAAATTCAAAACTATTAAAAAATGTTATTTCTAGGCTTAAGAGGTTATATGTTACAGAACACCAAAGATATAATTTTTTTAAGTTTTTTTTCCGATTATTTCGATGGGAACTATAAGATATAGTTGTCCAATTCGGCCAGCAAAAGATACGAATATATGACTCTTGGGAAAGTTTCAGGCCGATAGCTTTAAAACTGAGAGACTGGTTTGCGTAGAAACGGACGTAGCTAGGACATCACTTTGGTTTATACATATAAAGCTAAAACTATTATCACAGAGGGGTTGAGTATTCAGGTACGGATTGCATGTTGCTTCAGGTACATCTATTTCCAAAAACTTTTTGTTTATTAATTCGACATCCACCTCAGACTCTGTCTGTTGCTTACACTTTCCAATACCTAACCGTTTTAGTTTGTTCCATCTTTTTTTGAGTTAACACAATTATTAAATTGTATGTTATAATGCTCTTTCTTTGCTGATTTTATCTTTTTGTTTACTTTTACCCTAGCCTCTTTGTATTGTTTTCGAAATTCATCCGTTTTGTATCGCTTCCACCGGAGGTAAGCTACATCTCGCTGACGGGTTAGGTTTTTAATTTCACTACTGAACCATGGATTTTGCATTGGCTTAATCACCTTGGTCCTTAGGGGCACAAACTTGTTGAACAAATACTGGACATTGTTGGTTAAAACCTCTAATTGACAATCTACATGACGAAGATGGTAAATACATGACCAGTCACAACACAAAAATTCCGTTTTTAATTCATTATAGTTTATATTTTTGTAATCTCTGTACGTAAAAGAATTGATTTTGCTGTCAAAGGTCAAGTCGTATGTTAAAAATATTAGGTCATGTCTGGAGAAGGCTGGTACAGAAACCTGGTCATAATGTATGATTTTGCTAGGGTCATTGATAAGAAATAAGTCAAGTAATGTATCACAGTGGCTGCTATAGTGCGTGGGAATCGTTTCGTTTACGGAAAACAAACCTAGGGACTTAAAGTTATCTAGGAGATGGCTTTCTGACAATAGGTTGCTGTTAAAATCACCTGCCAATATGATGTCAGTGTACTCCAACGAAATGCCTGAAACAACATTAAGTAATGACCCGTAGTCAATTGTCCGATTCGGTCTATATATGCAACCTAGAAGGGTTCTTCCATGGGATTTATTTGGAAGTTCTAATAGAATGTATTCGATAGTACTGTCACTAGGCTGTTTAAGTACCACTTTACATTTCAGCTCCACATTCACGTATATAGCAACACCTCCTGCATGACCAGTACGGTCGGACCGATAAACATTAAAGCCTTCACAAATAATAGACGAATCACATAGATCATTTACAAACCACGTCTCAGACACACATATCACATCGACATTAGACTGAGTGAAAAGGAATCTAAACTCATCAATCTTCTTTAGCAAACTTTGTGCATTTAAGTGAACAATTTTTAGACCAATTTTATAACTACTTATAGTTTTTATCATGGCACTAGCTATGGAACAAACTTCCTCATCCTGCATTGTTGTTATCAATGATTATTAGGGGCGCAATTAAGAGGATACAATTTATACGCTTAAGAACGAAAGCTATCAGCTTCAGGTCCAGCCGAAGCGTTAGTGAGAGATGTAGAAAGTGGATCAGGCGAAAGATTAATGGACGAAAGTTCCTCCATACTGTTAATGCAACAGACACCCTCTCTTGGAGTGCAGCGTACGTGCACAAGGCCGCGTCGTGTAAAGACAGCCGTAAGGATTTTATGTTTTTTCATGCGCATAGCCTCTTTAAAGATGAGATAATGCTCTTTTAACAATTGCTCATTAATATAAATTAACGCTTCTGAATTGAAACCCAGAAACTGCAAGCTAAGTTGTTTCTTGTGCTCGCGCCTGTACATTCCGACTTGACCAAGCAACTTGATCTTTTCGCGTGGGTTTAGCATTTTAATTATTATCACCGGATCCACATGTGTTTGCTGTGATTTCCTTGCTCGGAAGATATCGCAGACTCTTGGTGGTGGAGTCAGCTGGAGATTAAAGCATAGCTTGTGATAGAGCGCTCTGAGATCTTCACCTTCGACATAGGGAACTCCATGAACCCTCAGATCACACGAGCTAGTCTCCCTGCATTGCGTTGCCATCCTGGCCTCCAGTGCACCCAACCTCTGACCTGCTGCTTGTAGATTTTCTACCTCCCGGTTCAACGTCTCAACCCGCTCACCCATTCGGTCCCTCATGGAGCGAAGATCGGCAACCTCGCGCTCCAACGTCAGGACACGAGCATCCATTTGTTTTACTTCCCCGGCGATTTTGTCCAAGCGATCCATAAGGCTTCTGAGCATTCGCTGTTCAGCTTCCCGAACGGCCGACTCAATTTTCTCGGTTTGTTCCTCGAAGCGAGTCTTTAGGAGCTCCAGAAGCTGAGGCGAATTTACATCCGAGATGCGTTCGCTGGCAGTTCCAGCATTGTTGCGGGTACGTTTAGTAGGTGGAGCAGAGGAACCCATGACTTTTTTAAGTGTATTTATTGTTTGATTTGGTTAAGGTTAGGTCGGTTGTGTTTGTATTGTATCTTTCGGATTTAATCTTTAAGTTTAAGTAATAGCTTAGCTTGCAACCACTCACTGCTTTACCGACAAACTGCCTTATCGACAATAGTGAATAGCTGCCTTATCGGCAATAGCGTAGCTGATGGGGCAACCTTTTTCTCTCTTGCACTCCGAAGATGCTGCCGCATTGTCTCTCACTGAAGGTGCACGCACAACCGCACTTGTTGTTCAGCAAGAATTTATTTTCTGATTTATAGAATCAACTTTGTTTATTAGCACTATGTTGTGTTGTTCGCGGATAGGGCTGGTGGTATATTAGGCAGTTATAGACTTTCTTCAATTTTGTAAATGTTATTTTCCGTGGAATATCGTTTATTTTATAGAGCGTTCAATAAAGCGACTGCACACGGGAGAGTTGGCTTCTTCTTTATAATAATCAATAGGTTTTTTTTTATAATCAATAGGTTTTTTAATCCCCAAATTAAATATAATATAATTAAGCCTATCATGAACCATGAACACCTGGATGCTGCCACCTATCAGTGCTTGGTCTGAAATGGTACTATAACCAGCGGAGAAAACTGTGGAGAAAGCCATACCGCAAGCTACAGAGACTTTCCAGTCCATAACGAGCTGAAGAATACACAAAATGAGTACGTGCAATCTCAAACCACACCTGACATTTTCTTTGGGAAAGCACCCAGATCTTCATTATGTCCTCTAAACGGAAAGGAGGTAATGACGTCAGTGCCCTGAAAACAAGTCTGGAAAATCCGAGGTGGATTCCACAAGCGTGAAGTGCTGAGCCGAATATAATAGCCTCTCAGCAAGCAATAGGACAAATACCAAATAATATCGAAGCCGTGTTTGTTAACCTTACAACAAAGTATGATGGACTTTATGTATATCATGAAAACAACAATGCAAAACCTTGTGCAAAATAAGGTGACTATGTAAAGCAATCATAAACTTGAGCAACAACCTCGAACCCTCCCAAGAAATCTAGTACGCGAGAAATCTCTAACGGATTTATCATTGGATCACTCGCCGGTCTTAATAACTCTTCTTCAAAAGCCACAAATAATCAAGTCACAGTGGCATCTGTAAACTTAATCCACAATCCACTGACTAATAATGAGCCGTTAACCATACAGTTGTCAATTCGCATTTACAAGTCCATCATTTGTGTCAATATTGACGGTAACCATATATTTTGCAGTAGTCTTCAGGTGTAAAATATGTTGCAGACCCTGAGTTTCAGAGGTCTTCATGTTTTCGGCATGCTTAAGAGTTGATTCTCGACTTCTTTCAGACATATTAGCTGATATCTGTATCTACTGCAGTTGACACAAATTCTTCAGTGCTAATTTGGGCAAGTTTTAGGGAGTTGTAATGGCTTACGTCAGCATTAGAACTCTTGTCCAGAAAAGCTCAATATCTGCATCTGTCATGTTGGCTTCAGACATATTATTCAAAGCCAAAGCAAAAGCGTGGTCGTCACGTTTGCCGCATTATTTCCGTTAGCTCGAAAAACTTAAAGTTATTCCAAAGGGTAGCTCCTGCCAGAATATTATAGGGATTAGATGTATTTTCTGCGAATATCCAACGATCTCCAACTGGGCTAAGCTGCTTCAGATCTCCAAACACTATTATAGACTTGCCCCCAAAACTTACATCTCGACTTCTACAAAGTTGCCAAAGTCTTTAATCTAAGTATCCAAGCATTTTTGATCCGATCATCGGGATCTCAACTATAATAATTAATTGGATATCAATCAACTTGCAATGCATTGTATTTAAAGTGCCATTGCTTAAGGGTCTTAAAGGACCAGATGTTTTATTAACGGGAAGGGAGAAAACTGAATGAAGCGTTAGTCCCCCAATCCCAAAAGCTGCTTTCCAGTAGGAGCACAAAGTAAAACCTTTGCCCCAGGAAGTTTATTTGCTCGCCAAGTTAAAGACTGAAATATTGTAGAAATCAATCAGCTTTTTCCCACTCCGGCCCCTAAACCACATATTCATAAAATGTATTTTTGGCTGCAACATTATACATTACGTTGGCGTAGTCCTGGCGTTGCTTAAAGTTGAGAGACCGGGTAAGCGAACAAAGGTTGTCGTAAGATACCATCGGAGGAAGTCTTATAAGAGGAAGTTCGCCATTTGAATTATTTTTATCTTGGAGTACATTTATGTTTTGGCCGACGTCGGGTACTGTCAAAGCCCTGAACTCTTCATCAAGGTATTGAGAGGCTGGCCCTTTGGGAAGGGACCCTTTTCTTCTCTATCCACATTTTGCAGATCTTGAAGAACTCTCTCTAACTCCATGACGTTAAACACATCATACTGCTCTTTATTGCGTTTAACAATTTCAAAATTATATCTAAATGTGCTTTCATTGTCGTTTGAAATGAGTTCCGTCTCTTCACTTCTCCATGGGAAAAAGAGCATTACGTGCTCTCTAAAATAATCTGATGGAGAAGAGCTTAAACTGAAGCGAACCCACCTAAGAATTAGGGCATGATTACGTCTTTTTACCCTACCAGTCCCATCCAGCATTTGGTAACTTTGTGCAGCAAAGTTATTTTCCTTATCTGCATTATAGTCGATTGGTTCGTCATATTCTTCGTATGACTGTTCTGATCGTGCACTTAGCTTGGAGAATTTGAACCAAGCCGTAAATTCCGCAAAACATGACGACTCTAGTTGTTCATGTCTTTGCACGTATCGATCAAGTAAGTTTCGCTCAAAAATATCTGTTGAGTTTGCGGGAAGCTGTTCTAATTCTCTGTTAGATCGGACTATCCGGACCCTTTTATCTGGATGGCAAGTGTTAATAAAAACATTCCCTTCACTAGCCTCAGACAAGTGTAAATCTAAAATGTTGTATGCAGCTTCAGATATTTCTGTAACGTTAATAAACTTGCTCCCTAAATGCTGCAATTTTCTTTTGACGGAAACACTTCCATGGCTTATTTCTGTCATTGCTTCTCAAAGCAGTTGCGACACGCCACGGTTGGATTTATTTATGTAGTTAATTATATAAC
Organism: Drosophila suzukii; assembly: GCF_043229965.1. Lineage (NCBI taxonomy): Eukaryota > Metazoa > Arthropoda > Insecta > Diptera > Drosophilidae > Drosophila > Drosophila suzukii. Next base: position 2,069,549 of record NW_027255939.1, on the reverse strand, counting down.
TACAACAGGCGTAAGCATCTAGAATGAATTGAATATCCATGTTTGCTCTATGCAAGCCTAAAATATTTCTATTAAAAGCATTTAGCAACCTATCAGAAAATTGGCGACGAAGAAATACTTGGGGCTTTTTTAAGCTAGACCGAATGGCAAACTTGTACTCCTCATATGAAATATCAAGATGGCTGAGAAAATAAAATTATTAAACATGCCCGATTCTTCTTCGGAAACAGACTTTAGGTGCTCTTTAACTTTTTTAAATATTTCTTTATGTTCTTCAACGTGGGATTCGTTTTCTTCAAATGAATACAAAACCAGTGTTTCATGCATTGGTGGGTATGGCATATTAAAACGGCAGAATTATTGTCCACGCAGTTCCCTTTAACATGAAGCGCTGTGCTTATGGCGCTGATATTGAATTACTTCATGAATTTCAGGATCGTCACCGCTGGTATTAATGAAACGATCAATAAAGCGGGTGACCTCTTCGGCGTTATCGGGTCCTTCTAGCTTTGGGCACCAGAAAACCAATACATGCCATGAGAGTGCGGCGATCCTCTGTGCTGGAACTCGATCCTCCAATAATAATGGGCGAGTCTTAACTCACCAAATATATCGGAGCTTTTAAATAATTTCATTAATTGCCGGAACCTGTAGTCGAAGTACCGGTAGCACGTTACTGGGTCAGATCGAATTAATCTAGCTTTTTCGGCGCTAGAAAGAGTTGCTGCCTCTTCCTCAGTAATGTCTCTGCTATCCAACAAAAGAGATAGAATAACTAAGAGTTCGTTCCATTTAGATTCAGCAGAAGAGAGGGTTAGGAAGAATGTAGGCAACCCGAATTGTCTAGTCATGGCTATAACTTTCTTTTTTCTGCCTCCCAGTGTGCTGTAGCTGAATGAAGGCCTTTTAGAATGTGAAATCCATCGTCATGTTGCACAAGACTGTCAACAAATGATTTATCCCTCACACTTGCAGCTGTTACTGCACCTGATTTTTTTCGTAGGGCAATGGAAATAGAACTTTGAATTCGTTGCATTTCATAAAACTTGTACATATAAAGGACTTTGGGCACTACTGCCCCTTAAATATTTCGCCGCAAGAAATAGTTGGGAAGGAAAGCTCTTCAGCGTCGTCGTCAAGGTTTAAATTTGTAGCAATACGCTGAAGTCCAATATCATCGTTTTCTAATAGGGTTTCATGACCTCCGGGATTTAAATCACCTTCTTGCTCGTCACTTGATTGAGAATGGGAATGTTGACGAAGGAGGTTTTCTACGACTTCTTGTTCAGATTCATCTGTGATGAAAGGTATCCCTTTTCGGCTCATTCAGCCAATCACCGTCAAAGGAAATGTTGTGCTTTCTGTAGAGCTCAGTGTTAACCAAGTATCGCACAGCTTGAATAAACCGAGCGGGTCGAATAGTTTCCGTCATGAAACTATGGGAATATTCTAACTTTCTTTTTAAATGAACCTGGATTACATGGGTCAAATCCAAATGAAATTGACGACATGTACTGCAAAATTGATATTTGCCGGACGGACTCGGAACCTGAGATGGAAACCACGTTCCTCCACGGCACATACATAATGTTACGAAGATATTATTCCCTTGCCGTAGCTCGACTCCTCCGTCGCTGGCGTTCCCGTTGATCCTCTCGTTCATCCTCCGAAAGCTGTGCTCTTGCAGCAATATTGCGCTGTGTCTGTCTGGAAGATTCCGCCTGTCGATTTTGTGAACTCGACCTGTATGTGAGAAGTCGCTCGTCAGGCATTTCCTGAATTTGTTGTTCCCGAAATCTTTGCTGAAATCTTGTGTTTCGATGATGTGTTGGTCCTTTGCTCCTGTGTCCTAGTGATAGGGTTGTTCCTACTGATCCTATGAGCTGCTGCGTCCCGATTTCGTCCTCGATTTTCCACGATCGATCTACACGTAGCATGGTCAGCAGTATTTTGTATCTTCGGAATTCGACCTGGCGCTTACGTGCGCTACAGCGTCCCGTGTGCGATTTTCCTCGATCGATCTCCAGGTAGCATGATCAGCAGTATTTCGCGACTGCTCTCGTCGTCGCTCTTCGGAATTCGACCTGGCGCTTGCGTGCGCTTCAGCGTCCCGTGTGCGCTCGAGTCCTCGATTTTCCTCGATCGCTCTTTAGGTAGCGCGATTGTCAATGTTCCTCAATCGTTCGCTGGCTCGAAATCTTTCGCTTCTCCTTCTGTGAGCAGCGGAATTTCCACCTGAATTTCACCAGAAGAGACTTATGTGTTACGTATTTATGAATCCTGTTTTACTTTATAGAAATACTTACCAAAGGAAAAAAGTATAATAATACTTTATTATTTTGATACACACTTTTTTCACTTTTCACCTTATACCTTTTGGTGGATTTTTAATCACTTTTCACCTTTTACTTTTTTATGGGCTTATATTCACATTTCACCTTATACTTTCGGTGTGTTTATATTAATTGAATATAAAAGATAAACACAACAATGTATACGTTGTCTCTCGGCAACTGTTTTTCACAGACTAATCCGGGGATTAGGATTACGAGTCAATATATAGGTTTGAATCATACCTGCTATTAACCTTCATATAACCCTTTCGATAGCGGACAATGCCTGATTTTAGAGACAATTCGTAGGTAAATTAGGTAAACCAAGTTGATTACCTAATTTAAGGATTGCGTAATAACTGCATTATTACCTGTTATCTAGCTTCGTGGCAACCTTGTTAAGGTTATTTCTGTAATTTAAACTAAGAAAAACGGGTATACCTAGGTATCCTACCTTAAATTTGGACACCTGTATCCATGTTATTCGTGTCCTAACACCACCCCATTCAGCTAAATATTATAGTCGTCAGATTTTTGTGTAAAATTAATTTCGTAATTCTGACAAGTTAAAATATTCTATACCCAGAGTAAAGGAAAATACGATCAAAATCAACAAAGCAACATTTAAAAAAAAATACAAGGAAGAACGTTATAGTCGAGTACCTCGACTATCAGAAGATACCCGTTACTCAGCTAAATAGAGATATGCAAGTAGCAAAGCGAGATTAAAATGCGTCACCGGCGGTTTACAGATTTAAGCGTTATGGGCGTTAGAGTGGGCGTGACAAATATTCTAGCATCAAAACTGTAGGAGCCACAGTTTTGGGCGGTTTGTGGGCGTTAGAGTGGGCGTGGCACTCTACTGAAACAAACTTTCGCTGCGTAAGAAGCTCAGGAATCTGCACGCTAAGTCTCAATAGCCTAGCTCCCATAATTTCCGAGATCTCAGCGTTCATCCGGACAGACAGACGGACATGGCTAGATCGACTCGGCTAGTGATCCTGATCCAGAATATATATACTTTATGGGGTCGGAAACGCTTCCTTCTGCCTGTTACATACTTTCCGACGAATCTAGTATACCCTTTTACTCTACGAGTAACGGGTATAAAAATTATTTCATTATTTCTCTGACCGTTTCTTTGACAGCTATATGTTAGAGTCGTCCGATTTTTATTAAATTTAAATACGAATTTCTTAAAAATACAAAATATGTTATTCCCAATAGCATAAAATAATAATATGTCAGGAAACACCGAAGCTATAATTTGTTTCATTTTATTTTTAAATTTTAAATTCGAAATTCAAAACTAACTAAAAAATGTTATTTCCAAGGAAAGGAGATAATATGTTAAAAAACACCAAACACATAATTTTTTTTACATTATTTTTCCGATTATTCCTATGGGAGCTATAAGATATAGTTGTCCGATCAGGCTGGTTCCGACTTATATAATACCTGCATAAGAAAGAAGACTTTTGGGAAAGTTTCAGCCCGAAAGCTTTAAGACAGACGGACATGGCTAAAAAAATCAATTACAAAAAAAAAATATAAAAATAATAAATGCAAGGGTATAATAATTATTTCATTATTTCGCAGACCGTTTCTTTGACAGCTATATGTAAGAGTCGTCCGATTTGTATTAAATATAATTCGAAATTCTTAAAAATACACAAAATGTTATTTCCAATAGTATAAGATAATATATCAAAAAACACCGAAGCTATAATTTGTTTCATATTATTTTCCCACCAATTTTCCGATCGTTCCTATAGCAGCTATATGATTTAGTCGTCCGATTTTGAGAAAATTAAATTCGAATTGCAGAACTAATTGAAAAATGTTATTTCCAAGCGTAGGAGGTTATTTGTTAAAAAACACCGAAGCTATAATTTGTTTCATATTATTTTCCCACCAATTTTACGATCGTTCCTATGGCAGCTTTAAGATATAATCGTCCGATTTTGATAAAATTAAATTCGAAATTCAGAACTAATTAAAAAATGTTATTTCCAAGCGTAGGAGGTTATATGGTAAAAACACCGAAGTTATAATTTGTTTCATATTATTTTCCCACCGATTTTACGATCGTTCATATGACAGCTATATGATATAGTCGTCCGATTTTAATAAAATTAAGTTCAAAATTCAGAATGAATTAAAAAATGTTATTTCCAAGTCAAGGAGGTTATATGTTAAAAAACACCGAAGCTATAATTTGTTTCATTTTATTTTCCCACCGATTTTACGATCGTTCCTATGGCAGATATATGATATAGTAATCCGATTTTGATAAAATTAAATTCGAAATTCAGAACTAATTAAGATATGTTATTTCCAAGCGTAGGAGGTTATATGTTAAAAACACCGAAGCTATAATTTGTTTCATATTATTTTCCCACCAATTTTAAGATCGTTCCTATGGCAGCTATATGATATAGTCGTCCGATTTTGATAAAATTAGATTCGAAATTCAGAACTAATTAAAAAATATTATTTCCAAGCGTAGGAGGTTATATGTTAAGGAAGACCGAAGCTATAATTTGTTTCATATTACTTTCCCACCAATTTTACGATCGTTCCTATGGCAGCTATCTAATATAGTCTTCCGATTTTGATAAAATTAAATTCGAAATTCAGAACTAATTAAAATATGTTATTTCCAAGGAAAGGAGATAATATGTTAAAAAACACCAAAGACATAATTTTTTTACATTATTTTTCCGATTATTCCTATGGGAGCTATAAGATATAGTTGTCCGATCCGGCTGGTTTCGACTTATATACTACCTGCAAAAGATATAAGACTTTTGGGAAAGGTTCAGCCCGAAAGCATTAAGACTGAGAGACTAGTTTGCGTAGAAACGGACGGACAGACGGACAGACGGACATGGCTAGATCGACTTGTCTTGTGATGCTGATCAAGAATATATATACTTTATGGGGTCGGAAACGTCTCCTTCACTGCGTTGCAAACTTCTGACTGAAATCATTATACCCTCTGCAAGGGTATAAAAACACCGAAGGTATAATTTGTTTCATATTGTTTTCCCACCAATTTTCCGATCGTTCCTATAGCAGCTATATGATGTAGTCGTCCGATTTTGATAAAATTAAATTCGAAATGCAGAACTATTTAAAAAATGTTATTTCCAAGCGCAGGAGGTTATATGTTAAAAAACACCGAAGCTATAATTTGTTTCATATTATTTTCCCACCAATTTTCCGATCGTTCCTATGGCAGCTGTAAGATATTATCGTCCGATTTTGATAAAATTAAATTCGAAATTCAGAACTAATTAAAAAATGTTATTTCCAAGCGTAGGAGGTTATATGTTAAAAAACACCGAAGCTATAATTTGTTTCATATTATTTTCTAACCAATTTTACGATCGTTCCTATGGCAGCTATATGATATAGTCTTCCGATTTTGATAAAATTAAATTCGAATAACTAAAAAATGTTATTTCCAAGCGTAGGAGGTTATATGCTAAGGAACACCGAAGATATAATTTGTTTCATATTATTTTCCCACCAATTTTCCGATCGTTCCTATGGCAGCAATATGACTTAGTCGTCCGATTTTGATAAAATTAAATTTAAAATTCAGAACTAATTAAAAAATGTTATTTCCAAGCGTAGGAGGTTATATGTTAAAAAACACCGAAGCTATAATTTGTTTCATATTATTTTCCCACCAGTTTTACGATATGTTCCTATGGCAGCTATATGATAAATACGAAATTCAGAACTTATTTAAAAATGTTATTTCCAAGCGTAGGAGGTTATATGTTTAAAAACACCAAAGATATAATATTTTTAATTTTTTTTTTACGATTATTCCTATGGGAGCGAAAAGATATAATTGTCCGATCCGGATGGTTCCGACTTATAATCTACCTGCAAAAGAAATACGATTTTTGGAAAAGTTTCAGCCCGATAGCTTTAAAACTGAGAGACTGGTTTGCGTAGAAACGGATGGACAGACGGACATGGCTAGATCGACTCGTCTAGTCATGCTGATCAAGAATATATATACTTTTCCTTACGTCTCCTTCACTGCGTTGGAAACTTCTGACTGAAATCAATATACCCTCTGCAAGGGTATAATAAGAGAGGAATTAGGATATGCAAAATAGTGATAGGGTTAGTATTCAAATCGCAAGAAAATTGAGGAGAAGCTTGGAGTTCAGTCGGAATGGGGGACCAGCAAGTATGACTCCGCCAATAACTCGCTCGCAAGCAAATCAAGAGGAGAAATTGGAAAATATATCGGCACCCGAAGCCATGAAGTCGCTAAGGGAACAGAATCCTGATGGAATGGGAAGCGGAAGTCCAGGAGAAGCTAGCGGTCATCAGTCGGTAGGCGGAACCGTGCCCATACCAAAGCATTTCATAAAGAAAAACGCAGCATGGCAGGCAGATACGCACGTTCGTCAGGCTCAAGGACAACAAGTTGGACAGGGCCAAGTACCCTCTTCGGGGACGCATATGCCACCTCAAGGCATGGCATGGCAGCCGCGGGCAAATCCGAGTCAGATGCCACCATTCGATCCGGGGATGCTACAGCAACCTCCGCCAATCATATTGCCGGGGGTACGTTACCATATGGGATTCCCGCCGCCAACATCTGGGGCGCTGTCCGAGAAGCAGGAGACGAATCGTCACGCATCGGAAGGGTATCTGCAATCTGCCTGGTCGACGGAGCAGGAACCAAGAAGATGGAATGGGTCTCACACGACACCGCCAGAACATCCTCCTGGAAACGGTGGGTCACAGCACAACTTCAATCCAGGACAAGTTAGCGTTGGTCAAGCGGGACAGCAGGCGATTCAGCGTTTGAAGTCGGTCAGCTGCGGAAGTGGGGGCTAAGTTTCGATGGAAGTCCCAGAAGCATGCCGGTGTCTGAATTTATATTCCGCCTCGATCATCTCCAAAGGTCGTATCAGGGGCCGAGGAAGGAGGTCCTAAGAGAATTTTACGTACTAGTGGAAGAACAAGCGAAGGAATGGTACTGGATGTACGTGAGATCGACGGAGAAACAAGAGTGGACTTACCGGAGGGACGCCCTTCAGCAGCAGTTTCAGAGTCACCGATCCAACTTCGAGCGAGGCCAGCGAAGACATCGAGGTGTATATCCAGACTATGCTAGCTCTCAGATCTCGACTAGAGATGCCGTTTTCCGACTTTGACCTGATAAAGGTGATAAAGATGAATATTAGGGATCAGATTTGCAGCATTATATACCCGATATATATCAGAAACCTGGATCAACTCCGACATCAATGCCACGATGCGGAAAGAATATTGGCCACCCGATGGACCCGACATCCAAGCAACCTCGAAACTCACCATGGAAATAGGATCGTCCGAGGATAGATGAGCTTTGTCCGGAATCAGTCGGAGAACAGACTACACCTGGAGAACAAGAGGAAGTGGAGGCATTAGCTAGACACTGGGAGAACAACAGAGAACGACAGACACTTACAGGCTGGAATTGTGGAACCGTGGGACACCCATTCAAAGCGTGTGAATCGGAGGTGTTAAAGGTATTCTGTTTCAAGTGTGGAATACCGGGGCATCAGTCAGCTTGCTTGGGGAAAGTTGCCTTGAAACAGTGGAAAGGTTAGGACTGAGATTAGAGAGGTCACAATCGATAATGAAATCAGCATTAGGTACGCAGCATGGAGTAGTGGGGAAGATTCAACACAGCATCTCGTACAATGGGTTAAAAAAACGATTGCCGATACTCCTTTGTCCTTCCTTAAAGCAAAAATTATACCTTTGTATAGATTTCTGGAGGAAATTCGAATTGGCACCAGAGGTAGTGGGTGTAGAATCCGTACACCAGGTGGAATCCGAATTTATGGCCAAAGAGAACAGATAGAGGCACATATTTGATCCCCTTAACAGGCTGAGCAGCTGGAAGAAGCAAAAGGAGGTTTTCTGACATACGAAAGTCAAGGATTAGGACTTACCAAGGTGGAAGAACACTCGATCCAGTTAGTTGAAGGAGCCGTACCCGTGAAGGACAAATTTTTTCCAGTTTCTCCGGCGAAACAACAACTGCTGTTCGCAAAAATCGATGAAATGCTTCGGTTAGGAGTCATCGAGATAAGTGAAAGTCCCTGGAACAACCGAACGACGCTGGCGCAGAAACCTGGAAAGAATAGGCTGTGCTTAGACGCAAGAAAACTGAACACACTTACAGTGAATGATGCTTACCCATTACAAAGCATTGAGTCGATTTTAAACCGGGTAGATGACACGATTTTCATCAGCAGTATCGATTTAAAACATGCGTTCTGGAAAGTGGAACTCGATGAAAATTGTCGTCCCTTGACCGCTTTCACAATACCTAGAAGGCCACTTTATCAGTTTCGACGGATGCCATTCGGCTTGGGTAATTCGGCTCAAAGGTTGTGTAGGGTAATGGATAAGGTAATCCCACAGCGTCTTCGAAGCCGCGTCTTTGTTTACTTGGATGACTTGCTGATGAAATCCAAGACTTTCGAAGAACACTGCATGTTGCTGAAAGAAGTAGCAGAGTGTTTAAATAAAGCAAATTTGACGATCGGCCTACACAAGTCAAAATTTTGTTTTAAATACTTGCGGTATTTGGGATTTATCATCGGTGATGGGGCCTTGCGGACAGATCCGAAGAAAGTTGAGGCGATTATGAAGATAGAAGTGCCCAAAAATACGCGACAACTACGCAGCTTCTTAGGAACCGCAAGATGGTACCTCAGGTTAATCCAAAATTTCTCCGGTGTAAGTGCGCCGCTCACAAACTGCCTTAAAAATAAAGGGAAATTTACGTGGACGGAGGAAGCAACTGCGGCATTTGAAACACTGAAGAAAGGACTTACCTGCGGGCCGGTATTAGCTCATCCAGATTTCGGGAAACTTTTGGATACAGTGTGACGCCAGCCATGTTGGAATTGGGGGCAGTGTTATACCAGCAAGACGTAGAAGGATCGGACCGGCCAATAGCATTCTTTTCGGCGAAGCTGAGAGGAGCACAACTCAATTACAGCATAACGGAAAAAGAGTGCCTCGCAGCTAAAAAAGCCGTGGAAAGATTCCGTCTCTTCGATTTTGAGACAACGGAGTTTGAGAGTCCTGAATACCTAGAAAGACTGCAGATGATTGAAGAGCATGGAAGAGATAAGTTTCCGGACTTACGAGTGGAAGAAAGACTTCTATTCAAGAAGACACACTTCGATAGAGAGGAATTTGAATGGAAACTGTCGGTTCCGGAAGCATTGACGACAACTCCAATCCAGCAAGCCCACGGCAGCGACATGGCAATGCATGGGGGTATGGAAAAGACCTTAGCGAGACTTCAGCGTATGTATTACTGGCCCAAAATGGTAATTCAAGTCCGAGAATTTGTATCAGCATGCGAAAACTGCAAGGAGAACAAGCACATAACGCAGATAAAGCGACCAGTGATGGGGTATGAGGTACGGAAAGATCGACCCATTCAAAAGCTGTACCTGGATTTCCTAGGAAAGTATCCGCGGTCTCACCGAGGGAACACGATGTTATTTATCGCGTTGGATCACTTAACCAAGTTTGTGTGGCTAAAAGCGAATCCGAAGGCCACATCGACAGTTGTAGTCCGATTCCTGCAAGAAGGAATATTCACCCAATTCGGAGTTCCGGAAACAATCCACACGGACAACGGAAGGCAGTTTATCTCCAAAGAATTCGAGAATATGCTACAAGAATATGGGATTACACACATGAAGACAGGGAGATACATAATCCAATGCTTCGGAGAGAGTAAATCAATCCGTGCTAGCAGCCATTCGAGTGAACATCCAGGACGACCACACGCGATGGGATGAATACTTAGCGGACATACAAGCGTCGCTGAGGTCATCCATCTATAGCAGCACCGGAACTTCGCCGTACTTTGCCATGTTCCAACAGCACATGTTTACGAATGGGAAAGATTACTCGCTGGCTCGCAAGTTGAATGCCCTTAATGATACTGAGATAGCCCAGTTGCTCAGATCGGAGAGACAACAACTATACAGAGCGAAAATAAAAGAAAGGATACATCAGGCCTACGAGAAAGCATCAAAGCATTACAACTTAAAGGCCCGAGAGATTCGATACTACCGGGACAAGAAATCTACAAGAGAAACTTTGTCCTAAGTGACTTCAGCAAGAATTGGAACTCCAAGTTTTGCAGAAAGTACACTAAATGTCGAGTCACAAAAGCGTTGGGAAACTCTTTGTACGCTTTGGAAAACTTGCGCGGCAATCCTTTGGGTGTTTTCCATGAAGAGGATCTGAAACAATAGTGCCCGGCTAGCAAACCACACTCACCAATTTAACAAAGCTGTTTACATTAAGACAGATAACGATAGGCTTGTGCCTATCGTGTGTCGATACACGACTATCGACGACTCGTGAGTTCAGGGAGTCGTGAAGCTGAGTCAAATCATGGAACTGGTTCCTTAAACCGGATAACTCCCAAATGAACCAAAATTTAAATCCGAAAAATTTGAGTGGTTTTTGGCGAAGGGAGCTTGGAAAAGTGAAATAAGCAAGGGTAAGTAAAGGGCGAAAATAAGTGGTCGCAGACGGTTCGGTTGGCAAGAAAAATAATATTAAAAAAAGTCAAGTTCCAACCCATTAAGTGATAAAAAAAAGAGTACTTGTTGATGTGAGTGGAGTTAAAATTGAAATATTTATAGAATATTCCGTGAGGGACAAGCAAGGATCAGAAAGATAGATTGATATAAGGAGAGACGAAGACCAGTCACCAGGAGGAGATAAAAATTTCAACAAGAAAATTGGCCACTCAATCCCGGGTTATTCGCCCTTTAAAATTATATTTGCCACAGAGAATTTAAAAAGTTGTTCCCAAAAACTGCGAGCGGCAAAGAAAACCAGCAAGCCGAAAATAAAAAAAACGACACTGATGATATGTTTGATTATGTAACCCGCCCAAACAAATTTATCCCACTTATATCTATTCAAATTATTTATTTATTTGACTTATTTATTTACACAAACCAGAAACTATTGTACTATTTTATATTGTTATAGCTTTATTTATTTATATATATGTGTATGTGTATATGTGTATATAGACTTATAAAATTTTAGAATTTAAGAGAAATTTTTGAATTATAATGCGAAAACGAAATGAATTCGTGTGAATAGAAATTCTTGTTGGGGGGTGAGATGATGTAGGCGAGGTAGCACGACCCACGAGGCAGAATTGGGAGATGTGTCCAAAAGAACGTTGAGGGATGCACTCATGGTTGGAAGGGACTCCAAGAGCTGTGTGGTCCAGTCCAGATGTTCAAAGAAAGTCCGTCGTGAAGATTGCCGTTGTCCGAGTTTGAATTTCCGCTTTTTATTGCTTTTTTTGTTGTGTCTGCAGCGTAGACATTTTTTTGGTTGTTCCCCTCCCTGGGACGTTCGATGACTAGCCGGCATCTACACTGCGCAAAACGCAGGATACGACAAATCTACAAGAGTTTATTAATGGTGTCTTTATGTATTGGCCTATTTTGGCTCAAACATTTGTAAGACTTATCAAAGGTGTCCTTTAATTCTCGTATATAGAGAGTTAATTGCTCCCATTCCATACTAAAATTTTATTAATTTTTTTAAAATTAATTGTGCATAATTTTTACCACATTTATGAGTCCTAATACTGGATGTATGTCTTTTTCCGAGAATACTTTACAGTTTCTTACGGTAGTCAGTACTATTGCTTTTGCCTTCAGTTGCAATGAATAAGCGGGGAAAAATTTAGGTTGTACCTATATATGTACTTCTGTTCAAAATCTGTAATTAATAAAGGCTCTGCTCTGTTTCTAACTATGGCTTATACTCTATTCTCAAAATTTGGTTCATTGTCAATAGTAATTCTAACGCAGTCCTGTGTGTTAATTTTTAGTTTATAATATTTTTTTTTTTTTTTTCAAAAGGGACATTTTCTTAGACAACATTTAATTCTCTCTTTTTAATATGTCATTGTGTACATATACATTCTTTGTATTTTATTATACCCGTTACTCGTAGAGTAAAAGGGTATACTAGATTCGTCGGAAAGTATGTAACAGGCAGAAGGAAGCGTTTCCGACCCCATAAAGTATATTTATTCTGGATCAGGATCACTAGCCGAGTCGATCTAGCCATGTCCGTCTGTCCGTCTGTCTGTCCGTCCGTCCTTCCGGATGAACACTGAGATCTCGGAAACTATAAGAGCTAGGCTATTGGGACTCGCATCTTACGCAGCGCAAGTTGGTTTCAGCAGCTTGCCACGCCCACTCTAACGCCCACATACGTTCCAAAACTGTGGCTTCTACAGTTTTGATGCTAGAATATAAAATTTAACTGAAATTTATTGTTCTTATCAATATTTATCGATTTACCCAAAACAAAAATTGCCACGCCCACTTTAACGCCCACAAGGTTCAACAATTCCTTAATATTCTTGGACTTGATGCACTATGGTCAGTACAATCAAACAGCTTGCTTGGGGAAAGTTGCCTTGAAACAGTGGAAAGGTTAGGACTGAGATTAGAGAGGTCACAATCGATAATGAAATCAGCATTAGGTACGCAGCATGGAGTAGTGGGGAAGATTCAACACAGCATCTCGTACAATGGGTTAAAAAAACGATTGCCGATACTCCTTTGTCCTTCCTTAAAGCAAAAATTATACCTTTGTATAGATTTCTGGAGGAAATTCGAATTGGCACCAGAGGTAGTGGGTGTAGAATCCGTACACCAGGTGGAATCCGAATTTATGGCCAAAGAGAACAGATAGAGGCACATATTTGATTTTAATTTCATATTATTTTCCCACCAGTTTTACGATATGTTCCTATGGCAGCTATATGATAAATACGAAATTCAGAACTTATTTAAAAATGTTATTTCCAAGCGTAGGAGGTTATATGTTTAAAAACACCAAAGATATAATATTTTTAATTTTTTTTTTACGATTATTCCTATGGGAGCGAAAAGATATAATTGTCCGATCCGGATGGTTCCGACTTATAATCTACCTGCAAAAGAAATACGATTTTTGGAAAAGTTTCAGCCCGATAGCTTTAAAACTGAGAGACTGGTTTGCGTAGAAACGGATGGACAGACGGACATGGCTAGATCGACTCGTCTAGTCATGCTGATCAAGAATATATATACTTTTCCTTACGTCTCCTTCACTGCGTTGGAAACTTCTGACTGAAATCAATATACCCTCTGCAAGGGTATAATAAGAGAGGAATTAGGATATGCAAAATAGTGATAGGGTTAGTATTCAAATCGCAAGAAAATTGAGGAGAAGCTTGGAGTTCAGTCGGAATGGGGGACCAGCAAGTATGACTCCGCCAATAACTCGCTCGCAAGCAAATCAAGAGGAGAAATTGGAAAATATATCGGCACCCGAAGCCATGAAGTCGCTAAGGGAACAGAATCCTGATGGAATGGGAAGCGGAAGTCCAGGAGAAGCTAGCGGTCATCAGTCGGTAGGCGGAACCGTGCCCATACCAAAGCATTTCATAAAGAAAAACGCAGCATGGCAGGCAGATACGCACGTTCGTCAGGCTCAAGGACAACAAGTTGGACAGGGCCAAGTACCCTCTTCGGGGACGCATATGCCACCTCAAGGCATGGCATGGCAGCCGCGGGCAAATCCGAGTCAGATGCCACCATTCGATCCGGGGATGCTACAGCAACCTCCGCCAATCATATTGCCGGGGGTACGTTACCATATGGGATTCCCGCCGCCAACATCTGGGGCGCTGTCCGAGAAGCAGGAGACGAATCGTCACGCATCGGAAGGGTATCTGCAATCTGCCTGGTCGACGGAGCAGGAACCAAGAAGATGGAATGGGTCTCACACGACACCGCCAGAACATCCTCCTGGAAACGGTGGGTCACAGCACAACTTCAATCCAGGACAAGTTAGCGTTGGTCAAGCGGGACAGCAGGCGATTCAGCGTTTGAAGTCGGTCAGCTGCGGAAGTGGGGGCTAAGTTTCGATGGAAGTCCCAGAAGCATGCCGGTGTCTGAATTTATATTCCGCCTCGATCATCTCCAAAGGTCGTATCAGGGGCCGAGGAAGGAGGTCCTAAGAGAATTTTACGTACTAGTGGAAGAACAAGCGAAGGAATGGTACTGGATGTACGTGAGATCGACGGAGAAACAAGAGTGGACTTACCGGAGGGACGCCCTTCAGCAGCAGTTTCAGAGTCACCGATCCAACTTCGAGCGAGGCCAGCGAAGACATCGAGGTGTATATCCAGACTATGCTAGCTCTCAGATCTCGACTAGAGATGCCGTTTTCCGACTTTGACCTGATAAAGGTGATAAAGATGAATATTAGGGATCAGATTTGCAGCATTATATACCCGATATATATCACAAACCTGGATCAACTCCGACATCAATGCCACGATGCGGAAAGAATATTGGCCACCCGATGGACCCGACATCCAAGCAACCTCGAAACTCACCATGGAAATAGGATCGCCCGAGGATAGATGAGCTTTGTCCGGAATCAGTCGGAGAACAGACTACACCTGGAGAACAAGAGGAAGTGGAGGCATTAGCTAGACACTGGGAGAACAACAGAGAACGACAGACACTTACAGGCTGGAATTGTGGAACCGTGGGACACCCATTCAAAGCGTGTGAATCGGAGGTGTTAAAGGTATTCTGTTTCAAGTGTGGAATACCGGGGCATCAGTCAGCTTGCTTGGGGAAAGTTGCCTTGAAACAGTGGAAAGGTTAGGACTGAGATTAGAGAGGTCACAATCGATAATGAAATCAGCATTAGGTACGCAGCATGGAGTAGTGGGGAAGATTCAACACAGCATCTCGTACAATGGGTTAAAAAAACGATTGCCGATACTCCTTTGTCCTTCCTTAAAGCAAAAATTATACCTTTGTATAGATTTCTGGAGGAAATTCGAATTGGCGCCAGAGGTAGTGGGTGTAGAATCCGTACACCAGGTGGAATCCGAATTTATGGCCAAAGAGAACAGATAGAGGCACATATTTGATCCCCTTAACAGGCTGAGCAGCTGGAAGAAGCAAAAGGAGGTTTTCTGACATACGAAAGTCAAGGATTAGGACTTACCAAGGTGGAAGAACACTCGATCCAGTTAGTTGAAGGAGCCGTACCCGTGAAGGAGAAATTTTTTCCAGTTTCTCCGGCGAAACAACAACTGCTGTTCGCAAAAATCGATGAAATGCTTCGGTTAGGAGTCATCGAGATAAGTGAAAGTCCCTGGAACAACCGAACGACGCTGGCGCAGAAACCTGGAAAGAATAGGCTGTGCTTAGACGCAAGAAAACTGAACACACTTACAGTGAATGATGCTTACCCATTACAAAGCATTGAGTCGATTTTAAACCGGGTAGATGACACGATTTTCATCAGCAGTATCGATTTAAAACATGCGTTCTGGCAAGTGGAACTCGATGAAAATTGTCGTCCCTTGACCGCTTTCACAATACCTAGAAGGCCACTTTATCAGTTTCGACGGATGCCATTCGGCTTGTGTAATTCGGCTCAAAGGTTGTGTAGGGTAATGGATAAGGTAATCCCACAGCGTCTTCGAAGCCGCGTCTTTGTTTACTTGGATGACTTGCTGATGAAATCCAAGACTTTCGAAGAACACTGCATGTTGCTGAAAGAAGTAGCAGAGTGTTTAAATAAAGCAAATTTGACGATCGGCCTACACAAGTCAAAATTTTGTTTTAAATACTTGCGGTATTTGGGATTTATCATCGGTGATGGGGCCTTGCGGACAGATCCGAAGAAAGTTGAGGCGATTATGAAGATAGAAGTGCCCAAAAATACGCGACAACTACGCAGCTTCTTAGGAACCGCAAGATGGTACCTCAGGTTAATCCAAAATTTCTCCGGTGTAAGTGCGCCGCTCACAAACTGCCTTAAAAATAAAGGGAAATTTACGTGGACGGAGGAAGCAACTGCGGCATTTGAAACACTGAAGAAAGGACTTACCTGCGGGCCGGTATTAGCTCATCCAGATTTCGGGAAACTTTTGGATACAGTGTGACGCCAGCCATGTTGGAATTGGGGGCAGTGTTATACCAGCAAGACGTAGAAGGATCGGACCGGCCAATAGCATTCTTTTCGGCGAAGCTGAGAGGAGCACAACTCAATTACAGCATAACGGAAAAAGAGTGCCTCGCAGCTAAAAAAGCCGTGGAAAGATTCCGTCTCTTCGATTTTGAGACAACGGAGTTTGAGAGTCCTGAATACCTAGAAAGACTGCAGATGATTGAAGAGCATGGAAGAGATAAGTTTCCGGACTTACGAGTGGAAGAAAGACTTCTATTCAAGAAGACACACTTCGATAGAGAGGAATTTGAATGGAAACTGTCGGTTCCGGAAGCATTGACGACAACTCCAATCCAGCAAGCCCACGGCAGCGACATGGCAATGCATGGGGGTATGGAAAAGACCTTAGCGAGACTTCAGCGTATGTATTACTGGCCCAAAATGGTAATTCAAGTCCGAGAATTTGTATCAGCATGCGAAAACTGCAAGGAGAACAAGCACATAACGCAGATAAAGCGACCAGTGATGGGGTATGAGGTACGGAAAGATCGACCCATTCAAAAGCTGTACCTGGATTTCCTAGGAAAGTATCCGCGGTCTCACCGAGGGAACACGATGTTATTTATCGCGTTGGATCACTTAACCAAGTTTGTGTGGCTAAAAGCGAATCCGAAGGCCACATCGACAGCTGTAGTCCGATTCCTGCAAGAAGGAATATTCACCCAATTCGGAGTTCCGGAAACAATCCACACGGACAACGGAAGGCAGTTTATCTCCAAAGAATTCGAGAATATGCTACAAGAATATGGGATTACACACATGAAGACAGGGAGATACATAATCCAATGCTTCGGAGAGAGTAAATCAATCCGTGCTAGCAGCCATTCGAGTGAACATCCAGGACGACCACACGCGATGGGATGAATACTTAGCGGACATACAAGCGTCGCTGAGGTCATCCATCTATAGCAGCACCGGAACTTCGCCGTACTTTGCCATGTTCCAACAGCACATGTTTACGAATGGGAAAGATTACTCGCTGGCTCGCAAGTTGAATGCCCTTAATGATACTGAGATAGCCCAGTTGCTCAGATCGGAGAGACAACAACTATACAGAGCGAAAATAAAAGAAAGGATACATCAGGCCTACGAGAAAGCATCAAAGCATTACAACTTAAAGGCCCGAGAGATTCGATACTACCGGGACAAGAAATCTACAAGAGAAACTTTGTCCTAAGTGACTTCAGCAAGAATTGGAACTCCAAGTTTTGCAGAAAGTACACTAAATGTCGAGTCACAAAAGCGTTGGGAAACTCTTTGTACGCTTTGGAAAACTTGCGCGGCAATCCTTTGGGTGTTTTCCATGAAGAGGATCTGAAACAATAGTGCCCGGCTAGCAAACCACACTCACCAATTTAACAAAGCTGTTTACATTAAGACAGATAACGATAGGCTTGTGCCTATCGTGTGTCGATACACGACTATCGACGACTCGTGAGTTCAGGGAGTCGTGAAGCTGAGTCAAATCATGGAACTGGTTCCTTAAACCGGATAACTCCCAAATGAACCAAAATTTAAATCCGAAAAATTTGAGTGGTTTTTGGCGAAGGGAGCTTGGAAAAGTGAAATAAGCAAGGGTAAGTAAAGGGCGAAAATAAGTGGTCGCAGACGGTTCGGTTGGCAAGAAAAATAATATTAAAAAAAGTCAAGTTCCAACCCATTAAGTGATAAAAAAAAGAGTACTTGTTGATGTGAGTGGAGTTAAAATTGAAATATTTATAGAATATTCCGTGAGGGACAAGCAAGGATCAGAAAGATAGATTGATATAAGGAGAGACGAAGACCAGTCACCAGGAGGAGATAAAAATTTCAACAAGAAAATTGGCCACTCAATCCCGGGTTATTCGCCCTTTAAAATTATATTTGCCACAGAGAATTTAAAAAGTTGTTCCCAAAAACTGCGAGCGGCAAAGAAAACCAGCAAGCCGAAAATAAAAAAAACGACACTGATGATATGTTTGATTATGTAACCCGCCCAAACAAATTTATCCCACTTATATCTATTCAAATTATTTATTTATTTGACTTATTTATTTACACAAACCAGAAACTATTGTACTATTTTATATTGTTATAGCTTTATTTATTTATATATATGTGTATGTGTATATGTGTATATAGACTTATAAAATTTTAGAATTTAAGAGAAATTTTTGAATTATAATGCGAAAACGAAATGAATTCGTGTGAATAGAAATTCTTGTTGGGGGGTGAGATGATGTAGGCGAGGTAGCACGACCCACGAGGCAGAATTGGGAGATGTGTCCAAAAGAACGTTGAGGGATGCACTCATGGTTGGAAGGGACTCCAAGAGCTGTGTGGTCCAGTCCAGATGTTCAAAGAAAGTCCGTCGTGAAGATTGCCGTTGTCCGAGTTTGAATTTCCGCTTTTTATTGTTTTTTTTGTTGTGTCTGCAGCGTAGACATTTTTTTGGTTGTTCCCCTCCCTGGGACGTTCGATGACTAGCCGGCATCTACACTGCGCAAAACGCAGGATACGACAAATCTACAAGAGTTTATTAATGGTGTCTTTATGTATTGGCCTATTTTGGCTCAAACATTTGTAAGACTTATCAAAGGTGTCCTTTAATTCTCGTATATAGAGAGTTAATTGCTCCCATTCCATACTAAAATTTTATTAATTTTTTTAAAATTAATTGTGCATAATTTTTACCACATTTATGAGTCCTAATACTGGATGTATGTCTTTTTCCGAGAATACTTTACAGTTTCTTACGGTAGTCAGTACTATTGCTTTTGCCTTCAGTTGCAATGAACAAGCGGGGAAAAATTTAGGTTGTACCTATATATGTACTTCTGTTCAAAATCTGTAATTAATAAAGGCTCTGCTCTGTTTCTAACTATGGCTTATACTCTATTCTCAAAATTTGGTTCATTGTCAATAGTAATTCTAACGCAGTCCTGTGTGTTAATTTTTAGTTTATAATATTTTTTTTTTTTTTTTCAAAAGGGACATTTTCTTAGACAACATTTAATTCTCTCTTTTTAATATGTCATTGTGTACATATACATTCTTTGTATTTTATTATACCCGTTACTCGTAGAGTAAAAGGGTATACTAGATTCGTCGGAAAGTATGTAACAGGCAGAAGGAAGCGTTTCCGACCCCATAAAGTATATTTATTCTGGATCAGGATCACTAGCCGAGTCGATCTAGCCATGTCCGTCTGTCCGTCTGTCTGTCCGTCCGTCCTTCCGGATGAACACTGAGATCTCGGAAACTATAAGAGCTAGGCTATTGGGACTCGCATCTTACCCAGCGCAAGTTGGTTTCAGCAGCTTGCCACGCCCACTCTAACGCCCACATACGTTCCAAAACTGTGGCTTCTACAGTTTTGATGCTAGAATATAAAATTTAACTGAAATTTATTGTTCTTATCAATATTTATCGATTTACCCAAAACAAAAATTGCCACGCCCACTTTAACGCCCACAAGGTTCAACAATTCCTTAATATTCTTGGACTTGATGCACTATGGTCAGTACAATCAAACAGCTTGCTTGGGGAAAGTTGCCTTGAAACAGTGGAAAGGTTAGGACTGAGATTAGAGAGGTCACAATCGATAATGAAATCAGCATTAGGTACGCAGCATGGAGTAGTGGGGAAGATTCAACACAGCATCTCGTACAATGGGTTAAAAAAACGATTGCCGATACTCCTTTGTCCTTCCTTAAAGCAAAAATTATACCTTTGTATAGATTTCTGGAGGAAATTCGAATTGGCACCAGAGGTAGTGGGTGTAGAATCCGTACACCAGGTGGAATCCGAATTTATGGCCAAAGAGAACAGATAGAGGCACATATTTGATCCCCTTAACAGGCTGAGCAGCTGGAAGAAGCAAAAGGAGGTTTTCTGACATACGAAAGTCAAGGATTAGGACTTACCAAGGTGGAAGAACACTCGATCCAGTTAGTTGAAGGAGCCGTACCCGTGAAGGAGAAATTTTTTCCAGTTTCTCCGGCGAAACAACAACTGCTGTTCGCAAAAATCGATGAAATGCTTCGGTTAGGAGTCATCGAGATAAGTGAAAGTCCCTGGAACAACCGAACGACGCTGGCGCAGAAACCTGGAAAGAATAGGCTGAGCTTAGACGCAAGAAAACTGAACACACTTACAGTGAATGATGCTTACCCATTACAAAGCATTGAGTCGATTTTAAGCCGGGTAGATGACACGATTTTCATCAGCAGTATCGATTTAAAACATGCGTTCTGGCAAGTGGAACTCGATGAAAATTGTCGTCCCTTGACCGCTTTCACAATACCTAGAAGGCCACTTTATCAGTTTCGACGGATGCCATTCGGCTTGGGTAATTCGGCTCAAAGGTTGTGTAGGGTAATGGATAAGGTAATCCCACAGCGTCTTCGAAGCCGCGTCTTTGTTTACTTGGATGACTTGCTGATGAAATCCAAGACTTTCGAAGAACACTGCATGTTGCTGAAAGAAGTAGCAGAGTGTTTAAATAAAGCAAATTTGACGATCGGCCTACACAAGTCAAAATTTTGTTTTAAATACTTGCGGTATTTGGGATTTATCATCGGTGATGGGGCCTTGCGGACAGATCCGAAGAAAGTTGAGGCGATTATGAAGATAGAAGTGCCTAAAAATACGCGACAACTACGCAGCTTCTTAGGAACCGCAAGATGGTACCTCAGGTTAATCCAAAATTTCTCCGGTGTAAGTGCGCCGCTCACAAACTGCCTTAAAAATAAAGGGAAATTTACGTGGACGGAGGAAGCAACTGCGGCATTTGAAACACTGAAGAAAGGACTTACCTGCGGGCCGGTATTAGCTCATCCAGATTTCGGGAAACTTTTGGATACAGTGTGACGCCAGCCATGTTGGAATTGGGGGCAGTGTTATACCAGCAAGACGTAGAAGGATCGGACCGGCCAATAGCATTCTTTTCGGCGAAGCTGAGAGGAGCACAACTCAATTACAGCATAACGGAAAAAGAGTGCCTCGCAGCTAAAAAAGCCGTGGAAAGATTCCGTCTCTTCGATTTTGAGACAACGGAGTTTGAGAGTCCTGAATACCTAGAAAGACTGCAGATGATTGAAGAGCATGGAAGAGATAAGTTTCCGGACTTACGAGTGGAAGAAAGACTTCTATTCAAGAAGACACACTTCGATAGAGAGGAATTTGAATGGAAACTGTCGGTTCCGGAAGCATTGACGACAACTCCAATCCAGCAAGCCCACGGCAGCGACATGGCAATGCATGGGGGTATGGAAAAGACCTTAGCGAGACTTCAGCGTATGTATTACTGGCCCAAAATGGTAATTCAAGTCCGAGAATTTGTATCAGCATGCGAAAACTGCAAGGAGAACAAGCACATAACGCAGATAAAGCGACCAATGATGGGGTATGAGGTACGGAAAGATCGACCCATTCAAAAGGTGTACCTGGATTTCCTAGGAAAGTATCCGCGGTCACACCGAGGGAACACGATGTTATTTATCGCGTTGGATCACTTAACCAAGTTTGTGTGGCTAAAAGCGAATCCGAAGGCCACATCGACAGCTGTAGTCCGATTCCTGCAAGAAGGAATATTCACCCAATTCGGAGTTCCGGAAACAATCCACACGGACAACGGAAGGCAGTTTATCTCCAAAGAATTCGAGAATATGCTACAAAAATATGGGATTACACACATGAAGACAGGGAGATACATAATCCAATGCTTCGGAGAGAGTAAATCAATCCGTGCTAGCAGCCATTCGAGTGAACATCCAGGACGACCACACGCGATGGGATGAATACTTAGCGGACATACAAGCGTCGCTGAGGTCATCCATCTATAGCAGCACCGGAACTTCGCCGTACTTTGCCATGTTCCAACAGCACATGTTTACGAATGGGAAAGATTACTCGCTGGCTCGCAAGTTGAATGCCCTTAATGATACTGAGATAGCCCAGTTGCTCAGATCGGAGAGACAACAACTATACAGAGCGAAAATAAAAGAAAGGATACATCAGGCCTACGAGAAAGCATCAAAGCATTACAACTTAAAGGCCCGAGAGATTCGATACTACCGGGACAAGAAATCTACAAGAGAAACTTTGTCCTAAGTGACTTCAGCAAGAATTGGAACTCCAAGTTTTGCAGAAAGTACACTAAATGTCGAGTCACAAAAGCGTTGGGAAACTCTTTGTACGCTTTGGAAAACTTGCGCGGCAATCCTTTGGGTGTTTTCCATGAAGAGGATCTGAAACAATAGTGCCCGGCTAGCAAACCACACTCACCAATTTAACAAAGCTGTTTACATTAAGACAGATAACGATAGGCTTGTGCCTATCGTGTGTCGATACACGACTATCGACGACTCGTGAGTTCAGGGAGTCGTGAAGCTGAGTCAAATCATGGAACTGGTTCCTTAAACCGGATAACTCCCAAATGAACCAAAATTTAAATCCGAAAAATTTGAGTGGTTTTTGGCGAAGGGAGCTTGGAAAAGTGAAATAAGCAAGGGTAAGTAAAGGGCGAAAATAAGTGGTCGCAGACGGTTCGGTTGGCAAGAAAAATAATATTAAAAAAAGTCAAGTTCCAACCCATTAAGTGATAAAAAAAAGAGTACTTGTTGATGTGAGTGGAGTTAAAATTGAAATATTTATAGAATATTCCGTGAGGGACAAGCAAGGATCAGAAAGATAGATTGATATAAGGAGAGACGAAGACCAGTCACCAGGAGGAGATAAAAATTTCAACAAGAAAATTGGCCACTCAATCCCGGGTTATTCGCCCTTTAAAATTATATTTGCCACAGAGAATTTAAAAAGTTGTTCCCAAAAACTGCGAGCGGCAAAGAAAACCAGCAAGCCGAAAATAAAAAAAACGACACTGATGATATGTTTGATTATGTAACCCGCCCAAACAAATTTATCCCACTTATATCTATTCAAATTATTTATTTATTTGACTTATTTATTTACACAAACCAGAAACTATTGTACTATTTTATATTGTTATAGCTTTATTTATTTATATATATGTGTATGTGTATATGTAGACTTATAAAATGTTAGAATTTAAGAGAAATTTTTGAATTATAATGCGAAAACGAAATGAATTCGTGTGAATAGAAATTCTTGTTGGGGAGTGAGATGATGTAGGCGAGGTAGCACGACCCACGAGGCAGAATTGGGAGATGTGTCCAAAAGAACGTTGAGGGATGCACTCATGGTTGGAAGGGACTCCAAGAGCTGTGTGGTCCAGTCCAGATGTTCAAAGAAAATCCGTCGTGAAGATTGCCGTTGTCCGAGTTTGAATTTCCGCTTTTTATTGTTTTTTTTGTTGTGTCTGCAGCGTAGACATTTTTTTGGTTGTTCCCCTCCCTGGGACGTTCGATGACTAGCCGGCATCTACACTGCGCAAAACGCAGGATACGACAAATCTACAAGAGTTTATTAATGGCGTCTTTATGTATTGGCCTATTTTGGCTCAAACATTTGTAAGACTTATCAAAGGTGTCCTTTAATTCTCGTATATAGAGAGTTAATTGCTCCCATTCCATACTAAAATTTTATTAATTTTTTTAAAATTAATTGTGCATAATTTTTACCACATTTATGAGTCCTAATACTGGATGTATGTCTTTTTCCGAGAATACTTTACAGTTTCTTACGGTAGTCAGTACTATTGCTTTTGCCTTCAGTTGCAATGAATAAGCGGGGAAAAATTTAGGTTGTACCTATTTATGTACTTCTGTTCAAAATCTGTAATTAATAAAGGCTCTGCTCTGTTTCTAACTATGGCTTATACTCTATTTTCAAAATTTGGTTCATTGTCAATAGTAATTCTAACGCAGTCCTGTGTGTTAATTTTTAGTTTATAATATATATTTTTTTTTTTTCAAAAGGGACATTTTCTTAGACAACATTTAATTCTCTCTTTTTAATATGTCATTGTGTACATATACATTCTTTGTATTTTATTATACCCGTTACTCGTAGAGTAAAAGGGTATACTAGATTCGTCGGAAAGTATGTAACAGGCAGAAGGAAGCGTTTCCGACCCCATAAAGTATATTTATTCTGGATCAGGATCACTAGCCGAGTCGATCTAGCCATGTCCGTCTGTCCGTCTGTCTGTCCGTCCGTCCTTTCGGATGAACGCTGAGATCTCGGAAACTATAAGAGCTAGGCTATTGGGACTCGCATCTTACGCAGCGCAAGTTGGTTTCAGCAGCTTGCCACGCCCACTCTAACGCCCACATACGTTCCAAAACTGTGGCTCCTACAGTTTTGATGCTAGAATATAAAATTTAACTGAAATTTATTGTTCTTATCAATATTTATCGATTTACCCAAAACAAAAATTGCCACGCCCACTTTAACGCCCACAAGCTTCAACAATTCCTTAATATTCTTGGACGTTGATGCACTATGGTCAGTACAAACAAGTGGCCCTTACGACACCAAGCAATGCTTGTTACGCGCGGAGCCCTAAACCGATTTGGGCAAGTAAACGAAATCGCGGACATGGAAAAAGACGACATAACAATAGACAGTTTAAAATACATGTTCACATAGAATGGCTAGTAACATAGAAATTTACAAATTATTGGAAGATAGAAAATACATAAGTTTATCATAATTAGTTGCATTAGGGCTATCAAACAGTAAGACGTGACACAGTGCATTATAGTCGTCACAAAGAACCGGAAAAGGATCATGAAGGGCATAAATGGATCTACAAGTTGGCAGGGACAACGGACGAAAACGACGAACTGTTCTACAGGGTACATTCCAGTTGAGGGAACTAAGAAGGAAGGGAGAGTCAACATCACCATTAATTAATTTATGCAAAAACATAACTCCATGAGACTTTCAACGATGGTTCAGGGTTGGTAAGTCCAGCAGGCGCAACCTCGCATGATAAGAGGGAAATGTCCCAGCTTAAACCTCTCAAAGCAAATAAAAGGAATTGCTTTTGAACGGACTCTAACATATTTTGGTAACAGCTAATTTGAGGTGACCATATACACGAGCAATATTCCATTGAGGGACGAACAAGAGAAACATACAAAAGCTTTGTTGTGTATGGATCATCAAACTCCCTTGACCAGCGCTTCATAAACGCCAGGAGACTTCTGGCTTTGTTAGTTATAGTAGATGGTCTTTACAACTAAGTTTATGATCAAATAGAACGCCAAGATCCTGAACAGAAAAAATACGTTCAAGGGCGTTATTACCGATAGAATAAGAATACAGAGATGGATTACAACGATAAAAGGTCATAAAGTTACATTTAGAATAGTTCAAATTCAACATATTAATCATGCACCACGTATACAACCAATCAAGATCTAATTGAAGGTCATTATATGAATTAGGTAAACACATGGACAAACATAGCTTGACATCATCTGCATACATTAAAACTGTTGACGATTTTATGACATAAGGTAGATCATTAATCATTAAGCCAAAAAGTAAAGGTCCCAGGAGGCTACCCTGTGGCACTCCAGAAGTAACATTAATTATTTTGGAAATTTTATTATTAAAACAGACCATTTGAGTTCTATTAGAAAGGTAGGAAAGTATCCACTCTAGTAGGTTGGGTGGAAAACCTAAAAGGGACAATTTATAAATAAGAATCCTATGGTTCACTGAATCAAAAGCTTTAGAGAAATCGGTATAAATCACATCAGTTTGATGATGTGTCAGAAAACCTCTAGTGATTAAAGACGTAAATTCAAGTAGGTTTGTAGAAGTAGAGCGACATCTAGTGAAGCCATGCTGACAAGGTGAAATAATAGACCTGCAATGATGCTGCAACTGACAGGTAATAATTTTTTCAAAAAGTTTAGGAATAGAACTGAGTTTAGCAATACCGTCATAGTTTGAGATATCGGACTTATTCCCTTTTTTAAACAATGGGATAATAAAGGATTCCTTCCATATGGATGGAAATCTACATTGACTTAGGGACAGATTAAATATCAATGTTAAGGGAAGAGCAAGATAAGATGAACAATTCCTAAGTATACAACTTGGTATTCTATCAGGACCCGGTGAAAATGAGAGCTTGAGAGTATTAAGACTCTGAAGAACATCAGATACATCAATCACTGGTTTGAAGATAGAGTTCAAATGAGGTAGCGGGTATAGATAATCTTTGATAATGACATTATTGCATTTCGTATCAGTGGATTGAAAAAAGTCTGCGAATAAGTTGCAAATATCATTAAGAGAGAGGGAGGAAAGCAGCTAGATTTTCGTTTAGAATTGACGAAAAAAAATAAAAGCTTAGGATTACTTTTGAAATCCCGCTTACAACGAGACAGGTAATTTTTGTAGCAATCAGTATTGTACTGGACAAATTCCACCTTAGCTGCGCTATATTTGGTGAAGTCTGTCTGTAAGCCGGATATTTTGAACCGTTTAAATAGTCTTGTTTTTTTATTCTGCAAATAAGACAGTTGACGGGTAAACCATGGAGAGCTGTAAGAATTCTTCATGGAGGAAAGAGGGACATGTTCTTCAAATAGACGGTAAAGGATCTCATAAAAGTACCTAACTGCATCATCAACAGGAAGGTCAACTAGAAAGGACCAGCTTACTGTCGATAAAGATTCCACTAGTCTGCCATAATCAGTCCTCTTAAAACACAAACTAGGCTGTACATTTATTGCAGTCCTAGGATTATTAAAAAATCCATTAATACAGAGCTGAAGGGTAGGATGATAACAATCTTCAGGTAAAGATAGTGGCGAAATACGACTGACTTCAGCATCGCTACTATCAAAAACAAAGATTAAGTCAAGAAGACGACCAATATTATTGGGAATCCTGTTAACTTGCTGCAAAGATAGTTCAACCAGACCATCAATAAAATCATTTTGCATCCTAGGAATCATTGCCAATGAGTCCTTACTCTCCAACCAAGAGATATTGGAAAGATAAAAGTCACCAAGCACAATAAGTTGGGCAGTTTCAGTAAGCAACAAGGAGATAGAATGTATGGCGGACAGGTGCAATAGATACACGTTAAATTCTGAGCCAGGAGATATATACGAGCAGGTTAAAAAAATGTTTCTTTTTGGGAAAGATAATTTTACGGAAATAAATTCAATACCTGATGATTCAGAAATATCAACAAACTCAGAAGTTAAATTGGATTTGACTCCAATAAGAACGCCTCCTCCTCGACGGGTCTGACGATCCTTCCGATAAACAAAAAAGTTATTAGACAAAATCTCACTATCGTGTACGGATGGGTTAAGCCAGGTCTCAGTGAGTACAATAACATTGGCCTCAAAAATTGAACTATTTATATAAAGCGTAGAGAGTTTACTAAGAAGCCCCCGAACATTCTGATAGTGAATTAGGAAATTTAGTTTTTTGAATTTATATCAGAGCTGGGCGCCGACAAAGAAGTCATGGAAAGGGAGCTATTTCCGAGAAGTGATTTTACCAACAAATTGGCAACCAACAACACAGCAGGCAGACATTGTTTACAAGTTGAGGTCAGTTAAATGTAGAATGTAGAAAAAGTAGGAAGCTTTAGATGAGTGCCAACAAACAGCTGTGTGGCTTTGCAAAACGCAGAGGAAAGATAAGAAAACAGAGCGGTAAGACCAATTCAGCAAAGACCCGTTAACTCGAAAATGAGAGCCGGTGACTGAAGTTGGGAGAATGTAGCAGAGCGAACGGTGCGAGAGAGCGCCAAAACATCAATGTAAATAAGAAACAACAACAATGCACAAAGCACCCGCGACTTAACTATTATCCAATATAATAATAAAGATAATGGTTTTAACACAAATAACTAAATTGCATGCAAACGGTGGCCTCAACCGAGTTGAAAATGAAACTTTGGGAATATATCAGATCGGTAATTTAGACACTAGGCGAATAAATGTAGGAGCAAATATAAAACGCGTCCGTGTACATTAGAGACCGAATTCCGAATGAGCGCGGATACCTCGGAAACTATCAAAGATATATTGGGATTTCAGATTTAGATTCCGTTTCCTTGTACGCAGCGCCCACCCTAACGCCCACAAACCACCCAAGCCTGTGGCGCCCACAATTTTCATGCTAGAAAAAAATGTTTACTAAAATGTATTAGCCTCGTCAATACCTATTGATTGTCCCAAAAAAAAGTATGAAACGCCCACTCTAACGCCCATAACGCTTAAATCTGTCTACCGCCCTGTAACCATATATTGTGATCGCGGGTAGGTGGCGCATTTCAATCTCGCTTTGCTGTTTACATATCTCCATATCCCTCGTGTCCCCTTAGCTGAGTATCGGGTATCTGACAGTCGAGGTACTCGACTATAACGTTCTTTCTTGTTTTTGCCGGACACTTTGGTTTTTTTGCTTCTTTCATGTCTTTCATATATTTATACGCATATAACTCTCTATACGTATTCTCTAGTTCTTCCACCCACTGGGGTGGTTTTTTCAGTATATAGCTGCCTATTTAATTCCTTTATCTTTAGATTTAGGAAGTTTTTCTGACCTCCTCTCTTTTTTTCTTATTAAGTTTTGTTGCATAAGGCATTTATAGTTAATTTTCTTTTAACTTTCTGGAGATATATATGTATAAAATTTTACATGTATCTTTACCTAGGCTTAAAAAAAAAATTAAGACCCATAGCTAGAAACTGCCTGGTCTGTAAAATTTGTATTAATTATAAATTGCGTCGCAGATGCATAGAGATATAAATATTTTAAAAATTATTGCTGTGCGCTCCTGGAAGCGCTGTCGGTTCACTTTTCCGTAGTCCAGCTTGGTGCGCCGGACGGGACCGATGCCGGCTGCACAGGCTGCTAATAATCCAGTGACTTCACTGTTGGGGCACAAGTGCTGGCACAGGTGTATTCACTAAACTATGATTCCAGGTGTCCTCTGCAGTCGTTGGGTCAGTTAGGGAAGTTTTTTTTTTGGGTAGGTGGCTTTTTAATAGTTTGTTCCAATGTGGTCTTAATTTTTTTTGAGTGAGTAGACGTGTTGCGATTTTTTTTTATTTCTATCAAAAAACGAGCTTGTAGCTTTTGAGCCGTCGACCATGCGGGTGCTTGAATTTTTGCAAAGGGTAACCATTTCGGATTCACTATTCTTTGCTTTAACCTTTTGTTTTTGCACGCCGCGTTTCCTTTCGTTTGTTGTTGTAACTGTGTACAGATTTTTTTACGTGTAGTCGTTCTTCATAGATCCTCCAGTATAAGTGGCTTAAAGGTCCATCCCAAAATATAAGTTTTCCATTTGTAGTTTTGGTAGTAAGAGGAGCGAACTGATTGCTCGCTCAGATTCTTTTATTGAATGCTCTTTAAATCTATTACATTTGCGCTAACGGTCGCTCAGCTATGCCAGCAGAGACGCCGGCAGAGCGGCGGTCGACGCTTATGTATAAATAAATATGGAAGGCTGACGGAAGGTCGTGAGAGAGAGGTATAGTACCTCACTTCACTTGGAGACAAAGCGGTCGCGCATGGCAATTATGCTGATTCTGCAATGTCCAGTTCCAGTGCACTCAAGAGTGGACATGTTACCGAGGACTTGGGAAACTGCTGGAGTCGTAGATTTGTATGTAAGTATTGTGGCCACGTGCTACAATGTATTTGTACTTATATTAATGCATAACACTGAGTACAGTGTGCTATATGTGCGATATGTGAACATACTACAGTATCGTACCCACTTATATACCTTCCAAATCTATAAGCCATTGTTTTCGACTTTTTTTCGATAAGCATGTCGGTATCACAACCTTTAAGTTAAAATAATATAAAAATAATAAATGCAAGGGTATAATAATTATTTCATTATTTCGCTGACCGTTTCTTTGACAGCTATATGTTAGAGTCGTCCGATTTGTTTTTTTTAGAAATACACAAAATGTTTTTTCCAATTGTTCGTACCCAAAGGTACTCAACGTGACCACACCCAACCAATCAAGCAGTAGCCAAGTTGGGAACAGTACCAGGCCCTCAGTAGCACCCACTGCATATGAGAATGGCTGATCAGCATATTATATGTCTCACTAACTCACCGTCTCACCGACTCAACGGCATACTGACCGGCCAATGCACTCAGCACATTTTGCAGTGTCTGTCATAGGAACTTCAGCTTAATCCAGCTTCACAGGATACGCTTCTTCTTCCAGCGTCACAGGAACTTCAGCTTAATCCAGCTTCACAGGATACGCTTTTTCTTCCAGCGTCACAGGAACTTCAGCTTCATCCAGCTTCACAGGATTCGCTTCTTCTTCCAGCGTCACAGGAACTTCAGCTTAATCCAGCTTCACAGAATACGCTTCGTCTTCCAGCGTCACAGGAACTTCAGCTTCATCCAGCTTCACAGGATACGCTTCTTCTTCCAGCGTCACAGGAACTTCAGCTTCATCCAGCTTCACAGGATACTCAGCTTCATCCAGCTTCACAGGATACTCAGCTTCATCCAGCTTCACAAGATTCTTTGTTTCCAAGACACACAATATGTCTACTTCATTCATTGAGGAAACAAGTCACACAAGAATCGATTTACACAATCGATTACTAGACACCCAAATCGAGCTGCAAGGGAAAATCCAACAGCTCATTAAGAATTATGGCAAGGATTCTGCCGACCGACGCCACCGAGACGGCTATTATTCCGGTAAGCTCAATCAGTTAAACGATCTCTGGCAGCAGTTTTGCGACCTAGATGAAGAAGTCCAGCAAGCGGCATTACCCACTGGAAGTGAGTACTCTTCACGATTAGTAGCACTTAAGGAGCTGGTCGAAAAATATCAGAATATCTTTCTGGACAACATACCGACTGGAAGCGGGCTTCCGAAGGCCCTGAGACGAACGTCGGCCAACATCAAGATCAAAACAAGAGATCAAGTCAAAGGAGATTCCGCAATTGACACGGTGATCCAACAGTTGCAGAGAAGATGCAACGAATTGGAGTCATCATTAACATTAGCCTCGAACGCCCCAACCGTCACCCCAGCCCTACAAAGGCACCTTGATCTCCATTGGGCGTTACTGAGGCAAGCCCACGACGAATTGGACAGCACACCTGGTGCCGCAGCTCTGGCAGAAGCAGAGCTAGCTCAATTCCAGACATTATACGAGGAATACGAAATGAACCTGCTTCGAGAAAACGATGCGCCAATGAGCCTAAACTTGGCACTTCCGCCAATTAGCAATCCGGAGTTCAACGGCGAGTATCTAGACTGGCTACGGTTCCATGATCTCTTTGTGGAATTGGTACATAATGAACCATATTCGGCCAGTCAAAAACTACATATTCTACAGAGTTCGCTTCGTGGTGAAGCGAGAAACGTCTTGACAGACACAGCATTCTCACAGGGTGGCTATGACGACACGTTGCGTTTAAAGGCCAGGTACCAGAACGGAAAAATATTAGTATTCGCCGCCATTTCAAAAATTATTGACCATAAGCCTATAGACGGCTCTTCGCGCCAACTAAGGGCCTTACATAACACTATAAAAAACTCAATAAGTACTTTTAAAAAACTCGATATCAGCACAAAATCCTGGGATCCAATCCTGTGTTTTCTTATCAGAAGAAAACAAGACCAGCAGTCAGCGGATGTACCAACTTAAATTCGAACGTTATGGAGTGTACTGACGTTTATTGAGCGGCGCGCTTGCATGCTGGAGACGATAAGCGCTCAACCTACAGCAACACTCCGGCATCAGTCTGTTCACAACGAAGAGAGCTGTAAGATTTGTCACCTAGGACAACATAATCTTAGAGCATGTAGCTGTATCCAGCAAATGGACCCCAAAGCACGGCGCCAAGTCATTATTCAAGTAGGAGCATGCACAAATTGTTTGTCTACAGCTCATAAGGTTGAAAATGGTGGATCACCGACCACTTGTCGAGTCTGCCAGCATCGGCATCATTCACTGTTACGCCAAGGACCGACTAGCAATCCAGTGGCCGGCGCAGTAACCATTGCAGGCTACGACGACATAGGAGGATATACTCTGCTCGCGACCGCTAAGGTCTCATTACAAGGGCCAAACGGTCAATTACAAACATGTCGCGCTGTAAAAGATGGTGGGGCACAGGTGAATCTTATCTCAAGGAGAATGGCAGATCTGCTATCTCTTAAGGAAAGGTCACCGATTGAAATATCTGGAATCGGAGGAAAAATATCAATAGCAATTAGATCAACATTAAAGCTCTCATCAGTTACATCAGGATTTGAAAGACTAATAGAGGTATTTATTATTCCCACAGTCATTACAGACCAACCGTCAGTATCGATTGATACCGATCTTAATATTCCCGGGGGACTGCCATTAGCAGATCCTGACTTTCGGCAACCTGGACCCATTAACCTAACCTTAGAGGTTGAGGTGTATTCTCGTGTAATAACCGGTGAACTTCTTGAACCTTCTTAAACCATTGGCACAAGGCACTATGCTTGGTTATGTAATCACAGGTTATCTCAATAAAGAAACCTCATCTGATACGGAAATCAACCCTATTCTGGTAGAAGACAGAGGTGATTTTGCAGTACCGAACGCTGCTTATGAGCCAACAAAAAATAAAAGTCCGATGAATATAGAACCGACTTCTCATCAATTTAAAACCTACAAGAAGGCTGACTTTGGTTCAACATTTCTTAACCTAACCAAGAAATATCTTAGGTTTGTTGCAGAATGTCCACATACCATAGACGTGCCAAATGATCAAGTTCTACGAGAGCACAATTTCAGTCCCCACGGTAATGTCAATTTTATCGCAAAGGGGAGTGTTAAGCAGCATCAAGACGATGTGAAGGACCTGAATCACAAACATGAACCGCAGTTAAAGGAAAGATCCACCTCGGTCAATGATTTGTTAGGTGCTTCCTATACAATTCGGTCAAGGGCTGACCGACATCACGACTTAGTTGAGGGTACCCCTCAATGGGGGGGAGAATGTTCGTACCCAAAGGTACTCAACATGACCACACCCAACAAATCAAGCAGTAGCCCAGTTGGGAACAGTACCAGGCGCTCAGTAGCACCCACCGCATATGAGAATGGCTGATCAGCATATTATATGTCTCACTAACTCACCGTCTCACCGACTCAACAGTGCAGTGTCTGCCGAGCCAACTACACAAACTGCTACCATAATCAAAACTCCCTGACCTACCTACCTACTTTAGAATATAGCGCACTTTACTAATTATTACACTAAATTTTCGTCTTCCAAGTAGTATATAAACATGTACCAAATGAAGAATAAATCAGTTATGAAAGCATCTCATAACTCCTCGGTTCTACTTCCTACCTCTGGGAATAGGGCTCGTAATACACTATCTCCACTAGCAGCTAACCTACGTTAGCTTAACCTCAGCGCAGTTCGGCATCGCCTGTGGTAACCATCGTTACCATTGCCGCGACGCGATCGTCCTGCGACAAGTGCTCATTACCCCCTTGTCCCGCGGTGTGACCCGAAAGTGTCTACTTCGGCTAGGCACATATAAGATAATATATTAAAAAACACCGAAGCTATAATTTGTTTCATATTATTTTTCCACCAATTTTCCGATCGTTCCTATAGCAGCTATATGATGTAGTCGTCCGATTTTGATAAAACTTAATTCGAAATTCAAAACTAATTAAAAACAAGAAAGGTAGTTAAATTCGGGAAGCCGAAGTTTGAATAACCTTGCAGTTATAAGAAATAATCAATGTTAGTAACACTATGTTACATTTAAAGGATTGTTGCTAGCTTCAGTGATATAAAAACAATTTTACGTACTCAGCCGCCACACCACGTCTAGGTCACAATCCACGAGGGGGAAGATATTATCAATTGTTATATATATATATATACAATTTTGAAAACTACGTTGATGGATAGGTTAGGTTAGGTAGGAGTGGTTGGAGACTAGATATTAATCCCCTCACTTAGGCCACAATTGGCCCCTTGTGTTACCACATGATCTCTGAAAGATCCGTTTCCCTAGCTCATGGGTTATCTGCTTTCGCGAAGTATTCTGTTCTTCTTAAGAAACATAATAGTTTTTGAATGCTTACGTCCTGAATGGCCGCAAGGTTCAGAAGTGTGTAGCTACCTAGGGTTTGAAAGTGCTTTAGGCTATGCACTGGGCAAAAGCATAGGAGGTGTTCGATGCTCTCCTCTTCGTCTATCTGTTTGCAGCTGCGGCAGAAATCGTGGTTACTTAGACCCAGCCTTAGCGCATGAGTCCCTATAAGACAGTGGCCCGTGAGGGCATTTAGGAGAGTGGAGATGTCCTCCCTGCTACATTGTAGGAGAGTTTTTGTTCTTTTCGAGTTGTAGTATAATTGTAGAATTGTGGTATGTTGAGATTGAGTTCCAACGGTTGTTGGAAAGTGTGTACAGTGTCTGCCTGAGATGGAGCTTGCAGGTAGCCATGGGCATACCCACCGTGTCCTTACCGCGAAGGATATCGGCGGTTGTCCCCTGTCTTGCTAGCTCGTCTGCTATGCAGTTGCCCTCAATATTGCGGTGTCCAGGCACCCAGAAGAGGTTAATTCTCAGATGAGTGGCCATCTCGTTAAGAGATTTGCGGTATTCAGAGATTGTTTTTGAGTTTGTTGTGAAGGATTCGAGGGCCCTGAGGGCTGCTTGACTGTCCGAGAAGATGATAATATCTATGTCTTGATGTACAGACGTGTTCAGGTGGGTAATGGCTTCCTGAATTGCCATCACTTCCGCTTGGAAAACTCTACAGTGGTCTGGTAGGCGGAATGAGACTTTTATGTCTAGTTCGGGGGAAAAGACTCCCCCACCTGTTTGGGAGTTAAGCTTGGAGCCGCCCGTGTATATGCTGACGGCGTTTACGAATTGATGTGGGAGGTTGTCCCATTCTGTACGGGTGGGTATATAGATCTTGTATCTTCTTTTGAAGTTGACTATGGGTGGGACGTAGTCTGTATTACGTGGTAGGGGTGAATGTTTTGATAGGATATTGGAGTGACCGGTGGAGCCTGTTGTTCATGCCGCTGCTTCACGGAGTTTCAGTGCTGTTGCAGATGCCCAGCTTTTGGCAAGTAGGTCCAGGGGATGGAGATCGAGAATTGTGTTTAGTGCCTCAGTGGCGGTAGTGCGAAGCGCCCCACTGATGCAGAGTTCAGCGCTTCCTTGGATCTTGTGAAGGATCCGGAGGTTGCAAGTCTTTCCTAGGGAATGCCACCATACAATGTTTCCGTAGAGGAGAATGGGCCTGACTATTGCAGTATATAGCCAGCGAACTATCATGGGGGAGAAACCCCACTTCCTCCTTATGACTTTTTTACAAGCGAAGAGGGCTATGGCCGCTTTGCGTGTGCGATCTAGGATGTTATCTGTCCAGAGGAGCTTTTTGTCAAGGATGACACCTAGATACTTTGCTAAGGCTGTCTCCATTAGATTGCAAAGGGTTTGCGGGAATTTGCCCTGCAGTAGGATAACCACGTCATCCGCGTAGGCTACCACTTTTGTGCCCGCCTCTTCTAGAAGTGATAGCAGTTTGTTGACCACTAAAACCCATAGAAGAGGTGAGAGTACGCCCCCTTGTGGGGTTCCTCTGCTGACCTTCTTGGTCGAGTGGGCCGATCCCATAGTGGAGTACACTACTCTGCTGGTTAGCATGGTGTGTATGAGTTTCATTATGGGCCGCTCAATGCCCAGTTCAGTCAGAGCACCAGTAATCGCCGTTGGGGTGACGTTGTTAAAGGCGCCTTCTATGTCTAGAAACGCTGCAAGAGAGTATTCCTTATTGCGGAAACCTCTCTCTATACTGTACACTAGAGAGTGGAGGGCGGTACCTGTTGATCTACCCTTACGGTACGCATGCTGTGCGTCAGAGAGTAGGCTATGGTCGATGGATAGTCTGATATGGGTGTCAATTAGCCTTTCCAGGGTCTTCAACAAGAAGGAAGAGAGACTAATCGGGCGGAAGTCTTTGGGTTGGTGTGGGAGGGCCTGCCGGCTTTCGGTATAAAAATTACCTTAACGTCCAGCCACCTTGTTGGAATATGGTTTAGAGCAAGGCAGCCGTGGAAGATGGCTGTCAGCCAGGGTAGGGACATATCTAGTGTCCGTTGAAGCTGGGCCGGGAAGAACCCATCTGGGCCAGGTGATTTGAAGGGCTTAAAAGAGTTGACAGCCCACTGAATGCGGCCAGGGTTTGAAATGTTGTCAATACACTGGTCGTCTAAGTTCTCCTCTATGTGGAGATAGCCAATGGTTGCTGGAGCTTTCGCTAGAATTCTTCTGAGTCTGGATGCCACCGCAGTAGATTCTATGCTACTGCAGAAGTTAGCCCAAACTCTTCGTTTTGATATTCTAATTTCCTTTTTATATAGGCTTAGTTTTGTATGATATAAATTCTAGGAGGATTCGCTATTGTTGTATTTAGCTCTGTTGAAGTAAGTTCTACACTCTCGTTTAAGGTTCGCCAGGGTTGCGTTCCACCAAGGGGGTTTGTGCTTTGTTTTGACTGTTCTGCTTGGGCAAGCCCTTTTTAAGGCCTCACCACAGATATCAGTAAAAGTGTTAACTAGGTTATCTAATTCTTGACGGTTGCGTTTGTGTCTCGGAGCGTGTAGGTTCCTGTTGAGGAGATTTTTGAAGTATTCCCAGTTGTTTAATCTTAGATTAGTGATGTTTTCGGCGGGAGGACAGTCTAGACTTATTGTAAATTCTATATATCGGTGGTCTGAGAATGAGTGTTCGATCCCCACCTTCCACGCTTCTAGCTGGTTAAGTAGGGGATCAGATATTAGTGTAATGTCTAGTACTTCCCTCCTGTTTCTAGTGATGAAAGTTGGGTCATTACCATTGTTGCAGATGAATAGATTTGATTGGAGGAGATAGTCGTAGAGTAACTCACCCCTTTCGTTGGTGTTTGTACTTCCCCATTGTGTGTGGTGTGAGTTAGCGTCCCCACCCAGGATGAGTTCTTTAGATGAGTGAGTGCGTATGAGTTGTTGTGTAGTGGTGTTTGGTAGTGGCCCTTCGTAGTCGTGAGCCAGATAGAATGATGCTATGGTCGTTTAGCTCCAGTCTGACCGTGGTGAGGTCGCCTTCGCTAAACTGTGGAATATGAAATGTATTAAAGTGTGTCTTTGTAAGAATGCAGGTTCTGGTTTTACCCTTGTCTTTGGTGTAAAATAGCTTGTATAGGGGGGTTGATGAGCCACAGATGTTGTTACCAACAATCCATGGCTCTTGAATAAGGACTACGTCTATGTTGCGTGTTGCCAGGCGGGTGAGGAGGGCAGCTGATGCTGCCTTGCTGTGGTGCAAGTTAATTTGCAGAAACTGCACCATCTTTGGGACTGAGGTCGGGCTGGGTACCCTCCGCTTCCTCCGCTATGTCCTGGAGAACAGAGCGCCCTGGTCGGGTTATCTGTCAGCTCCGAGTCGGTTGACACGTAGCCGGTGGGGGTGGCCTCTTCATGTTCTAGTTCGTCGTCGCTCGAGGGTTCGTACGACGCCAGGTTGTCTGCCGCTAACTTATCGGTGTCGTAGATTCGAAGCTGCACCTTATCGAACCCGTAGTTCACCCGGTGTTGTTGGGCTGCGAGGGGCTCCAAGCAGGCCTGGTTCAGGAGGATAACCACGTTGACCATCTTCCAACCGTCTGTTGGAAGTTTCGGGTTGGTCAGCAGGCTGAGTATAGCCTCTGGTTCCGATGGTTCCGACGGCAGCCACACCCTCGCTCTCGGTCGAGACGGGATGTCTGCAGCCTCGCAAACTGCCAGCTTGGCCCCGGGGTAGACCTCGCCGACCTTGTTAATTGCAGCCTTGTAGAGTGCTGCCGATCTCTCGTCTTCGCAGGCGATCAACTTAACATTGCCCTGGTACCACCCTGCATCTGTGCAATCGGGTGGCGAGCCAGGGTTTTCGTCCAGCACTTTTAAGGCCACTGAGGCAAGGGCCCGTCTAACCAGACCCCATTGGTTTCTTGGGATCCTACCACCTTCATCGCTCTGGTCGATGACACCAATGATCTTCCGATCCTTTACCACTTCCGCAAAGGATCTCGACCATGTGCCGCGGTTGGGTACTTTAGCCTTCTTGCTCGCTGGTTGAGCTGTCTCCATCGACCTCTCTCGCTTGTTGCTGTTGCTGGTAGCCATTGCGATGTCGAAGTCTGGGATTACTGCCTTTGCCCAGGCTATGTCCTCTTGGATTTTCAGGTAATCCAATTTTGACGTCTGATCCTCATGTATCGGATTGGTGGCCAGCCGTTTGAGGATCCTTAAAGCTTTCTTTCGTTCAAGAGGTCCTGCCTGGTTAGGTGGTATCCTCCTGAACTCCTTTGCCCTGGTACTCACCACGAGACCGGCTTTAGCGCTCCCCTCAGGTTGGAGTAGCTGGTTAGCCACACCTACGCTGGTCGGAGGCTTGGGCTTGTCGCTATGGCGAGTTGGGCTTAGACGGATGCGATTTTCGCTGGCCTTGGCAGGGGTGGACGTCACATGGACTGGGGTGGTCGGAGCCGTGATCTTGCTTTTTCTATCGCCCTTGGTTACGACTTCCGACTTTTTAAGAGTGTCGGGCTCTTGTTTGGTGCAGTCTTTTTGTTTTTTGTTATTTAAGTTCTCCATGTTAAATCCCACGAGCTGCGGAGAAAGGACAGGTCCACCCGGGCAGAGATCCGCCGTACCCGGGTAAGGCTGACTTAGAACAGGCGGTCGCCACTTGCTTGAGCTCACCGTTTGAGACTAAGCTATTTGATGACTCGGGCTCCCAGCCAGATTGACTCTCGGCACGGTACGAATGACACCTTAGTCCAGCCCGGGGTGAGATGAGTTGTGTGGGTAGGGAGGAGGTAGGTTCAAAGAGTGTGGGAAGGGGGTATGTGTGAGCTATTTGTCGGAGGCAGCAGCACAAGCGCGACGTCGGTACTGCTGCGGCGCAGATACCCGCCGACTGTCCGGGGCTACTTATTTGCGCTTCGTGTTGGGGGCTTGGCGGTAGCCGGGCCGTGTCCAACTTCCACGCTTATTTGTAGCTACCCTGGAGAACCAGGGCGCTCGCTATCCGCAACCTGCGACCCGTTCGGTAGCCTTCAGCTCGGCGCCCTCCGAGCCATCCCACTAGCTCTTTGGCCGAAACGTTGATAGATAGAAATAAATAAATTAATAATACCATAAAAATACATATATACAATATGCTATGTGAGGAGTTGAATAACTCCCCACAAATAGAAGCAGCAGCAGATGGCCGCGGCGAATTCGCGTAGTAACGGCGCGGCGAGGAGAACGAGAGAGTTTGGAGACCAACGAAGGAGAGCGAGAGAGTTTGGAGACCAATGAAGGAGAGCGAGAGAGTTTGGAGACCAAGGGTGGAGATCGAGAGAGAATGGAGACTTCGCGGGCAGAGCAAGAGTGCCGTGTGCAAAAGCGGATAACGGAACTCCACCGGACTTTGGACTCTCCCGTGAACTTTGGACCGGGAGAAGAAGTGCCACATCTCGGCAGTGGAGTGGCACACAGGCGTGCCACAAACATCATGGGAATCAGCGGGACGGCAGCTGTGGGCAGAGCATCGGTTGGAAGCGGTACGTGAAGGACAAGTGGGTTAACCAGGAGGCACGGACTTTGGACCCGGAGTGGAGAGATCCAGCGGGCCGTGCGCAAAAGGGAAATAACGGTTCCCGGAGGCCCTATATAAGGCCGCAGAGCGCTGGCAGCTGGATCAGTCGATCACAAGGAGTCAAACCGTCAAGATCACTCAGATACCAAAGTGAACAATCAAACAACCAGATAATCTACAAGGGAACAACAGCAAGTCGAGTCGCCAGAGAAGCAGCGCCGTGGGAGCCTTCGAGGAGCGAGATTGCTACGTCGAGACGATCGGGATTGGGATACCAGGAATCTCCGAATTGAGACGCAGCTGAGATCCAGAGGGCATCACACGGCTAGGTCAAGGCGGTCGATTAACCCTGTCCACTAAGTCCTGGCGTTACGCCTGGAAAGAGTATAACAAGCCAGAAGGGAGAGCGGTCGATCGGTACGGTCTCGATTGGAATTATCCAGGAGAGCCCTACGGATTCGACTTGCGAGGTCCCGGAGCGGCGTGCCCGAACCCCGAGTATAACAAGCCAGAAGGAAGAGCGGTCGATCGGTACGGTCTCGATTGGAATTATCCAGGAGAGCCCTACGGATTCGACTTGCGAGGTCCCGGAGCGACGTGCCCGAACCCCGAGTATAACAAGCCAGAAGGGAGAGCAGTCGATCGGTACGGTCTCGAGTGGAATTATCCAGGAGAGCCCTACGGAATCGACTTGCGAGGTCCCGGAGCGGCGTGCCCGAACCCCGAGTACCAAAAGCCACGCGGAAACGTTCCGGACAAAAAGCAAAAGGGTGAGGCTAGGGTGGAACGTTCGTATACACTAGGCGTGGAAGCGAAGTAAGGCGCGAGGCAGCTCCCTGGCGTTCCGCCTTGACTGTCTGCGCGGGCTGAGCAGAAACCCCAGTGGGACCATCCGGGACAGAGCAAGGGACAGGCGGCGGTGTGTCGAAAGGAGCGATCCTGGAGAGCGCAGCTTCTGTTCACCCTAGTCTGAGAACGGTGACGCTTCCCTAAGCCCTTACGGCCGATACCCCTCGCGAGTCCGAGTCGGTGCCAGCAGTCACCAAGTCACGCGTGAGAAGTGAACAGCGAGCGAGCGTCTTCAGGGAGCTGCGAGGATCTTCAGGGAGCGGCGAGGATCTTCAGGGAGCTGCGAGTATCTTCGGGGAGCTACAGGACTGGAGCACCGAGTCATCACGGCGAGAGGTTGTCGAGTCAATCAGGACCGTCGGAAGCACCGAAGGTCACAAGCAACGAGTCAAGGCCAACCAAGCGACTAAGACACTTGTAATAATATACCCGCAATAAACCCAATACGAACCCGTGAATTCTGTGCTTTCTCACTGAGCTACTGGGCGGTCACATTAATATAAATTTGGTGGGACGAACACACAATATACTGAGCTAGTCGCACGAATCTCGTAGCGAGCAGACAATAAAAATCAGTTCGTTACAGCTATATAAAATTAATGTTTTTTTCTAACCTATTACAATTTTTACAATTTATATATATTTAATTATATTACCTACTACAAGCAATACTTAAAAAAAATTCCATCGTGGTGGCTATATGGTGTCTCATAAGTAATGGCAAGAGCTTGTGGAATTCGAGAATCTGAAAATCCAGTCAATTTGTGTTATTTGTTTTGTTGTGGGAGAATCATTGATTGAAAAGAGGTTATAGGCATTCAAATGTTCCTCCAGAATAACAGTCCCTGTGGATCTGCAAATATTAAAATCTCCTAATATTACTACTTTAGTATTACTCTTTCTACGCACTTTTTCCACATCAGCTTTCATTTCATTTCGAAATCTTGCAATAGGAAATCCGGGACTCCTATAAACAATTATAAATGACGTGTCAAGATATTTAAATGCAATCGATTGATACGTTGCCCTTGTGTTTGTGGACTTTTTTGTCTCAAACAGAAATAATACATTTTGCGAAATGGTTTGTTTAACATAAATAACTATTCCGTTCTTCCCAATACCATTCAAACGATTGCAATCTATTCTTCTTATACTGTCGAAGTCCCTTAAAGTGTACTCTTCTTGTGGAAGAGTCCAGGTTTCAACAAAACATAAAAAGTTGGCAGAACAAATAATGTTGTCGTTGGCAACATCTTCGCGATGAGCGCGAAGAGATTCCACGTTGTGGTAATATAAAGAGCTATCCTCATTTTCATTGACCAAAAATTCATAATGCGTAGTCAAAGCCTTTTCCCCTCTTAAACGTTCAAGTTCTATTTGGACATTTGTAGCTCCAAATCTAGTTGGAGGGACAAAGTCTCCTAAAAGGAAAAGGCCCGATGCGCTAGTTGCTCTGCTGCAACCTACGTACAACCAAGCTCGCTTAATGCCTCTTTTAAGATGCACTGCGACTTTGCAGTAGATTGCTACTTGGCTCTTATGGATGGTAATAGCCTCAGCAGGAACAACTGGAAATTGTTTTCGATCAATAGAAGAATGTCCCGAATTTCCGCATTGGAATACTCGGGCTGTTTTATAAA
The DNA here is from genome assembly GCF_043229965.1 of Drosophila suzukii. Classification (NCBI taxonomy): domain Eukaryota; kingdom Metazoa; phylum Arthropoda; class Insecta; order Diptera; family Drosophilidae; genus Drosophila; species Drosophila suzukii. The sequence goes on along the minus strand of NW_027255939.1, from coordinate 2,027,028 downwards.
TTGGAGTCCAGTCTGGGAGATCATTTCCTCGAACTTTTAACCTAGCTATAGTACCGACAGTGGCATCTGTAAACTTAATTCACATTCCAGTGACTAATAATGAGCCATTTACATTACAGTTGTCAATTCGCATTAATCGACAAGCTGCCCCATTTACAAGTCTATCATTTGTGTCAATATTGACGGTAACCATATATTTTGCAGTAGTCTTCAGGTGTAAAATATATGGCAGACCTTGAGTTTCAGAGGTCTTCATGTTTTGGGCATGCCTAAGAGTTGATTCTCGACTTCTTTCAGACATATTAGCTGATATAACTGTATCTACTGCAGTTGACACAAATTCTTCAGTTCTAATTTGGGTAAGTTTTAGGGAGTTGTAATGGTTTACGTCAGCATTAGAACTCTTGTCCTAAAAAGCTCAATCATGTTGACTTCAGACATATTATTCAAAGCCAAAGCAAAAGCGTGGTCGTCACGTTGCCGCATTATTTCCGTTAGCTCGAAAAACTTAAAGTTATTCCAAGGGTTAGCTCCTGCCAGAATATTATAGGGATTAGAGGTATTTTCTGGGAATATCCAACGATCTCCAACTGGGCTAAGCTGCTTCAGATCTCCAAACACTATTATAGACTTGCCCCCAAAACTTACATCTTGACTTCTACAAATTTGACAAAGTCTTTAATCTAAGTATCCAAGCATTTTTGATCCGACCATCGAGATCTCAACTATAATAACTAATTGGATATCAATCAACTTGCAATGCATTGTATTTAAAGTGTCATTGCTAAGGGTCTTAAAGGACCAGATGTTTGATTAACAGGAAGGGAGAAAACTGAATGAAGCGTTAGTCCCCCAATCCCAAAAGCTGCTTTCCAGTAGGAGCACAAAGTAAAACCTTTGCGGAATCTGTTGCCCCAGGAAGTTTATTTGCTCGCCAAGTTATAGACTGAAATATTGTAGAAATCAATCTGCTTTTTCCCACTCCGGCCCCTCCACGACATATTCATAAAATGTATTTTTGGCTGCAACATTATACATTACGTTGGCGTAGTACTGGCGTTGCTTAAAGTTGAGAGACCGGGTAAGCGAGCAAAGGCTATCGTCAGATACCATCGGAGGAAGTCTAATAAGAGGAAGTTCGCCATTTGAATCATTTTTATCTTGGTGTACATTTACGTTTTGGCCGACGTCGGGTACTGTCAAAGCCCTGAAATCTTAATCAAGGTATTGAGAGGCTGGCCCTTCGGGAAGGGGCCCATTTCTTCTCTATCCACATTTTGCAGATCTTGAAGAACTCTCTCTAACTCCATGACGTTAAACACATCATACTGCTCTTTATTGCGTTTAACAATTTCAAAATTATTTCTAAATGTGCTTTCATTGTCGTTTGAAATGAGTTCCGTCTCTTCACTTCTCCATGGGAAAAAGAGCATTACGTGCTCTCTAAAATAATCTGATGGAGAAGAGCTTAAACTGAAGCGAACCCACCTACGAATTAGGGCATGATTACGTCTTTTTATCCTACCAGTCCCATCCAGCATTTGGTAACTTTGTGCAGCAAAGTTATTTTTCTTATCTGCATTATAGTCGATTGGTTCGTCATATTCTTCGTTTGACTGTTCTGATCGTGCACTTAGCTTGGAGAATTTGAACCAAGCCGCAAATTCCGCAAGACATGACGACTCTAGTTTTTCATGTCTTTGCACGTATCGATTAAGTAAGTTTCGCTCAAAAATATCTGTTGAGTTTGCGGGAAGCTGTTCTAATTCTCTGTTAGATCGGACTATCCGGACCCTTTTATCTGGATGGCAAGTGTTAATAAAAACATTCCCTTCACTAGCCTCAGACAAGTGTAAACCTAAAATGTTGTATGCAGCTTCTTGGGCAAATATTGCTGTAGCGTTAATAAACTTGCTCCCTAAATGCTGCAATTTTCTTTTGACGGAAACACTTCCATGGCTTATTTCTGTCATTGCTTCTCAAAGCAGTTGCGACACGCCACGGTTGGATTTATTTATGTAGTTAATTATATAACTACAACAGGCGTAAGCATCTAGAATGAATTGAATATCCATGTTTGCTCTATGCAAGCCTAAAATATTTCTATTAAAAGCATTTAGCAACCTATCAGAAAATTGGCGACGAAGAAATACTTGGGGCTTTTTTAAGCTAGACCGAATGGCAAACTTGTACTCCTCATATGAAATATCAAGATGGCTGAGAAAATAAAATTATTAAACATGCCCGATTCTTCTTCGGAAACAGACTTTAAGTGCTCTTTAACTTTTTTAAATATTTCTTTATATTCTTCAACGTTGGATTCGTTTTCTTCAAATGAATACAAAACCAGTGTTTCATGCATTGGGGGGTATGGCATATTAAAACGGCAGAATTGTTGTCCTCGCAGTTCCCTTTAACTGAAGCGCTGTGCTTATGGCGCTGATATTGAATTACTTCATGAATTTCAGGATCGTCACCGCTGGTATTAATGAAACGATCAATAAAGCGGGTGACCTCTTTGGCGTTATCGGGTCCTTCTAGCTTTGGGGCACCAGAAAACCAATACATGCCATGAGAGTGCGGCGATCCTCTGTGCTGGAACTCGATCCTCCAATAATAATGGACGAGTCTTCCCTCACCAAATATATCGGAGCTTTTAAATAATTTCATTAATTGCCGGAACCTGTAGTCGAAGTACCGGTAGCACGTTACTGGGTCAGATCGAATTAATCTAGCTTTTTCGGCGCTAGAAAGAGCTGCTGCCTCTTCCTTAGTAATGTCTCTGCTATCCAACAAAAGAGATCGAATAACTAAGAGTTCGTTCCATTTAGATTCAGCAGAAGAGAGGGTTAGGAAGAATGTAGGCAATCCGAATTGTCTAGTCATGGCTATAACTTTCTTTTAGGCCTTTTAGAATGTGAAAGCCATCGTCATGTTGTACAAGACTGTCAACAAATGATTTATCCCTCACACTTGCAGCTGTTACTGCACCTGATTTTTTTCGTAGGGCAATGGAAATAGAACTTTGAATTCGTTGCATTTCATAAAATTTGTACATATAAAGGACTTTGGGCACTACTGCCCCTTAAATATTTCGCCGCAAGAAATAGTTGGGAAGGAAAGTTGAAGTCCAATATCATCGTTTTCCAATAGGGTTTCATGACCTCCGGGATTTAAATCACCTTCTTGCTCGTCACTTGATTGAGAATGAGAATGTTGACGAAGGAGGTTTTCTACGACTTCTCATTCAGATTCATCTGCGATGAAAGGTATCCCTTTTCGGCTCCCATTTGATTCAGCCAATCACCGTCAAAGGAAATGTTGTGCTTTCTGTAGAGCTCAGTGTTAACCAAGTATCGCACAGCTTGAATAAACCGAGCGGGTCGAATAGTTTCCGTCATGAAATTATGGGAATATTCTAACTTTCTTTTTAAATGAACCTGGATTACATGGGTCAAATCAAAGGTGCGCGGGAGTACGGTAACAGTATCAGGTACTGAAATTGACGACATGTACTGCAAAATTGATATTTGCCGGACGGACTCGGAACCTGAGATGGAAACCACGTTCCTCCACAGCACATACATAACGTTACGAAGATATTATTCCCTTGCCGTAGCTCGACTCCTCCGTCGCTGGCGTTCCCGTTGATCCTCTCGTTCATCCTCCGAAAGCTGTGCTCTTGCAGCAACATTGCGCTGTGTCTGTCTGGAAGATTCCGCCTGTCGATTTTGTGAACTCGACCTGTATGTGAGAAGTCGCTCGTCAGGCATTTCCTGAATTTGTTGTTCCCGAAATCTTTGCTGAAATCTTGTGTTTCGATGATGTGTTGGTCCTTTGCTCCTGTGTCCTAGTGATAGGGTTGTTCCTAGTGATCCGATGAGCTGCTGCGTCCCGATTTCGTCCTCGATTTTTCACGATCGATCTACACGTAGCATGGTCAGCAGTATTTTGCACCTGCTGTCGTCGTCGCTCTTCGGAATTCGACCTGGCGCTTACGTGCGCTGAAGCGTCCCGTGTGCGCTCGAGTCCTCGATTTTCCTTGATCGATCTCCAGGTAGCATGATCAGCAGTGTTTCGCGACTGCTCTCGTCGTCGCTTTTCGGAATTCGACCTGGCGACCTGTTTTACTTTATAGAAATACTTACCAAAGGAAAAAAGTATAATAATACTTTATTATTTTGATACACACTTTTTTCACTTTTCACCTTATACTTTCGGTGTGTTTATATTATTGAATATACAAGATAAACACAACAATGTATACGTTGTCACTCGGCAACTGTGTAACGAACTGATTTTGTGTGTCTGCTCGCTACGAGATTCGTGCGGCTAGCTCAGAAGATTGTGCGTTCGTCCCACCAAATTTATATGACGTTATTGCCCGTAGATCAGTGAGAAAACAAAGGGTTCAAATGGTAACAGTGGGACTTATTCTCGTGGTATTAGTACAGCGGGTGTGTGGCTGGGCTGGCTTCGGTATCTCTTGGCTCTGGTTCCGCCGGCTGCTGACGCTCCTCTTTCTGGCTCCTCGACGAGTTGACTCGTCCTCCTCTGGATCCTGGGTCTCGGGACGCTCGTAGTGGCCGCCTCTGCTAGCCTGCCGACGCGCTGCCTCGGGGTCGCTTGTTGCGCCTTAGACCCGCAGAGAGTTCGGCCTTGTGGGCTTAGGGAAGCGTCACCGTTCTCAGACTAGGGTGAACAAGCCTTGCTCTCCAGGCCGACGCCTTTCGAGGCAATACCTGTCCCTTGCTCTGTCCCGGACGGTCCCGCTAGGTTCTTGCTCAGTTCGCGCTGACAGTCAAGGCTGCCGCCAGGAAGCTGTCTAGCGGTTCACTTCGCTTTACGCCTAGCGCAGACGAACGTTCCACCCGGCTTCACCCTAATGCGTGAGGTCCGCGACGCTCCTGCGCTCCCCAATGAGCTCCGCGCGGCGATGGCATGTCTGGCTGCCGGAAATGTCTGCTGGTGTCGCTGTCGATGTCCTCTGCGCTGTCTTCTGACCAGTATCTCGTCGTTCTGGCACTCGGAGAATTGGGCGATTGCTGTTTGGGAACTTCGCCGGTAATCGCAGGGCTCTCCAGGCGGCCGCCTCTCGAAACCACAAATCGATCTACCGCTCGTCCGTCACGCCAGGTCCTGCTTGGTCGGGCAAGGTACGCTGGGTCGCAGACAACTTTCCTCCCCAAGCTGACGGTTCTTCGTCGTAGGACTCTTTTGCTTATCTCTGACAGACCCGCCGGGCGACTCGCCAGGGTGTGGTCGTGCCAAAGTTGGGAATCAAACGCCTTGACTTAGCCGCGTGATGCCTTCCAGAACTCAGCCACCTGTGTCTCAATTCGGAGATTCCTGATGTCCCAATCCCGAACGTCTCGACGTGGCGATCTTGCTCCTTGTGTGCTTCCCACGGCGCTGCTTCTCTGGCGACTCGACTTGCTGTTGTTCCCTTGTAGATTATCTGGTTGTTTGATTGTTCACTTTGGTATCTGAGTGATCTTGACGGTTTGACTCCTTGTGATCGACTGATTCAGCTGCCAGCGCTCTGCGGCCTTATATAGGGCCACCAGGAACCGTTATTTCCCTTTTGCGCACGGCCCGCTGGATCTCTCCACTCTGGGTCCAAAGTCCGTGACTCCTGGTTGACCCACTTGTCCTTCACGTACCGCTTTAAATAGATGCTCCGTCCACTGCTGCAGTCCCGCTGATTCCCGTGATGCTTGTAGCACGCCTGTGTGCCGCTCCACTGCCGAGATGTGGCACTTCCTCTCCCGGTCCAAAGTTCACGGGAGAGTCCAAAGTCCGGTGGAGTTCCGTTATCCTGTTTTTGCACACGCCACTCTTGCTTCGCTTGCCCGCGAAGTCTCCATTCTCTCCCGTTCTCAATGCTTGGTCTCCAAACTCTCTCGCTCTCCGTCCTTGGTCTCCAAACTCTCTCGATCTTTATCCTTGGTCTCCAAACTCTCTCGCTCTCCATCCTTGGTCTCCAAACTCTCTCGTTCTCCATCCAAGTCTCCAAACTCTCCTCGCCGCGCCGTTACTACGCGAATTCGCCGCGTAACTGGTAAGCGGCCGGCCATCTGCTGCTGCTTCTATTTGTGGGGAGTTATTCAACTCCTCACATTCCCCCCTTACTTTGGGAATCATTTAGAACTTGTTTCTACTTTCCGGCGTTTCCCTGCATGTCCCAGCCTTCGAGTCCTTGTGATTCCCGCGGCGCTCCCTCGTTGCTCCCTCGACGCTCTTAACTCCCTTAAGTTGCTACAGCGCTGGTCATCCTCCTCGTAGCAACTTTAAATCTCCCGCGCCGATATTTCCCGTGCTTCCACTGGGACATCGATACTCATGGGCTATCGATCCCCAGCTCGCTGCTCATTGCTGCGTTCTACTCCTTTTATTGGTTCCTCCGCCTGGTCACACCATTCGTGCTTGATCGATGTTTATTCGCATATCGATACCGACGGTGCGGCGTTGCCACCTGCTCGTTTGCGATATTTCCACCTTGGCCGATATTTCCATTTTCGTGTGCAGATCGATCGCACTGTCGTCCAGTGCCAATCGATCGCCTATCGAGGCGCCCCCTTCCCTGGCTCGTGGTGATTTTGCAACTTTTATACTACGACATTCATACGTAAGTTTCTTTTGCGTTTCCTTCACTCCTTTTCATCTCATCCTTTCGTCCTCTCTCGCCCCTCACTCGTCCTCTGTCGGCAGCATCTGACTCCACATTGGCAGCTTTTGAGAGCGGTTGCGGAGAGGACTTCGCATTCGCTTTGCAACCAGGACAGCAGGTAAGTATTTATGATGTCCGTTTCTGCTTCCTGCATTAAGCCCCCTTTAAATTTCAGGTTGCTGGTGCGGCCCATGCATGCCCCGTTCTTTTTCTTGTTTTTAGTCAACTGTTGGTGTGGTGCGTGTTTCTGTTTTTTTTGTGACCAGCTGGCTACGGTGTAGATCTGATTCTGCACCGTCCTCCCCTTTACCTCGGGTAACAACTAGACGAGCTCGTCCGGCGCATTCCGTATAGAATCTCCGGATGCTGCGGTGTATGTCTGGACTGCGCGTCTTGTGTTGCTTGTCTCCTTCCGCGCATACTCTCTTCTACGTTACCCGTATCCTTGTGCCGTTTTGAAAGTGTCCCTTCCGCCTGGCGTTATCGCGGATGACTCTGGGAACTGCCCGACGCTGAATCCTGTTGCATTGCGGTCGGGATCACCATCCATCCCTATCCACGTCCTTGTGCCCTACCCTTATGGTTGACCTTTCTGCGTGGCGTGTGGATGACTCTCGCTTCGGCCTGACGCCTAATCCTGTGGCCTCGCAGTCTGGATCAACGTGTGATCCTTATCCATGTCCTTCTTCTATCCTGATTGTCCTTTCCGTGTGGCGTATGGATGACTCTCGCTTCGGCCTGACGCCTAATCCTGTCGCCTCGTACCCGTTGTTAGACATCTGACGTTTCTGCTGTCTGCTCGTTTAATTGTTGCTTGAGCTCGCCAACGTGAACTGTCTTTTCTTTCTTCGACTGTGTGTGGCGAATTTTGCGGATCACTGGAGAGACGAAATCTACAACCTGGTAAGGGCCATCGTACCTCGGGGCTAGTTTTGCAGCGAATCCTTCGGCCGCTTTGGACAGGTGATGTTCCTTGGCCCACACTATGTCGCCCACCGCCGGTGACCATTGCCTCCTTCTCAGATTGTAGTGTCTGGCTTGGTCCTGGGACGCCTTTTCCATATTTCGCCGCACGATCTCAAATACCCCTCCTAGTTTGTTGGCATTTTCCTCAGGGGTCTCCGTAGCTCGTCCAGTGCCTAGGGTTTCCTTATCATATAGGCTGCTGGGTAGACGTGGTTCCCTTCCCTGGGTAAGAAACGCCGGTGTTTGGCCGGTGTTCACTGCTAGCATAATCTCCGGCCACTTCTCGACCCAGTTTCTCTGGTCCTGCCCTTCGAATTGCGCAATCATGGTCTTGACCGTTCTGTTTGCTCGTTCGGTTGGATTCTCTTGTGGTGTGTATGGTGCGGTGAATTGTTGCCTGATACCCATCTCAGCCAGGAAACCTTGTCCGTTATGACCACCTTCGGGACCCCGTACCTTGCGATTATGCGTTCCCTAAACGCCTTCTTGAGCGACTCTGCTGTCGCACTGCGCAGGGGCACCAGTTCCGTCCATTTCGAGAACCTGTCTATCATGACCAGCAGCATTTGATTCCCGTACTTAGATCTTGGTAGGGGTCCAACGAAGTCTGCACATACCGTGGCCCATGGTTTTTCCGGCACTTGGGTCAACATCTTCCCGGCCGCCTGCATCTGATTGGGCTTAAACCGCATGCAAATTTCGCATTTTCTTACGTGGGCTCGGGCGTCTCTATGCATGCCTGGCCAGTAGTATCGGGCTGCCAACCGTCCAATTGTCCTTCGGCTTCCTACGTGTCCCGCAGACGGTGCGTCGTGGTTCTCCCTCAACACTGCTTCTCGTAGCGACTTTGGGACGCACATCTTCCATGACGCGACGTCTTCACTGCCTGTTCGGTGAGGTATGTTTCTGTATAGTGTCTCACCCTCAATAACATAGTCCGGGTACTTCTGCGGTTGGGTCTTTATCTTAATGCGTCGGCCACCACGCTTAGCTGACCCTTTCTGTACGCTATCTCAAAGTCGTACTGTTGTAGCTCCAGGGCCCATCTGGCGATCCTTCCTGAAGGGCTTTCTATGCTGTTGAGCCACTTCAGGGCCATGTGGTCGGTTACTACCTTAAAGTGGTAACCTTCCAGATATGGCCTGAGCTTCCGGATCGCCCAGACGATCGCCAAACACTCCTTCTCCGTTGTCGAGTAGTTCTTTTCCGCGCCGTTCAGTGTTCGGCTTGAGTAGGAGATTACTCTTTCGCCCTTTTCGGTGTCCTGGGACAGTATCGCTCCCATGCCGTAGTCGCTGGCGTCTGTTTGCAGGATGAAAGTTCTACTGAAGTCCGGGCATGCTAGCACCGGATCTGCCACGAGTCTTGCCTTTACTTCCTCAAACGCCATCTGGTGCTCTGGTGTCCACAACCACATTCTTGCCTTTGCGCAGCAGGTCGTTTAGGGGTTTGACGATTCTGAAAAAATCTGGTACAAATCGGCGGTACCACGACGCTACTCCTAGGTACTGCCGGAGCTCTTTGACAGACGATGGCGGTTCTAGTTCGGCGATGGCGGCTACTTTTTCTGGATCTGTTCCTATTCCCTCGCTAGTCACTCGATGTCCCAGGTACAGCAGCTCCTTTTTGAAAAATTTGCACTTTTCTGGATTCAGCCTCAGGTTTGCCTCCTTTAGACGCCGGAACACTTCCCTCAGGTTTCTTTTATGTTCTTCCAGCGTGCGACCGATCACTATTATGTCCTCCTGGTAAGCGAATGCGTGAGGTGACATCTCGGGGCCAATTACTTGGTCCAAGACTCGCTGAAACGTTGCCGACGCCGAGTGAAGTCCGAACGGCATTACCCTCCACTGAAACAGACCTTTGCCTGGTACCGTAAACGCCGTATATTGCCTGCTACTCTCTTCCAGTGGGATCTGCCAGTATCCATCCTTCAGGTCCAAACTGCTGATGTACCGCGCTTCCCTTAGTTGATCTAGGATGTAGTTTATGCGGGGCATTGGGTAGGCATCCTTCACTGACTTCGCGTTGATCTGCCTGAAGTCGACACACAGTCTCCACTTGCCTGTCTTCTTTTTCACCATCACGATGGGGGAGCTGTATGGGCTTTTTAAATGCTCTATGAACCCCATTTGGAGAAGCTCGTCCACCTTTGCGTTGATTTCCCCTTGAATTTTTGGGTTCTTTGGGTAGTATCTCTGCTTGATTGGCTTGTCGTCCTTCATTTTGATCTGGTGTTCTGCCATATTCGATGTTCCCGACATAGTGCTAAGTCTGCCTGCTCTGTTTCAAGGAACGCTGTAGTATCGTCCAACTCGTTTACTTGTTGAACGACTGCTACTGATAGCTTCTCCTCGAGCCATCCATTGGCCAATCCACTACCCCGGGTAAAATTAACAGGCTCATGGTCACTTGTTTGTTGCCGAATTTGACCTCCACCTCGAGCTGCGCATTAATTCCGCCGCACCTTCCATCTGCCAACCTAACTTGCCGTCTCGTCCTGGTAATCTTTCCTAGAGCAGCAATACTGTCCGCCAATTCTTCGTTAACGAAGCTTGCCGTTGCTCCGGTGTCGATTGTGGCTTTTCCTCTCCCGGTCCAAAGTTCACGGGAGAGTCCAAAGTCCGGTGGAGTTCCGTTATCCTGTTTTTGCACACGCCACTCTTGCTTCGCTTGCCCGCGAAGTCTCCATTCTCTCTCGTTCTCCATGCTTGGTCTCCAAACTCTCTCGCTCTTCGTCCTTGGTCTCCAAACTCTCTCGATCTCCATCCTTGGTCTCCAAACTCTCTCGCTCTCCATCCTTGGTCTTCAAACTCTCTCGTTCTCCATTCAAGTCTCCAAACTCTCCTCGCCGCACCGTTTCTAAGCGAATTCGCCGCGTAACTGGTAAGCGGCCGGCCATCTGCTGCTGCTTCTATATGTGGGGAGTTATTCAACTCCTCACATTCCCCCCATTACTTCGGGAAACATTTAGAACTTGTTTCTACTCTCCGGCGTTTCCCTGCATGTCCTAGCCTTCGAGTCCTTGTGATTCCCGCGGCGCTCCCTCGTTGCTCCCTCGATGCTCCCTCGACAGTCCTAACTCCCTTAAGTTGCTACAGCGCTGGTCATCCTCCTCGTAGCAACTTTAAATCTCTCGCGCCGATATTTCCCGTGTTTCCACTGGTACATCGATACTCATGGGCTATCGATCCCCAGCTCGCTGCTCATTGCTGCGTTCTACTCCTTTTATTGGTTCCTCCGTCTGGTCACACCATTCGTGCTTGATCGATGTTTATTCGCATATGGATACCGACGGTGCGGCGCTGCCACCTGCTCGTTTGCGTTATTTCCACCTTGGCCGATATTTCCATTTTCGTGTGCCCATCGATCGCACTGTCGTCCAATGCCAATCGATCGCCTATCGAGGCGCCCCCTTCCCTGGCTCGTGGTGATTTTGCAACTTTCATACTACGAAATTCATAGGTAAGTTTCTTTTGCATTTCCTTCTCTCCTTTTCATCTCATCCTTTCGTCCTCTCTCGCCCCTCACTCGTCCTCTGTCGGCAGCATCTGACTCCACATTGGCAGCTTTTGAGAGCGGTTGCGGAGAGGACTTCGCATTCGCTTTGCAACCAGGACAGCAGGTAAGTATTTATGATGTCCGTTTCTGCTTCCTGCATTAAGCCCCCTTTAAATTTCAGGTTGCTGGTGCGGCCCATGCATGCCCCGTTCTTTTTCTTGTTTATAGTCAACTGTTGGTGTGGTGCGTGTTTCTGTTTTTTTTTTGTGACCAGCTGGCTACGGTGTAGATCTGATTCTGCACCGTCCTCCCCTTTACCTCGGGTAACAACTAGACGAGCTCGTCCGGCGCATTCCGTATAGAATCTCCGGATGCTGCGGTGTATGTCTGGACTGCGCGTCTTGTGTTGCTTGTCTCCTTCCGCGCATACTCTCTTCTACATTACCCGTATCCTTGTGCCGTTTTGAAAGTGTCCCTTCCGCCTGGCGTTATCGCGGATGACTCTGGGAACTGCCCGACGCTGAATCCTGTTGCATTGCGGTCGGGATCACCATCCATCCCTATCCACGTCCTTGTGCCCTACCCTTATGGTTGACCTTTCTGCGTGGCGTGTGGATGACTCTCGCTTCGGCCTGACGCCTAATCCTGTGGCCTCGCAGTCTGGATCAACGTGTGATCCTTATCCATGTCCTTCTTCTATCCTGATTGTCCTTTCCGTGTGGCGTATGGATGACTCTCGCTTCGGCCTGACGCCTAATCCTGTCGCCTCGTACCCGTTGTTAGACATCTGACGTTTCTGCTGTCTGCTCGTTTAATTGTTGCTTGAGCTCGCCAACGTGAACTGTCTTTTCTTTCTTCGACTGTGTGTGGCGAATTTTGCGGATCACTGGAGAGACGAAATCTACAACCTGGTAAGGGCCATCGTACCTCGGGGCTAGTTTTGCAGCGAATCCTTCGGCCGCTTTGGACAGGTGATGTTCCTTGGCCCACACTATGTCGCCCACCGCCGGTGACCATTGCCTCCTTCTCAGATTGTAGTGTCTGGCTTGGTCCTGGGACGCCTTTTCCATATTTCGCCGCACGATCTCAAATACCCCTTCTAGTTTGTTGGCATTTTCCTCAGGGGTCTCCGTAGCTCGTCCAGTGCCTAGGGTTTCCTTATCATATAGGCTGCTGGGTAGACGTGGTTCCCTTCCCTGGGTAAGAAACGCCGGTGTTTGGCCGGTGTTCACTGCTAGCATAATCTCCGGCCACTTCTCGTCGCAGTTTCTCTGGTCCTGCCCTTCGAATTGCGCAATCATGGTCTTGACCGTTCTGTTTGCTCGTTCGGTTGGATTCTCTTGTGGTGTGTATGGTGCGGTGAATTGTTGCCTGATACCCATCTCAGCCAGGAAACCTTTAAGGATGCGGCTTGCAAAATGCACCCCGTTGTCCGTTATGACCATTTTCGGGACCCCGTACCTTGCGATTATAAGTTCCCTAAACGCCTTCTTGAGCGACTCTGCTGTCGCACTGCGCAGGGGCACCAGTTCCGTCCATTTCGAGAACCTGTCTATCATGACCAGCAGCATTTGATTCCCGTACTTAGATCTTGGTAGGGGTCCAACGAAGTCTGCACATACCGTGGCCCATGGTTCCTCCGGCACTTGGGTCAACATCTTCCCGGCCGCCTGCATCTGATTGGGCTTAAACCGCATGCAAATTTCGCATTTTCTTACGTGGGCTCGGGCGTCTCTATGCATGCCTGGCCAGAAGTATCGGGCTGCCAACCGTGCAATTGTCCTTCGGCTCCCTACGTGTCCCGCAGACGGTGCGTCGTGGTTCTCCCCCAACACTGCTTCTCGTAGCGACTTTGGGGCGCACATCTTCCATGACGCGACGTCTTCACTGCCTGCTCGGTGAGGTATGTTTCTGTATAGTGTCTCACCCTCAATAACATAGTCCGGGTACTTCTGCGGTTGGGTCTTTATCTTTTCGCCCATGTCCTGGATCCAGCTGCACCCTCCTGAAGCTGTAGTTGCCGATGCCTCTTTTAAACATCGTAGCGTTTCCGGTAGTGGTTGCCTTGATAATGCGTCGGCCACCACGCTTAGCTGACCCTTTCTGTACGCTATCTCAAAGTCGTACTGTTGTAGCTCCAGGGCCCATCTGGCGATCCTTCCTGAAGGGCTTTCTATGCTGTTGAGCCACGTCAGGGCCATGTGGTCGGTTACTACCTTAAAGTGGTAACCTTCCAGATATGGCCTGAGCTTCCGGATCGCCCAGACGATCGCCAAACACTCCTTTTCCGTTGTCGAGTAGTTCTTTTCCGCGCCGTTCAGTGTTCGGCTTGAGTAGGAGATTACTCTTTCGCCCTTTTTGGTGTCCTGGGTCAGTATCGCTCCGATGCCGTAGTCGCTGGCGTCTGTTTGCAGGATGAAAGTTCTACTGAAGTCCGGGCATGCTAGCACCGGATCTGCCACGAGTCTTGCCTTTACTTCCTCAAACGCCATCTGGTGCTCTGGTGTCCACTCCCACTTACTGCCTTTGCGCAGCAGGTCGTTCAGGGGTTTGGCGATTCTGGAAAAATTTGGTACAAATCGGCGGTACCACGACGCTACTCCTAGGTACTGCCGGAGCTCTTTGACAGACGATGGCGGTTCTAGTTCGACGATGGCGGCTACTTTTTCTGGATCTGTTCCGATTCCCTCGCTAGTCACTCGATGTCCCAGGTACAGCAGCTCCTTTTTGAAAAATTTGCATTTTTCTGGATTCAGCCTCAGGTTTGCCTCCTTTAGACGCCGGAACACTTCCCTCAGCTTTCTTTTATGTTCTTCCAGCGGGCGACCGATCACTATTATGTCATCCTGGTAAGCGAATGCGTGAGGTGACATCTCGGGGCCAATTACTTGGTCCGAGACTCGCTGAAACGTTGCCGACGCCGAGTGAAGTCCGAACGGCATTACCCTCCACTGAAACAGACCTTTGCCTGGTACCGTAAACGCCGTATATTGCCTGCTACTCTCTTCCAGTGGGATCTGCCAGTATCCATCCTTCAGGTCCAAACTGCTGATGTACCGCGCTTCCTTTAGTTGATCTAGGATGTAGTTTATGCGGAGCATTGGGTAGGCATCCTTCACTGACTTCGCGTTGATCTGCCTGAAGTCGACACACAGTCTCCACTTGCCTGTCTTCTTTTTCACCATCACGATGGGGGAGCTGTATGGGCTTTTTAAATGCTCTATGAACCCCATTTGGAGAAGCTCGTCCACCTTTGCGTTGATTTCCCCTTGAATTTTTGGGTTCTTTGGGTAGTATCTCTGCTTGATTGGCTTGTCGTCCTTCATTTTGATCTGGTGTTCTGCCATATTCGATGTTCCCGACATTGTGCTGAACTCTGCCAGCTCTGTTTCAAGGAACGCTGTAGTATCGTCCAACTCGTTTACTTGTTGAACGACTGCTACTGATAGCTTCTCCTCGAGCCATCCATTGTGTCGGTTCCTGGCTGGTATTATTATCTCGTGTCCAGCACACCTTATCTCGGTTCCGACTTTTTTCAGGAAGTTCCATCCCAACACTAATGCATCCACTACCCCGGGTAAAATCAACAGGCTCATGGTCACTTGTTTGTTGCCGAATTTGACCTCCACCTCGAGCTGCGCATTAATTCCGCCGCACCTTCCATCTGCCAACCTAACTTGCCGTCTCGTCCTGGTAATCTTTCCTAGAGCAGCAATATTGTCCGCCAATTCTTCGCTAACGAAGCTTGCCGTTGCTCCGGTGTCGATTGTGGCTTTTCCTCTCCCGGTCCAAAGTTCACGGGAGAGTCCAAAGTCCGGTGGAGTTCCGTTATCCTGTTTTTGCACACGGCACTCTTGCCTTGCCCGCGAAGTCTCCATTCTCTCTCGTTCTCCATGCTTGGTCTCCAAACTCTCTCGCTCTCCGTCCTTGGTCTCCAAACTCTCTCGATCTCCATCCTTGGTCTCCAAACTCTCTCGCTCTCCATCCTTGGTCTCCAAACTCTCTCGTTCTCCATCCCAGTCTCCAAACTCTCCTCTCCGCGCCGTTACTACGCGAATTCGCCGCGTAACTGGTAAGCGGCCGGCCATCTGCTGCTGCTTCTATTTGTGGGGAGTTATTCAACTCCTCACATTCCCCCCTTACTTCGGGAAACATTTAGAACTTGTTTCTACTCTCCGGCGTTTCCCTGCATGTCCTAGCCTTCGAGTCCTTGTGATTCCCGCGGGAATCCTGTTGCCTTGCGGTCGGGATCACCATCCATCCCTATCCACGTCCTTGTGCCCTACCCTTATGGTTGACCTTTCTGCGCGGCGTGTGGATGACTCTCGCTTCGGCCTGACGCCTAATCCTGTGGCCTCGCAGTCTGGATCAACGTGTGATCCTTATGTCCTTATGTCCTTATGTCATGTCCTTGTTCTATCCTGATTGTCCTTTCCGTGTGGCGTATGGATGACTCTCGCTTCGGCCTGACGCCTAATCCTGTCGCCTCGTACCCGTTGTTAGACATCTGACGTTTCTGCTGTCTGCTCGTTTAATTGTTGCTTGAGCTCGCCAACGTGAACTGTCTTTTCTTTCTTCGACTGTGTGTGGCGAATTTTGCGGATCACTGGAGAGACGAAATCTACAACCTGGTAAGGGCCATCGTACCTCGGGGTAGGTTTTGCAGTGAATCCTTCGGCCGCTTTGGACAGGTGATGTTCCTTGGCCCACACTATGTCGCCCACCGCCGGTGACCATTGCCTCCTTCTCAGATTGTAGTGTCTGGCTTGGTCCTGGGACGCCTTTTCCATATTTCGCCGCACGATCTCAAATACCTCTCTTAGTTTGTTGGCATTTTCCTCAGGGGTCTCCGTAGCTCGTCCAGTGCCTAGGGTTTCCTTATGATATAGACGTGGTTCCCTTCCCTGGGTAAGAAACGCCGGTGTTTGGCCGGTGTTCACTGCTAGCATAATCTCCGGCCACTTCTCGTCCCAGTTTCTCTGGTCCTGCCCATCGAATTGCGCAATCATGGTCTTGACCGTTCTGTTTGCTCGTTAGGTTGGATTCTCTTGTGGTGTGTATGGTGCGGTGAATTGTTGCCTGATACCCATCTCAGCCAGGAAACCTTTAAGGATGCGGCTTGCAAAGTGCACCCCGTTGTCCGTTATGACCATTTTCGGGACCCCGTACCTTGCGATTATGCGTTCCCTAAACGCCTTCTTGAGCGACTCTGCTGTCGCACTGCGCAGGGGCACCAGTTCCGTCCATTTCGAAAACCTGTCTATCATGACCAGCAGCATTTGATTCCCGTGCTTAGATCTTGGCGGTGTCCTGGGTCAGTATCGCTCCGATGCCGTAGTCGCTGGCGTCTGTTTGCAGGATGAAAGTTCTACTGAAGTCCGGGCATGCTAGCACCGGATCTGCCACGAGTCTTGCCTTTACTTCCTCAAACGCCATCTGGTGCTCTGGTGTCCACTCCCACTTACTGCCTTTGCGCAGCAGGTCGTTCAGGGGTTTGACGATTCTGGAAAAATGTGGTACAAATCGGCGGTACCACGACGCTACTCCTAGGTACTGCCGGAGCTCTTTGACAGACGATGGCGGTTATAGTTCGGCGATGGCGGCTACTTTTTCTGGATCTGTTCCTATTCCCTCGCTAGTCACTCGATGTCCCAGGTACAGCAGCTCCTTTTTGAAAAATTGGCATTTTTCTGGATTCAGCCTCAGGTTTGCCTCCTTTAGACGACGGAACACTTCCCTCAGGTTTCTTTTATGTTCTTCCAGCGTGCGACCGATCACTATTATGTCATCCTGGTAAGCGAATGCGTGAGGTGACATCTCGGGGCCAATTGGTCCAAGACTCGCTGAAACGTTGCCGACGCCGAGTGAAGTCCGAACGGCATTACCCTCCACTGAAACATACCTTTGCCTGGTACCGTAAACGCCGTATATTGCCTGCTACTGTCTTCCAGTGGGATCTGCCAGTATCCATCCTTCAGGTCCAAACTGCTGATGTACCGCGCTTCCCTTAGTTGATCTAGGATGTAGTTTATGCGGAGCATTGGGTAGGCATCCTTCACTGACTTCGCGTTGATCTGCCTGAAGTCGACACACAGTCTCCACTTGCCTGTCTTCTTTTTCAACATCACGATGGGGGAGCTTTCTGGGCTTTTTAAATGCTCTATGAACCCCATTTGGAGAAGCTCATCCACCTTTGCGTTGATTTCCCCTTGAATTTTTGGGTTCTTTGGGTAGTATCTCTGCTTGATTGGCTTGTCGTTCTTCATTTTGATCTGGTGTTCTGCCATATTCGATGTTCCCGACATTGTGCTGAAGTCTGCCAGCTCTGTTTCAAGGAACACTGTAGTGTCGTCCAACTCGTTTACTTGTTGAACGACTGCTACTGATAGCTTCTCCTCGAGCCATCCATTGTGTCGGTTCCTGGCTGGTATTATTATCTCGTGTCCAGCACACCTTATCTGGGTTCCGACTTGTTTCAGGAAGTTCCATCCCAACACTAATGGATCCACTACCCCGGGTAAAATCAACAGGCTTATGGTCACTTGATTGTTGCCGAATTAGACCTCCACCTCGAGCTGCGCATTTATTCCGCCGCACCTTCCATCTGCCAACCTAACTTGCCGTCTCGTCTTTGTAATCCTTCCTAGAGCAGCAATATTGTCCGCCAATTCTTCGCTAACGCTGCGGCTGCCTCGCCTCTCTGCGGCTGAGATCGCTGGCCATTTCCCGATCGTTGGCAGCAATCGACGCTTCTGACACCCACCTTGCCGCATATCCAGCAAAATAACAGCCGATGGTTTCGACATCCTCTAGCCCAGTGTCCGTTCCCACCGCATTTTCGACAGGCCTCCTACGGGTCTGTGATATGGGTGGCCTCTGTGTCTTGCTTGGCGGCCTCGACAAGGTATTGTTTGGCTGTCTCTGTTGATGTGGGGGTGGTGTCCAATGGCCTCCGCGTCGTGCGTCTGTTACCTGCTGTCGTCTGACTTGGTGTGGTGGTGACCATTGGTTATTTCCTCGTGTGTCCTGGTTGTCTGTCTCCTCGCATCTTCTGCATGTCACCTGCGTTGGTGACGCCGACTTTGTCTTTGAGAACTTGTTCTGCTGTGCGAAAACTTCCCGTTCCTTTTCAAGTTCTTCGTACTCATCGGCTAGGATCATTAGCGTATCCAGGTCCGACACTTTGTATGCTCTTAAGAAAATCCGTAGACTTGGTGTGCAGTTCTCTTTAATGACTCTAAACGTTTCTTTCGTAGAGTACTTAAGTGGCCTCACCATCGTCTGCATGTCGATCATTTAGTCTTTGAACGACTCGCTGAAGCCTTGCTTCCGTTGCCGCACCTGGTCCGCTAGCCTGGTGAAGAAATCTCTTGGCAGAAAATAGGTGTGGAAGCTTTCTATGAACTCTGCCCAGTTTCTCCATTGCTTGTTGTTGGCGATGAACCATCTCAACGCCCTTCATTTAAGCAACTCCGGCATCGCTCGAGGGATCATATCAAGGTCCAAGCCGTAGGTGTTGGCGGACCATTCTACCTGCTCCAGGAACTCAAATGGTTTTTCCGTCCCGTCGAACCTGAACGACCATTCGCGGACCTGTTTAGCGACCTTTGCGTAGTCCGACTGGCTTGGTCTCGCGGTCAGCGCTGTTGTTTTCTTATCCTGGCTTGACTCTCTCCTGTGGGCCTCTTTCTGCATGTTGTCAATGCTCAGGATTGCCACCAGGTTGTCCCCTTCAGCGTTCGTTAACGTAATGCTTGGGCCGGCTCTGTTGTGGTATGTTGCTTCCAGCTCGGCCCAGATGTCGACGAGTTGTGGGTCGTTCTCTGTTTCGGAGTAGTATTCCGATAGTGCCTTCCTCATGTCGTCTAGCCTACCCTCCAGGGCGACGTTGAGCCTCTGTGCGACATGGGCGAAGTCTTCCTTCTTGAGGCGGTAAATACACTTCTTTCCCATTTTTACTGTGCTGTTCTCACTGTTGGGGCCCCACATTGGGCGCCAGGTGTAACGAACTGATTTTGTGTGTCTGCTCGCTACGAGATTCGTGCGGCTAGCTCAGAAGATTGTGCGTTCGTCCCACCAAATTTATATGACGTGATTGCCCGTAGATCAGTGAGAAAACAAAGGGTTCAAATGGTAACAGTGGGACTTATTCTCGTGGTATTAGTACAGCGGGTGTGTGGCTGGGCTGGCTTCGGTATCTCTTGGCTCTGGTTCCGCCGGCTGCTGACGCTCCTCTTTCTGGCTCCTCGACGAGTTGACTCGTCCTCCTCTGGATCCTGGGTCTCGGGACGCTCGTAGTGGCCGCCTCTGCTAGCCTGCCGACGCGCTGCCTCGGGGTCGCTTGTTGCGCCTTAGACCCGCAGAGAGTTCGGCCTTGTGGGCTTAGGGAAGCGTCACCGTTCTCAGACTAGGGTGAACAAGCCTTGCTCTCCAGGCCGACGCCTTTCGAGGCAATACCTGTCCCTTGCTCTGTCCCGGACGGTCCCGCTAGGTTCTTGCTCAGTTCGCGCTGACAGTCAAGGCTGCCGCCAGGAAGCTGTCTAGCGGTTCACTTCGCTTTACGCCTAGCGCAGACGAACGTTCCACCCGGCTTCACCCTAATGCGTGACGTCTGCGACGCTCCTGCGACGCTCCTCTCCAATGAGCTCCGCGCGGCGATGGTAACGTGGCTGCCGGAAATGTCTGCTGGTGTCGCTGTCGATGTCCTCTGCGCTGTCTTCTGACCAGTATCTCGTCGTTCTGGCACTCGGGGAGTTGGGCGATTGCTGTACAGGAACTTCGCCGGTAATCGCAGGGCTCTCCAGGCGGCCGCCTCTCGAAACCACAAATTGATCTACCGCTCGTTCGTCACGCCAGGTCCTCCTTGGTCGGGCAAGGTACGCTGGGTCGCAGACAACTTTCCTCCCCAAGCTGACAGTTCTTCGTCGTAGGACTCTTTTGCTTATCTCTGACAGACCCGCCGGGCGACTCGCCAGGGTGTGGTCGTGCCAAAGTTGGGAATCAAACGCCTTGACTTAGCCGCGTGATGCCTTCCAGAACTCCTTGTGTGCTTCCCACGGCGCTGCCTCCGACGACTCGCTTGGTTGTAGCTCCCTCGTAGATTATTTGCTTGACTGATTCGACTGATTTGCTTTAACTGATCTTGAAGGTTTGACTCCTCGTGATCGACTGATCCAGCTGCCAGCGCTCTGCGGCCTTATATAGGGCCTCCGGGAACCGTTATTTCCCTTTCGCGCACGGCCCGCTGGATCTCTCCACTCTGGGTCCAAAGTCCGTGACTCCTGGTTGACCCACTTGTCCTTCACGTACCGCTTTCAATCGATGCTCCGCCCACTGCTGCAGTCCCGCTGATTCCCGTGATGCTTGTGGCACGCCTGTGTGCCGCTCCACTGCCGAGATGTGGCACTTCCTCTCCCGGTCCAAAGTTCACGGGAGAGTCCAAAGTCCGGTGGAGTTCCGTTATCCTGTTTTTGCACATGGCACTCTTGCCTTGCCCGCGAAGTCTCCATTCTCTCTCGTTGTCCACGCTTGGTCTCCAAACTCTTACGCTCTCCGTCCTTGGTCTCCAAACTCTCTCGCTCTCCATCCTTGGTCTCCAAACTCTCTCGTTCTCCATCTACATCTCTCGTTCAGTCTCCAAACTCTCCTCGCCGCGCCGTTACTACGCGAATTCGCCGCGTAACTGGTAAGCGGCCGGCCATCTGCTGCTGCTTCTATTTGTGGGGAGTTATTCAACTCCTCACAACTGTTTTTCACAGACTAATCCGGGGATTGGGATTACGAGACAATATATAGGTTTGAATCATACCTGCTATTAACGTTCATATAACCCTTTCGATGGCGGACAATGCCTGATTTTAGAGACAATTCGTAGGTAAATTAGGTAAACCAAGTTGATTACCTAATTTAAGGATTGCGTAATAACTGCATTAATACCTATTATCTAGCTTCGTGGCAACCTTGTTAAGGTTATTTCTGTAATCTAAAATAGAAAAAACCGGGTATACCAAGGTATCCTACCTTAAATTTGGACACCTGTTTCCATGTTATTCGTGTCCTAACACCACCCCATTCAGCAAAATATTATAGTCGTCAGATTTTAGTGTAAAATGAATTTCGTAGTTCTGACAAGATAAAATATTCTATACCCAGAGTAAAAGAAAATACGATCAAAATCAACAAAGCAACATAAAAAAAAAAAATTATTTCATTATTTCTCTGACCGTTTCTTTGACAGCTATATGTTAAAGTCGTCCGATTTTTATTAAATTTAAATACGAATTCCTTAAAAATACAAAATATGTTATTCCCAATAGCATAAGATACTAATATGTCAAGAAACACCGAAGCTATAATTTGTTTCATTTTATTTTTAAATTTTAAATTCGAAATTCAGAACTAATTAAAAAATGTTATTTTCAAGCGTAGGAGGTTATATGGTAAAAACACCAAAGCTTTAATTTGTTTCATATTATTTTCCCACCGATTTTACGATCGTTCATATGACAGCTATATGATATAGTCGTCCGATTTTGATAAAATTAAATTCAAAATTCAGAATGAATTAAAAAATGTTATTTCCAAGTGTAGGAGGTTATATGTTAAAAAACACCGAAGCTATAATTTGTTTCACTTTATTTTCCCACCGATTTTACGATCGTTCCTATGGCAGCTATATGATATAGTAATCCGATTGTAATAAAATTAAATTCGAAATTCAGAACTAATTAAGAAATGTTATTTCTAAGCGTAGGAGGTTATATGTTAAAAAACACCGAGACTATAATTTGTTTCATATTATTTTCCCACCAATTTTACGATCGTTTCTATGGCAGCAATATGACATAGTCTTCCGATTTTGATAAAATTTAATTCGAAATTCAAAACTAATAAAAAAATGTTATTTCCAAGGAAAGGAGGTGATATGTTAAAAAACACCAAAGACCTAATTTTTTTACATTTTTTTTCCGATAATTCTTATGGGAGCTATAAGATATAGTTGTCCGATCCGGCTGGTTCCGACTTATATACTACCTGCAAAAGATATAAGACTTTTGAGAAAGGTTCAGTCCGATAGCTTTAAAACTGAGAGACTAGCTTGCGTAGAAACGGACGGACAGACGGACATGGCTAGATCGACTCGTCTAGTGATGCTGATCAAGAATATATATACTTTATGGCGTCGGAAACGTCTCCTTCACTGCGTTGCAAACTTCTGACTGAAATCAATATACCCTCTGCAAGGGTATACAAATTTCGCAAATAGATCGGCTATATTTTCTATTTGTAGCAAATAGTACATATTTTTAAGAGGGCGAGTATTTAAGGGAAGAACATTAACATTTAGTTCCTCTATTTCTTTTTCCACTCACTTTACTCTGTCTTCATATTGGTCATGTGACGTCTGCGATCGGGAGTTAAGCGACTCACCCAGCCCTGAACCTAGTAAGCAAATTAGTTAATTGGCGCCCATAGAAGGATATATGATTCTTTGTAGAAGAAAAGTTTAGTAGACAATTTCTTGATGACTTCACAATTACCTTTCTTTTCCCCATATAAAGTGCCCACCTTTCTTGCGATCTGTTTAAACAGAAATTATTATTGTTATGCGCAAAGAATTACTGGATTTGGCATATTATATAAGATTATACCGGACATAAAGGTCAGAAGAAAATTTTTAAATTGACATTCCATCATCTAAAGAAAAAAAAAATTTATTTAGCTACTAGGATGGACTGATAGTCTTGGATTATTTAAATTCTGTAGCATAGAGAATCTGTACCGACTGAAACATCGAATTGTTGGCGGTGTATTTGTATGGTTGAAAATAACATTGTTTGACATTTGATTCATTTTTCAGTTCACTCTTTCAACCAGGTAGTAATTGTAATCGAGAGTAGAAAGTGTTATAGTTAAGGTATGAAATTAAACTCAGGTCCAGCCATAATCAATCAATAGGTTTTTTAATCCCCAAATTATTTATAATATAATTAAGCCTATCACGAACCATGAACACCTGGATTCTGCCACCTATCAGTGCTTGATCTGAAATGGTACTATAACCAGCGGAGTTCTGCTCCTCGAAACCCCAGGCAGACATAGATTCCATAAGAAATGCCTTTGTCTGGATGCAAACGAGCGAAACTTTTCCGAACCGTGGTCAACTCAATATAAGATCTCAACATGTTAACAGCAGGTGATAGTTCGAGTATAACTGTGGAGAAAACCATACCGCAAGCTACAGAGAATTGAAGAATTGGCTTCACCGAGAAAAACCTGCACCCTCCCAGAATACACAAAATGAGTACGTGCAATCTCAAACCACACCTGACATTTTATTTGGGAAAGCACCCAGATCTTCATTATGTCCTCTAAACGGAAAGGAGGTAATGACATACGTCAGTGCCCTGAAAACAAGTCTGGAAAATCCAAGGTGGATTCCACAAGCTTGATGTGCTGAGCCGAATATAATAGCCTCTCAGCAAGCAATAGGACAAATACCAAATAATATCGAAGCCGTGTTTGTTAACCTTACAACAAATTATGATGGACTTTATGTTTATCATGAAAACAACAATGCAAAACCTGGTGCAAAATAAGGCAACTATGTAAAGCAATCATAAACTTGAGCAACAAACTCGAACCCTCCCAAGAAATCTAGTACGCGAGAAATCTCTATCGGATTTATCATTGGATCACTCGCTGGTCTTAATAACTCTTCTTCAAAAGCCACAAATAATAAAGTCACAGTGGCATCTGTAAACTTAATCCACAATCCAGTGACTAATAATGAGCCGTTAACCATACAGTTGTCAATTCGCATTAATTGACCAGTTGCCCCATTTACAAGTCCATAATTTGTGTCAATATTGACGGTATCCATATATTTTGCACTAGTCTGCAGGTGTAAAATATATGGCAGACCTTGAGTTTCAGAGGTCTTCATGTTTTGGGCATGCCTAAGAGTTGATTCTCGACTTCTTTCAGACATATTAGCTGATATAACTGTATCTAGTGCAGTTGACACAAATTCTTCAGTTCTAATTTGGGCCTTTTAGAATGTGAAATCCATCGTCATGTTGTACAAGACTGTCAACAAATGAATTATCCCTCACACTTGCAGCAGTTACTGCACCTGATTTTTCTCGTAGGGCAATGGAAATAGAACTTTGAATTCGTTGCGTTTCATAAAATTTGAACATATAAAGGACTTTGGGCACTACTGCGCAACGACGGTCGTAAAAGCGAATTTGCGATCTTGCTTTTTTTGCATAGGTCGAATTCCCCTTAAATATTTCGTCGCAAGAAATAGTTGGGAAGGAAAGTTCTTCAGCGTCGTCGTTAAGGGTTAAATTTGTTGGAATTCGGCCTTCTCCGGGAGCCATGGCAATACGCTGAAGTCCAATACCATTGTTTTCTAATAGGGTTTCATGACCTCCGGGACTTAAATCACCTTCTTGCTCGTCACTTGATTGAGAATGAGAATGTTGACGAAGAAGATCTTCTACGACTTCTCGGTCAGATTCATCTGCGATGAAAGGTATCTCTTTTCGGCTCCCATTTGATTCAGCCAATCACCGTCAAAGGAAATGTTGTGCTTTCTGTAGAGCTCAGTGTTAACCAAGTATCGCACAGCTTGAATAACCCGAGCGGGTCGAATAGTTTCCGTCATGAAATTATGGGAATATTCTAACTTTCTTTTTAAATTAACCTGGATTACATGGGTCAAATCAAAGGTGCGCGGGAGTACGCTAACAGTATCAGGTACTGAAATTGGAACATTAACTACAGCGCCTCTTATTCCGCATTGCCTTTCATATAATGCGCATGAAGGGAATTCGAGGAGAAATAAGGCCCTCCTCAAGACATGTCAAGTTTTTAAGACATTCAGGTATGGAAATGTCAGGTTCTGGAAAGTCGAAGCCATTAAAGGACAAAGGGATTGTATCCTACCCTTGGAAACGCTTTGACGACATGTACTGCAAAATTGATATTAGCAAGACGGACTCGGAACCTGAGATGGAAACCACGTTCCTCCACAGCACATACATAATGTTACGAAGATATTGTTCCCTTGCCGTAGCTCGACTTCTCCGTCGCTGGCGTTCCCGTTGATCCTCTCGTTCATCCTCCGAAAGCTGTGCTCTTGCAGCAACATTGCGCTGTGTCTGTCTGGAAGATTTCGCCTGTCGATTTTGTGAACTCGACCTGTATGTGAAAAGTCGCTCGTCAGGCATTTCCTGAATTTGTTGTTCCCGAAATCTTTGCTGAAGTCTTGTGTTTCGATGATGCACTGTGTTGGTCCTTTGCTCCTGTGTCCTAGTGATAGGGTTGCTCCTAGTGATCCTATGAGCTGCTGCGTCCCGATTTCGTCCTCGATTTTCCACATTCGATCTCCACGTAGCATGTTCAGCAGTATTTTGCACCTGCTGTCGTCGTCGCTCTTCGGAATTCGACCTGGCGCTTGCGTGCGCTGCAGCTTCCCGTGCGCGCTCGGGTCCTCGATTTTCCTCGATCGATCTTCAGGTAGCATGATCAGCAGTGTTTCGCGACTGCTCTCGTCGTCGCTCTTCGGAATTCGACCTGGCGCTTGCGTGCGCTTCAGCGTCCCATGTGCGCTCGAGTCCTCGATTTTCCTCGATCGTTCTCCAGGTAGCGCGATTGTCAGTGTTCCTCAATCGTGTAACGGCGCCTGTAGCGACTGGCGAACCTAGGTTCAGCCTAAAAGCCTACTATATAGGACCCGTTTAAACCAAAGCTTGACCTAGTGTGGCCACCTGTGACGGCTATTCGATATTTCGATAGTTTTGAACAGCTGAGCCCGGGTGGTCTTGGGAAATTCTAGTGGTGCCACCTGTGTCGGATATTCGATATTTCGATAGTTTTGAACAGCTGAGCCAGGGTTGTCTTGGAAAGTTCTAGTGTGACCACCTGTGTCGGTCGTCATATGATATATATTTCCGCCAAGAGCCTCGCTGGTATCCAGCCGATTCCGGTCAAGTTCTTCTTATTTGAACCAGCAAGAGAAGCGGACGTGCCAACAGCTCGAAATTTAATTTTTTTATTAAAAGGCTGAAAGCCCGAAATATATATTTTTTTGTGGCATCCAGTATTCTAAGTGGTGTTTAGCGCTCAGGGTGGCTGCCAGCTATAAAAGCTAGCCAGCGAATAAAGCTTAAAGTAAGTGCAAGTGCATTTTGTTAGAAATTGGTGCGTGTTTAACCTCCAACAAAAGTTCACTACAGGTATTTCTAAAATTCTGGGTGGAAACCCCCAGTCAGTGCTGCCTCAAGTTGCCGCCAAAGGCGCATCTTACTGAATCGGCCAATTTGCTGGAAGATTTACCTCACGAAGGCCAAAATCAAATCGCGGGCACAATCGTCAGGTATGGTTTTTTTTTTGAGACTTATATTTCGCCCTATCTCAAATTAATTTAAATGCCCAATCGTCAGGTTGGCCAGCGAGGAATGATTTGGAGAGATTTGTGCCCTGAAGTACCCCTATCTACTATCTACCTATCTACGGGTCATGTAGTGCCGACCAAGAAGAGCAGTTTATATAAAGAGGACCGATGGCAATTTAATTAATTTATATAAGCTGTCCCGATGCCCATCATGCCGAGCATCCGTACACCAGACGAGTTTTAAGGGGTGCGCGTATCCGTCTGGGAGGTTCCCGAGTGGAATATCGCTGCCGCAGATTTAGGGATTTGTACCCTTTTTTTTTGTAAAAGCGCCGCGTGTGTGAACGGCCTTAACCTAGCATGGCACACTAGCCAACCGGGTTTAACCTTAATGAACATAAAAGCTCCCTTTCGTATTGGATCAGTCCTAACCCTGTTTATAACCAACACGCTTTGAGAAACCGAATTTAAGAATTAATGTGAAAAGAAAATCAACGAAATCAAAGATATGTAAACCATAAAGCAAACAATAATTTTTCGTAAAGCCTCAAGTGGCAGAGCCATGTAAAGCGATAGTTAGATTTGACAAATTGAAAGAAAATAACCAGTCACTCGGGTTAAAAGAGATAATGCACGCCGAGAAGCCGTGTTTTAATTTAAGAAGAGCTAGATTTTTTTTAGGTTTAAATGAGAAATTTGTTATTGTAAAGTATTCACGGAAGTACGATGAATTAGGTACGGGTTACAAGTTTAGTTTAAATCGTTCGCGCGTCTAAGAGAAATGAGAGAAATGTTTATTTGCCCTTTAAATTCTACATGGCGAGAAAAATCGCTACCCTTTAGATTACAGCCAACCCATCCCGTCCGGAGATCGATCTTCAACGTTGTAGGAAATGCCGTGAGTCACACTAACTAATCACATATATATATTATTTTATTCACATTTCTCTCCGATCCGTAAAGTGAACAAAACTTGTTTAAACATAAACCCCGAACTAAAAACAATTAATTAGTTAAAATACCTTGATTAATTTGCGTTCTCTATGAATTAATTTGCGATTTTTAAAAGAAGTTGATTATAAATTACGATCGCCTATTATTAAATCTTAAAGTCTCTAATTGCCTGAATACATGAATTGATAAATTTGGAAAGTCCCTCGAAGAAGTCTTTTTAAACTAAAAAGTAATACAGAATACCTAGAACTATCGAAAACTATTTCTTTAAGCTAAAATTTATATTTAGTAAATACACATTGTTACATCATGAATATTATCTTTCTATACCTTATTGTCTAAATACCCAATGTTCTTTTTATAAATATTAAATATGACTTATCCACGGAAAATTAATTACCTTTTCGAACAGAAATAAAACCATAGGCGTGGCACATTGCTGAAACAAACTTTCGCTGCGTAAGAAGCTCAGGAATCTGCACGCCAAATCTCAATAGCCTAGCTCCCATAGTTTCCGAGTTCTCAGCGTTCATCCGGACGGACAGACAGACGGACAGACGGACAGACGGACATGGCTAGATCGACTCGGCTAGTGATCCTGATCAAGAATATATATACTTTGTGGGGTCGGAAACGCTTCCTTCTGCCTGTAACATACTTTCCGACGAATCTAGTATATCCTTTTACTCTACGAGTAACGGGTATAAAAACACCGCAGCTATAATTTGTTTCATATTATTTTCCCACCAATTTTCCGATCGTTCCTATAGCAGCTATATGATGTAGTCGTCCGATTTTGATAAAATTAAATTCGAAATGCAGAACTATTTAAAAAATGTTATTTCCAAGCGCAGGAGGTTATATGTAAAAAAACACCGAAGCTATAATTTGTTACATATTATTTTCCCACCAATTTTCCGATCGTTCCTATGGCAGCTATAAGATATTATCGTCCGATTTTGATAAAATTAAATTCGAAATTCAGAACTAATTAAAAAAGGTTATTTCCAGGCGTAGGAGGTTTCATATTGTTTTCCAACAATTTTACGATCGTTCCAATGGCAGCTATATGATATAGTCGTCCGATTTTGATAAAATTAAATTCGAAATTCTGAACTAATTAAAAAATGTTATTTCCAAGCACAGGAGGTTATATGTTAAGGAACACCGAAGATATCATTTGTTTCATATTATTTTCCCACCAATTTTCCGATCGTTCCTATGGCAGCAATATGACTTAGTCGTCCGATTTTGATAAAATTAAATTCGAAATTCAGAACTAATTAAAAAATGTTATTTCCAAGCGTAGGAGGTTATATGTTAAGAGACACCGAAGCTATAATTTGTTTTATATTATTTTCCCACCAGTTTTACGATCGTTCCTATGGCAGCTCTATGATAAATACGAAATTCAGAACTAATTTAAAAATGTTATTTCCAAGCGTAGGAGGTTATATGCTTAAAAACACCGAAGCTATAATTTGTTTCGTATTATTTTCCCACCAATTTCCCGATTGTTCCTATGGCAGCTATATGCTATAGTTGTCCGATTTTGTTTAAATTGTACTTGAAATTCAAAACTAATTAAAAAATGATATTTCTAGGCTTAGGAGGTTAAATGTTAAAAAACACCAAAGACATAATATTTTAAAGTTTTTTTTACGATTATTCCTATGGGAGCTAAAAGATATAATTGTCCGATCCGGCTGGTTTCGACTTATAAACTACGTGCAAAAGAAATACGATTTTTGGAAAAGTTTCAGCCCGATAGCTTTAAAACTGAGAGACTGGTTTGCGTAGAAATGGACGGACAGACGGACATCGACAGACGGCTAGATCGTCTCGTCTAGTCATGCTGATCAAGAATATATATACTTTATGGGGTCGGAAACGTCTCCTTCACTGCGTTGCAAACTTCTGACTGAAATCAATATACCCTCTGCAAGGGTATACAAATTTCGCAAATAGATCGGCTATATTTTTTTTATTTGTAGCAAATAGTACATATTTTTATTTATTTATTTATTTAAGGGAAGAACATTAACATCTAGTTTCTCTATTTCTTTTTCCACTCACTTTACTCTGTCTTCACATTGGTCATGTGACGTCTGCGATCGGGACTTAAGCGACTCACCCAGCCCTGAACCTAGTAAGCAAATGAGTTAATTGGCGCCCATAGAAGGATATATGATTCTTTGTAGAAGAAAAGTTTAGTAGACAATTTCTTGATGACTTCACAATTACCTTTCTTTTCCCCATATCAAGTGCCCACCTTTCTTGCGATCTGTTTAAACAGAAATTATTATTGTTATGCGCAAAGAATTACTGGATTTGGCATATTATATAAGATTATACCGGACATAAAGGTCAGAAGAAAATTTTTAAATTGACATTCCATCATCTAAAGAAAAAAAAATTTATTTAGCTACTAAATTCTGTAGCATAGAGAATCTGTACCGACTGAAACATCGAATTGTTGGCGGTGTATTTGTATGGTTGAAAATAAGATTGTTTGACATTTGATTCTTTTTTTCAGTTCACTCTTTCAAGTAATTGTAATTGATAGTAGAAAGTGTTATAGTTAGTTATGAAATTAAACCCGCCAAGCTCAATAAATTCTTAAGCCGTTTCGGTACTCAGGTCCAGCCATAATCAATCAATACGTTTTTTAATCCCCAAATTAAATATAATATAATTAAGCCTATCACAAACCATGAACACCTATATGTTGCCACCTATCAGTGCTTGATCTGAAATGGTACTATAACCAGCGGAGTTCTGCTCCTCGAAACCCCAGGCAGACATAGATTCCATAAGAAATGCCTTTGTCTGGATGCAAACAAACGAAACTTGTCCGAACCGTGGTCAACTCAATATAAGACCTCAACATGTTTACAGCAGGTGATAGTTCGAGTATAACTGTGGAGAAAACCATACCGCAAGCTACAGAGGCTTTCCAGTCCATAACGAGCTGAAGAATACACAAAATGAGTACGTGCAATCTCAAACCACACCTGACATTTTCTTTGGGAAAGCATCCAGATCTTCATTATGTCCTCTAAACGGAAAGGAGGTAATGACGTCAGTGCCCTGAAAACAAGTCTGGAAAATCCGAGGTGGATTCCACAAGCTTGAAGTGCTGAGCCGAATATAGTAGCCTCTCAGCAAGCAATAGGACAAATACCAAATAATATCGAAGCCGTGTTTGTTAACGTTACAACAAAGTATGATGGACTTTATGTATATCATGAAAAACACAATGCAAAACCTTGTGCAAAATAAGGCTAGTATGTAAAGCAATCATAAACTTGAGCAACAACCTCGAACCCTCCCAAGAAATCTAGTACGCGAGAAATCTCTAACGGATTTATCATTGGATCACTCGCTGGTCTTAATAACTCTTCTTCAAAAGCCACAAATAATCAAGTCACAGTGGCATCTGTAAACTTAATCCACAATCCAGTGACTAATAATGAGCCGTGAACCATACAGTTGTCAATTCGCATTAATTGACCAGTTGCCCCATTTACAAGTCCATCATTTGTGTCAATATTGACGGTAACCATATATTTTGCAGTAGTCTTCAGGTGTAAAACATATTGCAGACCCTGAGTTTCAGAGGTCTTCATGTTTTGGGCATGCCTAAGAGTTGATTCTCGACTTCTTTCAGACATATTAGCTGATATAACTGTATATACTGCAGTTGACACAAATTCTTCAGTACTAATTGGGCCAGTTTTAGGTTGTAATGGCTTACGTCAGCACTAGAACTCTTGTCCAGAAAAGCTCAATATCTGCATCTGTCTTGTTGGCTTCAGACATATTATTCAAAGCCAAAGCAAAAGCGTGGTCGTCACGTTTGCCGCGTTATTTACGTTAGCTCGAAAAACTTAAAGTTATTCCAAAGGTTAGCTCCTGCCAGAATATTATAGGGATTAGATGTATTTTCTGCGAATATCCAACGATCTCCAACTGGGCTAAGCTGCTTCAGATCTCCAAACACTATTATAGACTTGCCCCCAAAACTTACATCTTGACTTCTACAAAGTTGACAAAGTCTTTAATCTAAGTATCCAAGCATTTTTGATCCGACCATCGAGATCTCAACTATAATAATTAATTGGATATCAATCAACTTGCAATGCATTGTATTTAAGTAGTATGGAAAGACGGGTTCTGAGACAATTAGCATATTAATGGCCCCCGGCCCCCCCTCCCCCCTCATTAACGTATGCGGGTTCTGGGACAATTAGCATAATCCAATAAATTAACTGATT
Organism: Drosophila suzukii; assembly: GCF_043229965.1. Lineage (NCBI taxonomy): Eukaryota > Metazoa > Arthropoda > Insecta > Diptera > Drosophilidae > Drosophila > Drosophila suzukii. The sequence continues at coordinate 1,995,257 of NW_027255939.1, read as the reverse complement.
TTAATGGGCTTTGAAGTCATAAAAATGTCACGATCATGTCCATAAAGAGTGTACTTAATTGCCCCCGTCGCCCCCACATCCCCATGTGACAATATGGATCTTGTATCCTTCCCCTCATTATGTGAAATTAATGGCCCCCGGCCCCCCCTCCCCCCTCATTAACGTATGCGGGTTCTGGGACAATTAGCATAATCCAATAAATTAACTGATTTTAATGGGCTTTGAAGTCATAAAAATGTCACGATAATGTCCATAAAGAGTGTACTTAATTGCCCCCATCACCCCCACATCCCCATGTGACAACATGGATCATGCATCCTTCCCCTCATTATGTGCAATTAATAGTCAGGTGAAAAACGTGTACGTGAGAAAGGTCGCACAAACATAGTATCCAAAGGTTGTTATCTTAGAGGAACATATCCGATCATGTTGGGGAAAGGTGTGATCACGTACCCTTTTGCCTCATTATCACAGGTGTTGCTGTGCACGTGTGAAAGGTCGCACACCCAAAGTATTCAAAGATGGTTATCTTAGAGGAACATGTCCGATCATGTTGGGAAATAATGTTTCCTATGATTGTAAAACTAATTTAGAAATCAAAAGAACCCCAATAAAATAAATCTCACAAGTTAATGATTCTCAGATGTGGAATATTTTCAAATACACATTTTTGTTTCCGCCCCAGAACGTTTAACTGGTAAATTGTCTAAGATTCTCTCCTTTCCACAAATGGGTCATAAACATGTCATAAAAGGGATTCAAGCAAGAGCTACCCGAACATGCGCACCTGTCAATTACCTGACCGCAATAAAAGGGACACATGCACAACCCAGAAGGCGCACGCTCATTAACAAGATCATGGGCCTCACGCCAACGACCTCATACGACCTCATACGACGTTCCCATAATAGGGGTTGAAATCACGACCGCGCAACAACTCGCAAGTAGCCGACATATCTCAGTCAAGGAAATATTTTCCATTCTCCGTACCTGTAATTTTAACTCGAAATAAAAAGTCAGAAGTTTCTTTTGGTATTGCGAACATGTTTTATTATGTTATTTAATCATTTTCATTCTTTTTCTAGATTATAGTATTTATTCATAATGTTGAGGGCTTCCTTTTTGTAATCCGAAATTCGATGGCATACACAAGTATCAACTCCCTCAGTGGCTGCATCATTGCTCCACACGCATGTGTCCATATGATTTCCATGAATAGATGTTTTTATATTACCTCGTTCACATTCAAAGAGTTTTGATTGTATGAACTGGAGCCGTACATAGTGTGCATTGAACAGAATTCCGTCAAATACACTCAAAAAGTTATTTATTTTAACTGAATGCATGTTGTCTATCTAAGTCAACAATCTCGTCTTACCCTTTTAAATATGCTTACACAATTTATAAGAAAATTTTCTACAGGTTTTCATCTTCTTCTTTTACCCAAAAATGTGCATTCTCGAAATTCAACAAATGAAAAATCTTTGATTTTTCGTCTTCTCTTACCGTGCATTCTCGAAATTCAACAAATGAAAATCTTTGTTTTTTCCCAAACTCGAAATGATTTTTTCCTAACTGTCCCCTATTGGCTACCTGATTATGATGGTGTGTCTAAAAAATGACCTTTCCCTTCCCACCTGCAGCAAAGTATGTGCGACCTCTTCTAACCAACACTCTCCTTTATTCTATGATTTTGTGTCTCCTTATCGATTTGATGGTGTCCTATTGGTTACACTTGTATCAAATATTTTTCAAATTCAATACTTCTCATTTCTTCTAACCAATGAATAGTCGATGTAACCAACTAGAATTGCCTTTATTGTTTTCGAATTTAAAAAAATCTTAAGTATGCATCTCTCATCTTCAATATTATCGTTCACGCCCACTTCAAACACTATAAATGATCGAGGACAATAGATAGTCTTCCAAAAATAGCCTTGAAGTGGGATACTCTGCTACGTCAAACACAACTTAAGTAAAAGTGAAAAAGTGATCGTGAAAAAAGAATTTAAACAAAACGAATAAAATAAAATGAATAACCAAAATCAGTTTTGCCAATCCTGCAAGTGTATCTTGCTAAAGAATAAGTGGGCAAATCATGTCCGTTCGGAGTTGCATAAGCGAAATGCAACTCAACCCCTTGACGGAAGAGTTAAAAAAATTTCTGAGGGATTCAAGGGAAGAATACTACATTACATGTATGTAAACGATGGATCGGACTTGATCTTACCTGAGAGTTTCTTGAGTGAAGCTGGATTGTCCCTGCTACCTCATCTCAGCATTCTGTTAGAAAGTTATACTTGAGCAAAAGTCAACTTTGAACTGTTTGCAGAGTATATACTTTTAAAAGATGAATCTGAAGAAATTGATATGAAAAGTTTTCGAAGTAAAATGACGATCATGAATAAAGATTCTGACTTAGAAAATATCTTCCATGAACATACCATGGAAATAATTTCAAAAACACAAGAATTTCAAGAGGGAGATAGTGGATGGTCTCTTATAAAATTGATTCGCTTGGAAATGAATGTGAATCATTATACACCGATGGCTGGTTCATCTTTTATACCACTACCTCGTTTCCTTTTAACGAAAAAAGCAATAGTTAACGTTTGTAACGAAAATGATCACTATTGTTTTAAATGTGCTTTGATTTTTGCCTTGAAAATTGTTAACAGGCCGCAAAGATGTTCGGCATATAATATTGGTATATCGCTGGAGATAATTCGTATAAGTGATGAAATAATATTAGATTTCACAGGGTTGACTTTCCTCCTTGAAATAAAATGTATAAAAAATTTTTTAAAGAAGAATACTCATATAAGTTTAAACGTATTCGGATATAATGAAAAGACGAGGGAAATAATTGGACCGCTTTTTCAATCGGAAGTGGAAAAGCCTCTTCATATCAATACGATGTTTTTGGAAGAAGGTGGAAATGACATTACATGTACATTAAAAATATTTCAAGGTAAATTCTTTTGTTCATTTTTATCTCTTTTAAGCATTTAAATAATTTGTATATATTTCTCTTTCAAAGACTAATGACTGCTCAGAGAGGAAATCAGAATAGGGCGCAATTTTTCTGCAATGTGTGTCTAAATTTTTCCAAAACTGAGGAAGCTGCATTGAAACACAAAACGCTCTGCAGTAAAAAGGTCTCAAAGATGCCACAACCCTAGAATAATACATTGGAATTTACCCAGGTTCAACATCAGCTTCAAGTTCCATTCGTTGTCTACGCGGATTTTGAATGCATTCTGGAACCGAAAAATCTTGAAGTGAGCCCCAAATTATTTAATATTAATGAACATATTCCAATATCATATGCGTATTATATAAAGTGTGCTTTTGATTCTAGACTAGATAAATTTGTTTTAGAAACAGGGAAAAATTCGGGAGTAAGTTTTGTAGATTCATTGATAAAAAATTTAACTAAATTGAGTGATGACTACTTAAATAAAATAGTTCCTATGAGAATGACTTTGGATGACCAGCAAATATTTGATAATTCATTGAATTTTTCTATTTGTCAGAAAGATTTAGGGACTGATAGGGTTATAGATCATTGTCATTTCACAGGTCGCTTTAGAGGTGCAGCCCACTCTAAGTGTAACTTGGATTATAAAGTTAACAAATTCATACCAGTATTTTTTCATAATTTTTCGAAATACGACTGTCATTTATTTATTCAAGAGTTGGGAAAGATTCCCGGTGAAATTTCCGTAATACCAATAAATAAGGAAAACTATATTTCTGTCTCAAAGAAAATAAAAAGTTTAAGTGGAAATAGTTTTGAAATTCGTTTTCTCTATACATATAGATTTATGCCATCAAGATGAGATACCCTAGCTTCTAATTTAGTTGATGATCAGTTGAACACTGTAAAATCATTTTTCAGTAATGATATAGAATTTCGACTAATGCGTAAGAAGGGTATATTTCCCTATGAATATTTAGATTCCGCTAGTAGACTCGAGGAAACTTCGAGGAAACTTCCCTCCCACCAAGGGAAGCATTCTATAGTAATTTAACGGAAAGGGAATGCTCTCAGGAAGATTATGATCAAGCTCTTAAAGTTTGGTCGCATTTCTCTTGTTCCACTCTTAAAGATTATTTAGAATTATATTTAATAACTGATGTATTTCTTTTAACCGACATTTTTGAAAACTTCCGAAAAATTTGTATGCAAATTTATTCTTGGGTGGCAATGTTGAAATCTACAAATATTCAACTTGAATTGTTGACAGATATAGATATGTATAGATTTATTCAAATTAGCATTCGAGGTGGTTTAGTTCAATTTTGTCATAGATATACAAAAGCAAATAACAAATATTTGTCAGATTATGATTCCTGGAAGGAGTCTTCATTTTTAATGTATGTAGATGCGAATAACTTGTATGGTTGGGCAATGTCACAACCTTTACCATATAAAGATTTTAAGTGGATGTCTACCACAGACATAGACAATTTTGATATTAATAATATTCCAATCGATAGCAAATACGGTTATTTTTTAGAAGTGGACTTAATATATCCATACCGTTTACATGATCTTCATAATGATCTTCCATTTTGTCCGTCAAATTGTCTGGCCTCAAAAGAGGATAAGGTAAAAAAATTAATTGCTGACCTGGCCTAAGAAAAATTATGTAATACATTATCGCAATTTGCAACAATGTATACAGAATGGGTTAGTATTAAAAAAGATCCATAGAGGTGTTCAGTTTTTACAAAAGCCTTGGTTAAAGAATTACATTGATCTAAATACTTTACATAGGCAAAATGCAAAAAATAAATTTGAAAAAGATTTCTTTAAATTAATGAATAATTCTGTTTATGGAAAAACAATGGAAGATCCGGAGCGCAGGCTCGAAGACTGGACGAAAAGCACATTGTGCCAAAACTTTAATTTCAAAATCCAATTTTCATAGTGCAACTAAAATTAATGATAATTTCTATGCAATCCAAATGAAAAGATTGTCCGTTCTATTTAATAAGCCAATGTAATTAGGATTTGCAGTATAAGACTTATCGAAATGGAAAATGTATGATTTTCACTATCAATATATGAAGCCAAAGTTTCAGGAAAAGTTACTCTTAAATTATATGGATACTGATTCATTTATCTATACAATAAAAACTGAAGATTTTTATAAAGATATTCGTAATGATCTTGAAGCAAAATTTGATACATCGGACTATTCAGATGAAAGAATTAATCTATATAACTTCAAAAGAGTTAACAAAAAAAGTTTAGGGTTTTTTAAAGATGAGCTTAACGGAAAACTCATGACAGAATTTGTAGGTCTGTGCTCAAAGGTTTATTGTTATAGAATAGATCAAGTTGAATCTTCACATAATAAAGCAAAGGAAGTGAGTTCACGAAATCTTACAATTGAAGACTATAAAAACGTTTTATTAACTGGGGCCTCACTATGTGGTAATAGAACAATGTTTAGATTAAAAGCACATAAAATAACTACAGTTAAAGTAAATAAAACAAGGAAGAACGCTATAGTCGAGTACCTCGACTATCAGATACCCGTTACTCAGCTAAATGGAGATATGCAAGCAGCAAAGCGAGATTAAAATGCGCCACCTACCGGCGGTATACAGATTTAAGCGTTATGGGCGTTAGAGTGGGCGTGGCAAATTTTTTTTGGATCAATCGATAGGTATCGACGAGACCAATACATTTCAGTTACAATTTTTTATCTAGCATGAAAATTGTGGGCGTCACAGATTTTTGCGGTTTGTGGGCGTTAAAGTGGGCGTGGCAAACTTTTTTTTGAGTCAATCGATAGGTAATGACGAGACGAATACATTTCAGTTAAAATTTTTTATCTAGCATAAAAATTGTGGGCGTCACAGGTTTTCGCGGTTTGTGGGCGTTAAAGTGGGCGTGGCAAACTTTTTTTTAGGTCAATCGATAGGTATTGATGAGAACATTACATTTCAGTTAAAATTTTTATTCTAGCATCAAAACTGTAGGAGCCACAGTTTTGGGCGGTTTGTGGGCGTTAGAGTGGGCGTGGCAGTCTACTGAAACAAACTTGCGCTGCGTAAGAAGCTCAGGAATCTGCACGCCAAATCTCAATAGCGTAGCTCTCATAGTTTCCGAGATCTCAGCGTTCATCCGGACAGACGGACAGACGGACAGACGGACAGACGGACATGGCTAGATCGACTCGGCTAGTGATCCTGATCAAGAATATATATACTTTATGGGGTCGGAAACGCTTCCTTCTGCCTGTTACATACTTTCCGACGAATCTAGTATACCCTTTTACTCTACGAGTAACGGGTATAAAAATTCTTTGTGGCAAAGATAACAAAAGAAAACCTAATGTTAATGAAACACAATTTTTAGAGTTAAGTAATGAAGACCATGGTACGACATCAATAAAACATCAGAGATTAATTGAAAAAGATATTTTAGAAAATGTTGAATGGCTAGAATCAAATTCATTTTGCTTGGGTGAGATGATACAAAATAATTATGTGAACGATGGAGAATCATTAGATAGCCTTAAATTTCAAAAGGAACATATTGAAAAAAAACTATTTTATAAATCAGTTGAATTGGAGATGTTTTATTATGATCGAGACTTTGGAAAATATAAATGAAAATGATTTTGAGTTTGTAAAAAGTGTTTTTATTATATTTAATTTTAGTTTAAAACATTGTACAAAAATATTAATATTAAACTTAATATAAGATAAGATAAATATGTAAATAAAAATTAATTTACAAATAAAAATTAATTAAATAAATCATTTATTATACTACAAAATGGCTTCCTTGTTTATCCAGCTAGTCTTTGAAAACCCGAGCCACTTAACCAAAACCTTATTTCCTTTTCGCCTTACAATTTTTTCAACTAGGTATGTGTGGGGAAATCGTGTTTTTTCAGTTCTTCTTTATAGAATCCGCCCTGAATCGGGCTACCATCTAAATCTTCAAGTAAGTATGTTTTTGGGTATGTATTCTTCACCTTTCTAATTTTAAAGATTTCAGTTGTATAGTTTGGTGTATACCCTTTCTCAAAGACATGTTTATATTTACTGATACGAACGTGGTCCCCCTTACGGAATTTACTTGCAACAAATATTTTCAGGTGATTATACGATGTTTGTAATATTTGTTTTTCATTGGAAGAATTGACTTTACTTGGACTCATTTTTATTGTTCTATGCACTCTATTATTATATTTATTAATTAATTGTTTATACATATCTATCCACTTATATTTTCCATTGAAACTAAACTCACTCCACATTAATTCTTTAAGAGTTCTATTGAAACGTTCAACTATTGATGATTTTAGAGTACTGAAGGTTGAAAAATGATTTATCCTATAACTTTTCATTAATACCTTAAATTTGGAATTAAAGAATTCAGTGCCATCATTAGTTTGCAGGTTTCTTGGTGTTCCATGACCCGATTTAAATATTCTCTCCATGGCTTGGGAAACATCATTTGCATTTTTTGATTTTAATGCCTCACCCCAAGCATATTTCGAAAATGTGTCTATAACAGTCAACAAGTATCGGAACCCATCATTAGATTTTGAAAAGGCTCCCATTTCAACCAAATCTGCTTGCCACAGATCGTATATACCCCTTGTAATCACTCGTCTTCGTTGAAAGTTTTTTCGAGATGGTCCGTGCAACTCATTTACGATTTCTCGCTTAATCATATTCTTCTAATAGGCTGAAAAGCGACACCTTCTAACTCAATTGTGGTTTTTTTCGGTAATGATATCGGTTTTGTTACATATTTAAATATATAGCCCTCAATGGATTTAATTTTTTCCAGATTTTTGGCAAAAATTTGGTCAGCGCTGTCTGCCCTCTTATTATTCAATTCAATTTTATTTTCTAAGCTTGAAATTTTTGTGAGTCGACGATTAACATTTTGAGTTATAATTTTTCTTAAATCTTCTCCCAACTTTCCGAGGATCTCATCAGTATATTGTTTCGTTGCTAGGTCATTGTTGTCTAAAGGTTTAGATCCGTTTTTTATACGTTTATTTTGAGCATTTAGATTACCGTCCTCATCGATGAATAATCCCTCAGTAGAATTAACACGTCTTTTCAAATTTTCTGATCGTTCCTTATCAACAGAAAAATGTCCAAACTTGTCGACAGACATGATGTTTACAAATGTAAAACATATTTGTCCTTCCTATTTATACCAATTAAAATATAATCCTTTCTTCACGCAATTCCTCTAATATTGAAAAAATTTCGTTGTTGTGGCTGGTGTTACCCGCTCCTTTTGATGCTACTAAAATTTCCAATCGTTCGACTAACTCATTTACATCATTCCAATAAACATAGTTTGGATTTGATTTCCTTATCAACAGAAAAATGTCCAAACTTGTCGACAGACATGATGTATACAAATGTAAAACATATTTGTCCTTCCTATTTATACCAATTAATTTATAATCCTTTCTTCACGCAATTCCTCTAATATTGAAAAAATTTCGTTGTTGTGGCTGGTGTTACCCGCTCCTTTTGATGCTACTAAAATTTCCAATCGTTCGACTAACTCATTTACATCATTCCAATAAACATAGTTTGGATTTGATTTCTGAAGAGTCATGTAACCAAAACCTGTTTTTGAGCGAAGTGGAGTAGACGTTGTAGGACTGAAATCTTTGTCTATCAACTTCTTAATAATATGGCTATATTTGTATGCTCGTGTACCCTTGATTCTGTTATTAGGTTTAAAGCCTACTCTATGTATATTCGTTTCTAAAATAATTTTTTTTATACATTTTCAAGTCTTGATCATCATAGTTTTCAGGTTTACTAAGAAAAATTAGAGAGTACAGACCAGGAGTCAGATCACAACTCATTCCACTAGAAAATGTTATTTTATTATCTTTAATTTTTAATTCTTTATCTCCCAATGTTAATGAATTGTTTGCGCTTTTTTAGGTCCATAACCCTTATCCAACACATTTCCTCTGGTCAAATTACTGATATTAAAATCATAATTATAACTAGTGTTATTATCTTCTAGCTCTGCATCCACACCCATATCGGCCTCTCCTGTATACATTGGTAAAGGTGTTGTCCCTTCTTCTTCACTCTTTTCCGTGTCCTTTTTCTCTTCTTCTATATCTTCCTCTATATTCGTTTGTGAAAAGAATTGATTATAGGAATCACTATCATCGAAAGACCTTGGTGGAGTTATGTTTCGATTAGACTGCAGATCTTTCTCATTAGTTGTAAAGTAGAAATCGTCAAGCTCTCTCTCATCATCATCGTATTTTTTAATTTGCTTCATTTCACGCTTTACGTTTAAACTATCTTTTACATAAGAAATCTTTTGTTTTTTATTTTCCTTAACAAGTTCATGTAAGGGTTCAGTAATAGGTTTAAAAGTTTCCTTCAATTGTAAATTCGTATGAATTTTGACTTGTTTGAGATCATCGAATTTTCGCTTCAAAGCAAATCTAACTTTGGTTAACTATGACAATATGTTCATTGTAGTATATTTTTCAAACTTCACTCCTCAGTTACTAAACAAATACTGTTTAGGGAACGCCAAAATCTGTAATATTTATATACCATTTCCGAATAAAAAAAGATTCGATACATTTTCTTCATTATATTTAAAAAAGTGTATTTATTGTTATATTCTTAAAATCTCAATCTTTTTAATGATTACTGACTTATTTCTAAATACAAATTGTCATTGCTTTTATATATATTAAATTTTCCATCAACCATTTCATTGATGATATCATCTTGAAGAGAGGTGTACCTTTCCGGCATGTACAGAATGTGCTCCTCCAACTCGAGAGCAATAGATTCTCCAACCTTTGTTGTTTTGCGCTCAGCCTTGAGGATCGGGAATCTTACACTTTCAGGCATCATTGTCTTCGATAGCAGTGTCTTTTTATTAAATTTATTGAACTCTTTAACTACAATGTTCATCTGGTTTTCCTGATTTATAATGGTTGTTGAGGTTTTTGGACGCGGTACAGTTGATCGACGTTGTTTATAGCTGTATTTTGATGTTGTTCAGTACTTGTTTCGGAGTTGCTTACTACTTGTTTTAGCTGGTTAATAGCTGTTATTAGATGGTTATTAGCTGTTTAGTAGCTGTTAACTAGTTGTTTACTAGTTGTTATAAGCTGGTCACCAGCTGTTTTGAGCTGTTATGAGCAGTTATAGGTTTTTTTGTTAGGAATGATCAAAAATTCTTGTCCTCTAGATGACGTTCGATGTGAAGTAGAAACTTAGACTGTGAATTTGAACGCGTACAGGTCCACTTTTTATACTATACAGAGTTCACACATACACGTACCCATACATTGATTTTCAACCCCCGCAAATGTAAATTAACCATTTAAATATACCGGTTTTGACTCCACATTTTCTACGAAAGAAAGTAAAAAAGCGAGGCACAGGTGTCCACAGTTGTATGTATCAAAGTCTTGAACTCTATCGTAGTTGTATTGTATTCTATGTCCCAAGTATTTCACAACTTCTCTATGTGGCTGAAGATTTCCAAAACTGTCGAAATAATGTATATTATTTTTATTTTTATTATATGCAACCCAATATGTACCACTTGATCGTGAATTATCTAAGTTTACTATACCACACTCCCTACTTTTTGGTGCTTCTGGGAGTAGATCTCTCATAAACACCCCTCTAAAATGTGGGATATATTTCTTAGCAAATTGTATAATGTCGATATTTGATAGTGGTCTATTGGGAAGCAGAGAAATCAGTTTTTTCGCTTCTTAATTCCTTTCCCCTTACTATAGGGCTTAAGAAAGAAACCATAACCCTTTCTATAGGGCTTGAGATATAATCCTTCTCCTACAGCAACACTTTCAATTTTCCTATTGTGACGTTTTTTCTCCTCCATATCTTCCTTAGCCATTCTCGTATTGTTAATTGTTTTTGCAATTGCTGCACTACCACTTGCTAAACTACCAAGAGCGCTGAGGGCTGTCAAGATCGGCACGATTGGTAGAAAACCTCCAATTTTGGGTACGTTAATTACACGAGGTACTTTAACATTTTTCTTAGAACCCATTGATTGATGAATTGATTTACGTGCAACTTTAATTGCACTCATAATGTCTAATGGTTTTTGTTTTTTAAATGTCTTAGTAGCAACATTAACAAGAGTCGAAAGGTTTGTCTTCTTCATTTTATTCTTCAATATCTTTTTCCTTCCTTTCTTTTCCGTTTTTTTCAATCCCATACCAAATTTTTTCATGGCTTTCATTATATTTGTAACAAAGTATGCTGCTGCTCTTTCACCAAGACTGCTTTCTGGTGCCTTGACACGCGACCAGGCTTTGTCAATTAATATGGAGTCTGCCCTATGTCGTTCACTCAATGCCTTGTTTTGAGAATATGCGATATCGTGCTCTTTGCAAGCTTCATCCAATGGGTTTATTCCTTGATTACCACGTTCCAACCGTTTCTGTAACTTTGTACCCGGTCCACAAATATTATATCCCGGAATATGGGCTTCAAACGGTAATGTATTAATTAGCTTATCGACAAGACCACCACCGTGTTTACAATGAAAAATACGACTGATGCGATTATAAAAACGTTTCCCCATTTTATTGATGTTTAATCATCAAAAATTTCTCATTGAATGAGGTACATTAGGTCAAAAGATGCGTTTAATAAGTCAAAAACAAAAAATTTTAGTTAGAAATATTAACGATGAAAACGAAAAAAATCTACCGCCACGACATAGTGCTCTCTTACCGAACACAATAAGGGCTCTAATTGTTGGGCCTTCGAATTGTGGTAAAACTAATATTATGTTAAGTCTAATAGAGAGTCCTAATGGATTAAAATTCGAAAAGTTTTATATATTTTCAAAAAGTTTATATCAACCTAAATATGAGTACTTGGAGAAATTAATCCAACCGATTAAAGGAATGGGATATCATAAATTCTCCCATAATGAAGGTGTACTAGACCCCAGTGAAGCTAAAAACAATTCCATTATGATATTCGATGACGTAGCTTGTAAAAAAGAAGATAACATAAGATCTTATTTTTGTATGGGTCGACACAAAAATATCGACTCTTTTTATTTATGTCAAACGTATAGTCATGTACCTAAACATCTGATTCGTGACAATGCCAACTTTATTATAATGTTTAAGCAAGATGATTTAAATATGCGGCATATATATCGGGACCATATTACACTGATATGAATTATGAAACATTTGTGAAAATTTGTCAAAAATGTTGGGAGGACAAGCACGGATTCCTATTAATTAGCAAGGATAACGAAATGGATAACGGAAGATACAGAAAAGAATTTGATCAATTTATTATGATTTAAGGAGTAATTTCAATATAAAGCTTGGTTAGATACTTACAATCCCACAATTTATCAAGAGATTTCAATATGTCTAGATCACTTGCATTATCCTTAAATGGAAATAGTTCCATTATAAATACAAACTTTTTTCCACCTATCGAATTGAATGGTCGATATGAGTGCGCTCTTATCGACTTTAATATGTATAATTTGATTCCAAATATTGATGAAAAAAATAACCTCTTCCACATCGGTGACAACGTTATTAAAATTCCAACTGGATCATATGAATTGAATGATATCACCGATTTCATTTACAATAAACTAAAAGACTATAACCTTGAAAATACATTTAAAATTCAAAGTAATAATAATACACTTCAAGTTGAAATAACTACCATGCGAGAGTCAGTTTACTTTAATAAGGAAAGATCGGTTGGACAACTGTTTGGTTTCCATCAAAAAGTACTAGAGCCACATCCTACAAAAACCTATCGATCAGATCAGACCGTGAACATATTAAAAATTAATACAATTCGTTTGGAATGTAATATAATCAGCGGTTCATATGTAGATAATACACCGAATCATACATTACATGAGTTTGGCATTAATGTTCCGCCTGGGTATAAAATGACAGTGACACCACATAACCTAATTTATTTACCAATCAACTGTGACGAAATAAGCACACTATCTATACGCATAGTTGATTAAAACGGTGATTTGGTGAATTTACGTGGTGAAAACGTTTCGATTCGCATGCACATTCGGTTAATAGAATGATTATTTATAATAAAAGACGTAGCTTAAGTCCTCAGCCAAGCATTACTAATTGTAAAGCTATAGAAAGAGGATCAACAGTAAAAAGAAGCTCACTTACTTTGAAAAATATACTATTTTTAAAGTCGTTAGGCTTGAAGCTTCGAGTATAATATAAAAGGTGAAAAGGAAAACAATGAACGAAATTTTAAATGTTCGATAAAAGGTTTACTCAGATGAGAGTATTTCGAAGAATGAGTTTCATACTTATTCATCGTATAATCAAACATTTAAGCCAAACGATGAAATTCGAATTACTATTCAAAATCAAGACTTGTACGTGCTTCCTCACGAAAGTTACCTTAATTTTCAAGGAATTATTGGAAAAGATTCACCGAATGGACCTACAACTGACAATGTTACCACTTTTTTTAAAAATAATTGTATGGCTTACTTTTTGGATGAAATTAAGTACGAAATAAATGGATGTGAGATTGATAAAACACGATTTGTCGATATGACTACAACCCTAAAAAATTATATATCTCTGGATAATCTTCAAAGTCAAAATCTATTAAATTCCGGATGGAGCAGTGGGGACGAAATATCTACGGGACCCCACTTTAACTTTTCTGTACCATTAAAAAATTTATTGGGACTTGCTGAGGATTATAAAAAAGTTTTGTTAAATTGTAAGCATGAACTAGTGTGGATGCTAACTAAGAATCTTGGTGATGTGTTTGAACAAACCAGAAATGAACAAACTTTTAAGTTGGAAATGACGAATATAACCTGGAAAATTCCCCATGTAACTCCGAGCAATTTTGCAAAAATTAAGATGTACGATATTATTAAAAGTGGTGTAAACCTACCAATCGCATTCCGGAGTTGGGATTCATATGTTAACCCCAAATTTGGGTATGGGGTCAACACAGCTGAAATGTGAAAATGTCGGCTAACGGCTCCACTAAATGGAGAACTTATCACAAATAACTTATCAAACTTGAAAGTTCACTTGAATTCTGAGTCATATACATATGATAATCTGAATGTTGATTTTAGTAAGAATCAGTATGCTCACCTATATGAAATGTATACAAGATTTCAATCTAGTTACTATAATCGTGAGTCACAACCATTTTTGACCCCAAATGAATTTAAATTGAAGGCCCCTATTATTGTGGTTGATCTTTCATATCAAAACGAATCAGTGAAAACTGGTCCTATTGATGTGAGAATTTCAATAAAACTGAAGACACCAAGTCATGAAAATACCCAAGCTTACTGTCTCCTCATACATGACCGTTTAGTTGAATGTAACCCATGAAACGGACAAGTACAACGAGTCGTTTAGCATTAGAAAAATGTTGAAAGATACTGATTCGATTGATGTTCAAGGTTTCTTTGATAATAATAATAATTTTGTTTTAAAGGAAATTGGAATTGTATTCGAAAAAGATCCAAACTTGAATAATAGTATTTTAATAGAACCACCATATGATTTTACTTTGCTAAATACAAAATCTCGAAAGACTGCAATTTGGTTAACCAATACACATCACAAAATTTTTTGGAACGATGGAGAGAACAGTTTTCCACAAACTCGAAAGTATCTAAGAACAACTACAAGCGGAAAACAAATTATTTGTAAAGGTGTGGAAAAGAAACGATTTCTACAGAAGTTTTTTGGGAGTCGTCAGCTCATTAATATCGAGGAAATGGGCTGTCCGTCAATAAACAGGTTTAAAGGAAACCGGTTTCCCTATTGTGAAACACACCTTAAGGGCGGGGTTTGTGCTCTAGACAATGCATACATTATTTTGACATTTTTTAAAAGTAGCTCCAAAACAATAAAATAATTGTTATACATCATTTTAGAGTTGAGACTAGACGTGTAAAGACCTACAAGAAAATAAAATTAACAAAATAAAATTTCATGAGGAAATTGACCAATTTATTGAACAATTTAAAGGAGATATAATTGGTCAGCATTTTCAATACCTTCTAAACACAAACACTATGTTCATGAATCGAGGTGGACATGATCTCAAAACTACGAATTATGATGAACACTTAACATTTTGTAATCCAGAAATGACGTCGGAAACGTGCGCCTGCTTCTTCTATAAAAATCGCCGGAATCAAAGCAGAAAATTAATTTCTATATATAACAAAAATGTTTGCAATACCAAAATAAATGTATTATTATGCTACAAAATAAACTTCTGACTTTTTATTTCGAGTTAAAATTACAGGTACGGAGAATGGAAAATATTTCCTTGACTGAGATGTGTCGGCTACTTGCGAGTTGTTGCGCGGTCGTGATTTCAACCCCTATTATGGGAACGTCGTATGAGGTCGTATGAGGTCGTTGGCGTGAGGCCCATGATCTTGTTAATGAGCGTGCGCCTTCTGGGTTGTGCATGTGTCCCTTTTATTGCGGTCAGGTAATTGACAGGTGCGCATGTTCGGGTAGCTCTTGCTTGAATCCCTTTTATGACATGTTTATTACCCATTTGTGGAAAGGAGAGAATCTTAGACAATTTACCAGTTAAATGTTCTGGGGCGGAAACAAAAATGTGTATTTGAAAATATTCCACATCTGAGTAAAATTAACTTGTGAGATTTATTTTATTGGGGTTCTTTTGAATTCTAAATTAGTTTTACAATCATAGGAAACATTATTCCCCAACATGATCGGACATGTTCCTCTAAGATAACCATCTTTGAATACTTTGGGTGTGCGACCTTTCACACGTGCACAGCAACACCTGTGATAATGAGGCAAAAGGGTACGTGATCACACATTTCCCCAACATGATCGGATATGTTCCTCTAAGATAACAACCTTTGGATACTATGGTTGTGTGACCTTTCTCACGTACACGTTTTTCACCTGACTATTAATTGCACATAATGAGGGGAAGGATACATGATCAATATTGTCACATGGGGATGTGGGGGCGATGGGGGCAATTAAGTATACTCTTTATGGACATGATCGTGACATTTTTATGACTTCAAAGCCCATTAAAATCAGTTAATTTATTGGATTATGCTAATTGTCCCAGAACCCGCATACGTTAATGAGGGGGGAGGGGCGGCCGGGGGCCATTAATATGCTAATTGTCCCAGAAGCCATCTTTCCCTACTACTTATTTAAAGTGCCATTGCTTAAGGGTCTTAAAGGACCAGATGTTTGATTAACAGGAAGGGAGAAAACTGAATGAAGCGTTAGTCCCCCAATCCCAAAAGCTGCTTTCCAGTAGGAGCACTGTTCTGGCCCACTGTCCGGCGAATCTGGACTGGCCTCGCTATCCAGCTGCACCAGCTGCACCGCTCTACCGCTCTCCCGCTCTCCCGCTCTCTCGCGCTCCCGCTCTCCTGCGCTGTTCCTAGCTCCCTCCATGAAGTCTCCGCTGCGCTTTGGAGCGCAGAGCGGAGCTTAGACTAAGTCAGTTCGATTTCTGAAGTTCAATTGAATAAACCGCGGTCGTACCCCCGCCTACTTTTACCCAGTTAACTTTTGTGCACATTTATTTTCGATTAAGGGGCAAACGCGTTCGAGTGGTTTCTCCCCTACAGCTTCCGCAGCACCAGTAGCAAGCGCACCAGCAGCAAGCCACCGAAGCCCAGCGAAGCAGCCCGCCGACGCCGCCAGTTTTCCCGCCGTCGCCTCCCACGCCATTCCACCAGCGCCACCACGGTACCCCGCTACCCCCCGGCGTACATTTTGATCCATTCGAGCCGATAAGATAAGTAAAGCTTTTCGTCTTATTAATTGCCGGTCTGCAGTCAGCCACTCGAAAATATAATTCGTTTGACTTTCTGTACGATTTGTCCAAAATCCTAGTCCGATTAAATCCGACAACGGCAATTAAAAATTACTTCGCCATTTTTTTCTTCGATTTTCCTTTTGCTACGTGCGGCCATATTGCCAATTTTTTCCGACTCCTTTTTTAATTGCATTTGGCCGCTCATCCATACTTACATACACATATACAAAATCGAGAAAAAATTCCAAGCTTAGAAAAAATATTGTGCAAATATAAGCCAAGCATACAGTGAGAATTATTAAATTTCTAGTGTTCTGCCAATTCAGGCCCCCAAAACTTTTCAAGATTTTTCTCTCTGTATATCCGCAGCCCCTAAAATACTTGCACGTATTTTTTCGTTTTTCCAAATACAGTCCACACACAATAAATCGAAAACTTCCACAACAACACATACCCCGCCGGCAATAATTATTTAATAAATTTAAAACCGGCGAAAATTACATACACGAAAATTACATACATGCAAATATCTACATACATACAAATGTCTACATCTAGACAAATATCTACATCAATACAAATATCTACATATATACAAATATCTACATATATACACATATCTAAATACAGTCACATATAATTTTTAACTCCACCATCCCGTTCCGACTAATTAAAGTTTCGGCCATCCGGTAAAAAATAATAAAATAAAATTACACCAACCGACGTGAAAATTTTTTTGGTCATTGTGTTTTATTTACCATCAAACTTTTTAGTATTTTTTTTGGTATTTGGTATTTACTCCGTAAAATTTATTTTATTTAGACGGGAAAAATTCCAGCACTCCACTGCATGCATAGCATCCTCCGTCCACCATTTTTTTGGTATATTTGTAGTATTTTTCCCTCGAAATATTAAATCAAATTAAAGCAATACTCCAATATTAAATAATCAACCGATCGCATCCTCCGGCCAACAAATTTTGGTATTTTTTCTTCATTCAGAAGTTTAAATAAAGGCGAAAATATTACAATTACTCCACCGGGGACTATATATATACACATAGTTGGTATTTTTCCCCTCAATTTATCCAAACGCAAAAAATACCAGCAAAAATATACCAAACTTGATCCCAACCATAATACATATACCAAAAGGGTTAAATATTATAGTATTACTTCTCAACGGGTGATATTCGAACTCATCACTCACTGTTCCTAATCCGTATTATTGGGTTTAATTCCGCAAAGTAACCAGGTCGGTACTTGCTTCCAATTTCTATTTCTCCGATCCACTACTTTTTTTGTCGACACCTCGTTTCACTGTTCCAGAAGTGGGCCAGGTTTCCTATTTATCCGACATAAACAAAGGCGAACAGATTCAGACCCAAATAAAGGTAATTTCTCTTTAAATGTCCGCTGGATGTGATAACAACAAGTTGTCTATTCCACCTGCCGTAGTCCCAGGCATATCCGTAGATCCGCCCACACCCGAACTAACTGCCAAGACCTCGTCGCCCCGAAAAAGGGTCACCCGTGCAAACGTCAAAATGGCACTAACACCTTCCCAGATCGCTCTAAGCAAATTTACTGAGGTCTCAGATCGGCTGAGTGAGTTTGAATCCAGAGCAAACACTCCTTCGCCGATCCCTCCTACTCTGTCCATGCTGAACATCCGCCGCGAAGAAAAACGCGCGTTATGGGACCGCATCAAGGCAGAATACGATGAATGCACCGGGTGCATAGCAGAAGCCGGAGACAGTGCAGCTGATAGTTTGCCAGTTCTCAAGGCTAAATACGGCTACTGCTATTCCGTTTACGAGAGATGTGGGGCTCAGATCGCGGATATGATAGCCCAGGCTCCCCAAGTTCAAGCTGTTCCTACCCAGACTTACATTCCCTCTGGATGTCGGCTGCCTCCGTGCGATACCGAGGTTTTCACCGGAGATTATCTGCGGTGGCCGACCTTTAGGGATCTGTTTACGGCCATTTACATAAACAATCCAAGGCTGACGCCAGTCGAAAAATTGTTTCACCTAAATGCCAAAACAAGCGGCGATGCACACACGATAGTGTCAAACTCCCCCCTTACTAACGACGGCTTTCGCTCAGCTTGGGCTAACCTAACTGAGCGTTTCGAAAACAAGCGGTTGTTAGTAAATAGCCAATTGAAAATACTTTTCAATGTGCAGTCCGTTAATCAGGAATCTGGGTCAGCTATCCGTGAACTTCAACGTACCATCCAGGGTTGCCTTACGGCTTTAGAAATGTCCGGAATTGAAACTGAAAATTGGGATTGCCTCCTAGTGTACATGTGCTCCTCCAAACTTCCTAAGCTCACGCTATCCTTGTGGGAACAGTCCCTGCACAATAAGGCAGAGATTCCGACGTGGCAGGAACTGAACTGAACTGCTTTGCACGAGGGCACCAGCTGCGTGATTGTGAGAGCACTCATAGTTGCTTTACGTGCCGCGGCCGCCATCACACCTTACTACACAGAGGCAACTCCTCCCAATCGCCTTCGAATCCCGCCCCAAGACCCAGATCAAGACCAAGTACACCAGTTGCCACCGATTCCCGGTCCACGGACTCTACAGTACAAAATTACTTCGCGACGGGGTATAGATCCGTCTTGCTGGGCACCGCCATAATTGACATATGTCACCTGCGGTCGAAATTTATAGCTCGTGCCTTGATAGATTCAGGATCAGAGGCAACCTTCATTTCTGAGCGGCTGTTCAAACTAATTAAGTTGCCTCACCAGGTAATCCGAGCCCAAGTATCAGGCTTAAACCAGACAGTATCCGCTGAATCCAAAAAGCTCTGTCAGTTTACCATCCGTTCTCCGACGAGGCCTGGCTTGCAAATAAACACGACGGCCTATGTTCTTCCTCAATTAGCTGGAAACCTTCCATCTTGTCCGATTCCGCAACAGTTTCTACGGGATCTTCCCGAACTGTCACTAGCGGATCCAAAGTTCTACGAGAGTGCACAGATAGATATTCTGGTCGGGGCCGACATACTGCCATCCATTCTCCTAAGCGGCACCCGGCCGAATATTTGTGGCTCTCTCCTCGGGCAAGAAACCATTTTCGGGTGGATCCTAACAGGACCCGTTCCTGCTCCAAGGGAAAATCAGATTTCCGTTTTTTCCAGACGAATCTCCCACACAGTTGACACGTCCCTGGATAGGCTTCTCACCAAATTTTGGGAGGTGGAGGATCTGCCAGTAAAAGTGACAAAATCTTCCGATTTGGCTTGTGAGGAAAATTTTCTTCGAACGACTACGAGAGACGATAACGGCAGGTATGTCGTAAGTCTTCCGTTTCGTGATCCTCAAAACGTAAAATCCGCCCTCGGTCACACCAGATCCTCCGCGTTGTCGCAGTTCCTAAGAACCGAGCAACGCCTGAAGAGGGACTGTCAGCTGAAAGCCAAATACGACTCCGTGATTCAAGAGTATCTCGACCTCAATCACATGAAAGAGGTCCGTCCTACCCATAATTCTGCCAGTTATTACCTTCCGCATCATGCCGTGCTCAAGCCGGAAAGTACAACCCCTAAGTTACGTGTGGTTTTCAATGCCTCCAGCCCTTCAGAGAATGGGGTCAGCTTAAATGATATCCTTCATGCTGGCCCAGTCTTACAGTCCCATCTGACTTTCCAGATCCTGAAGTGGCGATATTTCCGATACGTCTACAGTGCCGATATCGAGCAAATGTATCGGCAGATATGGGTAGATCCGAAGCATTCCCCGTTCCAGCGCATTTTATTCCGCAACAGCGAGGGTCACATTCGAGATTTCGAATTACAGACGGTAACTTTTGGAGTCAATTGCGCGCCATTCCTGGCCATTCGAGTCCTGCAACAGTTGGCAACTGACGTGCAGCTCAGCTATCCAAGAGCGAGCAATGTCATTCGAAATAATATGTATGTAGACGATGTCCTTTCGGGAGCTGACTCCGCCGAGGACGCTAAGTCCATTGTTCGCGAGCTACAAAGTGCTCTAGATTCCGCGGGGTTTCCACTGAGAAAATGGACCTCCAACAACAAAGAAATATTAGCTCATATCCAAAGCGATCATCTTCTGACAGCCGACTTCCTCGAGATCGACACTGAGAGCACAGCCAAAACTCTCGGCGTACGATGGAAGGCGACGTCCGATGAGTTCTTTTTCGTCCCACCAGATTTAGCAACGGAAATCTCCCACACGAAACGACAAGTCCTTTCCCAAATTGCCAAGCTATTTGATCCAGCAGACTGGCTCGCTCCATTTGTTGTGTGTGCCAAAATCTTTATGCAAGAGATTTGGCTTCAGGATCTAGGCTGGGACGATAAACTTCCAATTGAGCTGTGCCAAAGGTGGAACAGCTTTCTCCAGAGCTATTCGGTCCTAGACCAGGTCAGAATACCCAGATGGGTTTCCTTCCGTCCAGAGTTCCGCGTAGAGCATCACGGATTCTGTGACGCCTCGCAAAAGGCATACGGTGCTGCGATCTATGTGCGCGTAGAAGTGGGCCATAAGACGATGGTGCACTTGCTCACGGCCAAGACGCGTGTGGCGCCAGTCAAAACGGTGTCCCTTCCCAGGCTGGAGTTATGTGGGGCTCTCCTTTTGTCCGAGATGGCCGAAGCCATTCTTCCAAATATGCCGAGGCTGACCTCAAAATTCCAGTGTTGGACCGATTCCACGATTGTGCTAGCATGGTTAGCAAAACCAGCGTGCCATTGGACTACGTTCGTTGCCAACAGGGTGACGAAGATCACCGAGTCCACTGAGGCGGCCAATTGGTCGCACGTTCAATCCGAACATAATCCAGCTGATTTGGCTAGTCGAGGAGTTCCCCTTCAAGAGCTGGTGGATAACCCGCTTTGGTGGCATGGACCCACTTGGCTGCAACGTCCACGCGATCATTGGCCCAGCCAGGGAACCGACCTGCCGGTGACTGAGATCGAAAAGCGTGCCGTTAAAGTCCATGTGGCATCTATGCCGTCAGAAGATTTCCTAGATCGCTTTTCCAATTTAGATAGAGCTTTGCGGGTCCTCGCGTATGTCCATCGATTTGTCCAACGATGTCGAAGACAATCACCGCCTTCCGGGGTCCGTCTAGAGGCCCAGGACGTTGCCGCCGCGGAAGAACTCATGACGATTTGCACTCAGCGCAGGTATTTTTCTGAAGAATACCGCTGCTTGAGTCAGAAGCGTCCTGTGCCCGCGGCGAGTTCGATTCTCTCCCTGAACCCCTTTCTAGATAAGAAAGGGGTAATCAGGGCATGCGGCCGCGTAACGGCCTACGACAGTTTGCGGTATGATGAACGACATCCGATAATCCTGCCGTACGAATGTGCACTCTCGCGGCTTCTGGTCAAATTCACGCATCTCATTACGTTACATGGTGGCAACCAGTTAGTGGTGCGTCTCAGATACTGGGTTCCGAGAATAAAGAACTTGGTGAAGGCAGTGGTTAACTCCTGCAAGGTCTGCGTTATCCACAAAAAGAGATTGCAAGTCCAGATGATGGGAAGTTTTCCGAAAGAGCGAGTGTCCTTTTCCCGCCCGTTCACTTACACAGGGATGGACTACGCCGGCCCGTTTGACATAAAAAATTATACCGGAAGAGCTTGTCTCATTACGAAAGGGTATGTGTTGGTTTTCGTTTGTTTTTCTACAAAGGCCATCCATCTAGAGCCTACATCCGACTTAACGACAGAAAAGTTTCTTGCCGCTTTCGCTCGTTTCGTCTCTAGAAGAGGGTGTCCGACGAAGGTCTTTCCATTGTCGGATTGGACTTGGCGAGGACACCCTCTTCTTGAGACTTCCTGCAAGCCGTTAAGGAGTCTGTGACCGATGCCTATAGTCATCAGCAGCTCACCTGGCAATTCATTCCTCCTGGGGCACCCCATATGGGAGGCCTATGGGAAGCTGGTGTCAAGAGCTTCAAGACCTTATTTTACAAGTCCACCGCTACACGGAAGTACACCTTTGAAGAGCTGTCCACCCTCCTAGCGAGGGTGTCTGAATTCCAGACCGCTATCTCCCATGTCCGAGGATCCAACTGATCTCTTAGCGTTGACACCAGGGCACTTTCTTGTTGGTGGACCTCTTCTATCCATAGTGGAACCTGAAGTAAAGGGCGAATCCAAGTCCATTCTGAACCGGTGGCAGCACTTAAAGTCTCTCCATCAACAATTCCGCACTCGATGGAAGGATGAGTACCTTAAGGAGCTCCACAAGCGCAACAAGTGGCAAGTCCCCACAGAAAATCTGCGTGTGGGCGATCTGGTCGTCATTAAGGATGACAATTTGCCCTCAAATGAGTGGCGACTCGGAAGAATAGACTCCGTTTTTCCGAGAGCCGATGGTAATGTCCGCGTAGTCGACATTCGTACGACACGCGGCATTGTCAAACGTCCAGTGACCAAGGTGGTTCTTCTTCCAAGAGAGCCGCCCAAAACTACCTCGTAACGAGCCGCGTTTCTTACACAACTTAGTCCGTAGCCATTATCCACGTTAGTGTTAATCAGCCCTGTTTGTTTTTTCCTTATCCACACTCTAAACAGGAAAATGGCTCCCCGTCCACGTAGCGCTCAGGCTCTGGATAGCAGACGTACTCGGGGTACTCAGTCCTACCGATGCCGAGTCTGCCGCGGAATCCATCCTCTTCGGAAGTGTCAGAGGTTCCTAAAGCTGAGCGCAGAGAAGCGGCTGCGGGCAGTGCTTATTAACAAGTACTGCGCGAACTGTCTCGCACACGAGAACTCCACTGGGAGCTGTCGTAGCGGTGACCGGTGCAGAACGTGCAACCGGAATCATCACACGCTGCTGCACATGCATGACCTTGTTTCCCGGAAAAAGTCCGGCTCCAAGCAAAAGTCCCGCGCCGGCAAGATCCGCCAACTCGCCAAACGCCTGCTCCTCCACCGCGCTCAGCATCCTCGACACCAGCTCCGTCGCTTGCCGCACTTCTCCAGCGTCATAGCGTTAATGTCCTCCCGACTGCTGTGGTGATCGTCGAGACCGGAGAGAAGAAGTTCGACACCGCCGCACTCATCGATCCGTGCACCCCGACAAGCTCCATCGATGCATCCCTGGCCGCCGCGTTGCGTTTGCCGACAACGAACGTGGGCGACGAGAGCATATGCACGGCGACGATTCGTTCGAAGGTCGACGAGGCCGTCAAGCTGGAGGTGGTCCTCAAGATCGAGCCGAACGTGCGCATCCGCACTCCCATCCGTGCGCTCAGTGAGAGCGTCGTCCAAAAATTTAAGGAGCTACCGCTCGCGGATGAGGTTTTCCACCGGCCAGCCACGATTTCATTGATCCTGACGCGGACGTCTACCCGAAGGTGATAAAGCCGGGCTTCCACATGGTCGACGAGGGACTGCCAGTAGAACAGAAGACGGTGTTCGGGTGGATCGTCTCCGGCGCCTGTACGCAGGCTTGAGGCGTAGGCGGCTGGCCGAAGTTCCGTCTCCGTTATTTTTTGCAACGCTAGCGATTGCAAGGGGGGCGGAATGTTCAGGCCCACTGTCCGGCGAATCTGGACTGGCCTCGCTATCCAGCTGCACCAGCTGCACCGCTCTACCGCTCTCCCGCTCTCCCGCGCTCCCGCTCTCCTGCGCTGTTCCTAGCTCCCTCCATGAAGTCTCCGCTGCGCTTTGGAGCGCAGAGCGGAGCTTAGACTAAGTCAGTTCGATTTCTGAAGTTCAATTGAATAAACCGCGGTCGTACCCCCGCCTACTTTTACCCAGTTAACTTTTGTGCACATTTATTTTCGATTAAGGGGCAAACGCGTTCGAGTGGTTTCTCCCCTACAGCTTCCGCAGCACCAGCAGCAAGCGCACCAGCAGCAAGCCACCGAAGCCCAGCGAAGCAGCCCGCCGACGCCGCCAGTTTTCCCGCCGTCGCCTCCCACGCCATTCCACCAGCGCCACCACGGTACCCCGCTACCCCCCGGCGTACAAGCACAAAGTAAAACCTTTGCGGAATCTGTTGCCCCAGGAAGTTTATTTGCTCGCCAAGTGCTTTTTCCCACTCCGGCCCCTCCACCACATATTCATAAAATGTATTTTTGGCTGCAACATTATACATTACGTTGGCGTAGTCCTGGCGTTGCTTAAAGTTGAGAGACCGGGTAAGCGAACAAAGGTTATCGTCAGATACCATCGGAGGAAGTCTTATAAGAGGAAGTTCGCCATTTGAATCATTTTTATCTTGGAGTACATTTACGTTTTGGCCGACGTCGGGTACTGTCAAAGCCCTGAACTCTTCATCAAGGTATTGAGAGGCTGGCCCTTTGGGGAAGGGGCCCTTTTCTTCTCTATACACATTTTGCAGATCTTGAAGAACTCTCTCTAACTCCATGTCGTTAAACACATCATTCTGCTCTTTATTGCGTTTAAAAATTTAAAAATTATTTCTAAATGTGCTTTCATTGTCGTTTGAAATGAGTTCCGTCTCGTCACTTCTCCATGGGAAAAAGAGCATTACGTGCCCTAAGAATTAGGGCATGATTACGTCTTTTTACCCTACCAGTCCCATCCAGCATTTGGTAACTTTGTGCAGCAACGTTATTTCCTTATCAACTAAGAAGTTGATTATAAATTATGATCGCCTATTATTAAATCTTAAAGTCTCTAATTGCCTGAATACATGAATTGATAAATTTGGAAAGTCCCTCGAAGAAGTCTTTTTAAACTAAAAAGTAATACAGAATACCTAGAACTATCGAAAACTATTTCTTTAAGCTTAAATTTATATTTAGTAAATACACATTGTTACATCATGAATATTATCTTTCTATACCTTATTGTCTAAATACCCAATGTTCTTTTTATAAATATTAAATATGACTTATCCACGGAAAATTAATTACCTTTTCGAACAGAAATAAAACCATAGGCGTGGCACATTGCTGAAACAAACTTGCGCTGCGTAAGAAGCTCAGGAATCTGCACGCCAAATCTCAATAGCCTAGCTCCCATAGTTTCCGAGATCTCAGCGTTCATCCGGACGGACAGACAGACGGACAGACGGACATGGCTAGATCGACTCGGCTAGTGATCCTGATCAAGAATATATATACTTTGTGGGGTCGGAAACGCTTCCTTCTGCCTGTAACATACTTTTCGACGAATCTAGTATACCCTTTTACTCTACGAGTAACGGGTATAAAAACACCGAAGCTATAATTTGTTTCATATTATTTTCCCACCAATTTTCCGATCGTTCCTATAGCAGCTATATGATGTAGTCGTCCGATTTTGATAAAATTAAATTCGAAATGCAGAACTATTTAAAAAATGTTATTTCCAAGCGCAGGAGGTTATATGTAAAAAAACACCGAAGCTATAATTTATTACATATTATTTTCCCACCAATTTTCCGATCGTTCCTATGGCAGCTATAAGATATTATCGTCCGATTTTGATAAAATTAAATTCGAAATTCAGAACTAATTAAAAAAGGTTATTTCCAGGCGTAGGAGGTTATATGTTAAAAAACACCGAAGCTATAATTTGTTTCATATTGTTTTCCAACCAATTTTACGATCGTTCCAATGGCAGCTATATGATATAGTCGTCCGATTTTGATAAAATTAAATTCGAAATTCTGAACTAATTAAAAAATGTTATTTCCAAGCACAGGAGGTTATATGTTAAGGAACACCGAAGATATCATTTGTTTCATATTATTTTCCCACCAATTTTCCGATCGTTCCTATGGCAGCAATATGACTTAGTCGTCCGATTTTGATAAAATTAAATTCGAAATTCAGAACTAATTAAAAAATGTTATTTCCAAGCGTAGGAGGTTATATGTTAAAAAACACCGAAGCTATAATTTGTTTCATATTATTTTCCCACCAGTTTTACGATCGTTCCTATGGCAGCTCTATGATAAATACGAAATTCAGAACTAATTTAAAAATGTTATTTCCAAGCGTAGGAGGTTATATGCTTAAAAACACCGAAGCTATAATTTGTTTCGTATTATTTTCCCACCAATTTCCCGATTGTTCCTATGGCAGCTATATGCTATAGTTGTCCGATTTTGTTTAAATTGTACTTGAAATTCAAAACTAATTAAAAAATGATATTTCTAGGCTTAGGAGGTTAAATGTTAAAAAACACCAAAGACATAATATTTTAAAGTTTTTTTTACGATTATTCCTATGGGAGCTAAAAGATATAATTGTCCGATCCGGCTGGTTTCGACTTATAAACTACGTGCAAAAGAAATACGATTTTTGGAAAAGTTTCAGCCCGATAGCTTTAAAACTGAGAGACTGGTTTGCGTAGAAACGGACGGACAGACGGACATCGACAGACGGCTAGATCGTCTCGTCTAGTCATGCTGATCAAGAATATATATACTTTATGGGGTCGGAAACGTCTCCTTCACTGCGTTGCAAACTTCTGACTGAAATCAATATACCCTCTGCAAGGGTATACAAATTTCGCAAATAGATCGGCTATATTTTTTTTATTTGTAGCAAATAGTACATATTTTTATTTATTTATTTATTTAAGGGAAGAACATTAACATCTAGTTTCTCTATTTCTTTTTCCACTCACTTTACTCTGTCTTCACATTGGTCATGTGACGTCTGCGATCGGGAGTTAAGCGACTCACCCAGCCCTGAACCTAGTAAGCAAATGAGTTAATTGGCGCCCATAGAAGGATATATGATTCTTTGTAGAAGAAAAGTTTAGTAGACAATTTCTTGATGACTTCACAATTACCTTTCTTTTCCCCATATCAAGTGCCCACCTTTCTTGCGATCTGTTTAAACAGAAATTATTATTGTTATGCGCAAAGAATTACTGGATTTGGCATATTATATAAGATTATACCGGACATAAAGGTCAGAAGAAAATTTTTAAATTGACATTCCATCATCTAAAGAAAAAAAAAATTTATTTAGCTACTAGGATGGACTGATAGTCTTGGATTATTTAAATTCTGTAGCATAGAGAATATGTACCGACTGAAACATCGAATTGTTGGCGGTGTATTTGTATGGTTGAAAATAAGATTGTTTGACATTTGATTCTTTTTTTCAGTTCACTCTTTCAAGTAATTGTAATTGATAGTAGAAAGTGTTATAGTTAGTTATGAAATTAAACCCGCCAAGCTCAATAAATTCTTAAGCCGTTTCGGTACTCAGGTCCAGCCATAATCAATCAATAGGTTTTTTAATCCCCAAATTAAATATAATATAATTAAGCCTATCACAAACCATGAACACCTATATGTTGCCACCTATCAGTGCTTGATCTGAAATGGTACTATAACCAGCGGAGTTCTGCTCCTCGAAACCCCAGGCAGACATAGATTCCATAAGAAATGCCTTTGTCTGGATGCAAACAAACGAAACTTGTCCGAACCGTGGTCAACTCAATATAAGACCTCAACATGTTTACAGCAGGTGATAGTTCGAGTATAACTGTGGAGAAAACCATACCGCAAGCTACAGAGGCTTTCCAGTTAACGAGCTGAAGAATACACAAAATGAGTACGTGCAATCTCAAACCACACCTGACATTTTCTTTGGGAAAGCATCCAGATCTTCATTATGTCCTCTAAACGGAAAGGAGGTAATGACGTCAGTGCCCTGAAAACAAGTCTGGAAAATCCGAGGTGGATTCCACAAGCTTGAAGTGCTGAGCCGAATATAATAGCCTCTCAGCAAGCAATAGGACAAATACCAAATAATATCGAAGCCGTGTTTGTTAACGTTACAACAAAGTATGATGGACTTTATGTATATCATGAAAAACACAATGCAAAACCTTGTGCAAAATAAGGCTAGTATGTAAAGCAATCATAAACTTGAGCAACAACCTCGAACCCTCCCAAGAAATCTAGTACGCGAGAAATCTCTAACGGATTTATCATTGGATCACTCGCTGGTCTTAATAACTCTTCTTCAAAAGCCACAAATAATCAAGTCACAGTGGCATCTGTAAACTTAATCCACAATCCAGTGACTAATAATGAGCCGTGAACCATACAGTTGTCAATTCGCATTAATTGACCAGTTGCCCCATTTACAAGTCCATCATTTGTGTCAATATTGACGGTAACCATATATTTTGCAGTAGTCTTCAGGTGTAAAACATATTGCAGACCCTGAGTTTCAGAGGTCTTCATGTTTTGGGCATGCCTAAGAGTTGATTCTCGACTTCTTTCAGACATATTAGCTGATATAACTGTATATACTGCAGTTGACACAAATTCTTCAGTACTAATTGGGCCAGTTTTAGGTTGTAATGGCTTACGTCAGCACTAGAACTCTTGTCCAGAAAAGCTCAATATCTGCATCTGTCTTGTTGGCTTCAGACATATTATTCAAAGCCAAAGCAAAAGCGTGGTCGTCACGTTTGCCGCGTTATTTACGTTAGCTCGAAAAACTTAAAGTTATTCCAAAGGTTAGCTCCTGCCAGAATATTATAGGGATTAGATGTATTTTCTGCGAATATCCAACGATCTCCAACTGGGCTAAGCTGCTTCAGATCTCCAAACACTATTATAGACTTGCCCCCAAAACTTACATCTCGACTTCTACAAAGTTGACAAAGTCTTTAAACTAAGTATCTAAGCATTTTTGATCCGACCATCGAGATCTCAACTATAATAATTAATTGGATATCAATCAACTTGCAATGCATTGTATTTAAGTAGTATGGAAAGACGGGTTCTGGGACAATTAGCATATTAATGGCCCCCGGCCCCCCCTCCACCCTCATTAACGTATGCGGGTTCTGGGACAATTAGCATAATCCAATAAATTAACTGATTTTAATGGGCTTTGAAGTCATAAAAATGTCACGATCATGTCCATAAAGAGTGTACTTAATTGCCCCCATCGCCCCCACATCCCCATGTGACAATATGGATCATGTATCCTTCCCCTCATTATGTGAAATTAATGGCCCCCGGCCCCCCCTCCCCCCTCATTAACGTATGCGGGTTCTGGGACAATTAGCATAATCCAATAAATTAACTGATTTTAATGGGCTTTGAAGTCATAAAAATGTCACGATAATGTCCATAAAGAGTGTACTTAATTGCCCCCATCACCCCCACATCCCCATGTGACAACATGGATCATGCATCCTTCCCCTCATTATGTGCAATTAATAGTCAGGTGAAAAACGTGTACGTGAGAAAGGTCGCACAAACATAGTATCCAAAGGTTGTTATCTTAGAGGAACATATCCGATCATGTTGGGGAAAGGTGTGATCACGTACCCTTTTGCCTCATTATCACAGGTGTTGCTGTGCACGTGTGAAAGGTCGCACACCCAAAGTATTCAAAGATGGTTATCTTAGAGGAACATGTCCGATCATGTTGGGAAATAATGTTTCCTATGATTGTAAAACTAATTTAGAAATCAAAAGAACCCCAATAAAATAAATCTCACAAGTTAATGATTCTCAGATGTGGAATATTTTCAAATACACATTTTTGTTTCCGCCCCAGAACGTTTAACTGGTAAATTGTCTAAGATTCTCTCCTTTCCACAAATGGGTCATAAACATGTCATAAAAGGGATTCAAGCAAGAGCTACCCGAACATGCGCACCTGTCAATTACCTGACCGCAATAAAAGGGACACATGCACAACCCAGAAGGCGCACGCTCATTAACAAGATCATGGGCCTCACGCCAACGACCTCATACGACCTCATACGACGTTCCCATAATAGGGGTTGAAATCACGACCGCGCAACAACTCGCAAGTAGCCGACATATCTCAGTCAAGGAAATATTTTCCATTCTCCGTACCTGTAATTTTAACTCGAAATAAAAAGTCAGAAGTTTCTTTTGGTATTGCGAACATGTTTTATTATGTTATTTAATCATTTTCATTCTTTTTCTAGATTATAGTATTTATTCATAATGTTGAGGGCTTCCTTTTTGTAATCCGAAATTCGATGGCATACACAAGTATCAACTCCCTCAGTGGCTGCATCATTGCTCCACACGCATGTGTCCATATGATTTCCATGAATAGATGTTTTTATATTACCTCGTTCACATTCAAAGAGTTTTGATTGTATGAACTGGAGCCGTACATAGTGTGCATTGAACAGAATTCCGTCAAATACACTCAAAAAGTTATTTATTTTAACTGAATGCATGTTGTCTATCTAAGTCAACAATCTCGTCTTACCCTTTTAAATATGCTTACACAATTTATAAGAAAATTTTCTACAGGTTTTCATCTTCTTCTTTTACCCAAAAATGTGCATTCTCGAAATTCAACAAATGAAAAATCTTTGATTTTTCGTCTTCTCTTACCGTGCATTCTCGAAATTCAACAAATGAAAATCTTTGTTTTTTCCCAAACTCGAAATGATTTTTTCCTAACTGTCCCCTATTGGCTACCTGATTATGATGGTGTGTCTAAAAAATGACCTTTCCCTTCCCACCTGCAGCAAAGTATGTGCGACCTCTTCTAACCAACACTCTCCTTTATTCTATGATTTTGTGTCTCCTTATCGATTTGATGGTGTCCTATTGGTTACACTTGTATCAAATATTTTTCAAATTCAATACTTCTCATCTCTTCTAACCAATGAATAGTCGATGTAACCAACTAGAATTGCCTTTATTGTTTTCGAATTTAAAAAAATCTTAAGTATGCATCTCTCATCTTCAATATTATCGTTCACGCCCACTTCAAACACTATAAATGATCGAGGACAATAGATAGTCTTCCAAAAATAGCCTTGAAGTGGGATACTCTGCTACGTCAAACACAACTTAAGTAAAAGTGAAAAAGTGATCGTGAAAAAAGAATTTAAACAAAACGAATAAAATAAAATGAATAACCAAAATCAGTTTTGCCAATCCTGCAAGTGTATCTTGCTAAAGAATAAGTGGGCAAATCATGTCCGTTCGGAGTTGCATAAGCGAAATGCAACTCAACCCCTTGACGGAAGAGTTAAAAAAATTTCTGAGGGATTCAAGGGAAGAATACTACATTACATGTATGTAAACGATGGATCGGACTTGATCTTACCTGAGAGTTTCTTGAGTGAAGCTGGATTGTCCCTGCTACCTCATCTCAGCATTCTGTTAGAAAGTTATACTTGAGCAAAAGTCAACTTTGAACTGTTTGCAGAGTATATACTTTTTAAAGATGAATCTGAAGAAATTGATATGAAAAGTTTTCGAAGTAAAATGACGATCATGAATAAAGATTCTGACTTAGAAAATATCTTCCATGAACATACCATGGAAATAATTTCAAAAACACAAGAATTTCAAGAGGGAGATAGTGGATGGTCTCTTATAAAATTGATTCGCTTGGAAATGAATGTGAATCATTATACACCGATGGCTGGTTCATCTTTCATACCACTACCTCGTTTCCTTTTAACGAAAAAAGCAATAGTTAACGTTTGTAACGAAAATGATCACTATTGTTTTAAATGTGCTTTGATTTTTGCCTTGAAAATTGTTAACAGGCCGCAAAGATGTTCGGCATATAATATTGGTATATCGCTGGAGATAATTCGTATAAGTGATGAAATAATATTAGATTTCACAGGATTGACTTTCCTCCTTGAAATAAAATGTATAAAAAATTTTTTAAAGAAGAATACTCATATAAGTTTAAACGTATTCGGATATAATGAAAAGACGAGGGAAATAATTGGACCGCTTTTTCAATCGGAAGTGGAAAAGCCTCTTCATATCAATACGATGTTTTTGGAAGAAGGTGGAAATGACATTACATGTACATTAAAAATATTTCAAGGTAAATTCTTTTGTTAATTTTTATCTCTTTTAAGCATTTAAATAATTTGTATATATTTCTCTTTCAAAGACTAATGACTGCTCAGAGAGGAAATCAGAATAGGGCGCAATTTTTCTGCAATGTGTGTCTAAATTTTTCCAAAACTGAGGAAGCTGCATTGAAACACAAAACGCTCTGCAGTAAAAAGGTCTCAAAGATGCCACAACCCTAGAATAATACATTGGAATTTACCCAGGTTCAACATCAGCTTCAAGTTCCATTCGTTGTCTACGCGGATTTTGAATGCATTCTGGAACCGAAAAATCTTGAAGTGAGCCCCAAATTATTTAATATTAATGAACATATTCCAATATCATATGCGTATTATATAAAGTGTGCTTTTGATTCTAGACTAGATAAATTTGTTTTAGAAACAGGGAAAAATTCGGGAGTAAGTTTTGTAGATTCATTGATAAAAAATTAAACTAAATTGAGTGATGACTACTTAAATAAAATAGTTCCTATGAGAATGACTTTGGATGACCAGCAAATATTTGATAATTCATTGAATTTTTCTATTTGTCAGAAAGATTTAGGGACTGATAGGGTTATAGATCATTGTCATTTCACAGGTCGCTTTAGAGGTGCAGCCCACTCTAAGTGTAACTTGGATTATAAAGTTAACAAATTCATACCAGTATTTTTTCATAATTTTTCGAAATACGACTGTCATTTATTTATTCAAGAGTTGGGAAAGATTCCCGGTGAAATTTCCGTAATACCAATAAATAAGGAAAACTATATTTCTGTCTCAAAGAAAATAAAAATTTTAAGTGGAAATAGTTTTGAAATTCGTTTTCTCTATACATATAGATTTACGCCATCAAGATGAGATACCCTAGCTTCTAATTTAGTTGATGATCAGTTGAACACTGTAAAATCATTTTTCAGTAATGATATAGAATTTCGACTAATGCGTAAGAAGGGTATATTTCCCTATGAATATTTAGATTCCGCTAGTAGACTCGAGGAAACTTCGAGGAAACTTCCCTCCCACCAAGGGAAGCATTCTATAGTAATTTAACGGAAAGGGAATGCTCTCAGGAAGATTATGATCAAGCTCTTAAAGTTTGGTCGCATTTCTCTTGTTCCACTCTTAAAGATTATTTAGAATTATATTTAATAACTGATGTATTTCTTTTAACCGACATTTTTGAAAACTTCCGAAAAATTTGTATGCAAATTTATTCTTGGGTGGCAATGTTGAAATCTACAAATATTCAACTTGAATTGTTGACAGATATAGATATGTATAGATTTATTCAAATTAGCATTCGAGGTGGTTTAGTTCAATTTTGTCATAGATATACAAAAGCAAATAACAAATATTTGTCAGATTATGATTCCTGGAAGGAGTCTTCATTTTTAATGTATGTAGATGCGAATAACTTGTATGGTTGGGCAATGTCACAACCTTTACCATATAAAGATTTTAAGTGGATGTCTACCACAGACATAGACAATTTTGATATTAATAATATTCCAATCGATAGCAAATACGGTTATTTTTTAGAAGTGGACTTAATATATCCATACCGTTTACATGATCTTCATAATGATCTTCCATTTTGTCCGTCAAATTGTCTGGCCTCAAAAGAGGATAAGGTAAAAAAATTAATTGCTGACCTGGCCTAAGAAAAATTATGTAATACATTATCGCAATTTGCAACAATGTATACAGAATGGGTTAGTATTAAAAAAGATCCATAGAGGTGTTCAGTTTTTACAAAAGCCTTGGTTAAAGAATTACATTGATCTAAATACTTTACATAGGCAAAATGCAAAAAATAAATTTGAAAAAGATTTCTTTAAATTAATGAATAGTTCTGTTTATGGAAAAACAATGGAAGATCCGGAGCGCAGGCTCGAAGACTGGACGAAAAGCACATTGTGCCAAAACTTTAATTTCAAAATCCAATTTTCATAGTGCAACTAAAATTAATGATAATTTCTATGCAATCCAAATGAAAAGATTGTCCGTTCTATTTAATAAGCCAATGTAATTAGGATTTGCAGTATTAGACTTATCGAAATGGAAAATGTATGATTTTCACTATCAATATATGAAGCCAAAGTTTCAGGAAAAGTTACTCTTAAATTATATGGATACTGATTCATTTATCTATACAATAAAAACTGAAGATTTTTATAAAGATATTCGTAATGATCTTGAAGCAAAATTTGATACATCGGACTATTCAGATGAAAGAATTAATCTATATAACTTCAAAAGAGTTAACAAAAAAAGTTTAGGGTTTTTTAAAGATGAGCTTAACGGAAAACTCATGACAGAATTTGTAGGTCTGTGCTCAAAGGTTTATTGTTATAGAATAGATCAAGTTGAATCTTCACATAATAAAGCAAAGGAAGTGAGTTCACGAAATCTTACAATTGAAGACTATAAAAACGTTTTATTAACTGGGGCCTCACTATGTGGTAATAGAACAATGTTTAGATTAAAAGCACATAAAATAACTACAGTTAAAGTAAATAAAAAAAATCTTTGTGGCAAAGATAACAAAAGAAAACCTAATGTTAATGAAACACAATTTTTAGAGTTAAGTAATGAAGACTATGGTACGACATCAATAAAACATCAGAGATTAATTGAAAAAGATATTTTAGAAAATGTTGAATGGCTAGAATCAAATTCATTTTGCTTGGGTGAGATGATACAAAATAATTATGTGAACGATGGAGAATCATTAGATAGCCTTAAATTTCAAAAGGAACATATTGAAAAAAAACTATTTTATAAATCAGTTGAATTGGAGATGTTTTATTATGATCGAGACTTTGGAAAATATAAATGAAAATGATTTTGAGTTTGTAAAAAGTGTTTTTATTATATTTAATTTTAGTTTAAAACATTGTACAAAAATATTAATATTAAACTTAATATAAGATAAGATAAATATGTAAATAAAAATTAATTTACAAATAAAAATTAATTAAATAAATCATTTATTATACTACAAAATGGCTTCCTTGTTTATCCAGCTAGTCTTTGAAAACCCGAGCCACTTAACCAAAACCTTATTTCCTTTTCGCCTTACAATTTTTTCAACTAGGTATGTGTGGGGAAATCGTGTTTTTTCAGTTCTTCTTTATAGAATCCGCCCTGAATCGGGCTACCATCTAAATCTTCAAGTAAGTATGTTTTTGGGTATGTATTCTTCACCTTTCTAATTTTAAAGATTTCAGTTGTATAGTTTGGTGTATACCCTTTCTCAAAGACATGTTTATATTTACTGATACGAACGTGGTCCCCCTTACGGAATTTACTTGCAACAAATATTTTCAGGTGATTATACGATGTTTGTAATATTTGTTTTTCATTGGAAGAATTGACTTTACTTGGACTCATTTTTATTGTTCTATGCACTCTATTATTATATTTATTAATTAATTGTTTATACATATCTATCCACTTATATTTTCCATTGAAACTAAACTCACTCCACATTAATTCTTTAAGAGTTCTATTGAAACGTTCAACTATTGATGATTTTAGAGTACTGAAGGTTGAATAATGATTTATCCTATAACTTTTCATTAATACCTTAAATTTGGAATTAAAGAATTCAGTGCCATCATTAGTTTGCAGGTTTCTTGGTGTTCCATGACCCGATTTAAATATTCTCTCCATGGCTTGGGAAACATCATTTGCATTTTTTGATTTTAATGCCTCACCCCAAGCATATTTCGAAAATGTGTCTATAACAGTCAACAAGTATCGGAACCCATCATTAGATTTTGAAAAGGCTCCCATTTCAACCAAATCTGCTTGCCACAGATCGTTTATACCCCTTGTAATCACTCGTCTTCGTTGAAAGTTTTTTCGAGATGGTCCGTGCAACTCATTTACGATTTCTCGCTTAATCATATTCTTCTAATAGGCTGAAAAGCGACACCTTCTAACTCAATTGTGGTTTTTTTCGGTAATGATATCGGTTTTGTTACATATTTAAATATATAGCCCTCAATGGATTTAATTTTTTCCAGATTTTTGGCAAAAATTTGGTCAGCGCTGTCTGCCCTCTTATTATTCAATTCAATTTTATTTTCTAAGCTTGAAATTTTTGTGAGTCGACGATTAACATTTTGAGTTATAATTTTTCTTAAATCTTCTCCCAACTTTCCGAGGATCTCATCAGTATATTGTTTCGTTGCTAGGTCATTGTTGTCTAAAGGTTTAGATCCGTTTTTTATACGTTTATTTTGAGCATTTAGATTACCGTCCTCATCGATGAATAATCCCTCAGTAGAATTAACACGTCTTTTCAAATTTTCTGATCGTTCCTTATCAACAGAAAAATGTCCAAACTTGTCGACAGACATGATGTTTACAAATGTAAAACATATTTGTCCTTCCTATTTATACCAATTAAAATATAATCCTTTCTTCACGCAATTCCTCTAATATTGAAAAAATTTCGTTGTTGTGGCTGGTGTTACCCGCTCCTTTTGATGCTACTAAAATTTCCAATCGTTCGACTAACTCATTTACATCATTCCAATAAACATAGTTTGGATTTGATTTCCTTATCAACAGAAAAATGTCCAAACTTGTCGACAGACATGATGTTTACAAATGTAAAACATATTTGTCCTTCCTATTTATAGCAATTAATTTATAATCCTTTCTTCACGCAATTCCTCTAATATTGAAAAAATTTCGTTGTTGTGGCTGGTGTTACCCGCTCCTTTTGATGCTACTAAAATTTCCAATCGTTCGACTAACTCATTTACATCATTCCAATAAACATAGTTTGGATTTGATTTCTGAAGAGTCATGTAACCAAAACCTGTTTTTGAGCGAAGTGGAGTAGACGTTGTAGGACTGAAATCTTTGTCTATCAACTTCTTAATAATATGGCTATATTTGTATGCTCGTGTACCCTTGATTCTGTTATTAGGTTTAAAGCCTACTCTATGTATATTCGTTTCTAAAATAATTTTTTTTATACATTTTCAAGTCTTGATCATCATAGTTTTCAGGTTTACTAAGAAAAATTAGAGAGTACAGACCAGGAGTCAGATCACAACTCATTCCACTAGAAAATGTTATTTTATTATCTTTAATTTTTAATTCTTTATCTCCCAAAGTTAATGAATTGTTTGCGCTTTTTTAGGTCCATAACCCTTATCCAACACATTTCCTCTGGTCAAATTACTGATATTAAAATCATAATTATAACTAGTGTTATTATCTTCTAGCTCTGCATCCACACCCATATCGGCCTCTCCTGTATACATTGGTAAAGGTGTTGTCCCTTCTTCTTCACTCTTTTCCGTGTCCTTTTTCTCTTCTTCTATATCTTCCTCTATATTCGTTTGTGAAAAGAATTGATTATAGGAATCACTATCATCGAAAGACCTTGGTGGAGTTATGTTTCGATTAGACTGCAGATCTTTCTCATTAGTTGTAAAGTAGAAATCGTCAAGCTCTCTCTCATCATCATCGTATTTTTTAATTTGCTTCATTTCACGCTTTACGTTTAAACTATCTTTTACATTAGAAATCTTTTGTTTTTTATTTTCCTTAACAAGTTCATGTAAGGGTTCAGTAATAGGTTTAAAAGTTTCCTTCAATTGTAAATTCGTATGAATTTTGACTTGTTTGAGATCATCGAATTTTCGCTTCAAAGCAAATCTAGCTTTGGTTAACTATGACAATATGTTCATTGTAGTATATTTTTCAAACTTCACTCCTCAGTTACTAAACAAATACTGTTTAGGGAACGCCAAAATCTGTAATATTTATATACCATTTCCGAATAAAAAAAGATTCGATACATTTTCTTCATTATATTTAAAAAAGTGTATTTATTGTTATATTCTTAAAATCTCAATCTTTTTAATGATTACTGACCTCTTTCTAAATACAAATTGTCATTGCTTTTATATATATTAAATTTTCCATCAACCATTTCATTGATGATATCATCTTGAAGAGAGGTGTACCTTTCCGGCATGTACAGAATGTGCTCCTCCAACTCGAAAGCAATAGATTCTCCAACCTTTGTTGTTTTGCGCTCAGCCTTGAGGATCGGGAATCTTACACTTTCAGGCATCATTGTCTTCGATAGCAGTGTCTTTTTATTAAATTTATTGAACTCTTTAACTACAATGTTCATCTGGTTTTCCTGATTTATGATGGTTGTTGAGGTTTTTGGACTTGGTACAGTTGATCGACGTTGTTTATAGCTGTATTTTGATGTTGTTCAGTACTTGTTTCGTAGTTGCTTACTACTTGTTTTAGCTGGTTAATAGCTGTTATTAGATGGTTATTAGCTGTTTAGTAGCTGTTAACTAGTTGTTTACTATTATTTTATTATGATGGACGTTGATGCACTACGAGCAGTACAAACAAGTGGCCCAACGACACCAAGCACGTGCTTGTTACGCGCGGGGCCCTTTTATCAATTTGGGCAAAAATACGAGTTCGCGAGGAAGATACAAAAAACAAATAGAGACGGGACACAAATGAAAATAAAAGAAGCATCTAAGAATGAAGCAAATGAGTTAAAATATTAGTTTTTAATACCGGGATAGAAGTTGAAGTGCAAATTAAATGATAAAGGTTGTTATAATTATTACATAGAACGCGAAAGGGCTCGTGCAGACAAAAATTAGATGTACATCGTGGCAAATTTAGGGGATAATAATTTCGTGTTAGTCTAACAGGAACATTGAAAGTTAGGCGGTTTACAAGTTCTACAGAATCAATATCACCTCTTATAAGATTTTGCATAAAAATAGTACCAAGCATTGTTCTACGATTTGCAAGGGTAGGTAAATTAAGCAATAGTAATCTACTCTGATAGGAAGGTAGCCTTATGTTTTGATCCCAGTTCAAACTACGAAGGGCAAAAAGAAGAAATTTTTTTTGTACCGACTCAATACGGTCAATATGCACTTGGTATTGTGGACTCCAAACCGAAGAACAATATTCCAAAATAGGACGGACAAGGGAGGTAAATAATAATTTGGTTGTATAAGGGTCATCAAATTCTTTTGACCAACGCTTTATAAACCCAAGAACACTCATGGCCTTGCTGACAGTGGACATTATGTGGCAGTCAAATTTAAGTTTTGGGTCCAGAAGAACGCCTAAGTCATTAACTGAAGATATACGGTCGAGTGGCGTATTTTGAAGAGAGTAACTAACAAAAGTAGGAGTACCTCTATGAAAAGTCATAACGTTGCATTTAAGGCAGTTCAAATTTAAAAGGTTATACTCACACCATCCCTGAAAACAATCAATATCTGACTGTAAGTTGAAACCCGACGCTATATCATTATGTGATAAACAAAGCTTAACATCATCAGCATACATTAGTACACGAGAGTGTGTTATGATAGAGGGAAGATCGTTAATAAACAAAGTAAACAGCAAAGGGCCCAAATGACTACCCTGAGGCACTCCAGATGTCACATAGATCAGTTTTGAGGCAGCGTTCTTGAATATAACCCTCTGAGTCCTACCATTCAAATAACTTGAAATCCAAGTTAATAGATTACATGGAAACCCAAGCTGATTTAATTTGAATAAGAGAAGAGAGTGGTTGACAGAGTCAAAGGCCTTACTAAAATCAGTGTATATAACGTCAGTCTGCATTTTATTCTTAAATCCATTTATTACAATAGATGACAATTCCAGAAGGTTGGTGGTAGTCGATCTTCGCTTAACAAAACCATGCTGACACGGTGATATTAGCGAGGAACATAAATGTTGCAAATGAGAAGTAATAATACGTTCAAATGCTTTAGGAATTGCCGACAATTTAGAAATACCTCTGTAATTCTGGGCATCCGCCTTCGCACCCTTTTTGTGAAGTGGAATGATAAAAGAGTCCTTCCAGATAGTAGGAAAAACTGACGATGAAATAGACAAATTAAAAAGTTTAAGAATCGGTTTACATATGGTTGACGCACAAAACTTAAGCACACACCCGGGGAGTCCATCAGGACCGGGAGAATAAGTTGGCGTTGTTTTTTCTAAGTCACTTACGAGAGAAATTTCCGTAATTTCAGGGGTAAAGATACAATTTGCCATATTTAAGGGATTAGGGTAGTTCGAATTTGACCAAGCAGCCGAACTATAAGTAGTTTGGAAAAACTCGGCAAATAAATCAGCAATTTCAGAATCCGTCGATGCCTCCATTGAGTTAAAACGTACCGATGAAGGCAATGCTGACGACTTACGCTTGGCATTGACAAAGTTATAAAACTGCTTCGGATCATTTGAAAATTCAAATTTACATCGACTTAAATACATAGAATAGCAATGACTATTAAGAACATTAAAATCCGATCGAGCCACCACATATTTCGAAAAATCAGATGGCTTACCCGATTTCTTATACTTTTTATAAGTGTTTGTCTTAAGGTTTTTAAGTCTTTGAAGCGCATTGGTAAACCAAGGTGGCCTGTTTGTCTTTGAAGGAAACCTATCAGGAACGCATTCATTAAAAAAGGTATTTAACACTATATAGAAGTGTTCAGTGGCGCTTTCAATATCCATACAATTGTACAATTCTGTCCAATTATATTGAGAAATCATGTCGTTAAGCTTTTTAAAGTTACATTTTCGGAAACATCTCACTTTAGTTTGAGAAACTAAAGGAGAGAGGGTATCAACGCATGGGAGGCAGATTGTCAATTCCATTGTTGGATGATATTGGTCTTCAGGTACAACAAGAGCGTCAATTCTAGATACCGTGACTTCAGACGGGTCTGAAACAAACACAAGATCTAGTTGTCTATTTAATAAATTCCGTATAAAGCTTACTTGCTGTAACGATAATTCTAGAAGACCATCAACAAAATCATGGGCGGATAGAGGTATAGCGACTAGTGAGTCAGTAGGAGGAGACCAAGAAATACCAGGGAGATTAAAGTCACCCAAAACAATCAAAAGGTCACTGTTAGAAAGAAGGGATAGAACAGATTTTATCGCAGACAGGTGGTGCTCATAAATTATTAAATCAGAGCCAGGTGGAATATAGGAGCATGTAGCAAATATTGAGAATGATTGCAAGGAAACTTTCACACTAACAAATTCAATTTCATTAGGAGTATCAGAGTGAATTCTTTCGGAAGTTAGGCTAGTGCTAACGGCAATCAGCACACCGCCTCCCCTACGTGAGGAGCGTTGTTATAAGCTGGTCACCAGCTGTTTTGAGCTGTTATGAGCAGTTATAGGTTTTTTTGTTAAGAATGATCAAAAATTCTTGTCCTCTAGATGACGTTCGATGTGAAGTAGAAACTTAGACTGTGAATTTGAACGCGTACAGGTCCACTTTTTATACTATACAGAGTTCACACATACACGTACCCATACATTGATTTTCAACCCCCGCAAATGTAAATTAACCATTTAAATATACCGGTTTTGACTCCACATTTTCTACGAAAGAAAGTAAAAAAGCGAGGCACAGGTGTCCACAGTTGTATGTATCAAAGTCTTGAACTCTATCGTAGTTGTATTGTATTCTATGTCCCAAGTATTTCACAACTTCTCTAGGTGGCTGAAGATTTCCAAAACTGTCGAAATAATGTATATTATATTTATTATACCCGTTACTCGTAGAGTAAAAGGGTATACTAGATTCGTCGGAAAGTATGTAACAGGCAGAAGGAAGCGTTTCCGACCCCATAAAGTATATATATTCTTGATCAGGATCACTAGCCGAGTCGATCTAGCCATGTCCGTCTGTCCGTCTGTCCGTCTGTCCGTCTGACCGTCTGTCCGTCTGTCCGTCTGTCTGTCCGTCCGGATGAACGCTGAGATCTCGGAAACTATGAGAGCTAAGCTATTGAGATTTGGCGTACAGATTCCTGAGCTTCTTACGCAGCGCAAGTTTGTTTCAGTAGACTGCCACGCCCACTCTAACGCCCACAAACCGCCCAAAACTGTAACTCCTACAGTTTTTATGCTAGATAGAAAATTTTAACTGAAATGTATTTTTCTCATCAAAACCTATCGATTGACTTAAAAAAAAGTTTGCCACGCCCACTTAAACGCCCACAAACCGCGAAAACCTGTGACGCCCACAATTTGCATGCTAGATAAATAATTTTAACTGAAATGTATTGGTGTCGTCAATACCTATCGATTGATCCAAAAATAATTCTGCCACGCCCACTCTAACGCCCATAACGCTTAAATCTGTCTACCGCCGGTAGGTGGCGCATTTTAATTTCGCTTTGCTGCTTGCATATCTCCATTTCCCTTTGAGTAACGGGTATCTGATAGTCGAGGTACTCGACTATAGCGTTCTTCCTTGTTTTTATTATATGCAACCCAATGTGTACCACTTGATCGTGAATTATCTAAGTTTACTATACCACACTCCCTACTTTTTGGTGCTTCTGGGAGTAGATCTCTCATAAACACCCCTCTAAAATGTGGGATATATTTCTTAGCAAATTGTATAATGTCGATATTTGATAGTGGTCTATTGGGAAGCAGAGAAATCAGTTTTTTCGCTTCTTAATTCCTTTCCCCTTACTATAGGGCTTAAGAAAGAAACCATAACCCTTTCTATAGGGCTTGAGATATAATCCTTCTCCTACAGCAACACTTTCAATTTTCCTATTGTGACGTTTTTTCTCCTCCATATCTTCCTTAGCCATTCTCGTATTGTTAATTGTTTTTGCAATTGCTGCACTACCACTTGCTAAACTACCAAGAGCGCTGAGGGCTGTCAAGATCGGCACGATTGGTAGAAAACCTCCAATTTTGGGTACATTAATTACACGAGGTACTTTAACATTTTTCTTAGAACCCATTGATTGATGAATTGATTTACGTGCAACTTTAATTGCACTCATAATGTCTAATGGTTTTTGTTTTTTAAATGTCTTAGTAGCAACATTAACAAGAGTCGAAAGGTTTGTCTTCTTCATTTTATTCTTCAATATCTTTTTCCTTCCTTTCTTTTCCGTTTTTTTCAATCCCATACCAAATTTTTTCATGGCTTTCATTATATTTGTAACAAAGTATGCTGCTGCTCTTTCACCAAGACTGCTTTCTGGTGCCTTGACACGCGACCAGGCTTTGTCAATTAATATGGAGTCTGCCCTATGTCGTTCACTCAATGCCTTGTTTTGAGAATATGCGATATCGTGCTCTTTGCAAGCTTCATCCAATGGGTTTATTCCTTGATTACCACGTTCCAACCGTTTCTGTAACTTTGTACCCGGTCCACAAATATTATATCCCGGAATATGGGCTTCAAACGGTAATGTATTAATTAGCTTATCGACAAGACCACCACCGTCTTTACAATTAAAAATACGACTGATGCGATTATAAAAACGTTTCCCCATTTTATTGATGTTTAATCATCAAAGATTTCTCATTGAATGAGGTACATTAGGTCAAAAGATGCGTTTAATAAGTCAAAAACAAAAAATTTTAGTTATAAATATTAACGATGAAAACGAAAAAAATCTACCGCCACGACATAGTGCTCTCTTACCGAACACAATAAGGGCTCTAATTGTTGGGCCTTCGAATTGTGGTAAAACTAATATTATGTTAAGTCTAA
Organism: Drosophila suzukii; assembly: GCF_043229965.1. NCBI lineage: Eukaryota > Metazoa > Arthropoda > Insecta > Diptera > Drosophilidae > Drosophila > Drosophila suzukii. The sequence continues at coordinate 1,951,010 of NW_027255939.1, read as the reverse complement.
TAGAGAGTCCTAATGGATTAAAATTCGAAAAGTTTTATATATTTTCAAAAAGTTTATATCAACCTAAATATGAGTACTTGGAGAAATTAATCCAACCGATTAAAGGAATGGGATATCATAAATTCTCCCATAATGAAGGTGTACTAGACCCCAGTGAAGCTAAAAACAATTCCATTATGATATTCGATGACGTAGCTTGTAAAAAACAAGATAACATAAGATCTTATTTTTGTATGGGTCGACACAAAAATATCGACTCTTTATTTATGTCAAACGTATAGTCATGTACCTAAACATCTGATTCGTGACAATGCCAACTTTATTATAATGTTTAAGCAAGATGATTTAAATATGCGGCATATATATCGGGACCATATTACACTGATATGAATTATGAAACATTTGTGAAAATTTGTCAAAAATGTTGGGAGGACAAGCACGGATTCCTATTAATTAGCAAGGATAACGAAATGTATAACGGAAGATACAGAAAAGAATTTGATCAATTTATTATGATTTAAGGAGTAATTTCAATATAAAGCTTGGTTAGATACTTACAATCCCACAGTTTATCAAGAGATTTCAATATGTCTAGATCACTTGCATTATCCTTAAATGGAAATAGTTCCATTATAAATACAAACTTTTTTCCACCTATCGAATTGAATGGTCAATATGAGTGCGCTCTTATCGACTTTAATATGTATAATTCGATTCCAAATATTGATGAAAAAAATAACCTCTTCCACATCGGTGACAACGTTATTAAAATTCCAACTGGATCATATGAATTGAATGATATCACCGATTTCATTTACAATAAACTAAAAGACTATAACCTTGAAAATACATTTAAAATTCAAAGTAATAATAATACACTTCAAGTTGAAATAACTACCATGCGAGAGTCAGTTTACTTTAATAAGGAAAGATCGGTTGGACAACTGTTTGGTTTCCATCAAAAAGTACTAGAGCCACATCCTACAAAAACCTATCGATCAGATCAGACCGTGAACATATTAAAAACAAGGAAGAACGCTATAGTCGAGTACGTCGACTATCAGATACCCGTTACTCAGCTAAATAGAGATATGCAAGTAGCAAAGCGAGATTAAAATGCGCCACCTACCGGCGGTATACAGATTTAAGTGTTATGGGCGTTAGAGTGGGCGTGGCAAATTTTTTTTTGGACCAATCAATAGGTTTTGTCGAGACCAATACATTTTAGGTAAAATTTTTTATCTAGCATAAAAATTGTGGGCGTCACAGGTTTTCGCGGTTTGTGGGCGTTAGAGTAGGCGTGGCATATTCGCGTAAGGCTACGGAATCTAAATCTGAAATCCCAATTCTCTATCTTTGATAGTTTCCGAGATATCCACGTTCATATTTACGATTTTTTGAAGTTTGTGGGCGGTTTATGGGCGTTAGGGTGGGCGTGGCAATTTTTTTTTGGGTCAATCGATAGGTATTGATGAGGACATTACATTTCAGTTAAAATTTTTATTCTAGCATCAAAACTGTAGGAGCCACAGTTTTGGGCGGTTTGTGGGCATTAGAGTGGGCGTGGCACTCTACTGAAACAAACTTGCGCTGCGTAAGAAGCTCAGGAATCTGCACGCCAAATCTCAATAGCCTAGCTCCCATTGTTTCCGAGATCTCAGCGTACATCCGGACAGACAGACGGACAGACGGACAGAAGGACACGCCCACTTAAACGCCCACAAACCGCGAAAACCTGTGACGCCCACAATTTGCATGCTACATAAAAAATTTTAACTGAAATGTATTGGTGTCGTCAATACCTATCGATTTATCCAAAAATAAATTTGCCACGCCCACTCTAACGCCCATAACGCTTAAATCTGTCTACCGCCGGTAGGTGGCGCATTTTAATCTCGCTTTGCTGCATGCATATCTCCATTTAGCTGAGTAACGGGTTTCTGATAGGTATTGACGAGACCAATACATTTCAGTTAAAATTTTTTATCTAGCATGAAAATTGTGGGCGTCACAGGGTTTTGCGGTTTGTGGGCGTTAAAGTGGGCGTGGCAAATTTTTTTTTGGATCAATCGATAGGTATTGACGAGACCAATACATTTCAGTTAAAATTTTTTATCTAGCATGAAAATTGTGGGCGTCACAGGGTTTTGCGGTTTGTGGGCGTTAAAGTGGGCGTGGCAAATTTTTTTTTGGGTCAATCGATAGGTATTGATGAGAACATTACATTTCAATTAAAATTTTCTATCTAGCATCAAAACTGTAGGAGCCACAGTTTTGGGCGGTTTGTGGGCGTTAGAGTGGGCGTGGCAGTCTACTGAAACAAACTTGCGCTGCGTAGGAAGCTCAGGAATCTGCACGCCAAATCTCAATAGCCTAGCTCCCATAGTTTCCGAGATCTCAGCGTTCATCCGGACAGACGGACAGACGGACAGACGGACAGACGGACATGGCTAGATCGACTCGGCTAGTGATCCTGATCAAGAATATATATACTTTATGGGGTCGGAAACGCTTCCTTCTGCCTGTTACATACTTTCCGACGAATCTAGTATACCCTTTTACTCTACGAGTAACGGGTATAATTAATACAATTCGTTTGGAATGTAATATAATCAGCGGTTCATATGTAGATAATACACCGAATCATACATTACATGAGTTTGGCATTAATGTTCAAGACTTGTACGTGCTTCCTCACGAAAGTTACCTTAATTTTCAAGGAATTATTGGAAAAGATTCACCGAATGGACCTACAACTGACAATGTTACCACTTTTTTTAAAAATAATTGTATGGCTTACTTTTTGGATGAAATTAAGTACGAAATAAATGGATGTGAGATTGATAAAACACGATTTGTCGATATGACTACAACCCTAAAAAATTATATATCTCTGGATAATCTTCAAAGTCAAAATCTATTAAATTCCGGATGGAGCAGTGGGGACGAAATATCTACGGGACCCCACTTTAACTTTTCTGTACCATTAAAAAATTTATTGGGACTTGCTGAGGATTATAAAAAAGTTTTGTTAAATTGTAAGCATGAACTAGTGTGGATGCTAACTAAGAATCTTGGTGATGTGTTTGAACAAACCAGAAATGAACAAACTTTTAAGTTGGAAATGACGAATATAACCTGGAAAATTCCCCATGTAACTCCGAGCAATTTTGCAAAAATTAAGATGTACGATATTATTAAAAGTGGTGTAAACCTACCAATCGCATTCCGGAGTTGGGATTCATATGTTAACCCCAAATTTGGGTATGGGGTCAACACAGCTGAAATGTGAAAATGTCGGCTAACGGCTCCACTAAATGGAGAACTTATCACAAATAACTTATCAAACTTGAAAGTTCACTTGAATTCTGAGTCATATACATATGATAATCTGAATGTTGATTTTAGTAAGAATCAGTATGCTCACCTATATGAAATGTATACAAGATTTCAATCTAGTTACTATAATCGTGAGTCACAACCATTTTTGACCCCAAATGAATTTAAATTGAAGGCCCCTATTATTGTGGTTGATCTTTCATATCAAAACGAATCAGTGAAAACTGGTCCTATTGATGTGAGAATTTCAATAAAACTGAAGACACCAAGTCATGAAAATACCCAAGCTTACTGTCTCCTCATACATGACCGTTTAGTTGAATGTAACCCATTAAACGGACTAGTACAACGAGTCGTTTAGCATTAGAAAAATGTTGAAAGATACTGATTCGATTGATGTTCAAGGTTTCTTTGATAATAATAATAATTTTGTTTTAAAGGAAATTGGAATTGTATTCGAAAAAGATCCAAACTTGAATAATAGTATTTTAATAGAACCACCATATGATTTTACTTTGCTAAATACAAAATCTCGAAAGACTGCAATTTGGTTAACCAATACACATCACAAAATTTTTTGGAACGATGGAGAGAACAGTTTTCCACAAACTCGAAAGTATCTAAGAACAATTACAAGCGGAAAACAAATTATTTGTAAAGGTGTGGAAAAGAAACGATTTCTACAGAAGTTTTTTGGGAGTCGTCAGCTCATTAATATCGAGGAAATGGGCTGTCCGTCAATAAACAGGTTTAAAGGAAACCGGTTTCCCTATTGTGAAACACACCTTAAGGGCGGGGTTTGTGCTCTAAACAATGCATACATTATTTTGACATTTTTTAAAAGTAGCTCCAAAACAATAAAATAATTGTTATACATCATTTTAGAGTTGAGACTAGACGTGTAAAGACCTACAAGAAAATAAAATTAACAAAATAAAATTTCATGAGGAAATTGACCAATTTATTGAACAATTTAAAGGAGATATAATTGGTCAGCATTTTCAATACCTTCTAAACACAAAAACTATGTTCATGAATCGAGGTGGACATGATCTCAAAACTACGAATTATGATGAACACTTAAAATTTTGTAATCCAGAAATGACGTCGGAAACGTGCGCCTGCTTCTTCTATAAAAATCGCCGGAATCAAAGCAGAAAATTAATTTCTATATATAACAAAAATGTTTGCAATACCAAAATAAATGTATTATTATGCTACAAAATAAACTTCTGACTTTTTATTTCGAGTTAAAATTACAGGTACGGAGAATGGAAAATATTTCCTTGACTGAGATGTGTCGGCTACTTGCGAGTTGTTGCGCGGTCGTGATTTCAACCCCTATTATGGGAACGTCGTATGAGGTCGTATGAGGTCGTTGGCGTGAGGCCCATGATCTTGTTAATGAGCGTGCGCCTTCTGGGTTGTGCATGTGTCCCTTTTATTGCGGTCAGGTAATTGACAGGTGCGCATGTTCGGGTAGCTCTTGCTTGAATCCCTTTTATGACATGTTTATTACCCATTTGTGGAAAGGAGAGAATCTTAGACAATTTACCAGTTAAACGTTCTGGGGCGGAAACAAAAATGTGTATTTGAAAATATTCCACATCTGAGAATCATTAACTTGTGAGATTTATTTTATTGGGGTTCTTTTGAATTCTAAATTAGTTTTACAATCATAGGAAACATTATTTCCCAACATGATCGGACATGTTCCTCTAAGATAACCATCTTTGAATACTTTGGGTGTGCGACCTTTCACACGTGCACAGCAACACCTGTGATAATGAGGCAAAAGGGTACGTGATCACACCTTTCCCCAACATGATCGGATATGTTCCTCTAAGATAACAACCTTTGGATACTATGGTTGTGTGACCTTTCTCACGTACACGTTTTTCACCTGACTATTAATTGCACATAATGAGGGGAAGGATACATGATCAATATTGTCACATGGGGATGTGGGGGCGATGGGGGCAATTAAGTATACTCTTTATGGACATGATCGTGACATTTTTATGACTTCAAAGCCCATTAAAATCAGTTAATTTATTGGATTATGCTAATTGTCCCAGAACCCGCATACGTTAATGAGGAGGGAGGGGCGGCCGGGGGCCATTAATATGCTAATTGTCCCAGAAGCCATCTTTCCCTACTACTTATTTAAAGTGCCATTGCTTAAGGGTCTTAAAGGACCAGATGTTTGATTAACAGGAAGGGAGAAAACTGAATGAAGCGTTAGTCCCCCAATCCCAAAAGCTGCTTTCCAGTAGGAGCACTGTTCTGGCCCACTGTCCGGTGAATCTGGACTGGCCTCGCTATCCAGCTGCACCAGCTGCACCGCTCTACCGCTCTCCCGCTCTCCCGCTCTCTCGCGCTCCCGCTCTCCTGCGCTGTTCCTAGCTCCCTCCATGAAGTCTCCGCTGCGCTTTGGAGCGCAGAGCGGAGCTTAGACTAAGTCAGTTCGATTTCTGAAGTTCGCCTACTTTTACCCAGTTAACTTTTGTGCACATTTATTTTCGATTAAGGGGCAAACGCGTTCGAGTGGTTTCTCCCCTACAGTTTCCGCAGCACCAGTAGCAAGCGCACCAGCAGCAAGCCACCGAAGCCCAGCGAAGCAGCCCGCCGACGCCGCCAGTTTTCCCGCCGTCGCCTCCCACGCCATTCCACCAGCGCCACCACGGTACCCCGCTACCCCCCGGCGTACATTTTGATCCATTCGAGCCGATAAGATAAGTAAAGCTTTTCGTCTTATTAATTGCCGGTCTGCAGTCAGCCACTCGAAAATATAATTCGTTTGACTTTCTGTAGGATTTGTCCAAAATCCTAGTCCGATTAAATCCGACAACGGCAATTAAAAATTACTTCGCCATTTTTTTCTTCGATTTTCCTTTTGCTACGTGCGGCCATATTGCCAATTTTTTCCGACTCCTTTTTTAATTGCATTTGGCCGCTCATCCATACTTACATACACATACAGCTGCGGCAACAAAAATAGCACCAGTGTGTAGGCAATTCTTCTTTGTGCTACAGAATGGTAATTTTTTGCAATATTTTTATTCTGTTTGTAAGGGTAAGTAGGGTTACATATCTATTAACTAAAATAAAAGTGGTTGCGCCCACAATACGGATGGTTTTTAAAATTTCGATACATTTATCAAAAAAGTAGCAAAGTTATGCGGCAACAAAAATAGCACCACTTAAATAAAAAACTTAAAAAACTTAAAAATAACGCGATTTGAAAATTTTTTTTGATTGAAATGTATGATTTCATACACCTTAAGGTAAAAAAATATTGTTCTAAAGCTTGGGCTGCAACAACAACAACAACAACGACCGACCTTGACGTCACTAGACACCAGAATCTTCCCTTGGCAAAATTGTTGTCTGGCTCTTTCAAAATAGCTCGAGGGCAGTTTTTTTTCTTCGGTTTTGCATTAAAAACATAGTTTTTAACATTTCTGCAAAGATTTTCGATGTGTTTTAGTTCTGGGGCTTGTAAGGTCCCCATTATACCATTTAGCTTAAGGGTTTTAAAACTTTGTACGACTTTCTGACTGATTTTTTTTGGGTTATAACCGTGGTAAAGCTTCGGAAATAAATTAGTTTTGTATTACGAATAAAATTGCATCACAATTTCTGAGCTATCAAGGTGAACATGTTGATCCTGTATGGGTTTACATTATGATATGGTACCAACATTATAGTACGAGAATATGCCCATACCATTATACTTGCTTCACCATTATTATTCTTTGCAAATGTGAAATGGGGACTCAATTTTGGATATGTAGGTTACCTGATGTGAATTTAAAGTCTTTTTCATCTAAACATGAGCAATTTTCAGCCGCCAGACCATATAAGAGTGTTCCTTTTATTGTGGGCCTTATTTAAAACTCGCCCTTCAAATTCACCCATGCTCTGCAGTCTAGAGAGATTTTTTTTTTGGACGTCAAGCGCATAATTGATTTTTATGTACATTATATCCAACTTTTTATGTACTTACAAATATTAAAAAAAAAAAAGCGACTTGATAGGCGCCTAAAACGGGACCTACTTGCATTCATGCAAATGACTTTTTAACAGTTATGGGGTCATTGCGGCTTTCGTACTGCGTGCTATTCTTTTGTGTTCTTGTTTTAGGTAACTACTAATCATTATTTTAAAGAATTCAACGATTCAACTTAACTTATCTTTTGCATTGCCTTTATAAATTAGCTTTTTAAATGTCCTTCTATCTGTATCATTACAGCGCGCTAAATGACCCATTGGGAACACTATTTTATGCATTATTTTACCAATTCACTTAGTAGTACTTATTCTTAATACAACAAAACGAAAAACAGCCAACAAATCTGAGCAAATGAAGTTTTATACCCAAAAACCGTTAATAGTGCTATTTTTGTTGCCGCATAATTATGCTACTTTTTTCATAAATCTATCGAAGTTTTAAAAACCATTCGCATTACGCCCACAACCATTTTTACTTTAGTTAAACGATATGTAAACCTACTTACCCTTACACACAGAAGAAAAATATTGCAAAAAATGACCATTTTGTACACAAATAAAAATTGCCCACACTTTGGTGCTATTTTTGTTGCCGCAACTGTATACAAAATCGAGAAAAAATTCCAAGCTTAGAAAAAATATTGTGCAAATATAAGCCAAGCATACAGTGAGAATTATTAAATTTCTAGTGTTCTGCCAATTCAGGCCCCCAAAACTTTTCAAGATTTTTCTCTCTGTATATCCGCAGCCCCTAAAATACTTGCACGTATTTTTTCGTTTTTCCAAATACAGTCCACACACAATAAATCGAAAACTTCCACAACAACACATACCCCGCCGGCAATAATTATTTAATAAATTTAAAACCGGCGAAAATTACATACACGAAAATTACATACATGCAAATATCTACATACATACAAATGTCTACATCTAGACAAATATCTACATCAATACAAATATCTACATATATACAAATATCTACATATATACACATATCTAAATACAGTCACATATAATTTTTAACTCCACCATCCCGTTCCGACTAATTAAAGTTTTCCGTCGGCCATCCGGTAAAAAATAATAAAATAAAATTACACCAACCGACGTGAAAATTTTTTTGGTCATTGTGTTTTATTTACCATCAAACTTTTTAGTATTTTTTTTGGTATTTGGTATTTACTCCGTAAAATTTATTTTATTTAGACGGGAAAAATTCCAGCACTCCACTGCATGCATAGCATCCTCCGTCCACCATTTTTTTGGTATATTTTTAGTATTTTTCCCTCGAAATATTAAATCAAATTAAAGCAATACTCCAATATTAAATAATCAACCGATCGCATCCTCCGGCCAACAAATTTTGGTATTTTTTCTTCATTCAGAAGTTTAAATAAAGGCGAAAATATTAAAATTACTCCACCGGGGACTATATATATACACATAGTTGGTATTTTTCCCCTCGATTTATCCAAACGCAAAAAATACCAGCAAAAATATACCAAACTTGATCCCAACCATAATACATATACCAAAAGGGTTAAATATTATAGTATTACTTCTCAACGGGTGATATTCGAACTCATCACTCACTGTTCCTAATCCGTATTATTGGGTTTAATTCCGCAAAGTAACCAGGTCGGTACTTGCTTCCAATTTCTATTTCTCCGATCCACTACTTTTTTTGTCGACACCTCGTTTCACTGTTCCAGAAGTGGGCCAGGTTTCCTATTTATCCGACATAAACAAAGGCGAACAGATTCAGACCCAAATAAAGGTAATTTCTCTTTAAATGTCCGCTGGATGTGATAACAACAAGTTGTCTATTCCACCTGCCGTAGTCCCAGGCATATCCGTAGATCCGCCCACACCCGAACTAACTGCCAAGACCTCGTCGCCCCGAAAAAGGGTCACCCGTGCAAACGTCAAAATGGCACTAACACCTTCCCAGATCGCTCTAAGCAAATTTACTGAGGTCTCAGATCGGCTGAGTGAGTTTGAATCCAGAGCAAACACTCCTTCGCCGATCCCTCCTACTCTGTCCATGCTGAACATCCGCCGCGAAGAAAAACGCGCGTTATGGGACCGCATCAAGGCAGAATACGATGAATGCACCGGGTGCATAGCAGAAGCCGGAGACAGTGCAGCTGATAGTTTGCCAGTTCTCAAGGCTAAATACGGCTACTGCTATTCCGTTTACGAGAGATGTGGGGCTCAGATCGCGGATATGATAGCCCAGGCTCCCCAAGTTCAAGCTGTTCCTACCCAGACTTACATTCCCTCTGGATGTCGGCTGCCTCCGTGCGATACCGAGGTTTTCACCGGAGATTATCTGCGGTGGCCGACCTTTAGGGATCTGTTTACGGCCATTTACATAAACAATCCAAGGCTGACGCCAGTCGAAAAATTGTTTCACCTAAATGCCAAAACAAGCGGCGATGCACACACGATAGTGTCAAACTCCCCCCTTACTAACGACGGCTTTCGCTCAGCTTGGGCTAACCTAACTGAGCGTTTCGAAAACAAGCGGTTGTTAGTAAATAGCCAATTGAAAATACTTTTCAATGTGCAGTCCGTTAATCAGGAATCTGGGTCAGCTATCCGTGAACTTCAACGTACCATCCAGGGTTGCCTTACGGCTTTAGAAATGTCCGGAATTGAAACCGAAAATTGGGATTGCCTCCTAGTGTACATGTGCTCCTCCAAACTTCCTAAGCTCACGCTATCCTTGTGGGAACAGTCCCTGCACAATAAGGCAGAGATTCCGACGTGGCAGGAACTGAACTGAACTGCTTTGCACGAGGGCACCAGCTGCGTGATTGTGAGAGCACTCATAGTTGCTTTACGTGCCGCGGCCGCCATCACACCTTACTACACAGAGGCAACTCCTCCCAATCGCCTTCGAATCCCGCCCCAAGACCCAGATCAAGACCAAGTACACCAGTTGCCACCGATTCCCGGTCCACGGACTCTACAGTACAAAATTACTTCGCGACGGGGTATAGATCCGTCTTGCTGGGCACCGCCATAATTGACATATGTCACCTGCGGTCGAAATTTATAGCTCGTGCCTTGATAGATTCAGGATCAGAGGCAACCTTCATTTCTGAGCGGCTGTTCAAACTAATTAAGTTGCCTCACCAGGTAATCCGAGCCCAAGTATCAGGCTTAAACCAGACAGTATCCGCTGAATCCAAAAAGCTCTGTCAGTTTACCATCCGTTCTCCGACGAGGCCTGGCTTGCAAATAAACACGACGGCCTATGTTCTTCCTCAATTAGCTGGAAACCTTCCATCTTGTCCGATTCCGCAACAGTTTCTACGGGATCTTCCCGAACTGTCACTAGCGGATCCAAAGTTCTACGAGAGTGCACAGATAGATATTCTGGTCGGGGCCGACATACTGCCATCCATTCTCCTAAGCGGCACCCGGCCGAATATTTGTGGCTCTCTCCTCGGGCAAGAAACCATCCTAACAGGACCCGTTCCTGCTCCAAGGGAAAATCAGATTTCCGTTTTTTCCACACGAATCTCCCACACAGTTGACACGTCCCTGGATAGGCTTCTCACCAAATTTTGGGAGGTGGAGGATCTGCCAGTAAAAGTGACAAAATCTTCCGATTTGGCTTGTGAGGAAAATTTTCTTCGAACGACTACGAGAGACGATAACGGCAGGTATGTCGTAAGTCTTCCGTTTCGTGATCCTCAAAACGTAAAATCCGCCCTCGGTCACACCAGATCCTCCGCGTTGTCGCAGTTCCTAAGAACCGAGCAACGCCTGAAGAGGGACTGTCAGCTGAAAGCCAAATACGACTCCGTGATTCAAGAGTATCTCGACCTCAATCACATGAAAGAGGTCCGTCCTACCCATAATTCTGCCAGTTATTACCTTCCGCATCATGCCGTGCTCAAGCCGGAAAGTACAACCACTAAGTTACGTGTGGTTTTCAATGCCTCCAGCCCTTCAGAGAATGGGGTCAGCTTAAATGATATCCTTCATGCTGGCCCAGTCTTACAGTCCCATCTGACTTTCCAGATCCTGAAGTGGCGATATTTCCGATACGTCTACAGTGCCGATATCGAGCAAATGTATCGGCAGATATGGGTAGATCCGAAGCATTCCCCGTTCCAGCGCATTTTATTCCGCAACAGCGAGGGGCACATTCGAGATTTCGAATTACAGACGGTAACTTTTGGAGTCAATTGCGCGCCATTCCTGGCCATTCGAGTCCTGCAACAGTTGGCAACTGACGTGCAGCTCAGCTATCCAAGAGCGAGCAATGTCATTCGAAATAATATGTATGTAGACGATGTCCTTTCGGGAGCTGACTCCGCCGAGGACGCTAAGTCCATTGTTCGCGAGCTACAAAGTGCTCTAGATTCCGCGGGGTTTCCACTGAGAAAATGGACCTCCAACAACAAAGAAATATTAGCTCATATCCAAAGCGATCATCTTCTGACAGCCGACTTCCTCGAGATCGACACTGAGAGCACAGCCAAAACTCTCGGCGTACGATGGAAGGCGACGTCCGATGAGTTCTTTTTCGTCCCACCAGATTTAGCAACGGAAATCTCCCACACGAAACGACAAGTCCTTTCCCAAATTGCCAAGCTATTTGATCCAGCAGACTGGCTCGCTCCATTTGTTGTGTGTGCCAAAATCTTTATGCAAGAGATTTGGCTTCAGGATCTAGGCTGGGACGATAAACTTCCAATTGAGCTGTGCCAAAGGTGGAACAGCTTTCTCCAGAGCTATTCGGTCCTAGACCAGGTCAGAATACCCAGATGGGTTTCCTTCCGTCCAGAGTTCCGCGTAGAGCATCACGGATTCTGTGACGCCTCGCAAAAGGCATACGGTGCTGCGATCTATGTGCGCGTAGAAGTGGGCCATAAGACGATGGTGCACTTGCTCATGGCCAAGACGCGTGTGGCGCCAGTCAAAACGGTGTCCCTTCCCAGGCTGGAGTTATGTGGGGCTCTCCTTTTGTCCGAGATGGCCGAAGCCATTCTTCCAAATATGCCGAGGCTGACCTCAAAATTCCAGTGTTGGACCGATTCCACGATTGTGCTAGCATGGTTAGCAAAACCAGCGTGCCATTGGACTACGTTCGTTGCCAACAGGGTGACGAAGATCACCGAGTCCACTGAGGCGGCCAATTGGTCGCACGTTCAATCCGAACATAATCCAGCTGATTTGGCTAGTCGAGGAGTTCCCCTTCAAGAGCTGGTGGATAACCCGCTTTGGTGGCATGGACCCACTTGGCTGCAACGTCCACGCGATCATTGGCCCAGCCAGCGAACCGACCTGCCGGTGACTGAGATCGAAAAGCGTGCCGTTAAAGTCCATGTGGCGTCTATGCCGTCAGAAGATTTCCTAGATCGCTTTTCCAATTTAGATAGAGCTTTGCGGGTTCTCGCGTATGTCCATCGATTTGTCCAACGATGTCGAAGACAATCACCGCCTTCCGGGGTCCGTCTAGAGGCCCAGGACGTTGCCGCCGCGGAAGAACTCATGACGATTTGCACTCAGCGCAGGTATTTTTCTGAAGAATACCGCTGCTTGAGTCAGAAGCGTCCTGTGCCCGCGGCGAGTTCGATTCTCTCCCTGAACCCCTTTCTAGATAAGAAAGGGGTAATCAGGGCATGCGGCCGCGTAACGGCCTACGACAGTTTGCGGTATGATGAACGACATCCGATAATCCTGCCGTACGAATGTGCACTCTCGCGGCTTCTGGTCAAATTCACGCATCTCATTACGTTACATGGTGGCAACCAGTTAGTGGTGCGTCTCAGATACTGGGTTCCGAGAATAAAGAACTTGGTGAAGGCAGTGGTTAACTCCTGCAAGGTCTGCGTTATCCACAAAAAGAGATTGCAAGTCCAGATGATGGGAAGTTTTCCGAAAGAGCGAGTGTCCTTTTCCCGCCCGTTCACTTACACAGGGATGGACTACGCCGGCCCGTTTGACATAAAAAATTATACCGGAAGAGCTTGTCTCATTACGAAAGGGTATGTGTTGGTTTTCGTTTGTTTTTCTACAAAGGCCATCCATCTAGAGCCTACATCCGACTTAACGACAGAAAAGTTTCTTGCCGCTTTCGCTCGTTTCGTCTCTAGAAGAGGGTGTCCGACGAAGGTCTTTCCATTGTCGGATTGGACTTGGCGAGGACACCCTCTTCTTGAGACTTCCTGCAAGCCGTTAAGGAGTCTGTGACCGATGCCTATAGTCATCAGCAGCTCACCTGGCAATTCATTCCTCCTGGGGCACCCCATATGGGAGGCCTATGGGAAGCTGGTGTCAAGAGCTTCAAGACCTTATTTTACAAGTCCACCGCTACACGGAAGTACACCTTTGAAGAGCTGTCCACCCTCCTAGCGAGGGTGTCTGAATTCCAGACCGCTATCTCCCATGTCCGAGGATCCAACTGATCTCTTAGCGTTGACACCAGGGCACTTTCTTGTTGGTGGACCTCTTCTATCCATAGTGGAACCTGAAGTAAAGGGCGAATCCAAGTCCATTCTGAACCGGTGGCAGCACTTAAAGTCTCTCCATCAACAATTCCGCACTCGATGGAAGGATGAGTACCTTAAGGAGCTCCACAAGCGCAACAAGTGGCAAGTCCCCACAGAAAATCTGCGTGTGGGCGATCTGGTCGTCATTAAGGATGACAATTTGCCCTCAAATGAGTGGCGACTCGGAAGAATAGACTCCGTTTTTCCGAGAGCCGATGGTAATGTCCGCGTAGTCGACATTCGTACGACACGCGGCATTGTCAAACGTCCAGTGACCAAGGTGGTTCTTCTTCCAAGAGAGCCGCCCAAAACTACCTCGTAACGAGCCGCGTTTCTTACACACCTTAGTCCGTAGCCATTATCCACGTTAGTGTTAATCAGCCCTGTTTGTTTCTTCCTTATCCACACTCTAAACAGGAAAATGGCTCCCCGTCCGCGTAGCGCTCAGGCTCTGGATAGCAGACGTACTCGGGGTACTCAGTCCTACCGATGCCGAGTCTGCCGCGGAATCCATCCTCTTCGGAAGTGTCAGAGGTTCCTAAAGCTGAGCGCAGAGAAGCGGCTGCGGGCAGTGCTTATTAACAAGTACTGCGCGAACTGTCTCGCACACGAGAACTCCACTGGGAGCTGTCGTAGCGGTGACCGGTGCAGAACGTGCAACCGGAATCATCACACGCTGCTGCACATGCATGACCTTGTTTCCCGGAAAAAGTCCGGCTCCAAGCAAAAGTCCCTCGCCGGCAAGATCCGCCAACTCGCCAAACGCCTGCTCCTCCACCCCGCTCAGCATCCTCGACACCAGCTCCGTCGCTCGCCGCACTTCTCCAGCGTCATAGCGTTAATGTCCTCCCGACTGCTGTGGTGATCGTCGAGACCGGAGAGAAGAAGTTCGACACCGCCGCACTCATCGATCCGTGCACCCCGACAAGCTCCATCGATGCATCCCTGGCCGCCGCGTTGCGTTTGCCGACAACGAACGTGGGCGACGAGAGCATATGCACGGCGACGATTCGTTCGAAGGTCGACGAGGCCGTCAAGCTGGAGGTGGTCCTCAAGATCGAGCCGAACGTGCGCATCCGCACTCCCATCCGTGCGCTCAGTGAGAGCGTCGTCCAAAAATTTAAGGAGCTACCGCTCGCGGATGAGGTTTTCCACCGGCCAGCCACGATTTCATTGATCCTGACGCGGACGTCTACCCGAAGGTGATAAAGCCGGGCTTCCACATGGTCGACGAGGGACTGCCAGTAGAACAGAAGACGGTGTTCGGGTGGATCGTCTCCGGCGCCTGTACGCAGGCTTGAGGCGTAGGCGGCTGGCCGAAGTTCCGTCTCCGTTATTTTTTGCAACGCTAGCGATTGCAAGGGGGGCGGAATGTTCAGGCCCACTGTCCGGCGAATCTGGACTGGCCTCGCTATCCAGCTGCACCAGCTGCACCGCTCTACCGCTCTCCCGCTCTCCCGCGCTCCCGCTCTCCTGCGCTGTTCCTAGCTCCCTCCATGAAGTCTCCGCTGCGCTTTGGAGCGCAGAGCGGAGCTTAGACTAAGTCAGTTCGATTTCTGAAGTTCAATTGAATAAACCGCGGTCGTACCCCCGCCTACTTTTACCCAGTTAACTTTTGTGCACATTTATTTTCGATTAAGGGGCAAACGCGTTCGAGTGGTTTCTCCCCTACAGCTTCCGCAGCACCAGCAGCAAGCGCACCAGCAGCAAGCCACCGAAGCCCAACGAAGCAGCCCGCCGACGCCGCCAGTTTTCCCGCCGTCGCCTCCCCCGCCATTCCACCAGCGCCACCACGGTACCCCGCTACCCCCCGGCGTACAAGCACAAAGTAAAACCTTTGCGGAATCTGTTGCCCCAGGAAGTTTATTTGCTCGCCAAGTTATAGACTTAAATATTGTAGAAATCATTCTGCTTTTTCCCACTCCGGCCCCTCCACCACATATTCATAAAATGTATTTTTGGCTGCAACATTATACATTACGTTGGCGTAGTCCTGGCGTTGCTTAAAGTTGAGAGACCGGGTAAGCGAACAAAGGTTATCGTCAGATACCATCGGAGGAAGTCTTATAAGAGGAAGTTCGCCATTTGAATCATTTTTATCTTGGAGTACATTTACGTTTTGGCCGACGTCGGGTACTGTCAAAGCCCTGAACTCTTCATCAAGGTATTGAGAGGCTGGCCCTTTGGGGAAGGGGCCCTTTTCTTCTCTATACACATTTTGCAGATCTTGAAGAACTCTCTCTAACTCCATGTCGTTAAACACATCATTCTGCTCTTTATTGCGTTTAAAAATTTAAAAATTATTTCTAAATGTGCTTTCATTGTCGTTTGAAATGAGTTCCGTCTCGTCACTTCTCCATGGGAAAAAGAGCATTACGTGCCCTAAGAATTAGGGCATGATTACGTCTTTTTACCCTACCAGTCCCATCCAGCATTTGGTAACTTTGTGCAGCAACGTTATTTTCCTTATCTGCATTAAAGTCGATTGGTTCGTCATATTCTTCGTTTGACTGTTCTGATCGTGCATTTAGCTTGGAGAATTTGAACCAAGCCGCAAATTCCGCAAGACATGACGACTATAGTTGTTCATGTCTTTGCACGTATCGATCAAGTAAGTTTCGCTCAAAAATATCTGTTGAGTTTGCGGGAAGCTGTTCTAATTCTCTGTTAGATCGGACTATCCGGACCCTTTTATCTGGATGGCAAGTGTTAATAAAAACATTCCTTTAACTAGCCTCAGACAAGTGTAAACCTAAAATGTTGAATGCAGCTTCTTGGGCAGATATTTAAATATTTCTTTATATTCTTCAACGTTGGATTCGTTTTCTTCAAATGAATACAAAACCAGAGTTTCATGCATTGGTGGGTATGGCATATTAAAACGGCAGAATTGTTGTCCTTGCAGTTCCCTTAAACATGAAGCACTGTGCTTATGGCGCTGATATTGAATTACTTCATGATTTTCAGGATCGTCACCGCTGGTATTAATGAAACGATCAATAAAGCGGGTGACCTCTTCGGCGTTATCGGGTCCTTCTAGCTTTGGGGCACCAGAAAACCAATACATAAAATGAGTGCGGCGATCCTCTGTGCTGGAACTCGATCCTCCAATAATAATGGACGAGTCTTAACTCACCAAATATATCAGAGCTTTTAAATAATTTCATTAATTGCCGGAACCTGTAGTCGAAGTACCGGGAGCACGTTACTGGGTCAGATCGAATTAATCTAGCTTTTTCGGCGCTAGAAAGAGCTGCTGCCTCTTCCTCAGAAATGTCTCTGCTATCCAACAAAAGAGATAGAATAACTAAGAGTTCGTTCCATTTAGATTCAGCAGCAGAGAGGGTTAGGAAGAATGTAGGCAGCCCGAATTGTCTAATCATGGCTATAACTTTCTTTTTTCTGCCTCCCAGTGTGCTGTAGCTGAACGAAGGCCTTTTAGAATGTGAAATCCATCGTCATGTTGTACAAGACTGTCAACAAATGAATTATCCCTCACACTTGCAGCAGTTACTGCACCTGATTTTTTTCGTAGGGCAATGGAAATAGAACTTTGAATTCGTTGCATTTCATAAAATTGGAACATATAAAGGACTTTGGGCATTACTGCACAACGACGGTCGTAAAAGCGAATTTGCGATCTTGCTTTTTTTGCATAGGTCGAATTCCCCTTAAATATTTCGCCGCAAGAAATAGTTGGGAAGGAAAGTTCTTCAGCGTCGTCGTCAAGGGTTAAATTTGTTGGAATTCGGCCTTCTCCGGGAGCCATAGCAATACGCTGAAGTCCAATACCATTGTTTTCTAATAGGGTTTCATGACCTCCGGGACTTAAATCACCTTCTTGCTCGTCACTTGATTGAGAATGAGAATGTTGACGAAAGAGCTCTTCTACGACTTCTCGGTCAGATTCATCTGCGATGAAAGGTATCCCTTTTCGGCTCCCATTTGATTCAGCCAATCACCGCCAAAGGAAATGTTGTGCTTTCTGTAGAGCTCAGTGTTAACCAAGTATCGCACAGCTTGAATAACCCGTGCGGGTCGAATAGTTTCCGTCATGAAATTTGGGAATATTCTAACTTTCTTTTTAAATGAACCTGGATTACATGGGTCAAATCAAAGGGAGTACGCTAACAGTATCAGGTACTGAAATTGGATCATTGACTACAGCGCCTCTTATTCCGCACTGCCTTTCATATCCAAGGGATATAATGCGCATGAAGGGAATTCGAGGAGAAATAAGGCCCTCCTCCTCCACAGCACATACATAATGTTACGAAGATATTGTTCCCTTGCCGTAGCTCGACTCCTCCGTCGCTGGCGTTCCCGTTGATCCTCTCGTTCATCCTCCGAAAGCTGTGCTCTTGCAGCAATATTGCGCTGTGTCTGTCTGGAAGATTCCGCCTGTCGATTTTTTGAACTCGACCTGTATGTGAGAAGTCGCTCGTCAGCCATTTCCTGAACTTGTAGATCCTGAAATCTTTGCTGAAGTCTTGTGTTCCGATGATGCACTGTGTTGGTCCTTTGCTCCTGTGTCCTAGTGATCATATGAGCTGCTGCGTCCCGATTTCGTCCTCGGTTTTCCACGATCGATCTCCACGTAGCATGATCAGCAGTGTTTCGCGACTGCTCTCGTCGTCGCTCCTCGGAATCCGACCTGGCGCTTGGGTGCGCTTCAGCGTCCCGTGTGCGCTCGAGTCCTCGATTTTCCTCGATCGCTCTCCAGGTAGCGCGATTGTCAGTGTTCCTCAATCGTTCGCTGGCTCGAATTCTTTCGCTTCTCCTTCTTTAGACAAATACTTACCAAAAGAAAAAAGTATAATAATACTTTATTATTTTGATACACACTTTTTTCACTATTCACCTTATACTTTTTGTGAATTTTTAATCACTTTTCACCTTTTACTTTTTTATGGGCTTATATTCACATTTCACCTTGTACTCTTTGGTGCATTTTCATTCACTTTTCACCTTATACTTTCGGTGTGTTTATATTAATTGAATATAAAAGATAAACACAACAATGTAAACGTTGTCTCTCGGCAACTGTTTTTCACAGACTAATCCGGGGACTAGGATTACGAGTCAATATATAGGTTTGAATCATACCTGCTATTAACCTTCATATAACCCTTTCGATGGCGGACAATGCCTGATTTTAGAAACAATTCGTAGGTAAATTAGGTAAACCAAGTTGATAACCTAATTTAAGGATTGCGTAATAACTGCATTATTACCTGTTATCAAGCTTCGTGGCAACCTTGTTAAGGTTATTTCTGTAATCTAAAACAGAAAAAACGGGTATACCTAGGTATCCTACCTTATAATTTGGACACCTGTATCCATGTTATTCGTGTCCTATTACCACCCTATTCAGCAAAATACTATAGTCGTCAGATTTTTGTGTAAAATAAATTTCGTAATTCTGACAAGTTAAAATATTCTATACCCCGAGTAAAAGAAATTACGATCAAAATCAACAAAGCAACATTTAAAAAAAATAATTATTTCATTATTTCTCTGACCGTTTCTTTGACAGCTATATGTTAGAGTCGTCCGATTTTTATTAAATTTAAATACGAATTTCTTAAAAATACAACATATGTTATTCCCAATAGCATAAGATAATAATATTAATAATAATTTGTTTCATTTTGTTTTTAAATTTTAAATTCGAAATTCAGAACTAATTAAAAAATTTTATTTCCAAGCGTAGAAGGTTATATGATAAAAAAAAACACCTAAGATATAATAAACAATTTTTTTTCGATTATTCCTATGCGAGCTATAAGATATAGTTGTCCGATCAGGCTGGTTCCGACTTATGTACTACCTGCATAAGAGAGAAGACTTTTGGGAAATTTTCAGCCCGATAGCTTTAAGACAGACGGACATGGCTAAAAAAAATCAATTACCAAAAAAGTTTTTATTAAATATAATTCGAAATTCCTAAAAACACACAAAATGTTATTTCCAATAGTATAAGATAATATATCAAAAAACACCGAAGCTATAATTTGTTTCATATTATTTTCCCACCAATTTTCCGATCGTTCCTATAGCAGCTATATTATATAGTCGTCCGATTTTGATAAAATTAAATTCGAAATGCAGAACTATTTAAAAAATGTTATCTCCAAGCGCAGGAGGTTATATGTTAAAAAACACCGAAGCTATAATTTGTTTCATATTATTTTCCCACCAATTTTCCGATCGTTCCTATGGCAGCTATAAGATATTATCGTCCGATTTTGATAAAATTAAATTCGAAATTCAGAACTAATTAAAAAATGTTATTTCCAAGCGTAGGAGGTTATATGTTAAAAAACACCGAAGCTATAATTTGTTTCATATTATTTTCCCACCAATTTTACGATCGTTCCTATGGCAGCTATATGATATAGTCGTCCGATTTTGATAAAATTAAATTCGAAATTCTGAACTAATTAAAAAATGTTATTTCCAAGCGTAGGAGGTTATATGTTAAGGAACACCGAAGCTACAATTTGTTTCATATTATTTTCACACCAATTTTACGATCGTTCCTATGGCAGCTATATGATATAGTCGTCCGATTTTGATAAAATTTACTTCCAAATTAAAAACTAATTAAAAAATGTTATTTTCAAGGAAAGGAGGTAATATGTTAAAAAACACCAAGACATAATTTTTTTTACATTTTTTTTCCGATTATTACAATGGGAGCTATAAGATATAGTAAAGATATAAGACTTTTGGGAAAGGTTCAGCCCGATAGCTTTAAAACTGAGAGACTAGCTTGCGTAGAAACGGACGGACAGACGGACATAGCTAGCTCGACTCGTCTAGGGATGCTGATCAAGAATATATATACTTTATGGGGTCGGAAACGTCTCCTTCACTGCGTTGCAAACTTCTGACTGAAATCATTATTCCCTCTGCAAGGGTATAAAAACACCGAAGCTATAATTTGTTTCATATTATTTTCCCACCAATTTTCCGATCGTTCCTATGGCAGCAATATGACATAGTCGTCCGATTTTGATAAAATTAAATTCAAAATTCAGAACTAATTAAAAAATGATATTTCCAAGCGTAGGAGGTTATGTGTTAAAAAACACCGAAGCTATAATTTGTTTCATATTATTTTCCCACCAGTTTTACGATCATTCCTATGGCAGCTCTATGATAAAAACGAAATTCAGAACTAATTTAAAAATGTTATTTCCAAGCGTACGAGGTTATATGCTTAAACACACCGAAGCTATAATTTGTTTCGTATTATTTTCCTACGAATTTCCCGATTGTTCCTATGGCAGCTATATGCTATAGTCGTCCTATTTTGTTTAAATTTTACTTGAAATTCAAAACTAATTAAAAAATGTTATTTCTAGGCTTAGGAGGTTATATGTTAAAGAACACCAAAGACATAATATTTTAAAGTTTTTTTTTACGATTATTCCTATGGGAGCTAAAAGATATAATTGTCCGATCCGGCTGGTTCCGACTTATAAACTACCTGCAAAGGAAATACGATTTTTGGAAAAGTTTCAGCCCGATAGCTCTAAAACTAAGAGACTGGTTTGCGTAGAAACGGACGGACAGACGGACATGGCTAGATCGACTCGTCTAGTCATGCTGATCAAGAATATATATACTTTATGGGGTCGGAAACGTCTCCTTCACTGCGTTGCAAACTTCTGACTGAAATCAATATACCCTCTGCAAGGGTATACAAATTTCGCAAATAGATCGGCTATATTTTCTATTTGTAGCAAATAGTACATATTTTTAAGAGGGCGAGTATTTAAGGTAAGAACATTAACATCTAGTTCCTCTATTTCTTTTTCCACTCACTTTACTCTGTCTTCATATTGGTCATGTGACGTCTGCGATCGGGAGTTAAGCGACTCACCCAGCCCTGAACCTAGTAAGCAAATTAGTTAATTGGCGCCCATAGAAGGATATATGATTCTTTGTAGAAGAAAAGTTTAGTAGACAATTTCTTGATGACTTCACAATTACCTTTCTTTTCCCCATATAAAGTGCCCACCTTTCTTGCGATCTGTTTAAACAGAAATTATTATTGTTATGCGCAAAGAATTACTGGATTTGGCATATTATATAAGATTATACCGGACATAAAGGTCATAAGAAAATTTTTAAATTGACATTCCATCATCTAAAGAAACAAAAAAATTTATTTAGCTACTAGGATGGACCGACAGTATTGGATTATTTAAATTCTGTAGCATAGAGAATCTGTACCGACTGAAACATCGAATTGTTTGCGGTTTATTTGTATGGTTGAAAATAGGATTCATTTGATTCTTTTTTTCAGTTCACTCATTCAAGTAATTGTAATTGAGAGTAGAAAGTGTTATAGTTAAGTTATGAAATTAAACCCGCCAAGCTTAATAAATTCTTAAGCCGTTTCGGTACTCAGGTCCAGCCATAATCAATCAATAGGTTTTTTAATCCCCAAATTAAATATAATATAATTAAGCCTATCAAGAACCATGAACACCTATATGCTGCCACCTATCAGTGCTTGATCTGAAATGGTACTATAACCAGCGGAGTTCTGCTCCTCGAAACCCCAGGCAGACATAGATTCCATAAGAAATGCCTTTGTCTGGATGCAAACGAACGAAAGTTGTCCGAACCGTGGTCAACTCAATATAAGATCTCAACATGTTTACAGCAGGTGATAGTTCGAGTATAACTGTGGAGAAAACCATACCGCAAGCTACAGAGACTTTCCAGTCCATAACGAGCTGAAGAATACACAAAATGAGTACGTGCAATCTCAAACCACACCTGACATTTTCTTTGGGAAAGCATCCAGGTCTTCATTATGTCCTCTAAACGGAAAGGAGGTAATGACGTCAGTTCCCTGAAAACAAGTCTGGAAAATCCGAGGTGGATTCCACAAGCTTGAAGTGCTGAGCCGAAAATAATAGCCTCTCAGCAAGCAATAGGACAAATACCAAATAATATCGAAGCCGTGTTTGTTAACGTTACAACAAAGTATTATGGACTTTATGTATATCATGAAAAACACAATGCAAAACCTTGTGCAAAATAAGGCGAGTATGTAAAGCAATCATAAACTTGAGCAACTACCTCGAACCCTCCCAAGAAATCTAGTACGCGAGAAATCTCTAACGGATTTATCATTGGATCACTCGCTGGTCTTAATAACTCTTCTTCAAAAGCCACAAATAATCAAGTCACAGTGGCATCTGTAAACTTAATCCACAATCCAGTGACTAATAATGAGCCGTTAACCATACAGTTGTCAATTCGCATTAATTGACCAGTTGCCCCACTTACAAGTCCATCATTTGTGTCAATATTGACGGTAACCATATATTTTGCAGTAGTCTTCAGTTGTAAAATATATTGCAGACCCTGAGTTTCAGAGGTCTTCATGTTTTGGGCATGCCCAAAAGTTGATTCTCGACTTCTTTCAGACATATTAGCTGATATAACTGTATCTACTGCAGTTGACACAAATTCTTCAGTACTAATTGGGCCAGTTTTAGGGAGTTGTAATGGCTTACGTCAGCATTAGAACTCTTGTCCAGAAAAGCTCAATATCTGCATCTGTCATGTTGGCTTCAGACATATTATTCAAAGCCAAAGCAAAAGCGTGGTCGTCACGTTTGCCGCATTATTTCCGTTAGCTCGAAAAACTTAAAGTTATTCCAAAGGGTAGCTCCTGCCAGAATATTATAGGGATTAGATGTATTTTCTGCGAATATCCAACGATCTCCAACTGGGCTAAGCTGCTTCAGATCTCCAAACACTATTATAGACTTGCCCCCAAAACTTACATCTCGACTTCTACAAAGTTGACAAAGTCTTTAAACTAAGTATCTAAGCATTTTTGATCCGACCACCGAGATCTCAACTATAATAATTAATTGGATATCAATCAACTTGCAATGCATTGTATTTAAAGTGCCATTGCTTAAGGGTCTTAAAGGACCAGATGTTTGATTAACAGGAAGGGAGAAAACTGAATGAAGCGTTAGTCCCCCAATCCCAAAAGCTGCTTTCCAGTAGGAGCACAAAGTAAAACCTTTGCGGAATCTGTTGCCCCAGGAAGTTTATTTGCTCGCCAAGTTATAGACTGAAATATTGTAGAAATCAATCTGCTTTTCCCACTCCGACCCCTCCACCACATATTCATAAAATGTATTTTTGGCTGCAACATTATACATTACGTTGGCGTAGTCCTGGCGTTGCTTAAAGTTGAGAGACCGGGTAAGCGAACAAAGGTTATCGTCAGATACCATCGGAGGAAGTCGTACGTTTACGTTTTGGCCGACGTCGGGTACTGTCAAAGCCCTGAACTCTTCATCAAGGTATTGAGAGGCTGGCGCTGATGGAGAAGAGCTTAAACTGAAGCGAACCCACCTAAGAATTAGGGCATGATTACGTCTTTTTACCCTACCAGTCCCATCCAGCATTTGGTAACTTTGTGCAGCAACGTTATTTTTCTTATCTGCATTAAAGTCGATTGGTTTGTCATATTCTTCGTTTAACTGTTCTGATCGTGCATTTAGCTTGGAGAATTTGAACCAAGCCGCAAATTCCGCAAGACATGACGACTCTAGTTGTTCATGTCTTTGCACGTATCGATCAAGTAAGTTTCGCTCAAAAATATCTGTTGAGTTTGCGGGAAGCTGTTCTAATTCTCTGTTAGATCGGACTATCCGGACCCTTTTATCTGGATGGCAAGTGTTAATAAAAACATTCCCTTCACTAGCCTCAGACAAGTGTAAACCTAAAATGTTGTATGCAGCTTCTTGGGCAGATATTTAAATATTTCTTTATATTCTTCAACGTTGGATTCGTTTTCTTCAAATGAATACAAAACCAGAGTTTCATGCATTGGTGGGTATGGCATATTAAAACGGCAGAATTGTTGTCCTCGCAGTTCCCTTAAACATGAAGCACTGTGCCTTTGGCGCTGATATTGAATTACTTCATAATTTTCAGGATCGTCACCGCTGGTATTAATGAAACGATCAATAAAGCGGGTGACCTCTTCGGCGTTATCGGGTCCTTCTAGCTTTGGGGTACCAGAAAACCAATACATACCATGAGAGTGCGTTGATCCTCTGTGCTGGAACTCGATCCTCCAATAATAATGGACGAGTCTTAACTCACCAAATATATCGGAGCTTTTAAATAATTTCATTAATTGCCGGAACCTGTAGTCGAAGTACCGGGAGCACGTTACTGGGTCAGATCGAATTAATCTAGCTTTTTCGGCGCTAGAAAGAGCTGCTGCCTCTTCCTCAGAAATGTCTCTGCTATCCAACAAAAGAGATAGAATAACTAAGAGTTCGTTCCATTTAGATTCAGCAGCAGAGAGGGTTAGGAAGAATGTAGGCAGCCCGAATTGTCTAATCATGGCTATAACTTTCTTTTTTCTGCCTCCCAGTGTGCTGTAGATGAACGAAGGCCTTTTAGAATGTGAAGTCCATCGTCATGTTGTACAAGACTGTCAACAAATGAATTATCCCTCACACTTGCAGCAGTTACTGCACCTGATTTTTTTCGTAGGGCAATGGAAATAGAACTTTGAATTCGTTGCATTTCATAAAATTTGAACATATAAAGGACTTTGGGCATTACTGCGCAACGACGGTCGTAAAAGCGAATTTGCGATCTTGCTTTTTTTGCATAGGTCGAATTCCCCTTAAATATTTCGCCGCAAGAAATAGTTGGGAAGGAAAGTTCTTCAGCGTCGTCGTCAAGGGTTAAATTTGTTGGAATTCGGCCTTCTCCGGGAGCCATAGCAATACGCTGAAGTCCAATACCATTGTTTTTTAATAGGGTTTCATGACCTCCGGGACTTAAATCACCTTCTTGCTCGTCACTTGATTGAGAATGAGAATGCTGACGAAAAAGCTCTTCTACGACTTCTCGATCAGATTCATCTGCGATGAAAGGTATCCCTTTTCGGCTCCCATTTGATTCAGCCAATCACCGTCAAAGGAAATGTTGTGCTTTCTGTAGAGCTCAGTGTTAACCAAGTATCGCACAGCTTGAATAACCCGAGCGGGTCGAATAGTTTCCGTCATGAAATTATGGGAATATTCTAACTTTCTTTTTAAATGAACCTGGATTACATGGGTCAAATCAAAGGGAACATTGACTACAGCGCCTCTTATTCCGCACTGCCTTTCATATCCAAGGGATAAGGCCCTCCTCAAGACATGTCAAGTTTTTAAGACATTCAGGTATGGAAATGTCAGGTTCTGGAAAGTCGAAGCCATTAAAGAGACAAAGGGATGGTATCCTACCTTTGGAAACGCCTTGACGACATGTACTGCAAAATTGATATTTGCCGGACGGACTCGGAACCTGAGATGGAAACCACGTTCCTCCACAGCACATACATAATGTTACGAAGATATTGTTCCCTTGCCGTAGCTCGACTCCTCCGTCGGTGGCGTTGACTACAGCGCCTCTTATTCCGCACTGCCTTTCATATCCAAGGGATAAGGCCCTCCTCAAGACATGTCAAGTTTTTAAGACATTCAGGTATGGAAATGTCAGGTTCTGGAAAGTCGAAGCCATTAAAGAGACAAAGGGATGGTATCCTACCTTTGGAAACGCCTTGACGACATGTACTGCAAAATTGATATTTGCCGGACGGACTCGGAACCTGAGATGGAAACCACGTTCATCCACAGCACATACATAATGTTACGAAGATATTGTTCCCTTGCCGTAGCTCGACTCCTCCGTCGCTGGCGTTCCCGTTGATCCTCTCGTTCATCCTCCGAAAGCTGTGCTCCTGCAGCAATATTGCGCTGTGTCTGTCTGGAAGATTCCGCCTGTCGATTTTTTGAACTCGACCTGTATGTGAGAAGTCGCTCGTCAGCCATTTCCTGAATTTGTTGTTCCCGAAATCTTTGCTGAAGTCTTGTGTTTCGATGATGCACAGTGTTGGTCCTTTGCTCCTGTGTCCTAGTGATAGGGTTGTTCCTAGTGATCCTATGAGCTGCTGCGTCCCGATTACGTCCTCGATTTTTCACGATCGATCTCCACGTAGCAGCAGTATTTTGCACCTGCTGTCGTCGTCGCTCTTCGGAATTCGACCTGACGCTTGCGTGCTCTGCAGCGTCCCGTGTGCGCTCGAGTCCTCGATTTTCCTCGATCGTTTTCCAGGTAGCGCGATTGTCAGTGTTCCTCAATCGTTCGCTGGCTCGAATTCTTTCGCTTCTCCTTCTCTGAGAGCGAGCAGCGGAATTTGCACCTGAATTTCACCAGAAGAGACTTATGTGTTACGTATTTATGAATCCTGTTTTACTTTATAGAAAAACTTACCAAAGGAAAAAAGTATAATAACACTTTATTATTTTGATACACACTTTTTTCACTTTTCACCTTATACCTCTTGGTGGATATTTAATCACTTTTCACATTTTACTTTTTTATGGGCTCATATATTTACATTTCACCTTGTACTTTTTGGTGCATTTTCATTCACTTTTCACCTTATACTTTCGGTGTGTTTATATTAATTGAATATAAAAGATACACACAACAATGTATACGTTGTCACTCGGCAACTGTTTTTCACAGACTAATCCGGGGATTAGGATTACGAGTCAATATATAGGTTTGAATCATACCTGCTATTAACCTTCATATAACCCTTTCGATAGCGGACAATGCCTGATTTTAGAGACAATTCGTAGGTAAATTAGGTAAACCAAGTTAATTACCTATTTTAAGGATTGCGTAATAACTGCATTATTACCTGTTATCGAGCTTCGTGGCAACCTTGTTAAGGTTATTTCTGTAATCTAAAACAGGAAAAACGGGTGTACCTAGGTATCCTACCTTATAATTTGGACACCTGTATTCATGGTATTCGTGTCCTAACACCACCCCATTCAGTAAAATATTATAGTCGTCAGATTTTTGTGTAAAAAAAATTTCGTAATTCTGACAAGTTAAAATATTCTATACCCAGAGTAAAAGAAAATACGATCAAAATCAACAAAGCAACATTAAAAAAATATAATTATTTCATTATTTCTCTGACCGTTTCTTTGAAAGCTATATGTTAGAGTCGTCCGATTTTTATTAAATTTAAATACAAATTTCTTAAAAATACAAAATATGTTATTCCCAATAGCATAAGATATAATATATATATATATATATAATTTGTTTCATTTTATTTTTAAATTCGAAATTCAGAACTAATTAAAAAATGTTATTTCCAAGCGAAGGAGGTTATATGTTCAACAAGAAAGGAAGTTAGCTTCGGCAAGCCGAAGCTTATATACCCTTGCAGCTATAATTATTAAATTTAAAAACACAAAAAATTATATTCCCAATAGTATAAGATAATATGTCAAAAAACACCGAAGCTATAATTTGTTTCATGTTATTTTCCTACCAATTTTCCGATCGTTCCTATGGCAGCTATATGATATAGTCGTCCGATTTTGATAAAATTAAATTCAAAATTCAGAACTAATTAAAAAATGTTATTTTCAAGCGTAGAAGGTTATATGTTAAAAAACACCGAAGCTATAATTTGTTTCATATTATTTTCCTACCAATTTTCCGATCGTTACTATGGCAGCTATATGATATAGTCGTCCGATTTGGATAAAATTAAATTCGAAATTCACAACTAATTAAAAAATATTATTTCCAAGCGTTGGAGGTTATATGTTGAAAAACACCGAAGCTATAATTTGTTTCATATTATTTTTCCACCAATTTTACGATCGTTCCTATGGCAGCTATATGATATAGTAACCCGATTTTGATAAAATTAAATTCGAAGTTCAGAACTAATTAAAATATGTTATTTCCAAGCGTTGGAGGTTATATGTTAAAAAACACCGAAGCTATAATTTGTTTCATATTATTTTCTTACCAGTTTTACGATCGTTCCTATGGAAGCTTTATGATAAATACGAAATTCAGAACTAATTTAAAAATGTTATTTCCAAGCGTAGGAGGGTATATGCTAAAAAACACTAGAGATATAATTTTTTTAAATTTGTTTTTCCTATTATTCCTATGGGAGCTATAAGATATAGTGGTCCGATCCGGCTGGTTCCGACTTATATACTACCTGCAAAAGATATAAGACTTTTGGTAAAGTTTCAGCCCGATAGCTTTAAAACTGAGAGACTAGTTTACGTACAAACGGACGGACAGACGAACAGACGGACATGGCTAGATCGACTCGTCTAGTCATGCTGATCAAGAATATATATACTTTTTGGGGTCGGAAACGTCTCCTTCACTGCGTTGCAAACTTCTGACTGAAATCATTATACCCTCTGCAAGGGTATAAAAACACCGAAGCTAAAATTTGTTTCATATTATTTTCCCACCAATTTTCCGATCGTTCCTATGGCAGCTTTAAGATATAATCGTCCGATTTTGATAAAAATAAATTCGAAAGTCAGAACTAATTAAAAAATGTTATGTCCAAGCGTAGGAGGTTATATGTTAAAAAACACCGAAGCTATAATTTGTTTCATTTTATTTTCCCACCGATTTTACGATTGTTCCTATGGCAGCTATATGATATAGTAATCCGATTTTGATAAAATTAAATTCGAAATTCAGAACTAATTAAGATATGTTATTTCCAAGCGTTGGAGGTTATATGTTAAAAACACCGAAGCTATAATTTGTTTCATATTATTTTCCCACCAATTTTAAGATCGTGCCTATGGCAGCTATATGATATAGTCGTCCGATTTTGATAAAATTAAATTCGAAATTCAGAACTAATTAAAAAATGTTATTTCCAAGCGTAGTAGGTTATATGTTAAAAAACACCGAAGCTATAATTTGTTTCATATTATTTTCCCACCAGTTTTACGATAGTTCCTATGGCAGCTATATGATACATACGAAATTCAGAACTGATTTAAAAATGTTATTTCCAAGCGTAGGAGGTTATATGTTTAAAAACGCCGAAACTATAATTTGTTTCGTATTATTTTCCCACCAATTTCCCGATTGTTCCTATGGCAGCTATACGCTATAGTCGTCCGATTTTGTTTAAATTTTACTTGAATTTCAAAACTAATTAAAAAATGGTATTTCTCGGCTTAGGAGGTTATATGTTAAAGAACACCAAAGACATAATATTTTAAAGTTTTTTTTACTATTATTCCTATGGGAGCTAAAAGATATAATTGTCCGATCCGGCTGGTTCCGACTTATAAACTACCTGCAAAGGAAATACGATTTTTGGAAAAGTTTCAGCCCGATAGCTTTAAAACTGAGAGACTGGTTTGCGTAGAAACGGACGGACAGACGGACATGGCTAGATCGACTCGTCTAGTCATGCTGATCAAGATAATATATACTTTATGGGGTCGGAAACGTCTCCTTCACTGCGTTGCAAACTTCTGACTGAAATCAATATACCCTCTGCAAGGGTATACAAATTTCGCAAATAGATCGGCTATATTTTCTATTTGTAGCAAATAGTACATATTTTTAAGAGGGCGAGTATTTAAGGGAAGAACATTAACATTTAGTTCCTCTATTTCTTTTTCCACTCACTTTACTCTGTCTTCATATTGGTCATGTGACGTCTGCGATCGGGAGTTAAGCGACTCACCCAGCCCTGAACCTAGTAAGCAAATTAGTTAATTGGCGCCCATAGAAGGATATATGATTCTTTGTAGAAGAAAAGTTTAGTAGACAATTTCTTGATGACTTCACAATTACCTTTCTTTTCCCCATATAAAGTGCCCACCTTTCTTGCGATCTGTTTAAACAGAAATTATTATTGTTATGCGCAAAGAATTACTGGATTTGGCATATTATATAAGATTATACCGGACATAAAGGTCATAAGAAAATTTTTAAATTGACATTCCATCATCTAAAGAAACAAAAAGATTTATTTAGGTTCTAGGATGGACTGATAGTCTTGGATTATTTAAATTCTGTAGCATAGAGAATCTGTACCGACTGAAACATCGAATTGTTGGCGGTGTATTTGTATCGTTGAAAATAATATTGTTTGACATTTGATTCTTTTTTTCAGTTCACTCTTTCAACCAGGCAGTAATTGTAATTGAGAGTAGAAAGTGTATAGTTAAGTTATGAAATTAAGCCCGGCAAGCTTAATAAATTCTTAAGCCGTTTCGGTACTCAGGTCCAGCCATAATCAATCAATAGGTTTTTTAATCCCCAAATTAAATATAATACAATTAAGCCTATCACGAACCATGAACACCTGGATGCTGCCACCTATCAGTGCTTGATCTGAAATGGTACTATAACCAGCGGAGTTCTGCTCCTCGAAACCCCAGGCAGACATAGATTCCATAAGAAATGCCTTTGTCTGGATGCAAACGAACGAAAGTTGTCCGAACCGTGGTCAACTCAATATAAGACCTCAACATGTTTACAGCAGGTGATAGTTCGAGTATAACTGTGGAGAAAACCATACCGCAAGCTACAGAGACTTTCCAGTCCATAACGAGCTGAAGAATACACAAAATGAGTACGTGCAATCTCAAACCACACCTGACATTTTCTTTGGGAAAGCACCCAGATCTTCATTATGTCCTCTAAACGGAAGGAGGTAATGACATACGTCAGTGCCGTGAAAACAAGTCTGGAAAATCCGAGGTGGATTCCACAAGCTTGATGTGCTGAGCCGAATATAATAGCCTCTCAGCAAGCAATAGGACAAATACCAAATAATATCGAAGCCGTGTTTGTTAACCTTACAACAAAGTATGATGGACTTTATGTTTATCATGAAAACAACAATGCAAAACCTTATGCAAAATAAGGCGACTATGTAAAGCAATCATAAACTTAAGGAACAAACTCGATGTCTCCCAAGAAATCTAGTACGCGAGAAATCTCTAACGGATTTATCATTGGATCACTCGCTGGTCTTAATAACTCTTCTTCAAAAGCCACAAATAATCAAGCATCCCTACAGGCTGACGTCGCTTAGAACTAACTGGCTAAAGTACAGAAAGTACGTAGTTTGCTCTAATCTCAAGGCCTAGCACCAAGAAAGACATCGAATACTGTGCCGACGCTCTGGAATCCGTACTCGTGGCAGCAGCCAAAACCTCAACGCCGCAAGAGACGACTGTGCAACCAATACCAAACAAACCTGCAAATCGGACCAATCGGAAAAGCGACATCTACGACCCATATGGCAATCCAGCAGATCGCCGCATTCGAACCAACTTTTTCACGAAGCCACCCGCAGACTCACTAAAACCCTAAAGTAAGAAGGAGAACATGCCCAGCGCCGGTACATTGAGAAATTATCGCCGACTAATGAAAATCATCCCTTGTGGACAGCTTATCCAAATTTAAGCTCTGCGATGGAAACAGTCACTGCGAATAGAACCTCCTCGGGGCCGCATCGACCAAGATAGAGCCGAAACCTTTGCTCAACACCTACGAGCCGATTTTCTTTCGAGCACGTGAATTGTAAATTTCATTAGGAAGCAACTGAAACCAAAAAAGGCTCCAGGGGGGGACCTAATAACCCCAAAAATGATAATTGAACCTTCAAACTGTGCAGTGGATTCAATATGCAAACTATTTATTGTTGTTTAATTCTGGGATGCTTAGACTCGCTCTCAAGTAACGTCGACATATATTTTGAGGGTATATGTTCACACCGGGAAAAATCAAAAAACACAACACGGTGTTCCAAATGTTTTTTCCGAGTCCGAATAAGATTCCATCCGTTTACTTGGCGTGGGTCTGGGCCTTCCCCAGCTGGGTGAGGATGTTGGATAGCTCCTCACGCTTCCTCTTGGCACGGATGTGGGTGCCCAGTTGGCGCTTGAGAAATTTCAGGGTCCCCTAATCCTTGGAAACCTTCAGCAATTCCATGGTGCGCTTCTCGTAGGGTGCATGGCCCACCACCTTGCGCACCAGATCGCGCATGAACTTGGTGTGACGGGTTTGGATGTTCTTTAAGCGAGATCCACGCAGACCCTTGACCTTCTTGTCGCCGGTGTACTTGACATTCCGGATCTTGGAAATCTTGCGGCCCTTGCTAAGACCCATTGCCGACTCGAAACGCACTGTCATCTTCACTCAATAAAAAAGTCTATTGTCATAATGATACCGAAGCCTGGGAAAGACCACGGAACCATCGAGCAGGTCAACCGGATAACAACAGAAATTCGTACAGCCTTTGAACATCGGGAATATTCTAGTGCGATACTCCTCGATGTCTCCCAAGCATTTTGGACTTAAATTGGCATGGCCAATTATATAAAAATAGACCGGAAATAAAGGCTAATAACGTCCACATTTGCTGACGACACTGCATTCCTGAGCCGCTCGAGGAGCCCAACTACAGTAACAGCTTAACTAGCGGATCATCTGGTGGTAGTTGAGAAGTGGCTATCACACTGGCAAATCAATATTAATGAACAAAAGTGTAAACATATAACTTTGAAAAGTGCGCTAATCCCCCAAGCCAACGATGTAACAGGTCTCGGCGTCCGCCTCGACAGACGTCTGGAGACAGTGGAGACGGCGTTGCTCGAGTTGCCGTTTTGAACTGACAAAACGAGCAGGGAATCAGCTGTGTCTGCTGCTTCTTAAGGATGATATTGAAACCCAGACTACCAACGGGAGTTATGACGGCTGCATCGCAATAAGCACTATTTTCTATCTCGCTCTCTTGCTGACTGTTGTCAAGTAGTACGATTTCGCTCTAATAAATTGTTAACCAGTGAATAAACCAAGCCAAGAATTTCGTAATTATTCAATTTTGAAACAGATAATAAAAATGATCATTAGCGCTACAGTCTGCAAACTTCTGATTAAAATCCATATACCATTTGAAAGGTTATAAAAAAAGGATCTTTCATTAAGAATGTTTGGTCATAGAAGAATAGTTAAGATCGAATACCCCTAAGTTAAGACAAACTGTTCCCAAATCAAAAACTATTGGTCTTAATTTTTCTTAATTTAAGAATATTTCATATTTATATCGTAATTATTACAAAAATTTTAATTTCGTTTTTATATAATTTTATTTATTAAACTCGTACATTGACACTCAATACTTGCACATAGGCCTTTTTTTTACAAATCCGCAAGCCTTTAAGGGAAGCACACTAACCGCTAGGCCGCTACCCTTTTAATATTTAAGGTGCAAAAGCGGGCACATGAAGTTAATTAGAATCCTCCAGCTCCAGCTTGTGGGGACAATAAAAACTATTCCTCGCTCCCAGAAAACATAAAATGAGTAAGTGCAATCTCAAACCACACCTGACATTTTCTTTGGAAAGCAGCCAGATTTTCATTTGGCCCTCTAAACGGAAAGGCGGTAACATACGGCAGTGCCCTGAAAACAAGACTAGAAAATCCGACGTTGATCACACAAGCTTGATGCGCTGAGCCGAATATAATAACCTCTCAGCAAGCGAGGACAAATACCAAATAATATCGAAGCCGTGTTTGTTAACCTTCCAACAAAGTATGATGGATTTTATGTTCTTCATGAAAACAACAATGCGAAACCTTATTCAATGTCAAAACATCCTAAGAAAGGTGATCGCATCCCAACAACGCGAATCAC
Organism: Drosophila suzukii; assembly: GCF_043229965.1. Taxonomy (NCBI): domain Eukaryota; kingdom Metazoa; phylum Arthropoda; class Insecta; order Diptera; family Drosophilidae; genus Drosophila; species Drosophila suzukii. The sequence continues at coordinate 1,916,564 of NW_027255939.1, read as the reverse complement.
ACGCAGTGGGACTCACGACTTGTGACCCCCAAAAGAATGCAACTATATAAAGCAATCATAAACTTGAGCAAAAACTCGACCCAAGAAATCTAATATGCGAGATATCTCTATCGGACTTATTATTGGACCACTCGCCGGTCTTAATAACTCTTCTTCAAAGGCCACAAATAATCAAGCATCCTTACAGGCTGACGTCGCTTAGAACTAACCGACTAAAGTACAAAATGTACGTAAGTTTCCACATTGATCTAATCCCACCGCTTAACACCAAGAATGACATCCAATACTGTGTCGATGCCCTGGAATCCGCACTCGTGGCAGCAGCCAAAGCCTCAACACCGCAAAAGACGAGTGTGCAACCAATACCAAACTAACCTGCAAATCGGACAAATCCAGCAGATCGCCGCATGCGAAGCAACTTTTGAATGAAGCCACCCGCAAACTCACCAAAACCATAAAACAAGAAGAAGAACATGTTAGCTGGAGAGCTCATCCAAGTTTAAGCTCTGCGATAGAAATAGTCACTCCGATTAGAAACTTGGTACTGTTGTCTGACTTTTGTCTCCTCTAACCCTACTAAACGATTTTTTCCCACACATTTCAGCACCCACAACACTCTCATACACGTCGATCTCACTCTCGCATCTGCGACCCTTGCCCTCGAAAACGTTTGGAAGCGACCACTTTCCTATCATCACAACACTATTTGACACTTAATCTACCCCAACCTTCTTACCTAAATTCAAACTAGATGACGCAAACTGGCCCAAATACGTCAAAGCTAGTAGCCACTTTCACCTTCACCCATAAGCCACAATCCTAATAAGGAACCCGCTAGCCTTATCAGAATAGTTCACCAAAGCGCTAAGTGTTATATCCCACAATCCATACCCAATCCCCAGTAAAATGGTGGAACACTCATCTACAAACACTTAAAAAATCAAAAAACGCTTACTTTAATATCCCTCGGCGAAACATCTACAGCACGAGCATAATTAACTATAGAAGAGCCAATGCCCTTCTCAAACGCGACATAAAAATAGCTAAACGTAACTCCCTAGCAATATTCACCACGGAAATTATTCAATCTCCAAAATTTGGAGTAATCTGCGAAGATTTTGTAGACTTCGACCAAGAGTCGGTATCCAATTTCACCCACTAAAATAACAAATAGCTTAGATATAGCCATCCACAAGAATTACCAGCCTTCCACTAGCGCATTAAAAATCAAATCTCCCATCACCTCCCTTGAACTCAACATAGCTCTGTCAAAGCAAAAAGGAAGGTCTCCAGGTTTCGATCGTGTCTCCTACCAAATGCTAAGAAACCTCGACCCAGCAGTAAAACTCAGACTACGTGACTATCTTAATAATATTTTTAACAGCTTCATCCCACCCAACATTAAAAACTTAGTTAAATTATACCAGCTCACAAACCTTATATAGACAAAACATCCCTAATCTCTTATCGTCCCATATCCCTTAATTCATGCTTCGTTAAGCCCTAGACAAAATCATTGCAAATCGGCTATGGTGGTTTGTTTCCTACAACAACTCGATCGATAGTCGTCAAACTAGGTTTCGAAAATGGAAGTGAATATCAGACAATCTATTGGGTTTAGATCACCTGATATCCTCTTCCTTATCAACGAAGAATCACTTATCAGTGATCTCACTTGATTTCACAAAAGCGTTTGATAAAATTGGAATCCATTCTGTTGTCGACGAACTGCAGTCATGGAAAATCGTCCCTAATATTATAACTTACTGCATTAATTTCATAACCAACAGAAAAATCAAAGTCTATGCCAATAACAATCTTTCATTCACCCGCCCTGGTTCGCCACTCTAAGTAATTCTGTTTCACATCGTGTTTAACAAACTAAACTTAGTTATCCCTAATCACAAAAAGTTCAACTTTTGCGCCTACGCGGACGGTTATGACCTATTTTAAAAGATAAACAAAGGCACGCACATAAATATTGACCCCCTCCTCAATGATATGGTATGAATACTCCGGCGCTGTCCTCTTACTCAACAAGTGCAAGCACCTTCATTTTTGTAAAAACACTCCTGCCAAGTACACTTACACCAATAGACAATACTAATACGATAAAATCATTAGGAATAACATTTAATAAGAAATTTAAATGGACAGATCACGTAGCTAGCCTCGTCCGTTCCCTCTCAAATCGTGTCAATATCATAAAGTGCATTTCGAGCAACAAGTTAAACTGCAATAACCTCACCATCTTAAACATCATAAAAGCGCCTATTTTGTCAAGGATCGACTTCGGCATACCCTTTTACGGAAATTGCACAACATCCACAACTAAGCCAATTAAAGACATTTTCCACTCTGCCATCAGATCAGCAATATCCATAACATTATCTTCGAGTCTAACATGATGTCAATAGGTATCCGAACCAAGTTTTGTATCTCCAAAAGTATAAAACCCATCCTACTCTCCAATAACTCTCCGCTAAAATCAACAGTTACCAAAGTATTAAAAAGAAAGAAGCGAAACCTAAAGATTCCATCCGTCTTCCACAGAGCCTTGGTAGTATGGAAACGCGATTTATGGGACAATTAGCATATTAATGGCCCCCTCCCCCCACTCATTAACGAATGCGGGTTCTAGGACAATTAGCATATTCCAATATATAAACTGATTTTCATAGGCTTCGAAGTCATAAAAATGTCACGATCACGCCCTTAAAGAGTATACTTAATTGCCCCCAACGCCCCACATCCCTATGTGACAATATTGACCATGTATCCTTCTTCTCATCATGAGCGATTAATAGTCACGTGAGTATCCAAATGTTGTTATCTTAGATGAAAATGTTCGATCATGTTGGGGAATGATGTTTTCTATGATTGTAAAACTAATTTAGAAATCAAAAGAACCCCAATAAAATAAATCACACAAGTTAATGATGCTCCGATGTGGAATATTTTCGAACACACATTTTTGTTTCCGCCACAGAACGTTTAACTGGTAAATTGTCTAAGATTCTCTTCTTTCCACAAATGGGTCATAAACATGTCATAAAAGGGATTTAAGCAAGAGCAAATCAAGGCGCACGCTCATTGACAAGATCAGGACTCACGCCAACGACCTCGCGGTGACTGGTAGCTCTTACACGTCCCATGATAGGGGTTAAAATCACTACCGCGCAACAACTCGCAAGTAGCCGATATATCTCAGTCAAGGAAATATTTTCCATTCTCCGTACTTTTAATTTTAACTCGAAGTAAAAAGTCAGCAGTTTATTTTGTAGCATAATAAATTGTCCCCTATTGGCTACCTGAGTATAATGGTGTGTATAAAAAATAATCTGATCTGATAAGTAAAAGTGAAAAATTTATCGTGAATAAAGAATTTAAACAAAAAGAATAAAATAAAATGAATAGCCAAAATCAGTTTTGTCAGTCCTGCAAGTGTTTCTTGCAAAAGAATAAGTGGGCAAATCATGTCCGTTCGGAGTTGCATAAGCGAAACGTAATTCAACCCCTTGACGGAAGAGTCAAAAAAATTTCTGAGGGATTTAAGGGAGGAATACTGCATAACATGTACGTATTATACCTGAGAATTTTTTTAGTGAAGCTGGATTGTCACTGCTACCTCATCTCAGCATTCTATTAGAAAGTTATACTTCAGCAAAAGTAATCTTTGAACTGTTGGCAAAGTATATACTTTTTAAAGATGAATTTGAAGAAATCGAAATGAAAAGTTTTCAAAGTAAAATGACGATCATGAATAAAGATTCTGACTTAGAATGTATCTTCCATGAACATACCATTGAAATAACTTAAAAAACACAAGAATTTCAAGAGAGAGACAGTGGATGGTCTCTTATAAAATTGATTCGCTTGGAAATGAATGTGAATCATTATACACCGATGGCTGGTTCATCTTTCATACCACTACCTCGTTCCTTTTAACGAAAAAAGCAATAGTTAGCGTTTGTAACGAAAATGATCAATATTGTTTTAAATGGGCCTTGATTTCGGCCTTAAAAATTGTTAACATATAATATTGACAAACAGCTAAAGACAATTCGTTTAAGTGATAAAATAAAATTAGATTTCACAGGGTTGACTTTCCCCCTAGAAATAAAATGTATAAAACATTTCTTAAAAAATAATACTCTATGAGCTTAAACGATTTTGGATTCAATGGGAAGTGGAAAAACCTTTTCATATCAATATGTTGTTTTTGTAAGACGGTAGAAATGGACATTATATGTATGTACATTAAAAATATTTCAAGGTAAATTATTTCATTTTTATCTCTTTTAAGCAAATAAACAGTTTGTATATATTTCTGTTTCAAAGACTAATGACTGCTCAAAGAGGAAATCAGAAGAGGGGGCAATATTTCTGCATTGTATGTTTAAATTTTTCCAAAACTGAGGAAGCTGCATGGAAACACAAAACGCTCTGTTTTAGGAAGGTCTCAAAGATGCCGCACCCCCAGAATAATACATTGGAATTTACCCAAGTTCAACATCAACTTCAAGTTCCATTCGTTGTCTACGCGGGTCTTGAATGCATTCTGGGACCGAAAAATCTTGAAGTGAGCCCCAAATTATTTAATATTAATGAACATTTTCCAATATCATATGCTTATTATATAAAGTGTGTTTAATTCTAGGCTAGATAAATTTGTTTTAGTAACCGGAAAAAATTCAGGAATAAGTTTTGTAAGCTAATTGACAAAAATTTTAACTAAATTGAGTGATGAGTACTTAAACAAAATAGTTCGTATGAGAATGACTTTGGATGACCAACAAATATATGATAACTCATTGAATTGTTCTATTTTTCAGAAAGGTACTGATAGGATTAGAGATCATTGTCATTTCACAGGTCGCTTTAGAGGTGCAGCCCACTCTAAATGTAACTTGGATTATAAAGTAAACTAATTTATTCCAGTATTTTTTCATAATTTTTCGAAATACGACTGTCATTTATTAGGTCATTTATTAATTATATTCCCGGTGAAATTACCGTAATACCAATAAATAAGGAAAACTATATTTCTGTCCCAAAAAAAATAAAAAGTTAATGTGGAAATAGTTTTGAAATTCGTTTTCTCTATACATATAGATTTATGCCATCAAGATGAGATACCCTAGCTTCTAATTTAGTTGATGATCAGTTTAACACTGTAAAATCATTTTTCAGTAATGATATAGAATTTCGACTAATGCGTAAGAAGGGTATATTTCCCTATGCATATTTAGATTCCGCTAGTATACTCGAGGAAACTTTCCTCCCATCAAGGGAAGCATTCTATAGTAATTTAACGGAAAGGGAATGGGTCTCATTTCTCATGTTCCACTCTTAAAGATTACTTAGAATTTTATTTGAAAACTGATGTATTCCTTTTAACCAACATTTTTGAAAACTTCCGAAAAATTTGTATGCAAATTAATTCACTTGACCCAGCTCAGTATTTTACGACACCAGGTCTATCTTGGGAGGCAATGTTGAAAACTACAAATATTCAACTTGAATCGCTGACAGATATAAATATGTATAGATTTAAGTAGCATTCGAGGTGGTTTAGTTCAATGTTGTTATAGATATACAAAAGCAAATAATAAATATTTGTCAGATTATGATTCCTCGAAGGAGTCTTCATTTTTAATGTATGTGGATGCGAATAACTTGTATGGTTGGGCAATGTCACAACCTTTACCATATAAAGAATTTAAGTGGATGTCTACCACAGACATAGGCAATTTTGATATTCATAATATTCCAATTGATAGCAAATACAGTTATTTTTTGGAAGTGAACTTAATATATCCGTTCCATTTACATGATCTTCATATTGATCTTCCATATGTCCGTCAAATTGTCTGACCTCAATAAACGATAAGGTAAAAAAAGTAATTGCTGGCCTGGGATATAAGAAAAATTGTGTAATACATAATCGGAATTTTATGATTTTAATGCATCACCCCAAGCATATTTCGAAAATCCATCATTCGATTTTGAAAAGGCCTTTTTAGTTTAGTTCCGTTTTTAATAAGTTTATTTTGAGCATTTAGATTACCGTCCTCATCGATGAATAATCCCTCAGTAGTCTTAACACGTCTTTTCAAATCAACAGAAAAATATCCAAACTTGTCGACAGATGTCGACATGATGTTTATAAATGTAAAACATATTTGCCCTTCCTATTTAAACTCATTAATTAATTAATTTAATCCTTTCCTCACGCAATTCCTCTAATATTGAACAAATTTCATTATTGTGACTGGTGTTACCCGCTCCTTTTGATGCTACTAAAATTTTCAATCGTTCGACTAACTCCATTACATCATTCCAATATAAATAGTTTGGATTTGATTTCTAAAGAGTCATGTAATCAAAACCTGTTTTTAAGCGAAGTGGAGTAGACGTTGTAGGACTGAAATCTTTGTCTATCAACTTCTTATTTATATGGCTAAATTTGTATGCTCGTGTACCCTTGATTCTGTCATTAGGATTAAAGCCTACTCTATGTACATTCGTTTCTAAAATAATTTGTTTATAGATTTTCAAATCTTGATCATCATAGTTTTCAGGTTTACTAAGAAAAAATAGAGAGTACACACCAGGAGTCAGATCTCCTGTGTACATTGGTAAATGTGTTGTTCCTTCTTCTTAACTCTTTTCCGTCTCCTTTTTCTCATCTCTATGTCTTCCTCTATATTCGCCTGTGAAAAAAATGCATTATAGGAATCATTATCATCGAAAAACCTTGGTGGAGTTATAATTCGATTAGACTGCAGATCTTTCTCATTAGTTGTTAAGTAGAAATCGTCAAGCTCTCTCTCATCATCATCGTAGTTTTTAATTTGCTTCAATTCACGCTTTACTTTTATATTATCTTTTACATTAGAAATCTTTTGTTTTTATTTTCCTTAACAACTAGATGTGAGGGTCCAGTAATGGGGTTTCAAGTTTCACTTAATTATATATTTATATCTATTATATTCTTATTAAAATCTCAATCTTTTAAATGATAATTGACTTATTATACCCGTTACTCGTAGAGTAAAAGGGTATACTAGATTCGTCGGAAAGTATGTAACAGGCAGAAGGAAGCGTTTCCGACCCCACAAAGTATATATATTCTTGATCAGGATCACTAGCCATGTCCGTCTGTCCGTCTGTCCGTCTGTCCGTATGAACGCTGAGATCTCGGAAACTATACAAGCTACAATACTGGGATTAGGCATGCAGATTCCTGAGATTCCTGCGCAGCGCAAGTTTGTTTCAACAGTTTTGATGATACAATTAAAATTTTAACTGAAATGTATTGTTCTCATCAATACCTATCGATTGACCAAAAAAAAGTTTGCCACGCCCACTTTAACGTCCTCAAACCGCGAAAACCTGTGACGCCCACAATTTTTATGCTAGATAAAAGATTTAACTAAAATGTATTGGTCGCGTCATTACCTATCGATTGGTCCAAAAAAAAATTTGCCACGCCCACTCTAACGCCCATAACGCTTAAATCTGTATACCGCCGGTAGGTGGCGCATTTTAATCTCGCTTTGCTGCTAGCATATCTCTATTTAGCTGAGTAACGGGTATCTGATAGTCGAGGTAGACTATAGCGTTCTTCCTTGTTTTTTAATACAAATTGTCATTACCTTTACGAATATTAAATTTTCCATCAACCATTTCATTGATGATATCATCCATTATTCGATGGTTACTATCTGTTTAGTAGCTGTTTACTAGTTGTTTACTAATTGTTATAAGCTGGTCACTTACTGTTATGAGCTGTTAGGACCTGTTATGAGCTGTTATAGTTTTTTGCCAAGAATGATCAATTTTTGCCCTTTAGACGACGTTCGATGTGATGTAAAAACTTAGACTGTGAATTTGAACGCGTGCAGGTCCACTTCTTATACTATACAGAGTTTACACATACACGTAGCCATACATTGATTTTCAACCCCCCAAATGTAAATTAACCATTTAAATATACTGGTTTTGACTCCACATCTTCTACGAAAGAAAGTAGAAAAGCGAGGCACAGGTGTCCACAGTTGTATGTATCAAAGTCTTGAACTCTATCGTAATTGTATTGTATTTTATATCCCAAGTATTTCACAACTTCTCTAGGTGGCTAAAGATTTCCAAAATATATGCAACCCAATGTGTTCCACTTGATTGTGATCTATCTAGGTTTATTATAGCACGCACCCGACACCCCTCTAAAATGTGGAATAAATTTCTTAGCAAAATGTATAATATCGATATTTGATAGTGGTCTATTGGGTAATAGAGAAATTTGTTTTATCGCTTCTTAATTCCTTTCCCTTAACTATAGGGCTTGAGAATGAAACCATAACCCTTTTGTAATAGGCAATAAAAGTACTCCGGCGATAGCTCTCTATTTCGTAATTTCACAACCGCTTTTCCTGAACGTATATCACAGAGTGCCGCAACGATTCTCCCTCTTCCCTCTTCTCGCTCATCTGTGTGAGCGAGGCAGGTATACGTATCTCCGATCTCTTATGCTGCAGTACTCGGTAGAAAGGGATGACAATATAACGTTTACAGTTAATTTAAACTAGGTTTCCCGCTTATTCTACAGTACAGTGGGTGTGGTATTAATATATTACATCATATGTCGTACAGTGGGCCATGTCAGTATATGTCCTACTGCAACTCGGCCATCCTGACTGTTTGATCCCCTGATCACTGTGAACATCAATTAAAGTTTATTTATTTACAAAATGTGTTGCAGTTCTTATTCATTTTCCTTATAAGTAATGATAATTATTTTTTTTAACATATTTTATCTAGATTTTTTTTATATCTTTTTGGAACCTACCCAGTGCTTAATATTATTTATGCTCCATACACCTTGGTTGCGTGATACCTGGAATCCTTCAACATCTTTTAACAAAAATTTGTCATTCCTTAGTACTTTTGAAATTACATACGGGCCCTTGTTCTTCGGAATTAACTTTCTAGAGACGCCAGTTGTGCTATCGAAATTCTTGAGTATAACGTAATCGCCTTTTTTATACCACGACGGTTTTCTAGCTTTTTTATCATATTGCAGTTTGTTGTATGCTTGTGCTTTTTCTTGACATTTTTCTGCTTTGATTCTAACGATTTCCAGGTCTCTGTCTTCTGGTGCATTATTTAATTCTTCGAGCTTTTCTTTTAATTCGACTACTACTTTTCCCCTTTGCTCTAAGCCGAATAACATTTTGCTTGGACTTTGTTTAATACTTCGATGTTGGGTGTTATTTAGCACATGCTCTACTTTATCTATTACTAAGTCCCAGTATATACCTTTCTCTGGCTCTACCAGTTTGGCTATCATTGCTCCAAGACTTCTGTTTATTCTTTCTACCTGTCCATTGCTTGAGATGATCCTGTTGCTATTTTCATATGCTTAATATCAAACTCTAACATAAAATCGTCACACTCTTTGGAAGTGAAACAGCTTCCTTTATCTGAAATAATGCACTTGGGCTTGCTGTATGCTCAAAAATAATCCTTAAGGGCTATGATAACTTCTCGGGTATTTGTTGTCTTAATGGTATATAAACGTACACACTTAGAAAAACCGTCAACGACGACAAATATATGTTTCTTTGATTTTCCCGAATCGACTGGTCCATAATGGTCAATGTGGATAAGTTCAAAGGGCTTGTTACCTTTTGGATTTGAATGTAAAAGTCCTTCTTTACCTGTGTTGGGGGAAAATGCTTCACATTTTAGGCAGTTATTTATATGGCTTACATACTTCTCCTTGGCGTTTGGAAACCAATAACTCTTTGCAATAATATCTAACATTTGGTCTCTTTCTATATGACCGACTTCATTGTGGTATTTCAAAAGTATATATACTCTTTCATATCAATAGGTACGTAAAATAAAAATCTGTCATCGTTACTCTTTCTATAGACTATTCCGTTTCTCATTTCGACCAATTATGCTTGGCTTGGCAAATAACCAGATTGTCTTCGAATGAATTTGTTTCTATTATTAAAATGTTTATACACCTGCTAAGGGCGTCAACGTGTTGCTTACTGTTTCCTTCCCTATGTATTAGATCGTAGTCATAATTTTGCTGCTCTAATGCCCATCTAGCTATACGCGGATTCAGTTCGATTTAATTAAGTGTTAACGTGATAGAGTTGCAATCAGTTATAATCTTGAAATGTCTACCAAATAAATATATCCTAAATCTACGCAATGCGTGAATAATGGCCATAGTTTCCAGCTCAAAACTATGGTATTTCGATTCAGCAATGCTGGTGCGTTTGGAAAAATAAAAAATGGGGTGCAATTTTCCATCTTCTTTCTTTTGGAGTAGTACGGCTCCGAGACCAAGAGATCTGGCATCACAATGTAGCTCTACTTCGTCTTTGCGGTTATATAAGGCTAACACTGGCGCTTCAACTAACTTATTTTTAACCATCATAAAGCAGCTCATTTCCTTTTCTCCAAAATGGAATTTCTCGTCTTTTCTCAAGAGATCATATAAAGGTTTGGCTAGAGTCGAAAAATCTTTAATGAATCTTCGGAAATAAGAACATAAGCCCTAAAATCTTTGAACACGTTGCGTTTTGCGTCTGGTATCGGAATTTTTTGAACTGCCTCTATTCCTTTATCATCAGCTCTGATGCCCTCGCCGTTTATAATGAAACACAAATATTTAATACTTTGTTGTAGGAACTTAAAATCTGAAAATGTTCATTAACATCTTTGGCGGCGATCATAATGTCGTCCATGTACACAATTACTTGATCCTTTCTTATAAGGTCATCGAAGATCTTATTTATAAACCTTTGAAAAACTGCTGAAGCCGTTTTCAGACCCATTGGCATTCTAAGGAATTCAAATTGGCCTAACGGTGTTACAAAAGAAGTATACTTAATTGATTCTTTATTGACAAAAACTTGAAAGTAACCGTTTTTTAGATCAAGTTTCGAAAATACTTTTTTATTAGCTAACTTGTCTAACAGGTCATCGATAAGCGGTATAGGGAAATTGTCCTTAATTAAAACCTTGTTAAGTTTTCTAAAATCTATGCAAAGTCGTATGTCCCCGGTTTTTTTCTTCACTAAAACTATAGGAGAAGCATATTCAGACTGGCTTGGGTGAATGATCCCGTTTTCTAAATAACCATCCAAAAGCTCTTGCAGTTTTTCTTTTTCCGTATAGGCAAGCCGCCGCGGAGCACAACTAAACGGATTCGATCTTTCTAAATTAAGTCTCATCTCACCGGTTCCTTTGGTTTCTCTACCCTAATGTAATTGTATTCAATTATCTCTTTTAATTGAGGTAAAAGATCTTGATTATCAATTGTACCGCATGTGTAATCAGTGTCTTCGTCATCCATATAGTTTATGCTAAGCACTTCACGAATCGTTTTAGACATATTGCTTTAATTTTTGTTTGTCGATGGCAGCCGGACAGGTTGCCTTACTAACTACAGGGTTGTCTTTATCCCCGATCGAAACACTTATTGCTCCACAATCTTTAAAACTAACTGTTTCAGTACCTGTACCACCATTTTTTTGTATAACTGTATCATCAACTGCTTCGCTAAATAAATCATTAATTGAATTACTAAATGTATTACTAATTGTTTCTCTAACTGTATCTCTAATTGTATCTTTTACTGTTTCTCTAACTTTATCACTAATTGGTTCACTAACTGCATCACTTACTGTATAACTAACTGTTTCTCTAACTGTATCACTAACTGTTTCACTAACTGTATCACTAACTGTTTCTCTAAGTGTATCACTAACTGTTTCACTAACTGTATCACTAACTGTATCTCTAACTGTATCCATAATAATTTCACTAACTGTCTCCTTCAGAATTTCGATAGCACTTTCCGGTCCCTTGCTAGCAACTAAATTATGCGTTAATTTGAATTCCCAGGCATTGCATACACTTTCATTACAATCGGCATAAGTAGGCTTAATTGTGATCATTTTTAAGGTGCTTAAATCTTATTCTAAGTTGCAAGCATCCATTAAATTCCTCCCAAGAACAACCTCATGGTTCATAGACTCATTGGGCACAATATAAAGGTAAAAATACCATTTTAATCGTTCTATAATTATGTAACAAAGTATTCTTCCATAGATTTTCAGTTGGCTTTTATTCAGCCCAAAGTAGCTTTCAGAGACTAACACTATCTTAATTTTAAAGGATATAACACCTGTTTTGCCGAATGATATTGGGCTGCCAGTGTCTATGAGGCATGCTGCAGTTAATGGGGTTTTAGGACTGTTATAAAAAAAAAATTGTATGTATTATACGTATTTATTTGCATTTGCGCTTTTACGCTCAGGGCATTGCCCTACAAAGTGTCCAAATTTGCCACATGCGTAGCACGATCCGGGCTCTCGTTTCAATTTCTGGCAGGCCTTGGCGTAGTGGCCCTTGAGTTGCAATTGGCGCAACGGAAGTCCTTTGTGTCTGCAATCTTTCCGGAAGAGTGCTGCGAAGAATTGATTTCCTGTTTTCATTCAGGTAGACGGACTCCAGAGAAGGCTTTTAAAATTTGCATAGGTTCGGCGAAACATTGTATGCGAGCTTGGTCGCGCAGCCCTGGTGCTGCAATTCCTTCGATGATGTTTTCGAGGAGCTCCTCCTTGTCGATGTTTATATCCTTGGCCAGCATAATTTTCTCCTCGAAATACGAAGCAAACCTTTCTCCTGAACGCCACTGACGACTTTGGAACGCGTTCCTCAGCTCCCCCTTTGACATCTTAGTTGCAAATGCTAGGATCAGCTGCTCACAAAGGCGGTCGGTAGGCTCCAAAATGCGTGTTGCGTTTGCGTGCAGCCAAATTTGGGCATTTCACTTTAGTTTGGCAATAAGGAGCATTCGCGCACCAAAAGAGTCCAAGTTGTACACCCGCGCAATGTTTTGCAGTTGTGTGATCCAGTTACGGGCACACGAGTTGCCATCGTAGTCCATTGTTACATCCTTTGCCAGTACGAGTGTTGTTGCTGGAGATTCTAACAATTTGCTTATATTTGTAAACTGGCATTGATCAGCACTGTCTGTAGCGTGCTTTCCAACACTAGAATCATCGATATCGAATCTATCCCTGGCGCTGTTAACAGCATCGATGCAAGCGAAGCTGTTAATGCTGCCAGAAGTTTCTATGTTGCTTCGATGACGTCATGGACTTGCTGAGCATGATTTGGCTTGTCCCTGGTGACGTCAGCGATCTCCGCCTGAAGCTGTTGCAAAATGGCCTTGTTTGCGTCGATTTCGGTGAGAATTTTCTGCAGCTTCACCCTTTCGACATCTACCATAGAAACGTTCTCCGTGCGTATACCGTCCACTGCCTGTGACGTCATTGTACCAGAATCAAACAGCGCTTCCTGTGCGCCTTCCAAATGTTGTTTCAGCGGCAATGATGCGGCTCCCTCTAATTCTGTTTCTGGCGGCTGCTGGCTGTTGAATGAAACTCCATTTGGTGGATCACCACGTGCCTCAGATGATAGGGTCTGCAGACGCGCCATCAACTCTGCATTTGAGCCTTAGGTTTGCAGCCCGAGCACATTTAACCAGTTTTTTAACTGAACGGCCGTGAATTGATTTAGATCTATGTCAGGCATTTTGAGTAAGAACCACTTCTGATATTGTAATAGGCAATAAAAGTACTCCGGCGATAGCTTTGCTTTAAACTCTTTATTTCGTAATTTCACAACCGCTTTCCTTGAACGTATATCACAGAGTGCCGCAACGATTCTCCCTCTTCCTTCTTCTGTGTGAGCGACGCAGGTATACGTATCTCCGATCTCTTATGCAGCAGTACTCGGTAGAAAGGGATGACAACATAACGTTTACAGTTAACATAAACTAGGTTTCCCGCTTATTCTATGGTACAGTGGGTGCCGTATTAATATATTACATCATATGTCGTACAGTGGGCCATGTCAGTATATGTCCTACTACACTTTTTATATGGCTTGAAATAAAATCCTTTTCCTACAGCAATTTCAATTTTTCATGTTGTTTTTCTAATCCATATCTTCTTTAGCCAATCTCGCATTGTTAATTGTTTTTGCAATTGCTGCAATTCTGAGAATATGCAATATCGTGCTCTTTTCTAGCTTCATCCAAATATTCCTCGATCACCGCGTTCCAACCGTTTCTTTAACTTTGAACCCGGTTCACAAAAATTATATCCCGGAATATGGGCATCAAACGGTAAAGAATTGATTAGTTTATCGACAAGACCACCACCCTGTTTACAATTAAAACAAGGAAGAACGCTTTAGTCGAGTACCTCGACTATCAGATACCCGTTACTCAGCTAAAGGGACCAAGGGGAAATGGAGATATGCAAGCAGCAAAGCGAGACTGAAATGCTCATACCCCTGATCTCAATATATGGTTATGTCGGCGGTAGACAGATTTAAGCGTTATGGGCGTTAGAGTAAGCGTGGCAAACTTTTTTTGGGTCAATCGATAGGTATTAACGAGACTAATACACTTCAGTTCAAATTTATTTTCTGGCACGAAAATTGTGGGCGCCACAGGTTTGGGCGGTTTGTAGGCATTAGAGTGGGCGTAGAAAATTTGTTTCGATCAATCGATAGGTATTGACGAGACTAATAAATTTCAGTTAAAATTTTTTATCTAGCATACAAATTGTGGGCGCCACAGGTTTGGGCGGCTTGTGGGCGTTATTAGGGGCAAATTCGCGTAACAAGCTTGCGCTGCGCTTAAAGCTACGGAATCTAAATCTGAAATCCCCATTCTCTATCTTTGATAGTTTCCGAGTCATCCGCGTTCATATTTACGTTTTTTTAAGTTTGTGGGCAGCTTGTGTGCGTTAAAGTAGGCGTGGCAAACTTTTTTTTGAGTCAATCGATAGGTATTGATGAGAAAAATTAATTTCAGCTTAAATTTGCATTCTAGCATAAAAACTGTAGGAGCCACAGTTTTTGGCGGTTTGTGGGCGTTAGAGTGGGCGTGGCACGCTGCTGAAACAAACTTGCGCTGCGTAAGGAGCTCAGATATCTGCATGCCATATCCCAATAGCCTAGCTCTTATTTTCCGAGATCTCAGCGTTCATCCGGACAGACAGGCAGATGGACAGACGAACATGGCTAGATCGCCGAGTCGATCCGAGTGATCCTGATCAAGAATATGTATACTTTGTGGGGTCGAAAACGCTTTCTT
Source organism: Drosophila suzukii (assembly GCF_043229965.1). Lineage (NCBI taxonomy): Eukaryota > Metazoa > Arthropoda > Insecta > Diptera > Drosophilidae > Drosophila > Drosophila suzukii. The sequence goes on along the minus strand of NW_027255939.1, from coordinate 1,901,359 downwards.
CTGCCTGATACATACTTTTCGACGAATTCAGTATACCCCTTTACTCTACGAGTAACGGGTATAAATACGACTGATGCGATTATAAAAACGTTTCCCCATTTTATTGATGTTTAATCATCAAAGATTTCTCATTGAATGAGGTACATTATATGAAAGGATGCGTTTAATAAGTCAAAAACAACAATAAAGGAAGTTAACTTTGGCAAGCCGAAGTTATAAGAAATAATCAATGTTAGTAACACCATGTTACATTTTAAGGATTGTTGCTAGCTTCAGTGATATTAAAACAATTTCACGTACTCAGTCCCCACACCACGTCAAGGTCACAATCCACGAGGGGGAAAATATTATCATTTATATATATATATATATACAATTTTGAAAACTACGTTGATAGATAGAAATAAATAAATTAATAATACCATAAAAATACATATATACAATATGCTATATACAATTAAATTTTTTTCTAACCTATTACAATTTTAACAATACTTAAAATTTTAACTATACTTAAAAAAATTCCATCGTGGTGGCTATATGGTGTCTCATAAGTAATGGCAACAGCTTGTGGAATTCGAGAGTCTGAAAATATCCAATCAATTTATGTTATTTGTTTTGTTGTGGGAGAATCATTGATTGAAAAGAGGTTATAGGCATTCAAATGTTCCTCCAGAATATCAGTCCCTGTGGATCTGCAAATATTAAAATCTCCTAATATTACTATTTTAGTATTATCCATTCTACGCACTTTTTCCACATCAGCTTTCATTTAATTTCGAAATCTTGCAATAGGAAATCCGGACTCCTATAAACAATTATAAATGACGTGTCAAGATATTTAAATGCAATCGATTGGTACGTTGCGCTTGTGTTTGTGGACTTCTTTGTCTCAAACAGATATAGCATAATAAGTATTCCGTTCTTCCCAATACCATTCAAACGATTGCAATCTATTCTTCATATAATGTCGAAATCCCTTAAAGTGTACTCTTCTTGTGGAAGAGTCCAGGTTTCAACAAAACATAAAAAGTTGGCAAAACAAATAATGTTGTCGTTGGCAACATCTTCGCGATGAGCGCGAAGAGATTCCACGTTGTGGTAATATAAAGAGCTATCCTCATTTTCATTGACCAAAAATTCATAATGCGTAGTAAAAGCCTTTTCCCCTCTTAAACGTTCAAGTTCTACTTGGACATTTTAAGATGCACTGCGACTTTGCTGTAGGTTGCTACTTGGCTCTTATGGATGGTAATAGCCTCAGCAGGAACAACTGGAAATTGTTTTCGATAAATAGAAAAATGTCCCGAATTTCCGCATTGGAATACTCGGGCTGTTTTATAAATTGGAGTCCAGTCTGCGTGATCATTTCCTCGTAAACTTAATCCACAGTCCAGTAACTAAAAATGAGCTGTTAACCATACAGTTGTCCATTCGCATTAATTGACCAGTTGCCCCATTTACAAGTCCATCATTTGTGTCAATATTGACTGAAATATTGTAGAAACCAATCTGACCTTTTCCCACTCCGGCCCCTCCACCAACATATTCATAAAATATTTTTTTGGTTGCAACATTATGCATTACGTGGGCGTAATACTGGCGTTGCTTAAAGTTGAGAAACCGGGTAAGCGAGCAAAGGTTATCGTCGTTCGCCATTTGAATCATTTTTATCTTGGAGTACATTTACGTTTTGGCCGACGTCGGGTACTGTCAAAGCCCTGAACTCTTCATCAAGGTATTGAGAGGCATACTGCTCTTTATTGCGTTTAATAATTTCAAAATTATTTCTAAATGTTCTTTCATTGTCGTTTGAAATAAGTTCCGTCTCTTCACTTCTCCATGGGAAAAAGAGCATTACGTGCTCTCTAAAATAATCTGATGGAGAAGAGATTAAACTGAAGCGAACCCACCTAAGAATTAGGGCATGATTACGTCTTTTTACCCTACCAGTCCCATCCAGCACTTGGTAACTTTGTGCAGCAACGTTATTTTCTTCATCTGCATCATAGTCGATTGATTCGTCATATTCTTTGTTTGACTGTTCTGATCGTGCATTTAGCTTCCGCAATACATAACGATTCTAGTTGTTCATGTCTTTGCACGTATCGATCAAATAAATTTCGCTCAAAAATATCTGCTGAGTTTGCGGGAAGCTGTTCTAATTCTCTGTTCGATCGGACTATCCGGACCCCTTTATCTGGATGGCAAGTGTTAATAAAAACATTCCCTTCACTAGCCGCAGACAAGTGTAAACCTAAAATTTTGTATGCAGCTTCTTGGTCAGATATTTCTGTAGCGTTAATAAACTTGCTCCCTAAATGCTGCAATTTTATTTTGACGGAAACACTTCCATGGCTTATTTCTGTCATTGCTTCTCGAAGCAGTTGCGACAAGCCACGGTTGGATTTATTTATGTAGTTAATTATATAACTACAACAGGCGTAAGCATCTAGAATGAATTGAATATCCATGTTTGCTCTATGCAAGCCTAAAATATTTATACTGTAAGCACTTAGCAACCTCTCAGAAAATTGGCGACGAAGAAATACTTGGGGCTTTTTTAAGCTAGACCGAATGGCGAACTTGTAATTCTCATATGAAATTTCAAGATGGCTGAGAAAATATTCAAAACAAGGAAGAACGCTATAGTCGAGTACCTCGACTATCAGATACCCGTTACTCAGCTAAATAGAGATATGCAAGTAGCAAAGCGAGATTAAAATGCGCCACCGGCGGTATACAGATTTAAGCGTTATGGGCGTTAGAGTGGGCGTGGCAAATTTTTTTGGACCAGTCGATAGGTATTGACGAGACCAATACATTTCAGTTAAAATTTTTTATCTAGCATACAAATTGTGGGCGTCACAGGTTTTCGCGACTTCTGGGCGTTAGAGTGGGCGTGGCATATTCGCGTAACAAACTTGCGCTGCGTATAAGGCTACGGAATCTAAATCTGAAATCCCAATTCAATATCTTTGATAGTTTCCGAGATGTCCACGTTCGTATTTACGATTTTTTGAAGTTTGTGGGCGGTTTATGGGCTTTAGGGTGGGCGTGGCAAACTTTTGGGTCAACCGATAGGTACTGATGAGAACATTACATTTCAGTTAAAATTTTTATTCTAGCATCAAAACTGAAGGAGCCACAGTTTTGGGCGGTTTGTGGGCGTTAGAGTGGGCGTGGCACTCTACTGAAACAAACTTGCGCTGCGTAAGAAGCTCAGGAATCTGCACGGCAAATCTCAATGGTCTAGCTCCCATAGTTTCCGAGATCTCAGCGTTCATCCGGACAGACAGACGGACAGACGGGCATGGCTAGATCGACTCGGCTACTGATCCTGATCAAGAATATATATACTTTATGGGGTCGGAAACGCTTCCTTCTGCCTGCTACATACTTTCCGACGAATCTAGTATACCCTTTTACTCTACGAGTAACGGGTATAATTATTAAACATGGCCGATTCTTCTTCGGAAACAGACTTTAGGAGCTCTTTAACTTTTTTAAATATTTCTTTATATTCTCCAACTTTGATTCGTTTTCTTCAAATCGATACAAAACCAGAATTTTAGGCATTGGTGTGTATGGCATATTAAAACGTCAGAATTGTTGTCCTCGCAGTTCCCTTAAACATGAAGCGCTGTGCTTATGGCGCTGATATTGAATTACTTCATGAATTTCAGGATCGTTTCCGCTGGTAGTAATGAAACGATCAATAAAGCGGGTGACCTCTTCGGCGTTATCGGGTCCTTCTAGCTTTGGGGCACCAGAAAACCAATACATGCTATGAGAGTGCGGCGATCCTCTATGCTGGAACTCGATCCTCCAATAATAGAAGAGTCTTAACTCACCAAATATCTCGGAGCTTTTAAATAATTTAATTAATTGCCGGAACCTGTAGTCGAAGTACCGGGAGCACGTTACTGGGTCAGATCGAATTAATCTAGCTTATTCGGCGCATGAAAGGGCTGCTGCCTCTTCCTCAGTAATGTTTCTGCTATCCAATAAATGAGATAGAATAAGTAAGGGTTCGTTCCATTTAGATTCAGCAGCAGAGAGGGTTATGAAGAATGTAGGCAACCCAAATTGTCTTATCATGGCTAAAACTTTTTTGTTTCTGCCTCCCAGTGTGCTGGAGCTGAACGGAGGCCTTTTAGAATGTGAAATCCATCGTCTTGGTGTACAAGACTGGCAACAAATGAATTATCCCTCACATTTGCAGCAGATACTGCACTTGATTTTTTTCGTAGGGCAATGGAAATAGAACTTTGAATTCGTTGCATTTCATAAAATTTGTACATATAAAGGACTTTGGGCACTATTGCACAACGACGGTCGTAAAAGCGAATTTGCGATCTTGCTTTTTGTGCATAGGTCGAATTCCCCTTAAATATTTCGGAAGGAATAGTTGGGAAGGAAAGTTCTTCAGCGTCGTCGTCAAGGGTTAAATTTGTTGGAATGCGGCCTTCTCCGTGAGCCATAGCAATACGCTGAAGTCCAATATCATCGTTTTCTAATAGGGTTTCATAACCTCCGGGATTTAAATCAACGTCTTGCTCGTCACTTGATTGAGAATGAGAATGTTGACGAAGAAGCTCTTCTACGACTTCTCGATCAGATTCCTCTGCGATGAAAGGTATCTCTTTATCCCGTTTGATTGACCCAATCATCCTCAAATGAAATGTTGTGCTTTTTGTAGAGTTCAGTGTTAACCAAGTATCGCACAGCTTGAATAACCCGAGCGGGTTGAATAGTTTCCGTCATGAAATTATGGGAATATTCTAACTTTCTTTTTAAATTAACCTGGATTACATAAGTCGAATCAAAGGTGCGCGGAAGTACGCTTACAGTATCAGGTACTGAAATTGGAACATTGACTACAGCGCCTCTTATTCCGCATTGCCATTCATATCCAAGGGATATAATGCGCATGAAGGGAATTCGAGGAGAAATAAGGCGCTCCTCAAGACATGTCAAGTTTTTAAGGCATTCAGGTATCTCTGGAAAGGCGAAGCCATTAGAGAGACAAAGGGATGGTATCCTACCTTTGGAAACGCCTTGACGACATGTACTGCAAAATTGATATTTGCCGGACGGGCTCGTTAAATAAAAGGCATCGTATAGACTAAAGTTGGGGTATTTAGAAGAAATCGTACGTATGTTCAAACCACTTACCTGAGATGGAAACCACGTTCCTTCACAGCACGTACAAAACTTAGTTGGTCCGTCCTTAATGGTACGAAGATATTGTTCCCTTGCCGTAGATCGACTCATCCTTCGCTGGCGTTCCCGTTGATCCTCTCGTTCATCCTCCTAAAGTTGTGCTTTTGCAGCAATAGTCCGCTTTGACTGTCTGGAAGATTCCACCTGTCGATTTTGTGAACTCGACCTGTATGTGAGAAGTCGCTCGTCAGCCATTTCCTGAATTTGTTGTTCCCGAAATCTTTGCTGAAGTCTTGTGTTTCGATGATGCACTGTGTTGCTGCTTTGCTCCTGTGTCCTAGTGATAGGGTTGTTCCTAGTGATCCTATGAGCTGCTGCGTCCCGTAAACGCTCGAGTCCTCTATTTTCCTCGATCGATCTCCAGGTAGCATGATCAGCAGTGTTTCGCGACTGCTCTCGTCGTTGCACCTCGGAATCCGACCTGGCGCTTGCGTGCGCTACAGCGTCCTCGATTTTCCTCGATCGATCTCCACGTAGCATGGTCAGCAGTATTTTGCACCTGCTTTCATCGTCGCTCTTTGGAATTCGACCTGGCGCTTGCGTGCGCTGCAGCGTCCCGTGTGCGCTCGAGTCCTCGATTTTCCCGATCGATCTTCAGGTAGCATGATCAGCAGTGTTTCGCGACTGCTCTCGTCGTCCATCAACTACGCCACCGCCTAAACCTCCCCGTGCTACCCTTTTTCAATTGGACAGTGACAGGCAGCTAGCCGTTCGTTGTCCCACATAGGATCGACATAAGAAATGCAACATCAGCAGAAGGCAGGATGTTGCTAAACGACACCCACTCAGCAGAGCTCTAGAAAATACTTTGTTAGCATTTACACACCCACACAAACATAATTGTAAACACATAAAATTCTTTGGCGGAGGTTTGGTTTGAATCTCAAGCCACAATAAAGATTATTCCATTTGAAACAACCGAACAGAAGACTTCAAGTGTTTATTTAAAATCTTATCACCATCAGGAGCAGTAATTATAAGTTACTATAACTGGCGCAGCCGTACCTATCAGCCGGAAGGAAGAAAAAGGACAAACCATACCCGGAGAACTGAGAAGGACCGAAATGATAAAAACAATTATTTTTATAATTTATATGCAACAGTAAGTTTAAATAATGATGTGATGGAAGTGAGACGTGTGGTGTAAATAGAAAAAAAAGGGGTGCACATATATAATAACGATAAAATTTATAAAGGCATAAAATGAACAAAAATAAAAACATTGGCAAGAAAAAATTAATTGAAATAATGTGTTGACTGTGAAACGCAACCTGGCGACCCGCAACGTCATCGAACCATATAGTTCGACGGAGTGAGTTGTGAGTATGACGTTCGAAGGTTCGATGTTGGAAGCAAACGTCAAACATGCAGCTTGGGGAAAGAAACCCAGGTCGCTGGTTAAATGCTCTGCCTGTGTCAATTAATGAAAAAAAAATACAAATAAAATAAAATGAAGAATAAATTCATCGCGCTGGAATTCCAGTTAGCTCCAGCATTTGGTGAACCGCAAAGTTAAATAAACAACAAACCATAGCACATACAAGAAGAAATTGTTGCCATATCGGAAACCACTGCATCACCCAAGGGTGACGGTTAAGCAATAGTAATAGAAAAAAAAAGAAAACATAAAAATAATATATATATATGTTACAAAAATATGGGGGAACCCGATACCACTGCATCGCGCAAGGGTACAGAAGGGTATGTGAAGAAAAGTAACAAAAAACTCATACACAACACTTCCAACACAATACATTCTCAAGAAATAATAAAACAAATTGAACAAATGATAATAACAGAATTTTACAGATAAATGACACCGACACACACCTCACTTCTAAAGAAGAGGAACGATTAGGGAACAACACACACACCAGGAGAAAAGCTAAGGAAAAAAATACATAATAGAATAATAGTATACATATAAAATATATAATAAACTTTAAGGACTACGAAGGTTATATTGCACAGACTGAAAACGCGTTATTAGACATAGAAGAAAAGAGGGATTTTTAATGGGTTAGGAAGCATGATAAAAATAGTTTCGGGAAATATGGACGCGTATGATGAGGAGAAAATAGGAAATAGAATAAAAGAATTAAGAAACGAAACAAGGTTTGTTACAAAAGAAGCGGACGAGCAAAGAATCTTTTATCAGGAAACTTTGAGTAGGTTTACGAAAATTACTAAGCATATAAACAAGGAGCAGGAAGATATAAATTTGTTTATAAAAACTTATAAAAATAACGAGTTTAAGGAATTAATACAAGAGCACAATGCAATACATATGCTCCAGCATTTGAACAGGATTAGTTACAGTATTGATTTGTTAACAGTGCACTTGAACAATATAGCGGAGAGCATATTGTTAGCGAAACTTCGCATTGTGCCTAAATTCATTTTAGCAGAGACAGAATTAAATAGAATTATACAGTTTGTCGAGAGTCAAGGGCTCAAAATTGGTTCAAACGAAGAAGTATTTGAGCTAATAAATATACAGGCCCAAATAAATGAAACATACATAATATTTAGGGTAAGAGCTCAAATTTTTGAGCCAACTGTCTATCAAATATATCATGTTATACCAATTCCAATTAATGGGACACATTTATTAGTAATACCAAATTATGTAGCAATTAATAAGTATAAAATAAGCTTCTTTAACAACCAATGTTCAAAATTTCATGAAACTTTTATTTGCGAGAGCGAAGAGTTGGGTGTTGATATAAAGGGAAAGGAGTGTTTGAGGAAGATTTTAATGAACAAACCACCAATATGTGATTCAGTAAATCTAGGGGGGAGAGAAATGGTTTTGGCACCTGAGGGTGGAGACATATTCATTATACCCTTGCAGAGGGTATATTGATTTCAGTCAGAAGTTTGCAACGCAGTGAAGGAGACTTTTCCGACCCCATAAAGTATATATATTCTTGATCAGCATGACTAGACGAGTCGATCTAGCCATGTCCGTCTGTCCGCATATCCGTCTGTCCGTCCGTTTCTACGCAAACTAGTCTCTCAGTTTTAAAGCTATCGGTCTAAAACTTTCCCAAAAGTCTTATATCCTTTGCAGGTAGTATATAAGTCGAAACCAGCCGGATCGGACAACTATATCTTGTAGCTCCCATAGGAATAATCGGACGAAAAAATTTAAAAAAATTATATCTTTGGTGTTTTTTAGCATATAACCTCCTAAGCTTGGAAATAACATTTTTAAATTAATTTTGAATTTTGAATTAAATTTTATCGAAATCGGACGACTATATCATATAGCTGCCACAGGAACGATCGGAAAATTGGTGGAAAAATAACATGAAACAAATTATAGCTTCGGTGTTTTTTAACATATAACCTCCTACGCTTGGAAATAACATTTTTGAATTAGTTCTGAATTTTGAATTTAATTTTATCAAAATCGGACGACTATATCATATAGCTGCCATAGGAACGATCGGAAAATTGGTAGAAAATAATATTAAACAAATTATAGCTTCGGTGTTTTTTGACATATTATCTTATACCATTGGGAATATCATTTTTTGTGTTTTTAAATTTAATAATTATAGCTGCAAGGGTATATAAGCTTCGGCTTGCCGAAGCAAACTTTCTTTCTTGTTTTCAATGCCTTGGACTTACCTGTAAAAAACACGTGTGGAGAAGATATGACAGTATCGGGGGCGATAGCAATCAAATATGCAAACTGTTCGATCGAAATAAACGGCATAAAGTATGATGGCCAAGTTATGGAACATAAAGAGGACCATATAGTACTTACCACTACAATAAGTAAGCAGATACTTATAAATAACACCAAACAGGAGCTCAACCTAGAAGTTTTACATCTCGAAGATATGAGAAACCGCAAAAAAGTAGTGTACATAGGAAAAGTACAGGAAAGACATTTTTCCGTAATATACGGTATGTTGGTGCTTCTAACGATAACGGCACTGGCAATATGGAGAATTAGAAAAACAAAAACAATCTTCATCCCCAATGCTTTTCTGCACAATGTCGCTCTGGATATACCACAGATGTGGCCATCGCTCCATTCTCGGGGGGAGGAGTTACCATACCGGTACCATCAACTACACCACCGCCTAAACCTCCCCGTAAAAACACCGAGGCTATTATTTGTTTCATATTATTTTCCCACCAATTTTTAATTTATAAAAATTTTTTTCCGATTATTCCTATGGGAACTATAAGATATAGTTGTCCGATCCGACTGCAAAAGATATAAGACTTTTGGGAAAGTTTCTGCCCGATTGCTTTAAAACTGAGAGACTATTTTTTTTTTTTTTTTGTCAAACATATAGTCATATACCGAAACATCTGATTCGTGACAATGCCAACTTTATTATAATGTTTAAACAAGATGATTTAAATATGCGGCATATATATTAACACTTATATGAATTATGAAACATTTGTGAAAATTTGTCAATAATGTTGGGAGGACAAGCACGGATTCCTATTAATTACCAAGGATATCGAAATGGATAACGGAAGATACAGAAAATGATTTGATCAAGTTATTATGATTTAAGGAGTACGTTTGTGCCAAACCGAAGTAGACACTTCCGGGTCACACCGCGGGACAAGGGGGTAATGAGCACTTGTCGCTGGCTCGGGGACGCTTTGCTGGCAGGACGATCGCGTCGCGGCAATGGTAACGAAGGATACTGTGATGCCGGACCACAGGCGATGCGGAACTGCGCTGAGGTTGAGCTAACGTAGGTTAGCTGCTTGTGGAGATAGTGTATTACGAGCCCTATTCCCAGAGGTAGAAAGTAGAAACGCGGAGTTATGAGATGCGTTGATAACTGTTTTATTCTTCATTTGGAACATGTTTATATACTACTTGGAACACGGAAGTTTAGTGTAATGATTAGTGAAGTAAGCTATATTCTATAGTTGGTCAGGGAATTATGATTATGGTAGCAGTTTGCGTAGTTGGCTTTGCGTAGTTGGCTGACACTGCAAAATGTGCTGACTGCATTGGCCGGTCAGTGTGTCGTTGAGTCGGTGAGACGGTGAGGTAGTGAGACATATAATATGCTGATCAGCAATTCTCATATGCAGTGGGTGCTACTGAGCGCCTGGTACTGTTCCCAACTTGGCTACTGCTTGATTTGTTGGGTGTGGTCATGTTGAGTACCTTTGGGTACGAACATTCTCCCCCCCATTGAGGGGTACCCTCAATTAAGTCGTGATGTCGGTCAGCCCTTGACCGAATTGTATAGGAAGGACCTAACAAATCATTGACCAAGGTGGATCGTTCCTTCAACTGAGGTTCATGTTTGTGATTCAGGTCCTTCACATCTTCTTGATGCTGCTTAACACTCCCCTTTGCGATAAAATTGACATTACAGTGGGGACTGAAATTTTGCCCTCGTAGAACTTGATCATTTGGCACGTCTATGGTATGTGGACATTCTGCAAAAAAAACTAAGATATTCCTTGGTTAAGTTTAGAAATCTTGAACCAAAGTCAGCCTTCTTGTAGGTTTTAAATTGATGAGAAGTCGGTTCTATATTCATCGGATTTTTATCTTTTGTTGGCTCATAAGCAGCGTTCGGTCCTACAAAATCACCTCTGCCTTCTACCAGAATAGGGTTGATTTCCGTATCAGATGAGGTTTCTTTATTGGGATAACCTGTGATTACATAACCAAGCCTAGTGCCTTGTGCCAAAGGTTTATTAGGTTTTTAGTTATAGAAGTTCACCGGTTATTACACGAGAATACACCTCAACCTCTAAGGTTAGGTCAATGGGTCCAGGTTGCCGAAAGTCAGGATCTGCTAACGGCAGTCCCTCGGGAATATTAAGATCGGTATCAATCGGTACTGACGGTTGGTCTGTAATGACTGTTGGAATAATAAATACCTCTTTTAGTCTTTCAAACCCTTGTAGCGCTTGCTTTAGCAGAAGCGGCTCCATCTGTGTTTCATAGAGACACAGGGGTGGCGCCATCTAGCATTCGTGCGCAGAAATGTTCTGCAGCAGTTTTCGGAATGAGTGAGAGCAACAGGGGCAAATGTCAGGCTTTCTCAAATCTAGTTTGTCACCTCATACTCCGGGATTTGGGTTACCGCCTGAATTGTGGCGTCAAAGTCGGTCTTTTCCGTTTCGGCAGCCTAAGCAAGCAGAAGTTAAATTTTCTTTACAAGTGTAATCCGCAAAAGTTTAGCGCGAGTGACTTGATCAGCCTGTTCATATTGCCGAGCCACCGGAAGGGGAAGAGAAAAGGAAATATATATTCAGAAAATGAATTACGGATTGGGGTGAGTTCTAGCCGTGATCGCAAGGCTTGAGGTCGAGTAAGTAATGTTGAGCTTATTCGGCAGCTACCAGCCCTCCTCAAAAGGTTCCTGCGCGGCCGCTGTGTATTCGCTCAGATCGGACATGCTGCTCGAAAGCCTACGTCGAGGAGCGGAAAAGAGGCTTAGTTCCGGGCCCCGTCAGCAGCATTGCCTTTGAGGCGATAGGAGAAGTCCCGACCTACATCACCATTTTCATCTTCTAGCTTATAAATAAAAGCTTTTGCCTATGCATCGTTCGTCGTTTAAGCGAGAACCAAGGGCAGTATTTCGATCGCGCTGCAAGACGTTCGGTCCGACGCGGAACCGCGGCGGAGTTTTCCTTCAAGAGCCGTGAATTTGCACCGTAAAACGCCGGAAAACTAAAATAAAGTTCAAAGGGGGAAATCTAAAAAGTTAAGCCCTCCATCGGTTTTGTGACCCCGCCCGGGTGAAACAGTTTTGAGTGAAATTGCGATCCATTACGTTCTGACATAACCTCCAGAGAGAATGGAAATTTGTTAAAGACATGCAAATGAAAAAAGATTGTTATGCAACACGTTAGCTTAAGTGTAATGTTTAATATAAAGGGGTTTGTTTGTTGATTGATGGCGAAGCGATTTAAAATCGCGCAAGGAGGCAGAGTTTTATTTTTGTGCAGTGCATTCTGGTCGTGTAAATTAAATCATTTTGAGTTTATCATTATCCATATATTTTCCCGCAGCTAGCCACTAGCATCTTCGGTGAAAGCGCTTTCCTCGTTGGATGTTCCTGTGACCGGTGAGTGCCTAAATTTTTATATTTGAAAGAAAGAAAACAAACTCAAGGCGATGTAAAGAAAAGAGAAAGAAAAATGCTAAATTACACTTTACCCAATTGGCCTGCAGTCAGAAAAATCGTGATGACAAATCCTCTCCTTGCAATTTTTTATTGACAGGTTTATTTATTTGATTATTTGCTTCTTACCCCTTTGCATTATTAGCCAAATAAAGCCATAAAGTAAATTTAAATTGAATTTCCGCCGCATAATCACAATTTCATTTAAAATTAGGCCCATTTAATTAAATCGTATCATTATATATTCCTGCATGCTTAGATCTAAGATATGTATTCGCTTTGTTTACTCTTTTTAGCTGTTAATAAACTTTTGTAATCTGCTAAATTATCAATCTGTTGCCGCAGCTAGAATGATTCCTCGATAGGGTAGCTCGTATTGATGGGGTCGTTCGGACGTGTGGGAGAGAACGGCCAATGGTTGGGTGGGCATTATAGAACCTCGGAAACTTCTAACGAGGTGAATTTGAGACTCGGCTAGGGTATTAGGGGAATTTTAGACTTTCCTTTCGATTTTATATGTTGTTGGTCATTTCCGAATTCAGCTTGTCTAGCACGCGAAGTTAGATTTCAATTATCGTTAACAAATAGGCACTTCATGGGGTTAAGCATTTTTCATCCACTTCCACAGCCGACAAGCAGCCAGCCGAGTAGACCCGCGTGCGCTTGACCACCACGGTACCACCTCCGCCTGAAGTTAATTTGAATGTGGCGACTCGTTACATTTATAAATAATTAATTCCAATAATAATGATAATAAGTCTTGGCGCCCAACTTCAAGGGCCACATAAACATTATGTGACTCATATACACCAATAATTTCGATTGGGTTCAGTTTAATTAATTAATTCCGGTTTGGCCAAAAGTCAAGCGGCGGAATATTTAATCCACTTCTGGTACAGTCAGTAGGATTTTCTGTTTCAAGTTGCTGCTGATATTTAGAAAACCAACATATTGTTTGTTAGTTTTTTTTTAGTTGTCAAAGAATAGGAAGACGGAAGAACTAATTATCAGTAATTTGGTTAACTGACCACTTTGAGGAACTTAAGAAACGTTACAAACCAACTTTTGAATACCCTACAGCATAGCAACCCAAAGCGTTGGAGATCAAACGCATAGGACGTACATGGGGATTCACTTTCACAAGGAAACCCATGGCCACGGGTGATCTCTAAAGCGGAAGGTTGCAGAAAAAAACAAAGTTGGCCTAAACTATTGTTATTCATCCGCTTAGGATTACTGTGATTCTCTTATATGAAAGGAAGCGCAGGCCACGTATGATAGCAGGAGTCATATGCCCGACGGCAAACATAGAGAACATTGTCAGACGTTTGGAGAACAGCGTGGAGCTTATCGCTGGCCACAGCTGGCAATAGCACGTGTTTGTTATGCAAGTGCAATTGCAGCTGCATTGCATTGCGTTTTCTTTTCGTTTTCTTTTGCTCTTGCCGAAACTATGTCTCAAAAGGAAAGCGAGTTATTTTTGAGGGAATCAGACTATGCGTGCAGGCGTAATCATTTTATGAAATTTTGTAGAAGATTTTATTTGGTGCCGATATATATCTATCTTATTTATACAATTTAATTGTTGTTTATTTTAAATTTTATGTTTGTAAATTTTTTTTTAAGTTTAAAATTTACGATTTAAAACCTTTTGGTTACATTTTCTCAAATCGGCGAGCCGACGTATACACGTCAGCCGCTGGGGTCAAATACAAAATTCTATTTTAGGCAGCGAGATTTCTCTCGGTCTACGCTACGACCAGCCGAGCTTAATTAGGTTTGATCGCATGTTTGTGAAACTTGTAGGAGTTCTGATTAGCAGATCAGTAGAAAGAGTTGTCGCAATACAAGGGAGTTCAACGATTGAACAGCTGATCGCAAGCAAGGTCGTTAACCCCAAACAGAAAGGGAAAGCTTAGGAGCTTTACACTCTCTGGCATTATTATCAGCTGACAATTCCCAAAGACATTGGTTTTATAAATCGGTCTCGGGCTTAGGTACAGCTGAAAGTTCATAGAGATATTGATTCTATAAGTTAATCTGAGTTAATCTTTTATCCTTTTTTTATATTTATGTAATTCTAATTACTATATTATTATTATTTTTACATTATTGTTTCATTTGTCGAGTTCCAAATTAGGAACTATTGTATCGTAAAATTATCGTATTATTTCAAAGAGTTAGACCGCTTTCAGCAGTGGGTTCGGACTTAGGACAGAGGCCTGATAAAGTTGGCCATATTATTAATGGATGGAAGGTGAGATTTAATAGTCACGATGGGTTAAGCGTTGATAACTTCATATATAGAGTAGAGGCGATGACTCACCAAACTCTAGAGGGAAATTTTTCGGTGTTGTGCAGCAATGCTAGTATATTGTTCGACGGAAAGGCACGGGAGTTCTATTGGAGGTATCACAAATCTTCGAGGAATTTAGGGTGGATCTCTTTGTGTGAAGCTTTACGCAAGCAGTTTAGACATACTCGAACCGATGTAGACTTCAGAGAAGCGATCCGAGATCGAAAACAACAGGAAAGAGAAAATTTCGATAGCTTTTATGATGCGGTTGTTCAGATAGCTGATTGTCTAGAGGTACCTATGCCGGAGAAGGACTTGGTAGAGACGCTTCGCAGGAATCTCAGGCCAGAGATTAGGCATGAACTACTGAACGTGAACGTAGATTCCATAGCAAAACTTCGGGATATTTGTCGACGCAGAGAGAGCTTTCTCGAGGATGTGAGGCGAAGTTATGGTTACCAGAAACCCACACCATTCCGTCGGCAGGTATCAGAGTTGGTGCAGGAGAGCCTTGGGGAGGACGCAACAGAGTTTTCCAATGGCGAATTAACAGTCGAGGTCGAAGCCCTAGCATTAGTTTGTTGGAATTGCAGGAGAGAAGGCCACCGTTATGTCGATTGTGGCGAAAAGAAGAAAATCTTTTGTTATGGTAGTGGTCTTCCGAATATTTATAAGCCGTCATGCTCTAAATGTCAAAAAAACGGGATGACGAGCACACGGCCACGTCAACAGTCGTGTGTTCCTCGCCAAAAGTCGACAATTTCCGAGATAACTCAATAACCAACAAAAATTCATCGACACTAGCTAAGACAAACGAATGCGAAGCAGTTGTTAAACCCATTCGGTTCTGGCCACAGCTCGTACAGGAAAGGCAGACTAGTATGGATCCAGGTCAAAGAAAGCGCTGTTCCAGAAATGTAAACAGAATTAGAACATTTTGGCAAGCAACCAAAACAATAGAAGACATAAGAACTACGATAAGCGGCCGTATGCGGAAGTTCGTTTGTTGGGTCAGTGGGTGTTAGGTCTCTTAGACACGGGAGCTGCGATAAGTGCCATACGAGGAAAATTGGCCGAACAGGTTATTAGAAACCGGATAAGGTTTAAAAAGGTTCTGGGATCTGCTAGTACTGCAGATGGTAGGAAGCAGGACGTGGTTGGCCGTTTAAAGACAATAGTCCAATATGATGACGTTGTCAAGGAGTTGGATCTACACATAATCCCATCTCTTAGTCAGGAGCTGTATTTAGGTATCGATTTTTGGAAGGCTTTCAACCTCCTGCCAGCCGATATGAATATAGTTGAACTAGCAGATAATTCTCATGCCTTGTCTGACCAGCAGAGCAATGAGTTGAAGGCAGTGATCAACAAATTTCCGTCCTTCGCAATCTCTGGCTTGGGAAAGACGAGCCTCATATCGCATTCGATCGACATTGGCGATGCTAGGCCGGTCAAGCAGCGGCATTTCCCTGAATCTCCAGCGGTGGAAAAACTCTTATACGCTGAGGTTGATAAAATGCTCAAGCTTGGGGTCATCGAAGAGTCAGATAGTGCGTGGTCATCGCCGGTGGTACTAGTTCAGAAACCAGGAAAGGTACGGCTATGTGTGGATAGCAGGAAAGTGAACATGGTCACCACAAAAGATGCTTACCCTTTCCCACAGATAGATGGCATTTTAAGTAGATTACCTAAGGCAAATTTAATATCCAGTCTGGATCTGAAGGATGCCTATTGGCAGATACCTTTGGATCCCGCTTTGCGTGATAAAACTGCATTCACGATACCGGGGAAACCCCTCTATCAGTACAAGGTTATGCCATTTGGCTTGACCAACGCTTCGCAGACCATGACAAGACTCATGGATAAGGTGATACCTGCTCATCTCAGAAACGCAGTCTTCGTCTATTTGGACGATTTGCTTATTGTGTCCGATAGTTTGGAGGAGCATTTGAAAGTGTTAAGTGAAGTGGCAGGATGCATTAAATCAGCGGGTCTAACTCTGAATGTTGGGCATATTGTAGGTGAAGGTATTGTACGTACTGACCCAGAGAAAATAGCTGCTATGACGGAATTTCCATTGCCCAAGTCGTTAAAAGCTCTTAGAAGGTTTTTGGGAATGGTGGGATGGTATCGAAAGCTTGTGAACAATTTCGCTGCGGTTTCAGCACCCCTTACTGACCTATTGAAGCCGAAGAGGAAGTTTTCGATGACACCAAAGGACAGCAGGCTTTCGAAAAATTGAGAGAGATGTTGAGTTTAGCTCCAGTATTGCGCAGCCCGGATTTCAGCCAACCTTTTTACATCCATTGCGAAGCGAGCAAGACAGGTGTGGGCGGTGTTCTAGTACAGAAATCCGAGAATGGAGACGAATTCCCCATAGCCTTTGTGTCTAAAAAGCTGAATAAGTCGCAGAAAAATTATTCGGTGACTGAGCAGGAGTGTCTAGCTTATATGCGTTAAACGTTTCCGAGCATACGTAGAGGGCCATGAGTTCACCATAGTTACTGACCACACATCTTTGAAGTGGACACATCTGCACTCTCGGTTAGCACGATGGGCGTTAAAGTTGCAGGCTTTTAACTTCAAAATTGAACACCGAAGCGGTAAGCTCAATGTCGTCCCGGACGCTTTGTCGAGGGTAAATGAGGAAGAGGTAGCAGCATTAGACGCTAGTCACGGATTACTGGTGGACTTGGATTCGCCGCATTTTAAGGATGCAGATTACTTAGAGCTGATTTTGAGAGTAGAGGCCAACGCTGACAAGCTTCCGGATCTAAAAGTATCAGACGGTCTAGTGTATCGGAGAGGGGAACACACTTCAGGAGAAGCTATGATTTGTGGGTACCTCAAGGTTTGGTTCCAGATGCTTTAAAGAAGGCTCATAATGACCCCTTGGCATCTCATGGGGGTTTTCACAAAACGCTAGAGAGATTGAGGCGATATTATTATTGGCCAGGGCTGGTAAGGGACGTCAAACAGTACATTGAAGGGTGCATCACTTGCAAAACGACAAAGGCACCGAATAAGACATTACGTCCACCTATGGGTGCGCAGCCAAAATCTAGTAGACCTTTCCAGAAGTTGTACGTGGATTTTCTAGGGTCCTGCCCTCGCTCAAGGAGTAACAATATCGGAATTTTCATAGTTTTGGATCATTATAGCAAGTTCGTGTTCCTAAAAGCCGTGAAGAAGTTGACAGCCGATGTGGTGGTAAAGTATTTGCAGCAAGACCTTTTCCATACTTTTGGGGTCCCTGAGACCATTGTGTCCGACAACGGGTCGCAATTCAAGTCTGAAGCGTTTCAGAAGCTGCTTTAGAATACCGAATTTCTCACACCCTTACGGCGGTATTCTCACAGCAAGCGAATGCTTCAGAACGGGTTAATCGATCTGTCATTTCAACCATCAGGTCATATGTGCGGAGCGATCAGAAAGACTGGGATGAACAACTTAGCAGTATCTGCTGTGCGCTCAGATCGGCGATCCATTCCAGCCTGGGGACAA
Source organism: Drosophila suzukii (assembly GCF_043229965.1). Lineage (NCBI taxonomy): Eukaryota > Metazoa > Arthropoda > Insecta > Diptera > Drosophilidae > Drosophila > Drosophila suzukii. Next base: position 1,883,197 of record NW_027255939.1, on the reverse strand, counting down.
CTCCATACTATATGGTGTGTGGCCAGCACTTCATTGCGTCAGGGGCAACCTTTAAATAGCTGAGGGCCTTGAACTTACTAGAGGACAGGACCATGGCGTCTTCGCGGAAGGATTCATTTGAGTTGGTACGCAATAAGGCGTTGGAAGTGATGAAAAAGCAGTACGAGAAAAATGAACGACAGTATAATCTGCGCTCGAGGCCGGTATCCTATGAAGAGGGCCAGGAAATGTTCAGGAGGAATTTCAAGCAAAGCAATTTCCAGGCCGGCTACAACGCCAAATTGGGACCAGCATTTATTAAAGCTTGAGTCAAAAAGAAAATCGGGCAGGCCTATTACGATCTAGAGGATTTGCAGGGCAGATACATAGGAAGATATCATGCGAAGGACATGAAACAATAGCGTATCCACAGCAATCGCTGGTAGGCTCATCCTTGGGAATCTGACTCCCAAGTATAGGGGGGGGGGGGGGGGGGGGGGGGGGGGGGGGGGCATTTTTGTAGCGCTTGCTTTAGCAGAAGCGGCTCCATCTGTGTTTCATAGAGACACAGGGGTGGTGCCATCTAGCAGGGGCAAATGTCAGGCTTTCTCAAATCTAGTTTTTCACCTCATACTCCGGGATTTGGGTTACCGCCCTAAAAGCTTTTGCTTGGGCATCGTTCGTCGTTTTAGCAAGAGCCAAGGGGAGTATTTCGATCGCGCTGCAAGACGTTCGGTCCGTCGCGGAACCGCGGCGGAGTTTTCCTTCAAGAGCCGTGAATTTGCACCGTAAAATGCCGGAAAACTAAAATAAAGTTCAAAGGGGGAAATCTAAAAAGTAGCCCTCCATCGGTTTTGTGACCCCGCCTGGGTGAAACAGTTTTGAGTGAATTTGCGATCCATTACATTCTGACATAGCCTCCAGAGAGAATGGAAATTTGTTAAAGACATGCAAATGAAAAAAGATTGTTATGCAACACGTTAGCTTAAGTGTAATGTTTAATATAAAGGGCTTTGTTTGTTGATTGATGGCGAAGCGATCTAAAATCGCGCAAGGAGGCAGAGTTTTATTTTTGTGCAGTGCATTCTGGTCGTGTAAATTAAATCATTTTGAGTTTATCATTATCCATATATTTTCCCGCAGCTAGCCACTAGCATCTTCGGTGAAAGCGCTTTCCTCGTTGGATGTTCCTGTGACCGGTGAGTGCCTAAATTTTTATATTTGAAAGAACAGAAAACAAACTCAAGGCGATGTAAAGAGAAGAGAAATAAAAATGCTAAATTACACTTTACCCAATTGGCCTGCAGTCAGAAAAATCGTGATGACAAATCCTCTCCTTGCAATTTTTTATTGACAGGTTTATTTATTTGATTATTTGCTTCTTACCCCTTTGCATTATTAGCCAAATAAAGTCATAAAGTAAATTTAAATTGAATTTCCGCCGCATAATCACAATTTCATTTAAAATTATGCCCATTTAATTAAATCGTATCATTATATATTCCTGCATGCTTAGATCTAAGATATGTATTCGCTTTGTTTACTCTTTTTAGCTGTTAATAAACTTTTGTAATCTGCTAAATTATCAATCTGTTGCCGCAGCTAGAATGATTCCTCGATAGGGTAGCTCGTATTGATGGGGTCGTTCGGACGTGTGGGAGAGAACGGCCAATGGTTGGGTGGGCATTATAGAACCTCGGAAACTTCTAACGAGGTGAATTTGAGACTCGGCTAGGGTATTAGGGGAATTTTAGACTTTCCTTTCGATTTTATATGTTGTTGGTCATTTCCGAATTCAGCTTGTCTAGCACGCGAAGTTAGATTTCAATTATCGTTAAGAAATAGGCACTTCATGGGGTTAAGCATTTTTCATCCACTTCCACAGCCGACAAGCAGCCAGCCGAGTAGACCCGCGTGCGCTTGACCACCACGGTAACACCTCCGCCTGAAGTTAATTTGAATGTGGCGACTCGTTACACCCTGATGTAACTGATGAGAGCTTTAGTGTTGATCTAATTGCTATTGATATTTTTCCTCCGATTCCAGATATTTCAATCGGTGACCTTTCCTTAAGAGATAGCAGATCTGCCTTTCTCCTTGAGATAAGATTCACCTGCGATCCACCATCTATTACAGCGCGACATGTTTGTAATTGACCGTTTGGCCCTTGTAATGATACCTTGGCGGTCGCGAGCAGAGTATATCCCCCTACGTCGTCGTAGCCTGCAATGGTTACTGCGCCGGCCACTGGATTGCTAGTCGGTCCTTTGTGTAACAGTGGATGATGCCGTTGCTGGCAGACTCGACAAGTGGTCGGTGATCCACAGTTTTTAACCTTATGAGCTGTAGACAAACAATATGTGCATGCTCCTACTTGAATAATGGCTTGGCGCCGTGTTTTGGGGTCCATTTCCTGGAAACGGCTACATGCTCTAAGATTATGTGGTCCTAGGTGACAAATCTAACAGCTCTCTTCGTTGTGATGGCGTAGTGTTGCTGTAGGTTGAGCGCTTATCGTCTCTAGCGCGCCGTTCAATAAACGTCAGTACACTCCTTAACGTTGGAATTTCCGTTGGTTCATCCGCTGAATTTTCCAGAGCAGCTAGAGACTGCTGGTCTAGTTTTCTTCTGATAATAAAACACAGGAGTGGATCCCAGGATTTTGAGCTCACATCGAGGTTTTTAAGAGTACTCATTGAGTTTTTGATAGTGTCATGTACGGCCCTTAGTTGGCGCGAGCAACCGTCTATAGGCTTATGGTCAATCATTTTTGCTATGGCGGCGAATACTAGCATTTTTCCATTTTGGTACCTGGCCTTCAAACGCAACCAGGTGTCGTCATAGCCACCCTGTGAGAAGGCTGTGTCTGTCAAAACGTTCCTCGCTTCATCACGAAGCGAACTCTGTAGAAAATGTAGTTTTTGACTGGCCGAATATGGTTTATTATGTACCAATTCCATAGGTGTGCTGTCCAATTCGTCGTGGGCTTGCCTCAGTAACGCCCAATGGAGATCCAGGTGCCTGTGTAGGGCTGGGGTGACGGTTGGGGCGTTCGAGGCTAATGTTAATGATGACTCCAATTCGTTGCATCTTCTCTGCAACTGTCGGATCACCGTGTCAATTGCGGAATCTCCTTTGACTTGATCTCTTGTTGTGATCTTGATGTTGGCCGACGTTCGTCTCGGGGCCTTCGGAATCCCGCTTCCAGTTGGCATGTTGTCCAGAGAGATATTCTGATATTTTTCGACCAGCTCCTTAAGTGCTACTAATCGTGAAGAGTACTCACTTCCAGTGGGTAATGCCGCTCGCTGGACTTCTTCATCTAGGTCGCAAAACTGCTGCCAGAGATCGTTTAACTGATTTAGCATACCAGAATCCTTGCCTTAATTTTTAACGAGCTGTTGGATTTTCCCTTGCAGCTCGTTTTGGGTGTCTAGTAATCGATTGTGTAAATCGATTCTTGTGTGACTTGTTTCCTCAATGAATGAAGTAGACATATTGTGTGTCTTGGAAACAAAGAATCTTGTGAAGCTGGATGAAGCTGAGTATCTTGTGAAGCTGGATAAAGCTGACGTCCCTGTGACGCTGGAAGACGAAGCGTATCCTGTGAAGCTGGATGAAGCTGAAGTTCCTGTGACGCTGGAAGAAGAAGCGTATCCTGTGAAGCTGGATAAAGCTGAAGTTCCTGTGACGCTGGAAGAAGAAGCGTATCCTGTGAAGCTGGATAAAGCTGAAGTTCCTGTGACGCTGGTAGAAGAAGCGAATCCTGTGAAGCTGGACTAAGCTGAAGTTCCTGTGACGCTGGGAGAAGAAGCGTATCCTGTGAAGCTGGATTAAGCTGAAGTTCCTGTGGCGCTGGAAGAAGAAGCGTATCCTGTGAAGCTGGATGAAGCTGAGTTCCTGTGCCGCTGGAAGAAGAAGCGTATCCTGTGAAGCTGGATTAAGCTGAAGTTCCTGTGACGCTGGAAGAAGAAGCGTATCCTGTGAAGCTGGATTAAGCTGAAGTTCCTGTGACGCTTGAAGAAGAAGCGTATCCTATGAAGCTGGATGAAGCAGAAGTTCCTGTGACGCTTGAAGAAGAAGCGTATCCTATGAAGCTGGATTAAGCTGAAGTTCCTGTGACGCTGGAAGAAGAAGCGTATCCTATGAAGCTGGATGAAGCAGAAGTTCCTGTGACGCTTGAAGAAGAAGCGTATCCTGTGAAGCTGGATTAAGCTGAAGTTCCTGTGACGCTGGAAGAAGAAGCGTATCCTGTGAAGCTGGATTAAGCTGAAGTTCCTGTGAAGCTGGAAAAAGAAGCGTATCGTGTGAAGCTGGATGAAGCTGAGTTCCTGTGACGCTGGAAGAAGAAGCGTATCCTGTGAAGTTGGATTAAGCTGAAGTTCCTATGACGCTGGAAGAAGAAGCGTATCCTGTGAAGCTGGATTAAGCTGAAGTTCCTGTGACGCTGGAAGAAGAAGCGAATCCTGTGAAGCTGGATGAAGCTGAAGTTCCTTTGACGCTGGAAGAAGAACCGAATCCTGTGAAGCTGGATGAAGCTGAAGTTCTTGTGACGCTGGAAGAGGCGTATCCTGTGAAGCTGGATAAAGCTGTGAGTCCTTTAGTGGGAAGGGGGTTGCTTGAGTGTGATCCTTTGTTGTTAAAGGATCACGTCGGGGTCACCAATGTTTGTGCCTAACCGAAGTAGATACTTCCGGGTCACGCCGCGGGACAAGGGGGTAATGAGCACTTGTCGCTGGCACGGAGACGCTTTGCTGGCAGGACGATCGCGTCGCGGCAATGGTAACGAAGGTTACTGCAATGCCGGACCACAGGCGATGCGGAACTGCGCTGAGGTTGAGCTAACGTAGGTTAGCTGCTTGTGGAGATAGTGTATTACGAACCATATTCCCAGAGGTAGGAAGTAGAACCGCGGAGTTATGAGATGCGTTGATAACTGTTTTATTCTTCATTTGGAACATGTTTATATACTACTTCGAACACGGAAGTTTAGTGTAATGATTAGTGAAGTAAGCTATATTCTTAAGTTGGTCAGGGAATTGTGATTATGGTAGCAGTTTGCGTAGTTGGCTTTGCGTAGTTGGTTGACACTGCAAAATTTGCTGACTGCATTGGCCGGTCAGTGTGCCGTTGAGTCGGTGAGACGGTGAGTTAGTGAGACATATAATATGCTGATCAGCAATTCTCATATGCAGTGGGTGCTACTGAGCGCCTGGTACGGTTCCCAACTTGGCTACTGCTTGATTTGTTGGGTGTGGTCATGTTGAGTACCTTTGGGTACGAACAGAGTAATTTCAATATAAATCTGGGTTAGATACTTACAGTCCCACAGTTTATCAAGAGATTTTAATATGTCTTGATCACTTGCATTATCCTTGAATGGAAATAGTTCCATTATAAATACAAACGTTTTTTTCACCTATCGAATTGAATGGTCGATATGAGTGCGCTCTTATCGATTCAAATATGTATAATTTGATTCCAAATATTGATGAAAAAAATAATCTCTTTCACATCGGTGACAATGTTATTACAATTCATACTGGATCGTATGAATTGAATGATATCACCGATTTAATTTACAATAAACTAAAAGACTATAACCTTAAAAAAACATTTAAAATTTTAACTGCCATGCGATAGTTAGTTTACTTTAATAAGGAAAGATCGTAACATACGTTACATGAGTTTGGCATTATTGTTCCGCCTGGGTATAAAATGACAGTGAAACCACACTATCTATACGCATATTTGATAAAAAAGGTGATTTGGTGAATTTACGTGGTGAAAACGTTTCGATTCGCATGATTCGATTATAATAAAAGACGTATCTTAAGTCCTCAGCTAAGCATTACTAATTTTAATGCTATAGAAAGAGGATCAACACTAAAAAGAAGCTCACTTACTTTGAAAAGTAAACTATTTTTAAAGTCGTTAGGATTGAAGACTCGAGGATAACATAAAAGGTTGAAAGGAAAAAAATGAACGAAATTTTAAATGTTCGAGAAAAGGTTTACTCAAATGAGAGTATTTCGAAGAAAGAGTTTCATACTTATCGTATAATCAAACATGTTAACCAAACGATGAAATTCGAATTACTATCCAAAATCAAGACTTGTACGTGCTTCCTCACGAAAGTTACCTTAATTCACCGAATGGACCTACAACTGATAATGTTACCACTTTTTTTAAAAATAATTGTAAGGCTTACTTTTGGATGAAATGAAGTACGAAGTAAATGGATGTGAGATTGATAAAACATGATTTTTCGGTACGACTACTGCCCTAAAAAATGTTATATCTCTGGATAATCTTCAAATTCAAAATCTATTAAGTTCTGGATACAGCAGTGGAGACGAAATTTCTACGGGACCCAACTTCAACTTTGCTGTACCATTAAAAAATTTCTTGGGATTTGCTGGGGATTATAAAAAAGTTTTGTTTAATTGTAAACACGAACTAGTGTTGATGCTAACTAAGAATCTTGGACATCTTCAGACACATCGTCTGAACAAACCAGACATTTTTTTTTTAATGATTTGCTATTTATTTTTTGAATCTTCTCCCTTTGGATACTAACAATAAGTATATCAAATCTTAAACTAGTTAATCTAACTAACAGTCATATGACTGATATTGTGTTAAAGGGGGCCCGAAAGTTATTGCTGGCCTGGCAGGTCGTTGCATTGTAGACGGGATCGACTGGATACCTAAGTCAAGCCTCATGCGAGGCGCTTTTTGTTTGTCTATTTCATCTTTTAAGGTAAGAATGTCTAGGTCCCTGTGGATGTTTTGGTTACGACTATACCATGGTGCCCCAGTGATAGTTTGCAGGATTTTCGATTGAACGCGCTGTATAATGTCTATGTTGCTGCTGCTGGCGTTTCCCCATAGCTGGGAGCTATATGTCCAGATGGGCTTAAGAGTGGAGTTGTAGAGCAAAACTTTGTAGTCTAGACGCAGGGGCGAACGAGCGTTAAGAATCCAGTGGAAGCTGCTGGCTTCTAGTTTTTGATGTACTTTCTTGCGTTCGATGTGTCTTCTCCAGGTTAGTCGTGTGTCAAGGTGGACGCCGAGATACGTTACTTCGTTGACTTGGGGAATCTGCGTATTATTCGTTGATAGTGGGCATGTTTGCCTGTTGAGAGTAAACGTTATGTGTTTACATTTTTGTTCATTTATTTCAATCCGCCAATCAGATAGCCACCTCTCTACTAAGGGCGGTGGTTTCCAAGCTGTGTTGTGGCTCGGCCTGGGCACCTCGAGCGACTTAAAATTGCGCTGTCGTCAGCGAACGTAGATGTTGTTAGCTGCTCGTTCGTGGGAATATCTGCTGTGTATAGGAGGAAGAGAGTAGGCCCTAGCGCGCTTCCTTGTGGGACTTCTGCTTTGATAATGTAGTCGTCGGATGTTGTTGTGTTGCACCTTACTGCGAAGGTTCTGTTGTATAGATACGACTCAAGAAGCTTGTGAGTGTAATTAGGCAAGTCTGTTTTGATTTTTTCCATGAGGCCATCTAGCCATACTCGATCGAAGGCTTGAGATACATCGAGGAATATTGCGCTGCAGTTTTCCCGATGCTCAAAGGCTGTGCTTATTTTGTGTGCTCCTAGATATGGTATTATGCGAGTCTTGCCTTTGAGCTCGATTTAGTGTGCGAGTGGCTTCCTTAAGACGTTGTTTTGATGACGTCGATCTGTTGGTTTGCCAGGCTCGTCGCAGCGCCTCTTTTCTAGGAGTAGCCGTTCAATTTGCAGATTTGTTTTAGAGTGGTTGGTTTGCACGTCCCTGCCTTGTGGTGTTGAGATAGTGGCTGCCTCCACGAATACTTCTTCAAAAGCATCGGTTGAGCAGTCGATGTCCGCTTCGATGTTGAAGTGAGGGGTTAATTTGATAAACTTATACTTACATACTTCTTATATTTTAACCAGTTTGTTCTGTGCGACGTCAGCCTGAGTGGGAGATCTGTAGTTTTTGTGCTTTGAAGAAGAGTTATTCGCACTGGGGAATGGTCTGACGACAGGTCCGCAAGCGTTTTGGCGCTTATTATATTGCGGGGAATGTTTTTGTCACCGCAAAGTTTATTAGGTCTGGAACTTTCCTGCCATGGGAAACATAATCTAATTTATTGTTTGGTTTTATGATTGCATTCCTTCCTTTGGGAGTCACAAGGCGTGATCTCCAGTGCGTGTGTTTGGCATTATAGTCCCCTGCAACTATAAAGCGATCTCCAAGCAAGTTGTAAAAGTCCATGAATTGTCCTTCAGAAATTATAAGGAGAGGCAGGCAGTAAACAGCCGCTATGGTGAGGTTTCCGTTGCCTGACTGCACTTTAATAGACGTGGCTTGCATGTAATTAGTTGCAAACCTTTGGTGAAAGTGGTGCTTGATGCGTTCTGATTAGGATTCCGGTTCCACCGTGGGCTTTACCATCTGGATGGTAACTGTGTTACTTCAAGGTTGTGCCGTGAAACGCCATTGGCGTTCCACATTGTTATTCGTAGATCGGCAAATCTGTAATCTGCAAGTAGCTGTAACACCATGTTTTGGTTTTGAACCAGTGTTTGCATGGTCATTTTCATGAATGACATGAATTCCATCATACTTTGTTGCATGGTGACCATCATAGATTCTAGAGTGCTTTGTGACTGTACTTGGACTGAACTTGAGCGTTTTGTTGACTCCACGCTGTCGGAGTAGGGGTAGCCGTAGGTAAGCATGGTGAGCAAGATCGCGCTCTTTGGCTATCGACCGGCAGTAGGGTTGTTTTTTGCACTTCACTATCACGCGTTGAGACATACGAAAAGTAACCGTCTCTTCGGCTCGCGGAGCTTAGTCGCTCCTTATTTTTTTCGTAGCTCATTGAGCTATTATTAGCGAGACACTTATTTATTATTATAAGATAAAACAATTATGTGCTAGTTTAAGTCAGCACACCGAATTTGTGAGTTGAAACCAAAATTTTTTTTGGGTTTTAGCGTCTTTTCGCTTATTTTAAATCAACCAGTATAGTTTTTGTGTTTTGTTTAAATTTAATTTATCAACTTTCTTGCACTTTTCGCCGAGCTCGCACGAGACACGTCCACTCTCTTCAGCTGTCGCGAACGAAACAACCTATTAAACTGGAAATGACGAATATAACCTGGAAAATTCCCCATGTAACTCCGAGCGATTTTGCAAAATTTAAGATGTACGATATTATTAAAAGTGGTGTACACCTAATAATCGCATTTCAGAGTTGGGAATTATATGTTTACCCCAAATTGGGGTATAGGAGTCAACACAGCTGGAATATGAAATTGTCGGCTAATCTTATCACAAATAATTTATCAAACTTGAAAGTTCACTTGAATTCTGAGTCATATTCATATGTTTATCTGAATGTCGATTTTAGCAAGAATCAATATGCTCACCTACATGAAATGTATACAAGAATTCAATCTAGTTAGTAGAATCGTGAATCACAACCATTTTTGACCCCAAATGAACTTACATTGAAGGCCCCTATTATTGTGGTTGGTCCTTCATATCAAAACGAATAAGTGAAAACTGAACCTATCGATGTGAGAATTTCAATAGAACTGAAGACACAAAGTCATGAAAATACCCAAGCTTATTGTCTCCTCATACATGACCGTTTAGTTGAATATAGCCCATTAAACGGACTAGTACAACGAGTTGTTTAACATTAGAAAAATGTTGAAAGACACTGTTACGATTAATGTTCAAGGTTTCTTTGATAATAATAATAATTTTATTCTAAAATAAATTGGAATTTAATTTAAAAAAGATCCAAACTTAAATAATAGTTATACCCGTTACTCGTAGAGTAGAGTACTAGATGTTTACGTCAAAAGGGCGTTTAATTCCAGGAGGCAGTGTCGAGCGGCAGTTTTATCCAGATGTCTACATCTCGCGCGCTCGCACTGCCGTCCGCTCTCCCTCTCCATCTCTCCCCTAAGTCTCCGCTATGCTCTGGAGCGCTTAAGTTAAGTTAGGCTTAAGCAGTTCTTATTTCAAAGTGTACTAATAAACACCTACGCACGTCGCGTAAAACCCAAAAGTACTCCCGTGTTTTTTGCGTACCATTTGATCTTGGGGCTTCAACTATTTCCAACGATCAAGCCACCCCGCCCCAACACTAGATTCGTCGGAAAGTATGTAACAGGCAGAAGGAAGCGTTTCCGACCCCATACAGTATATATATTCTTGATCAGGATCACTAGGCGAGTCGATCTAGCCATGTCCGTCTGTCCGATTGAGCGCTGAGATTTCGGAAACTATAGAACAGAAACAGTTTTCCACAAACTCGAAAGTATCTAAGGAGAATTACAAGCGGAAAAAAAATTATTTGTAAAGGTGTGAAAAAGAAGCGATTTCTACAGACGTTTTTTGGCAGTCGTCAGCTCATTAATATCGAGGAAATGGACTGTAAAATTGCTGTGACGGAGAATGGCAAATATTTCCTTGGCTGAGATATGTCGGCTACTTGCGAGTTGCTGCGCTGTCATGATTTAAACCCCTATTATGGGACGTGTTAGAGCTACCAGTCAGCCGTGAGGTCGTTGGCCCATGATCTTGTCAATGAGAGTGCGCCTTCAGGCTTGTGCATGTTTCCCATTCATTGCGGTCAGGTAATGGACAGGTGCGTATGTTCGGGTAGCTCTTGCTTGAATTCCTTTTATGACATCTTTATGACCCATTTGTGGAAAGGAGAGAATCTTAGACAATTTACCAGTTAAACGTTCTGTGGCGGAAACAAAAATGTGTGTTTGAAAATATTCCACATCTGAGAATCATTTACTTGTGAGATTTATTTAATTTGGTTTCTTTTGATTTCTTAATTAGTTTTATAATCATAGGAAACATTATTCGGACATGTTCCTCTAAGATAACCATCTTTGAATACTTTGGGTGTGCGACCATTAATATACTAATGGTGTGCGCGTTTCTACACTACTATCCTTGAATTCCACCCTAGAACTTAGTTTACCAACCAAACCACCCATTTCAAAAAAACCCATAAACCAATCTTGGTCGGATGTATCCAACTTGATAGATACAACTCTGCGTAAACTACCGAAGGCCTCCACTCCACATCAAGTCTACCAGCAAAAGTTCATCGAATTCAAAAGCAAATACCCGACCAGCATATTCTTCTACACCTATGGTTCAAAGATTTCTAGCGCGATATCCTTTAGTGTAGCATCCAATGACATAAGCCAACAGCACTTACTACCATACTATAGCTCCATCTTCTCTGCCGAAATAATTTCTATCTACAATGCAGTCCTATTAGTTACCTGTTCCGACTCCCTGTCGGCTATAAACGCTATAGCAAATCCTTCTCCCCAGCCACAATTAGACAACTTCTGTTAAAAAACTTTAACAAAATAACCTTTACGTGGATCCCGGGTCACTGCGGCGTACAATGGAACGAAGTTGCTAATAAAACCGCCCAAAACTCCTTTTCATTGCCCCTGACAATTTACGACAACCTGAATATATCCAATATGCTAAATCACATTAAAAATCACTATAAATAACTACAAACTTCTCTTTTTACCCAAACAAATATACATTACAACTCAAACAACACAGACAGAAGGGGCAAAAGCGGCACATAAAGATCATTAGAATTCTCCAGCTTGTGGGGACTATACAAACTAATCATTGATTTGAACTATTTATGAGATTTAGTGCAAATCGCGCTATATACGATTGTTTCTATAGCAAAGTGGTCCGATTAAAAAATGTTTTTTAAATTTAATCTAGATTAAAAATTTCGCGAATAGATCGGCTATATTTACTATTCTTGGGAAATATTACATATTTTCAAGAGGGCGGGTATTTAAGGATAAACCGTTAACATCTAATTCCTCTATTTTTTTCCATTCCCTTCATTCTTTCTTCATATTGGTCATGTGACGACTGCGATCGGGAGTTAAGCGACTCACCCTAGCCTTCAAGACCTTCGTCTTCGGTTCATTAATCTAGTTTTTTACAGATCTCTAGGGTGGTGCTTCATATCCATGCAGAGATTTAAGTTCATCAATGCACTCTTGTCGTTATTACACGAAAAGTAAGTAAGAAGTAAGTTTTTGATTAATCGTTAATCGATATAAAACGTGGTCACACATGATTGGTTTGGGCAAAGGCAAATTGGTCCTTGGCTAGAAGTGACCTTCGCCAGAAGCTTAAACAGCACCTCTCGTAGTAATATTTTCGAAAAACTTCTGGATAACTGACAATTAAGAGATACCTCTACCAATTTGATATCTCTCTTGTGGAGAGCAATTACAAACGATTCCTTACACTTATGGGTAAAATTGTAACGCTTCCAAAGATAAGGGAAAACAAAGGCCACTGCGCAATATCTAAGCACGTAGCCAGGAGTTCCACCGGGACTAGGTAAATAGACGGGCCTAACACGTTAAATATCAAAGGTAGAGTGCTTTCGTTTAAGGTGGGACAGAATGAGGTAAGAATGAGGTAAAGTAGAATATTTCGTTTGAAAAAACTTGGGAAATAGATCGGTTATTGCCCGATCAGTTGCTGCAGTACTATTTAAAAAAGATAGAGAAAAGAAAAAAAGAAAGTCAGCTTTGGGAACACAATTTAATCGCTTAGATGCCTTCTCTGATTTTTATACTAACACAGCACCAGTGTTTATTGGAGATCTCGAAAGCAGGATGATATGGATCTTCAGGTTGATTAAGAGGTGCACCTTTTGGACAGAAACACACAGTCGGGATTAGACACGAAGCGGCAGGTCCAAGAAACGGCCCAGTGGATTTCTAATATAGTTAACTTGAGACAAAGATATGTCAAGCAAATCTTCAGTGAAATCATGATGAGCTAATGGATTTTTCACCTATGGACCACGAAGTTCCAGGTATGTTAAAATCAAGGTATATTTTAAGAAGGTGCTAAGGTAGAAGATGAAGCTGCGGCACTACTCTGGCCTTGGCCTGGCAGTCTTGTTTATACGGGTCTCTTTCTTTTACTTGTATTCGTATTCCTAGTTTCTAGTAAGTTATGAACCCTAGCAAGGTGTAATCGGCACACTTGGTAAGAGCCCTTTCTTCACGAAGCCAACACTTTAGTTTTGACTGGTAAGCACTGATTAATTGATTATTTTTTTATTATTTTTTTTTTGTTCCGACCACTGTACGACGGAAAATCTAAATGTTGAAAATTACGAATGAGCAGTAAAAGGTGCGGGAAGAGCACAAACGTTTAGCTTTCGATTAACGGGGAACAAAATGATGAGGTAGAATGCGAGTGTGCGGGAGAGCGGAAGCGTAATGCAGTTAATTCGTATGCAGAAACAACAACACAAAGCAGTACAGTAGCTTCTACGGAAAACGAACAAAGGGAAGCAATAGAAATCACAAAAACGAAAAACAGGACAGAGAATTAAAATTGTTAATGGATTTATTAAGAAAGTGCACATTATGTAAGCCAACGAAATATTAAGGCACCGAATATTACAAGTTTTAATTTGAACCTTCTAAGGCAAACACGACAACAAATAAAGTTTCGGAGCACATATGTTCACTTTAAAAGTCACAGATGCGGAATTTTTCAAAATAATTTTTCAATACTTGCCTAGGGATTATTTTGAAAAAATCCGCAAGCTTTTAAGGAAGGCACACTAACCGCTGGGCCGCTAATCTTTTAATATAAAAGGGGCAAAAGCGGCCACATGAATTCTTTAGAATTCTCCAGCTTGTGGGGACTATAAAAACTATTCTTTGATTTGAACTATTTATAGCGCTATATACGATTGTTTCTATAACAAAGTGTAAATAGATCGGCAATATTTTCTATTCCTAGCAAATATTACACAGGCTGGCAAAAATCCTTCAGCTTAACATTCCACGAGGGTGCCGGCAGGGCAATGGTCACGGCATTAACCCGAGCAGGGTAATGGAATGTCGCTTGTCCTGCCCGAAGTACTGCAGTGTTTAGCTAAGGCGACTGGTTCAACCCCTTGAATCAGTGGCCATGGTTGGAGGTGCCTGGCGGTAGGCATAAAACGCAAGTGGGGTGTTCCCTTGAAAAACAAACCAGTATGGACGGCGAGAAAAAAAATTAAGGTTGGGATGTCAGCCCAAACGTCGATGGGAAGTAAGACTGCTGCCATTGGCGGGCACAGGGAGGAGCAATCTTCTCTGGGATGACGGACGCAGGTCATCTCAGTGGTAATGCTACTGCCACGTCTCAGGCTAAGTAAAGCCGCACGGGTGCCATTGTCGATGTAGACTTGGGTTCGGAGATCGTGCTACACGAAGCTGAAACAAGCTATTCCCGCTTGCCTGAACCAGGTTTTAACTCCCCGCGTAGGGAAGGGCCGATGCGTACAAGCGAGAGGATGAAGGCCAGGGCGCATTTCAAGGTAGCCCTCAAGATCAGGAGCGACCCTCTCCCAGGACGAGAAGGAAAAGCTAGCCTGGGCAAAAAAAAGGATTGAGGAAGGAAGGCTACACTTCGCAAGCAAAACCGCGACGGCGTCGACGGGCAGATTTGCGAACAAGGTGGAGAAGATGCTTGTCAACAAAAAGCAACGCTCACACGAGAGTGCCGCCAAGGACATTCCGGTGAGCATGCGGAAACGCGGCCCAAGGAGGCAGGCCCTCCGCCAAACTGGCAAGGAAGACAAACAGGGCTTTGCACGAATGGAAGGAGCAAATCCTGAAGTGCAACGACGATCCGAAGTGGAAGGAAGTGGCTGACGCAAACGGTCTGCCAAGTGGCGGCATTGTGGGAGGGGGACAAGCTAGAGGTGGTGGACAGGGAATTAATCCCATCTATACCGAAGGCGAAGGTGCTCTTCATCAACGTAATCCAAGGGGATCAGGCGGTAAAGCTGCTTCAACAGCAGAATCCAGACGTCCAAAGGCGAATTGGAAGATTCTGCACATGCCAGCCACTACCCAACGAGGGGGGCGGATGATCTGTGTACCCAGGATTCGGGAAGATGGCGTGGGGCATGGGTAGTGTCTACCTTCGTCTTAAGAAGCGCTACCCCGACGACAAAGGCACACACCTCCTGCAGACTGTCGAGGTGGAGAAGGACTGGAAGCCATCGTGGAAGCCGCCCAGGACCTTGCGCTAGACTACTCGGAGGACGAAGAGGACGGTAACCTGACTGTGATTGCCAACCCGACAAGCGGAGATGAGCCAGCCACCCATGACACTGAGGGTCCTGCAGCTCAATCTCCATAATAGCAGACTCGCGTCGGCGGAGCCCCTGATTGCCCTGGAGCGAGGGCCCGTCGACATAGCCTTAGTTCAAGAGCCATGGATTGCCTCGGGCAATATCAAGGCCGAGCTAAGGTCCTCAAACTACAATACATTCTACTCACAAACGGTAAGCAGGAACAGAAGAGCCGTACTTGTACGGTAGGATATCCATGCTAGCTTTATGCCTCATTACAGCTCTGATGACCGCGATGCTAGCAAGCGAGAAGCAGCACCTCTTGGTAGCCCCTGCTACATGGCACACGACAGACCGGCGCCACCAGATGAGCTGAGCAGCTTGGTGGAATTCGGCATGAAGGATGACCAACTCCAACTCCTGTGCCAATGCACACCAAAGCGTGTGGGGAAGCTCCGACATCAACGACAGAGGTGAGTCACTCTTAGAATTTATTCTATCTACTAACTTATATGTATATAGAAAACGTTGGGGAGGAACACACCTTCGTAGGCCCTACCTCGTCAAACGTGCTAGATATAACGCTTGTAAAGGGACAAAGCACTTTGGTCTCTGAATGGGGGTCCTAAAAACACCATGCGCTTGGAGTATTCGTATATATAGCAGGAGCATTCAACAATGTCAAAACGGATGCTGTAATGGATCGCCTAGAAGCGACCAAGACGCACCCCGCAATAAGCCTCTGGATAAAAAACCTGCTTAGACGCAGGTGGGTACATTCAAATTGGGGCACTGCTTCCATGGTAAAGGGGGCACACAGAGGCATACCACAAGGTGGGGTCCTCTCGCCTCACCTATGGAGTTTGGTAGTCGAGTACCTAATTAAGAGATTCCAGAGGAGAGCCCCAAAAATAACAGCCTATGCTTACGACATAGGCATAATTATTACGGGAGTCTGTCCATCGACCCTCAGAACCATAATGGAATCAACACTGAGGGAGGTATGTGAGTGGGCGGAAAAGGTGGAACTCAGTATCAATGCGTACAAGATGGACTTCATTCTCCTTACTAAGAGATACGAGGTACCAAAATGGACCCCCCCGAAAATTGGCGCAACCAGGCTGACCCCGAAAACACAGGCCAAATACCTCGGCATAGTACTGGACTGCAAGCTGGCATGTAGTGGAAAGGGTAAAGGGTAAAAGAGGCCAACGTGGCGCTATATGGATCCAAGAAGATGCCTGGCAGCACATGGGGCCAGTCACCTGCCATCTCGGTGGTGCGTCCGACTCTGCTGTATGGAAAAAAAGGAGGTTAAAGCAACCTCGTTCATGGGCCCAGACGACTGGAAGACGGGTCGGGACCAGATTCAACACCTCAACATATACAGAAGCGGGCTTATACTGTACGGGCCCTGAAATAAAGCTGTAAAGCAGCATAATCCAGGCTAAAGTCATTGCCATAAGAAAAGTGGAAGAAGCGACTCAAAATATAAACCGACCACATGATGTGGTCAACTTGTTCGTGGACAGCCAAGCGACGATAAGAACCATGCAGTCGTCAACGGTCAGTTCCAAAAATGTAATGTCGAGCAGTGAGGCACTATAAAGCCTCAGCACGACAAAGTCAGTGCGGATCTATTGCGTTTCCAGCCATGGACGCCCTCATCGATGGCAACGAGTCATCTGACCTTCTTGCAAAGGAGGGCGTAGAGCTGACGAACGACAGAACGGAGAACGTGCCTATCTCCCTCCGAACGCTACAAAGCGCCCTGGAGAAACGGACGGACACGCAAGCAAAAAGCAGCTGAAAGAATACCAAGTCTTGCCGAGTCTCGAGAGTTATTTGCAAAGAGCGCAACGATAAACTCAGCCACTATGTACTGTATATACCACGGAAAGACTGCAGACTGTTAGTGGGAATCCTCACAGGCCACTGCCTGGCAGCATCACACGCAACCACACTCGGAATACTCAACAGCCGCACCTGCAGAAAGTGCGATGAATCGGGGGCTATTGAAGCCCTGGAACATCTCATCCGCAATTGCCCGGCACTCTCACTCTTTGGCTTCGCCAAAAACATCTCGATCCTTGTGGACATAAAAACCTCTTAACTCATCTGAAGGTTCATACAAATCAACCGGATAACCTAAGGCCATATTGGCCTATGCGTGGCCCCGAGAGGGCAGTCCGGGGTAACCTAACCTAATATTACATATTTTCAAGAGGGCACGTATTTTAGGGAAGAACCTTAACATCAAATTCCTCGATTTTTTCCACTTTCTTTTTTATGTCTTCATATTGGTCATGTGACGACTTCGATCGGGAGTTGAGTGACTCACCCCAGCCCTGAACCGAGTTAGCAAGTTGGTTAGCGCCCATAGAACGATTAATGATTCTTTTTGACAGAAAGTGTGTCAAATATCCGAACAACGAGTTCCCAGCCTTATCAGCGCGTCCTTAAAACATTATTGAAAGACAGTCAGGGCGTCAATGATCGAACAGTTTGCTACCTCTTTTGAGAATAGACAATTCTACATGTGGCCAGTTTTACCGAAGAAACAGGCGACCATTTGCTTCGAAGTGCTTCTTCCACGATTTTGCATTATAAGTTTACGCACAGCATCAATGTTCTCTGGAAAAACGGTTGTTTTTGGGCGACATTCAAGACCATAAATTTCGATTCATTAAACTAGTTTTTCACAGATCTCTAGGATGATGCTTCATAGCCATGCAGAGATTTAAGTTCATCGATGCACTCTTGTCGTTATTACACGAAAAGTAAGTAAGAAGTAAGTTTTTGATTAATCGTTAATCGATATAAAACGTGGTCACACATGATTGGTTTGGGCAAAGGTAAATTGGTCCTTGGCTAGAAGTGACCTTCGCCAGAAGCTTAAACAGCACCTCTCGTAGTAATATTTTCGAAAAACTTCTGGATAACTGACAATTAAGAGATACCTCTACCAATTTGATATCTCTCTTGTGGAGAGCAATTTCAAACGATTCCTTACACTTATGGGTAAAATTGTAACGCTTCCAAAGATAAGGGAAAACAAAGGCCACTGCGCAATATCTAAGCACGTAGCCAGGAGTTCCACCGGGACTAGGTAAATAGACGGGCCTAACACGTTAAATATCAAAGGTAGAGTGCTTTCGTTTAAGGTGGGACAGAATGAGGTAAGAATGAGGTAAAGTAGAATATTTCGTTTGAAAAAACTTGGGAAATAGATCGGTTATTGCCCGATCAGTTGCTGCAGTACTATTTAAAAAAGATAGAGAAAAGAAAAAAAGAAAGTCAGCTTTGGGAACACAATTTAATCGCTTAGATGCCTTCTCTGATTTTTATACTAACACAGCACCAGTGTTTATTGGAGATCTCGAAAGCAGGATGATATGGATCTTCAGGTTGATTAAGAGGTGCACCTTTTGGACAGAAACACACAGTCGGGATTAGACACGAAGCGGCAGGTCCAAGAACCGGCCCAGTGGATTTCTAATATAGTTAACTTGAGACAAAGATATGTCAAGCAAATCTTCAGTGAAATCATGATGAGCTAATGGATTTTTCACCTATGGACCACGAAGTTCCAGGTATGTTAAAATCAAGGTATATTTTAAGAAGGTGCTAAGGTAGAAGATGAAGCTGCGGCACTACTCTGGCCTTGGCCTGGCAGTCTTGTTTATACGGGTCTCTTTCTTTTACTTGTATTCGTATTCCTAGTTTCTAGTAAGTTATGAACCCTAGCAAGGTGTAATCGGCACACTTGGTAAGAGCCCTTTCTTCACGAAGCCAACACTTTAGTTTTGACTGGTAAGCACTGATTAATTGATTATTTTTTTATTATTTTTTTTTTGTTCCGACCACTGTACGACGGAAAATCTAAATGTTGAAAATTACGAATGAGCAGTAAAAGGTGCGGGAAGAGCACAAACGTTTAGCTTTCGATTAACGGGGAACAAAATGATGAGGTAGAATGCGAGTGTGCGGGAGAGCGGAAGCGTAATGCAGTTAATTCGTATGCAGAAACAACAACACAAAGCAGTACAGTAGCTTCTACGGAAAACGAACAAAGGGAAGCAATAGAAATCACAAAAACGAAAAACAGGACAGAGAATTAAAATTGTTAATGGATTTATTAAGAAAGTGCACATTATGTAAGCCAACGAAATATTAAGGCACCGAATATTACAAGTTTTAATTTGAACCTTCTAAGGCAAACACGACAACAAATAAAGTTTCGGAGCACATATGTTCACTTTAAAAGTCACAGATGCGGAATTTTTCAAAATAATTTTTCAATACTTGCCTAGGGATTATTTTGAAAAAATCCGCAAGCTTTTAAGGGAAGCACACTAACCGCTGGGCCGCTAATCTTTTAATATAAAAGGGGCAAAAGCGGCCACATGAATTCTTTAGAATTCTCCAGCTTGTGGGGACTATAAAAACTATTCTTTGATTTGAACTATTTAAAGCGCTATATACGATTGTTTCTATAACAAAGTGTAAATAGATCGGCAATATTTTCTATTCCTAGCAAATATTACACAGGCTGGCAAAAATCCTTCAGCTTAACATTCCACGAGGGTGCCGGCAGGGCAATGGTCACGGCATTAACCCGAGCAGGGTAATGGAATGTCGCTTGTCCTGCCCGAAGTACTGCAGTGTTTAGCTAAGGCGACTGGTTCAACCCCTTGAATCAGTGGCCATGGTTGGAGGTGCCTGGCGGTAGGCATAAAACGCAAGTGGGGTGTTCCCTTGAAAAACAAACCAGTATGGACGGCGAGAAAAAAAATTAAGGTTGGGATGTCAGCCCAAACGTCGATGGGAAGTAAGACTGCTGCCATTGGCGGGCACAGGGAGGAGCAATCTTCTCTGGGATGACGGACGCAGGTCATCTCAGTGGTAATGCTACTGCCACGTCTCAGGCTAAGTAAAGCCGCACGGGTGCCATTGTCGATGTAGACTTGGGTTCGGAGATCATGCTACACGAAGCTGAAACAAGCTATTCCCGCTTGCCTGAACCAGGTTTTAACTCCCCGCGTAGGGAAGGGCCGATGCGTACAAGCGAGAGGATGAAGGCCAGGGCGCATTTCAAGGTAGCCCTCAAGATCAGGAGCGACCCTCTCCCAGGACGAGAAGGAAAAGCTAGCCTGGGCAAAAAAAAGGATTGAGGAAGGAAGGCTACACTTCGCAAGCAAAACCGCGATGGCGTCGACGGGCAGATTTGCGAACAAGGTGGAGAAGATGCTTGTCAACAAAAAACAACGCTCACACGAGAGTGCCGCCAAGGACATTCCGGTGAGCATGCGGAAACGCGGCCCAAGGAGGCAGGCCCTCCGCCAAACTGGCAAGGAAGACAAACAGGGCTTTGCACGAATGGAAGGAGCAAATCCTGAAGTGCAACGACGATCCGAAGTGGAAGGAAGTGGCTGACGCAAACGGTCTGCCAAGTGGCGGCGTTGTGGGAGGGGGACAAGCTAGAGGTGGTGGACAGGGAATTAATCCCATCTATACCGAAGGCGAAGGTGCTCTTCATCAACGTAATCCAAGGGGATCAGGCGGTAAAGCTGCTTCAACAGCAGAATCCAGACGTCCAAAGGCGAATTGGAAGATTCTGCACATGCCAGCCACTACCCAACGAGGGGGGCGGATGATCTGTGTACCCAGGATTCGGGAAGATGGCTTGGGGCATGGGTAGTGTCTACCTTCGTCTTAAGAAGCGCTACCCCGACGACAAAGGCACACACCTCCTGCAGACTGTCGAGGTGGAGAAGGACTGGAAGCCATCGTGGAAGCCGCCCAGGACCTTGCGCTAGACGACTCGGAGGACGAAGAGGACGGTAACCTGACTGTGATTGCCAACCCGACGAGCGGAGATGAGCCAGCCACCCATGACACTGAGGGTCCTGCAGCTCAATCTCCATAATAGCAGACTCGCGTCGGCGGAGCCCCTGATTGCCCTGGAGCGAGGGCCCGTCGACATAGCCTTAGTTCAAGAGCCATGGATTGCCTCGGGCAATATCAAGGCCGAGCTAAGGTCCTCAAACTACAATACATTCTACTCACAAACGGTAAGCAGGAACAGAAGAGCCGTACTTGTACGGTAGGATATCCATGCTAGCTTTATGCCTCATTACAGCTCTGATGACCGCGATGCTAGCAAGCGAGAAGCAGCACCTCTTGGTAGCCCCTGCTACATGGCACACGACAGACCGGCGCCACCAGATGAGCTGAGCAGCTTGGTGGAATTCGGCATGAAGGATGACCAACTCCAACTCCTGTGCCAATGCACACCAAAGCGTGTGGGGAAGCTCCGACATCAACGACAGAGGTGAGTCACTCTTAGAATTTATTCTATCTACTAACTTATATGTATATAGAAAACGTTGGGGAGGAACACACCTTCGTAGGCCCTACCTCGTCAAACGTGCTAGATATAACGCTTGTAAAGGGACAAAGCACTTTGGTCTCTGAATGGGGGTCCTAAAAACACCATGCGCTTGGAGTATTCGTATATATAGCAGGAGCATTCAACAATGTCAAAACGGATGCTGTAATGGATCGCCTAGAAGCGACCAAGACGCACCCCGCAATAAGCCTCTGGATAAAAAACCTGCTTAGACGCAGGTGGGTACATTCAAATTGGGGCACTGCTTCCATGGTAAAGGGGGCACACAGAGGCATACCACAAGGTGGGGTCCTCTCGCCTTACCTATGGAGTTTGGTAGTCGAGTACCTAATTAAGAGATTCCAGAGGAGAGCCCCAAAAATAACAGCCTATGCTTACGACATAGGCATAATTATTACGGGAGTCTGTCCATCGACCCTCAGAACCATAATGGAATCAACACTGAGGGAGGTATGTGAGTGGGCGGAAAAGGTGGAACTCAGTATCAATGCGTACAAGATGGACTTCATTCTCTTTACTAAGAGATACGAGGTACCAAAATGGACCCCCCCGAAAATTGGCGCAACCAGGCTGACCCCGAAAACACAGGCCAAATACCTCGGCATAGTACTGGACTGCAAGCTGGCATGTAGTGGAAAGGGTAAAGGGTAAAAGAGGCCAACGTGGCGCTATATGGATCCAAGAAGATGCCTGGCAGCACATTAGGCCAGTCACCTGCCACCTCGGTGGTGCGTCCGACTCTGCTGTATGGAAAAAAAGGAGGTTAAAGCAACCTCGTTCATGGGCCCAGACGACTGGAAGACGGGTCGGGACCAGATTCAACACCTCAACATATACAGAAGCGGGCTTATACTGTACGGGCCCTGAAATAAAGCTGTAAAGCAGCATAATCCAGGCTAAAGTCATTGCCATAAGAAAAGTGGAAGAAGCGACTCAAAATATAAACCGACCACATGATGTGGTCAACTTGTTCGTGGACAGCCAAGCGACGATAAGAACCATGCAGTCGTCAACGGTCAGTTCCAAAAATGTAATGTCGAGCAGTGAGGCACTATAAAGCCTCAGCACGACAAAGTCAGTGCGGATCTATTGCGTTTCCAGCCATGGACGCCCTCATCGATGGCAACGAGTCATCTGACCTTCTTGCAAAGGAGGGCGTAGAGCTGACGAACGACAGAACGGAGAACGTGCCTATCTCCCTCCGAACGCTACAAAGCGCCCTGGAGAAACGGACGGACACGCAAGCAAAAAGCAGCTGAAAGAATACCAAGTCTTGCCGAGTCTCGAGAGTTATTTGCAAAGAGCGCAACGATAAACTCAGCCACTATGTACTGCATATACCACGGAAAGACTGCAGACTGTTAGTGGGAATCCTCACAGGCCACTGTTTGGCAGCATCACACGCAACCACACTCGGAATACTCAACAGCCGCACCTGCAGAAAGTGCGATGAATCGGGGGCTATTGAAGCCCTGGAACATCTCATCCGCAATTGCCCGGCACTCTCACTCTTTGGCTTCGCCAAAAACATCTCGATCCTTGTGGACATAAAAACCTCTTAACTCATCTGAAGGTTCATACAAATCAACCGGATAACCTAAGGCCATATTGGCCTATGCGTGGCCCCGAGAGGGCAGTCCGGGGTAACCTAACCTAATATTACATATTTTCAAGAGGGCACGTATTTTAGGGAAGAACCTTAACATCAAATTCCTCGATTTTTTCCACTTTCTTTTTTATGTCTTCATATTGGTCATGTGACGACTTCGATCGGGAGTTGAGTGACTCACCCCAGCCCTGAACCGAGTTAGCAAGTTGGTTAATTAGCGCCCATAGAACGATTAATGATTCTTTTTGACAGAAAGTGTGTCAAATATCCGAACAACGAGTTCCCAGCCTTATCAGCGCATCCTTAAAACATTATTGAAAGACAGTCAGGGCGTCAATGATCGAACAGTTTGCTACCTCTTTTGAGAATAGACAATTCTACATGTGGCCAGTTTTACCGAAGAAACAGGCGACCATTTGCTTCGAAGTGCTTCTTCCACGATTTTGCATTATCAGTTTACGCACAGCATCAATGTTCTCTGGAACAACGGTTGTTTTTGGGCGACATTCAAGACCATAAATTTCGATTCATTAAACTAGTTTTTCACAGATCTCTAGGATGATGCTTCATAGCCATGCAGAGATTTAAGTTCATCGATGCACTCTTGTCGTTATTACACGAAAATGATCACGAGTTAATTCCCATTTTTGGCCGAAGTAAGTAAGTAATTTTTTGATCAATCGTTAATCGAAATAAAACGTTGTCGCACATGATCGGTTTGGGCAAAGGCAAATTGGTCCTTGGCTATAAGTGACCTTTGCCAGAAACTTATATAGCACCCATCGTAAAGCTTAGGGATAACTGGCAATTAAGAGATACCTCTTAGTAGTATGTGGCATAGTAGTAGTAGCATATTAATATTACTTAATCATTATCACAGGTGTTGCTGTGCACGTGAGAAAGGTCGCACACCCAAAGTATTCAAAGATGGTTGTCTTAGAGGAACATGTCCGATTATGTTGGGAAATAAAGTTTCCTATAATTGTAAAACTAATTTAGAAATCAAAAGAACCCCAATAAAATAAATCTCACAAGTTAATGATTCTCAGATGTGGAATATTTTCAAACACATATGGTAAATTGTCTAAGATTCTCTCCTTTCCACAAGTGGGTCATAAACATGTTATTAGAGGGATTCAAGCAAGAGCTACCCGAACATGCGCACCTGTCCATTACTTGACCACAATAAAAAGGACACATGCACAAGCTTGAAGACGCACGCTCATTGACAAGCGCAATAAAAGGGACACATGCACAAACCGGGAGGCGCACGCTCATTGACAAGATCCTAGGCCCAACGCCAACGACCTCTAATACATCCCATAATAAGGGTTGAAATCACGACCGCGTAACAACTCGCAAGTAGCCGACATATCTCAGTCAAGGAAATATTTTCCATTCTCCGTACCTGCAATTTAAGCTCGAAATTAAAAGTCAGAAGTTTATTTTGTAGCATAATAATATTCATTTATTTTGGTATTGCGAACATGTTTTATTATGCTTTTTATTCTTTTTCATTCCTTTTTCTAGATTATAGTATGTATTCATAATATTGAGTGCTTCCTTTTTGTAATCCGAAATTCGATGGCACACACAGGTATCAACACCCTCAGTGGCTGTAGCATTGCTCCACACGCAGGTCTCCAAATGATTTCCATGAATAGATAACTTTATATTACCACCATCACGTTCAAAGAGTTTTGATTGTATGAACTGGAGCCGTATATAGTGTGCATTGAACAGAGTTCCGTCAAATAAATTGAGAAAGGTGTTTATTTTAACTGAATGCATGTTGTCTATCTAAGTCAACAACATACTGTTACACTTTTATATATGCTTACACAACTTATAAGAAAATTGTATATAGGTTTTTATCTTCATCTTTTAGCGCAATAAAAGGACACATGCACATGAACCGGAAGGCGCACGCTCATTGACAAGGCCATAGGTCCCACGCCAACGACCTCACGGCTGACAGCTAGCTCTAATACGTCCCATAATAGGGTTTGAACGTAACAACTCGCAAGTAGCCGACATATCTCAGTCAAGGAAATATTTTTCGTTCTCCGTTCCCGTAATTTTAACTCGAAATACAAGGTCAGAAGTTTATTTTGTAGCATAATAATACATTTATTCATTTATTTTGGTATTGCGAACACGTTTTCTTATATATTGAAATTAATTTTCTGACTTCGTTCCGGCGATTTGCATAGAAGAGGCAGTCGCAAGTTTAAGACGTCAATTCAGAACTACAAAATGTAAAGTGTTCACCATAATTCGTAGTTTTTAGATCATGTCCACCTCGATTCATGAACATAGTTTTTGTATTTAAATGGTATTGAAAATGCTGACCAATTATCTGTCCTTTAAATTGTTCAATAAATTGGTCAATTTCCTCATGAAATTTTATATTGTTAATTTTGTTTTCTTGTAGGTCCTTACACATCTATTCTCAACTTAAAAATGATGTATAAAAATTATTTTATTGTTTTTGAGCTACTTTTAAAAAATGTCAAAATAATATATGCATTGTTAAGAGCACAAACCCCGCCCTTAAGGTGTGTTTTACAAAAGGGAAACCGGTTTCCTTTAAACCTGTTTGATGACGGACAGCCCATTTCCTCGATATTAATGAGGTGACGACTCCCAAAAGACTTCTGTATGAATCGTTTCTTTTTCTCACCTTTACAATTAATTTGTTTTCCTCTTGCAATTGTCCTTTATTACTTTCGAGTTTGTGGAAAACTGTTTTCTCCATCGTTACAAAAAATTTTGTGATGTGTATTGGTTAACCAAATTGCAGTCTTTCGAGTTTTTTATTTAGATAAATAAAATCATATTAAAAAAATTTATTCAAGTTTGGTTCTTTTTCGAATACCTTTCCAATTTCCTTTGGAATGAAATTATTATTATTTTCAAAGAATCCTTGAACATCAATCGAAAAAGTATCTTTCAACATTTTTCTAATGTTAAATAACTCGTTGTACTAGTCCGTTTAATGGGTTTCATTCAACTAAACGGTCATGTATGAGGAGACAGTAAGCTTGGGTATTTTCATGACTTGGTGTCTTCAGTTCTATTAAAATTCTCACATCAATAGGACCAGTTTTCACTGATTCGACCACAATAATAGGGGCCTTCAATTTAAATTCATTTGTGGTCAAAAATGGTTGTGATTCACGATTATAGTAAATAGATTGAAATCCTGTATACATTTCATATAGGTGACCATTCTGATTCATACTTAAGTCAAAATTTAGTTTATCATATGGATATGATTCAGAATTCAAATGAACTTTCAATTTTGATAAATTATTTGTGATAAGATCTCCATTTAGTGTAAATCCAATTATAACAAATCTTGATTTTTTCGCGATTAGCCGACAGTTTCACGTTCCAGCTGTGTTGACTCCCATACCCCAATTTGCGGTTAACATATGAACACCAACTCCGGAATGCGACTGGTAGGTTACACCACTTATAATAATATCGAACATCTTAGTTTTTGCAAAATCGCTCGGAGTTACATGTGAAATTTTTCAGGCTATATTTGTCATTTCCAGCTTAAAAGTTTGTTCATTTCTGATTTGTTCAAACACATCACCAAGGTTCTTAGTTAGCATCAACACTAGTTCATGTTTACATTTTAACAAAACTTTTTTATAATCTTCAGCAAATCTCAACAATTTTTTTAATGGTACAGATAAGTTGTAGTGGGGTCCCGTAGAAATTCGTCCCCACTGCTCCATCCAGAATTTAATCGGTTTTGACTTTGAAGATTATCCAGAGATGTAACATTTTGTTAGGGTAGTACTCATATTGACATAGACTTGACACGTTGGAAACGTTGTACTTAGTTGTTACCTAGCAGTATTTTGATGGTTACTATCTGTTAGTCTTGTTTTTGGATGGTTACTTTGTGTATAGTACCTGTAAAGTACTTGGTTTTGGATGATTACTTGTTGTATAGTACCTGTAAAGTACTTGGTTTTTGATGGTAAGTAACTGTTAACAAGTGTTGTGAGTTGTTATAGTCTCTTATTAAGAATCATCGAAGCATACAAGCCAGTTCGCCGTGAAATATAATTACCTGACCGTCACTAAAGTCACATGCCCAAGACCCAAGGCGCAGGACGTCTGATAAAATCATACATCTTAAGACCATTGATAAGGGATGAAGTTACGACCGCGCAACAACTCGCAAGTAGCCGACGTACCTCATTAAATAAAATACTTTCCCTTCATTTGTACTTGTAGTCTTAATTACAGTCAGAAACAAATTTTGTTGGATCGTTTAATATTTTTTTATTTATTTTTTAATTGTAAACATATTTCATTAAATTTATAATTAAATATATATTATACATATTTCATAAAATTCATAATTAAATATATATTTTACTTATTTGTATATAATTAATTTTCTGACTCCACCCTCTGTAAGAAATATATGGGTTATTAACCTTCGTCCCAACCGCTTGCTTGGTTCCCATAGATAGATGTAAAATAATTCTCACATTTTAATGTTTCTCAGATGTTGGATTATTTTTAAAACATTCATTTCTTCCATCCCATATTAACATTATAACATATTTCGAAGGCCTCGTTACCTAAAATAGGAGCGTCTTTTAATTTAAATTCTGATTCAAGTTTATGAAAGAGTTGTTGTAACCTGGTATCTGCTTTTTGTTGCCAACTATTTTTCTAGTTCTAAGTTTTCTAGTTCTATTCTATTTGTATACTATTGTATTTGTATTATTTAGGCATCATTGTCTAAGATTTTGAATACGTTTAATAAACTCTTTAATTTCGTTGTTAACTGTAGATGTATACAATTTGTTTACTAGATGTTATTAGCTGGTTACTAGCTGTTTAGTATCTGGTTTCTATATGTTTAGTAAATGTATACAAGTTGTTTACTAGATGTTAGCTGTATATATATGTATATGCTTAGTAGATTTTCTAGTTCTAAGTTTTCTAGTTCTATTGTATTTGTATACTATTTGTATTATTTAGGCATCATTGTCTAAGATTTTGAATACGTTTAATAAACTCTTTAATTCTGTTGTTAACTGCTGGTTACTATCTGTTTAGTAGATGTTTACTAGTTGCTTACCAATCATCATTAGCTGGTTTCTATATGTTTAGTAGATGTTTACAAGTTGTTTACAAGATGTTATTAGCTGGATACTTGCTGTTTAGCATCTGGTTTCTATATGTTTAGTAGATGTATACAAGTTGTTTACTAGATGTTATTAGCTGGTTACTAGCTGTTTAGTATCTGGTTTCTATATGTTTAGTAAATGTATACAAGTTGTTTACTAGATGTTAGCTGTATATATATGTATATGTTTAGTAGATGTAGACAAGTTGTTTACTAGATGTTATTAGCTGGTTACTAGCTGTTTAGTATCTGGTTTCTATATGTTTAGTAAATGTATACAAGTTGTTTACTAGATGTTAGCTGGTTACTAGTTGTTATTAACTTTTACGAGCTGTTATAGTCTTTTGTTAAGAATGATCAAAAATTCTTGATCACTAGACGACTTTCGATGTGAAGTAAAAACTTACACTCTGCTTTTCAATGTGTTTGCTGTGTATCTGAAGATTGATATATAAATCTTAGGGGAACATGTCAAAATAACTAGTTTATTGTAAAAATAACACATTTCCTTTTTTCATATTCCTTCATCTTATGTAGGTATAATAAGTGTATCCTTAACTACAATAGCCAGCCTTGCACCCCGTTACTATAGTTATTAGCTACCATAAAAGGTCTAGAAAGAAGAAAATATATGACTGTCAAAAAACGATTTCAAACTAACTATAATTGGGAAAGTAATTGCAATCGCTCCGGCGTAATACAGTTAAAACAAAACACACTGTGATTATCCCATTTTCTATCACCATAATAAATGTGTATACCCACACCTCAACGACCAATTCTATCCTTTGTCAAAATGTCTGTGACTTTCACTTATAAATTTGTCACCGATAATTGAAATCCCATTAAGCAAGCCACCCATTGCTAACCGTATCATAACCCCAGAGTCATGTTGGTTACCTTCAATAAAGACAGGTGGTGGTGTAAAGGATTGCTAAAATGCATCGCAAAGGCGAAAAGGTCAAGGTATTGGAAAAAATTCATGGAATATTATCCCTTCATACAAAAAGGGAAGCATTTATAACTGTTACCAACAACACAAATAGTTATGTTTAAAAAATTTGCTAAAATGCCTCGACGCAGGCGCGTTGGGACCTAGTAATATCTGTTTTTTTTTTGCTTTTTATATATGTGTACGCCGGGGGGTAGCGGGGTACCGTGGTGGCGCTGGTGGAATGGCGTGGGAGGCGACGGCGGGAAAAACTGGCGGCGTCGGTGGGCTGCTTCGCTGGGCTTCGGTGGCTTGCTGCTGGTGCGTTTGCTGCTGGTGCTGCGGAAGCTGTAGGGGAGAAACCACTCGAACGCGTTTGCCCCTTGATCGGAAATAAATGTACGCACAAAAGTTATCTTGGTAAAAGTGGGCGGTGGTACGACCGCGGTTTATTCAGGTGAACTCCAGAAATCGAACTGACTTAGTCTAACCTCCGCTCTGCGCTCCAAAGCGCATCGGAGACTTCATGGAGGGAGCTAGGAACAGCGCAGGAGAGCGGGAGCGTGAGAGAGCGGGAGAGCGGGAGAGCGGGAGAGCGGTAGAGCGGTGCAGCTGGTGCAGCTGGATAGCGGGGCCAGTCCAGATTCGCCGGACAGTGGGCCTGAACATTCCGCCCCCCTTGCAATCGCTAGCGTTGCAAAAAATAAAGGAGACGGAACTTCGGCCAGCCGCCTACGCCTCAAGCCTGCGTACAGGCGCCGGAGACGATCCACCCGAACACCGTCTTCTTGTATCTTGAGGACCACCTCCAGCTTGACGGCCTCGTCGACCTTCGAACGAATCGTCGCCGTGCATATGCTCTTATCGCCCACGTTCGTTGTCGGCAAACGCAACGCGGCGGCCAGGGATGCATCGATGGAGCTTGTCGGGGTGCACGGATCGATGAGTGCGGCGGTGTCGAACTTCTTCTCTCCGGTCTCGACGCTGGAGAAGTGCGGCGAGCGACGGATCTGGTGTCGAGGATGCTGAGCGCGGTGGAGGAGCAGGCGTTTGGCGAGTTGGCGGATCTTGCCGGCGCGAACGCTGCGGAGAATCGGCCTGTTGCTTGGAGCGGGACTTTTGCTTGGAGCCGGACTTTTTCCGGGAAACAAGGTCGTGCATGTGCAGCAGCGTGTGATGATTCCGGTTGCACGTTCTGCACCGGTCACCGCTACGACAGCTCCCAGTGGAGTGCTCGTGTGCGAGACAGTTCACGCAGTACTTGTTAATAAGAACTGCCCGCAGCCGCTTCTCTGCGCTCAGCTTTAGGAACCTCTGGCACTTCCGAAGAGCATGGATTCCGCGGCAGACTCGGCATCGGTAGGACTGAGTACCTCGAGTACGTCTGCTATCCAGAGCCTGAGCGCTACGTGGACGGGGAGCCATTTTCCTGTTTAGAGTGTGGATAAGGAAGAAACAAACAGGGCTGATTAACACTAACGTGGATAATGGCTACGGACTAAGGTGTGTAAGAAACGCGGCTCGTTACGAGGTAGTTTTGGGCGGCTCTCTTGGAAGAAGAACCACCTTGGTGACTGGACGTTTGACAATGCCGCGTGTCGTACGAATGTCGACTACGCGGACATTACCATCGGCTCTCGGAAAAACGGAGTCTATTCTTCCGAGTCGCCACTCATTTGAGGGCAAATTGTCATCCTTAATGACGACCAGATCGCCCACACGCAGATTTTCTGTGGGGACTTGCCACTTGTTGCGCTTGTGGAGCTCCTTAAGGTACTCATCCTTCCATCGAGTGCGGAATTGTTGATGGAGAGACTTTAAGTGCTGCCACCGGTTCAGAATGGACTTGGATTCGCCCTTTACTTCAGGTTCCACTATGGATAGAAGAGGTCCACCAACAAGAAAGTGCCCTGGTGTCAACGCTAAGAGATCAGTTGGATCCTCGGACATGGGAGATAGCGGTCTGGAATTCAGACAAGCTTGGATTCTCGCTAGGAGGGTGGACAGCTCTTCAAAGGTGTACTTCCGCGTAGCGGTGGACTTGTAAAACAAGGTCTTGAAGCTCTTGACACCAGCTTCCCATAGGCCTCCCATATGGGGTGCCCCAGGAGGAATGAATTGCCAGGTGAGCTGCTGATGACTATACGAATCGGTCACAGACTCCTTAACGGCTTGCAGGAAGTCTCGGGAAAGCACGGTGGAGGCGCCGACGAAGGTATTTCCATTGTCGGATTGGACTTGGCGAGGACACCCTCTTCTAGAGACGAAACGAGCGAAAGCGGCAAGAAACTTTTCAGTCGTTAAGTCGGATGTAGGCTCTAGATGGATGGCCTTTGTAGAAAAACAAACGAAAACCAACACATACCCTTTCGTAATGAGACAAGCTCTTCAGGTATAATTTTTTATATCAAACGGGCCGGCGTAGTCCATCCCTGTGTACGTGAACGGACGGGAAAAAGACACTCGCTCTTTCGGAAAACTTCCCATCATCTGGACTTGCAATCTCTTCTTGTGGATAACGCAGACCTTGCAGGAGTTAACCACTGCCTTCACCAAGTTCTTTATTCTCGGAACCCAGTATCTGGACCGAGTGAGACGCACCACTAACTGGTTGCCACCATGTAACGTAATGAGATGCGTGAATTTGACCAGAAGCCGCGAGAGTGCACATTCGTACGGCAGGATTATCGGATGTCGTTCATCATACCGCAAACTGTCGTAGGCCGTTACGCGGCCGCATGCCCTGATTACCCCTTTCTTATCTAGAAAGGGGTTCAGGGAGAGAATCGAACTCGCCGCGGGCACAGGACGCTTCTGACTCAAGCAGCGGTATTCTTCAGAAAAATACCTGCGCTGAGTGCAAATCGTCATGAGTTCTTCCGCGGCGGCAACGTCCTGGGCCTCTAGACGGACCCCGGAAGGCGGTGATTGTCTTCGACATCGTTGGACAAATCGATGGACATACGCGAGGACCCGCAAAGCTCTATCTAAATTGGAAAAGCGATCTAGGAAATCTTCTGACGGCATAGACGCCACATGGACTTTAACGGCACGCTTTTCGATCTCAGTCACCGGCAGGTCGGTTCCCTGGCTGGGCCAATGATCGCGTGGACGTTGCAGCCAAGTGGGTCCATGCCACCAAAGCGGGTTATCCACCAGCTCTTGAAGGGGAACTCCTCGACTAGCCAAATCAGCTGGATTATGTTCGGATTGAACGTGCGACCAATTGGTCGCCTCAGTGGACTCGGTGATCTTCGTCACCCTGTTGGCAACGAACGTAGTCCAATGGCACGCTGGTTTTGCTAACCATGCTAGCACAATCGTGGAATCGGTCCAACACTGGAATTTTGAGGTCAGCCTCGGCATATTTGGAAGAATGGCTTCGGCCATCTCGGACAAAAGGAGAGCCCCACATAACTCCAGCCTGGGAAGGGACACCGTTTTGACTGGCGCCACACGCGTCTTGGCCGTGAGCAAGTGCACCATCGTCTTATGGCCCACTTCTACGCGCACATAGATCGCAGCACAGTATGCCTTTTGCTTGGCAATTTGCTTGGCAATTTGGGAAAGGACTTGTCGTTTCGTGTGGGAGATTTCCGTTGCTAAATCTGGTGGGACGAAAAAGAACTCATCGGACGTCGCCTTCCATCGTACGCCGAGAGTTTTGGCTGTGCTCTCAGTGTCGATCTCGAGGAAGTCGGCTGTCAGAAGATGATCGCTTTGGATATGAGCTAATATTTCTTTGTTGTTGGAGGTCCATTTTCTCAGTGGAAACCCCGCGGAATCTAGAGCACTTTGTAGCTCGCGAACAATGGACTTAGCGTCCTCGGCGGAGTCAGCTCCCGAAAGGACATCGTCTACATACATATTATTTCGAATGACATTGCTCGCTCTTGGATAGCTGAGCTGCACGTCAGTTGCCAACTGTTGCAGGACTCGAATGGCCAGGAATGGCGCGCAATTGACTCCAAAAGTTACCGTCTGTAATTCGAAATCTCGAATGTGCCCCTCGCTGTTGCGGAATAAGATGCGCTGGAACGGGGAATGCTTCGGATCTACCCATATCTGCCGATACATTTTCTCGATATCAGCACGGTAGACGTATCGGAAGTATCGCCACTTCAGGATCTGGATAGTTAGATCGGACTGTAAGACTGGGCCAGCATGAAGGATATCATTTAAACTGACCCCATTCTCTGATGGGCTGGAGGCATTGAAAACCACACGTAACTTAGTGGTTGTACTTTCCAACTTGAGCACGGCATGATGCGGAAGGTAATAACTGGCAGAATTATGGGTAGGACGGACTTCTTTCATGTGATTGAGGTCGAGATACTCTTGAATGACGGAGTCGTATTTGGCTTTCAGCTGACAGTCCCTCTTCAGGCGTTGCTCGGTTTTTAGGAACTGCGACAACGCGGAGGATCTGGAGTGACCGAGGGCGGATTTTACTTTTTGAGGATCACGAAACGGAAGACTTACGACATACCTGCCGTTATCGTCTCTCGTAGTCGTTCGAAGAAAATTTTCCTCACAAGCCAAATCGGAAGATTTTGTCACTTTTACTGGCAGATCCTCCACCTCCCAAAATTTGGTGAGAAGCCTATCCAGGGACGTGTCAACTGTGTGGGAGATTCGTGTGGAAAAAACGGAAATCTGATTTTCCCTTGGAGCAGGAACGGGTCCTGTTAGGATGGTTTCTTGCCCGAGGAGAGAGCCACAAATATTCGGCCGGGTGCCGCTTAGGAGAATGGATGGCAGTATGTCGGCCCCGACCAGAATATCTATCTGTGCACTCTCGTAGAACTTTGGATCCGCTAGTGACAGTTCGGGAAGATCCCGTAGAAACTGTTGCGGAATCGGACAAGATGGAATGTTTCCAGCTAATTGAGGAAGAACATAGGCCGTCGTGTTTATTTGCAAGCCAGGCCTCGTCGGAGAACGGATGGTAAACTGACAGAGCTTTTTGGATTCAGCGGATACTGTCTGGTTTAAGCCTGATACTTGGGCTCGGATTACCTGGTGAGGCAACTTAATTAGTTTGAACAGCCGCTCAGAAATGAAGGTTGCCTCTGATCCTGAATCTATCAAGGCACGAGCTATAAATTTCGACCCCAGGTGACATATGTCAATTATGGCGGTGCCCAGCAAGACGGATCTATACCCCGTCGCGAAGTAATTTTGTACTGTAGAGTCCGTGGACCGGGAATCGGTGGCAACTGGTGTACTTGGTCTTGATCTGGGTCTTGGGGCGGGATTCGAAGGCGATTGGGAGGAGTTGCCTCTGTGTAGTAAGGTGTGATGGCGGCCGCGGCACGTAAAGCAACTATGAGTGCTCTCACAATCACGCAGCTGGTGCCCTCGTGCAAAGCAGTTCAGTTCAGTTCCTGCCACGTCGGAATCTCTGCCTTATTGTGCAGGGACTGTTCCCACAAGGATAGCGTGAGCTTAGGAAGTTTGGAGGAGCACATGTACACTAGGAGGCAATCCCAATTTTCGGTTTCAATTCCGGACATTTCTAAAGCCGTAAGGCAACCCTGGATGGTACGTTGAAGTTCACGGGTAGCTGACCCAGATTCCTGATTAACGGACTGCACATTGAAAAGTATTTTCAATTGGCTATTTACTAACAACCGCTTGTTTTCGAAACGCTCAGTTAGGTTAGCCCAAGCTGAGCGAAAGCCGTCGTTAGTAAGGGGGGAGTTTGACACTATCGTGTGTGCATCGCCGCTTGTTTTGGCATTTAGGTGAAACAATTTTTCGACTGGCGTCAGCCTTGGATTGTTTATGTAAATGGCCGTAAACAGATCCCTAAAGGTCGGCCACCGCAGATAATCTCCGGTGAAAACCTCGGTATCGCACGGAGGCAGCCGACATCCAGAGGGAATGTAAGTCTGGGTAGGAACAGCTTGAACTTGGGGAGCCTGGGCTATCATATCCGCGATCTGAGCCCCACATCTCTCGTAAACGGAATAGCAGTAGCCGTATTTAGCCTTGAGAACTGGCAAACTTCTTCTTCTGCTATGCACCCGGTGCATTCATCGTATTCTGCCTTGATGCGGTCCCATAACGCGCGTTTTTCTTCGCGGCGGATGTTCAGCATGGACAGAGTAGGAGGGATCGGCGAAGGAGTGTTTGCTCTGGATTCAAACTCACTCAGCCGATCTGAGACCTCAGTAAATTTGCTTAGAGCGATCTGGGAAGGTGTTAGTGCCATTTTGACGTTTGCACGGGTGACCCTTTTTCGGGGCGACGAGGACTTGGCAGTTAGTTCGGGTGTGGGCGGATCTACGGATATGCCTGGGACTACGGCAGGTGGAATAGACAACTTGTTGTTATCACTTCCAGCGGACATTTAAAGAGAAATTACCTTTATTTGGGTCTGAATCTGTTCGCCTTTGCTTATGTCGGATAAATAGGAAACCTGGCCCACTTCTGGAACAGTGGAACGAGGTGTCGACAAAAAAAGTAGTGGATCGGAGAAATAGAAATTGGAAGCAAGTACCGACCTGGTTACTTTGCGGAATTAAACCCAATAATACGGATTAGGAACAGTGAGTGATGAGTTAGAATATCACCCGTTGAGAAGTAATACTACAATATTTAACCCTTTTGGTATATGTATTATGGTTGGGATCAAGTTTGGTATATTTTTGCTGGTATTTTTTGCGTTTGGATAAATCGAGGGGAAAAATACCAACTATGTGTATATATATAGTCCCCGGTGGAGTAATAGTAATATTTTCGCCTTTATTTAAACTTCTGAATGAAGAAAAAATACCAAAATTTGTTGGCCGGAGGATGCGATCGGTTGATTATTTAATATTGGAGTATTGCTTTAATTTGATTTAATATTCCGAGGGAAAAATACTAATAATATATACCAAAAATATCGGTGGACGGAGGATGCTATGCATGCAGTGGAGTGCTGGTATTTTT
This sequence comes from Drosophila suzukii, assembly GCF_043229965.1. NCBI lineage: Eukaryota > Metazoa > Arthropoda > Insecta > Diptera > Drosophilidae > Drosophila > Drosophila suzukii. The sequence continues at coordinate 1,847,000 of NW_027255939.1, read as the reverse complement.
CCCGTTTAAATAAAATAAATTTTACGGAGTAAATACCAAATACCAAAAAAAAATACTAAAAAGTTTGATGGTAAATAAAACACAATGACCAAAAAATTTTCACGTCGGTTGGTGTAATTTTTTATTTTATTATTTTTTACCGGATGGCCGACGGAAAACTTTAATTAGTCGGAACGGGATGGTGGAGTTAAAAATTATATGTGACTGTATTTAGATATGTGTATATATGTAGATATTTGTATATATGTAGATATTTGTATAGATGTAGATATTTGTATGTATGTAGATATTTGTATAGATGTAGATATTTGTATGTATGTAGATATTTGTATAGATGTAGATATTTGTATGTATGTAGATATTTGCATGTATGTAATTTTCGTGTATGTAATTTTCGCCGGTTTTAAATTTAATAAATAATTATTGCCGGCGGGGTATGTGTTGTTGTGGAAGTTTTCGATTTATTGTGTGTGGACTGTATTTGGAAAAACGAAAAAATATGTGCAAGTATTTTAGCGGCTGCGGATATACAGAGAGAAAAATCTTGAAATGTTTTGGGGGCCTGAATTGGCAGAACACTAGAAATTTAATAATTCTCACTGTATGCTTGGCTTATATTTGCACAATATTTTTTCTAAGCTTGGAATTTTGTCTCGATTTTGTATATGTGTATGTAAGTATGGATGAGCGGCCAAATGCAATTAAAAAAGGAGTCGGAAAAAATTGGCAATATGGCCGCACGTAGCAAAAGGAAAATCGAAGAAAAAAATGGCAAAGTAATTTTTAATTGCCGTTGTCGGATTTAATCGGACTAGGATTTTGGACAAATCGTACAGAAAGTCAAACGAATTATATTTTCGAGTGGCTGACTGCAGACCGGCAATATATAAATAAGACGAAAATCTTTACTTATCTTATCCGGCTCGAAGGACCAAAATGTACGCCGGGGGGTAGCGGGGTACCGTGGTGGCGCTGGTGGAATGGCGTGGGAGGCGACGGCGGGAAAATTGGCGGCGTCGGCGGGCTGCTTCGCTGGGCTTCGGTGGAAGCTGTAGGGGAGAAACCACTCGAACGCGTTTGCCCCTTGATCGGAAATAAATGTACGCACAAAAGTTATCTTGGTAAAAGTAGGCGGGGGTACGACCGCGGTTTATTCAGGTGAACTCCAGAAATCGAACTGACTTAGTCTAAGCTCCGCTCTGCGCTCCAAAGCGCAGCGGAGACTTCATGAAGGGAGCTAGGAACAGCGCAGGAGAGCGGGAGCGCGAGAGAGCGGGAGAGCGGTAGAGCGGTGCAGCTGGTGCAGCTGGATAGCGGTACCAGTCCAGATTCGCCGAACAGTGGGCCTGAACAATATGTTTTATTTAATTTTTGTTTTTATAATTATTTTATTTATTTAATTATTTATTAGTTTGTTTTGCTAAGTAACTAAATTTTCCTTAGAATTAAAATCGCCGAAATGTACCTTCTCCCGGGAGGAGTGGCTCCTCCGCCTCTCTCTCAGCCGCCTGCTGTCTCCGCTCCTCGATCGTGAATAAGGCCATACCTGGGCGGATGCTCCTCCGCCTGGTAACGGGAAAGCTCGGGAACAATGGGTTCCGGAACAGGCGCTGGTACACGGCGGTACACCAGTCCGCCTCTTCCTTCATTCTGTCGTGGGTCGCCATCCATGCTTCATAATTAAGCATGTTTTGCTCCTGGCGATCTACCAGCGCGAGGAGCCTATCCTCGTTTACCGGACGATTAGCGATAACCCTCCGGAGCTGGAACGCAGTTGTCCTCAGCGCGTCTATTAAATGGAGTTTGTCCCAATACTGTTGCTCTGCTTCATCCTGCAGCGCTTCCGCCTGTTTGCGTGCCCATTCTTCGGTCGGATGGGGCTCTCTTTTCGCGGACCACTCGCGCCTTTGCTCGATCAGGCGACCGCGCATTTCAGCGATGTCGCTAGGGAATTCGCTTATCCTTCTGCTGTGGTGTCTTCCAGTGTTATGCCTGGGTTATCAAGCAGCGAACAACTCTTTAAATATTGTTAGTGCTGGCGAGAAATTAATGACTAACCCTTGTATAAGTTTCGAGTCTGTTATTCCATTTAAATTTTAAATTTTGTTTTTCCAATCTTCCAAGAATTTTTTATTGTTTGTGTTTACTTTTGCACCTTCGCTGTGGACTTTTTCGCAACCCTTTGTAACATTACTATTTGTGTTGTTGGTAAAAGTTATAAATGGTTCGCAAATAAAAAAATAATTTCCTAATTATATTTTTTATGACTGTTGGGGCGGCGTGGCTTGATCGCCGAAATAGGTGAAGCCCCAAGATCGAATGGTACCCAAAAAACACGGGAGTACTTTGGGGTTTTTACGCGACGTGCGTAGATGTTAATTGGATCACCTGGAAAAAAGCACTACTTAAGCCTAACTTAACTTAAGCGCTTCAGAGCAGAGCGGAGACTTAAGGGAGAGATGGAGGGGGAGAGCGGACGGCAGTGCGAGCGCGCGAGATGTAGACATCTGGATAAAACTGGCGCTCGACACTGCCTTCTGAAATTAAACGCCCCTCAACATTCTCCCCCCTCTCTCTCTCTCGTCTGCAGCTATAATGCAGTCGGAGCATATGTCGTATGCTGCCTTTACCGTTTGCCACAAGGAATTGAGGTGATCGCGACGGATTTTACAGGCAGATAACGTTGGGGTAGGAGCACCTGGAGCGTTCACAGTGGCCTCAAAGTGGATCAGAGCGGATTTTACTGATGTTGCCATGACGTTAAATAATTTAGAATTTTAATTCAGAAGTAAGGAAACGGATTGGAATCAAATTGGAATTTTGGAGCCAATCAAGATTGTAAATATATACGGTCACACTGTCGGATAGGCAGAGTCAATAAATATTTATTATATCGGATGGTCGGACTTATGTAAAGAATTACGGACTTTAATATTGTATGTTTCGAAGGCACATTTATTGTGAGCTCTTGACCCACTGTGCACTGGCGAAAATATCGATATACGTACGTATGTACACAGTACATATGTACATATGTGGGGTGCGAATAGCGGAATAACGTTCCGGGAATTGGAAAGACTTCGCTTATGTTTATATGTCGGTGCGTTTGTTTGTCACCTGCACAACTAAATTGTAAACGATTTGCTGGTGTAAATTTGTGGATATTGTAAATGTGTTTTTAATTTTAGAAATAGTTTAGCCGTATTTGTAGGTCGAGAAAAGTAGTTGAAGTGGACTGTTTAAGAAAGAGTAGTTAGAGTGGACTGTATTAGAATATTTATGTAAATATACACACGCAGCTGGAACACAGTAAAAAACAAGGAAGAACGCTATAGTCGAGTACCTCGACTATCAGATACCCGTTACTCAGCTAAAGGGACCAAAGGGAAATGGAGATATGCAAGCAGCAAATCGAGATTTAAATACGCCACCTACCGGCGGTAGACAGATTTAAGCGTTATGGGCGTTAGAGTGGGCGTGGCAAAATTTTTTTTGGATCAATCGATAGGTATTGACGAGACCAATACATTTCAGTTAAAATTTTGTATCTAGCTTGAAAACTGTGGCCGTCACAGGTTTTGGCGGTTTGTGGGCGTTAGAGTGGGCGTGGCAATTTTTTTTTCGGGTCACTCGATAGGTATTGATGAGAAGAATACACTAATGTTAAAATTTTAGCATCAAAACTGTAGGAGCCACAGTTTTGGGCGGTTTGTGGGCGTAAGAGTGGGCGTGGCACATTGCTGAAACAAACTTGCGCTGCGTAAGAAGCTCAGGAATCTGCACGCCAAATCTCAATAGCCTAGCTCCCATAGTTTCCGAGATCTCAGCGTTCATCCGGACGGACAGACAGACGGACAGACGGACAGACGGACATGGGTAGATCGACGCGGCTAGTGATCCTGATCAAGAATATATATACTTTATGGGGTCGGAAACGCTTCCTTCTGCCTGTTACATACTTTCCGACGAATCTAGTATACCCTTTTACTCTACGAGTAACGGGTATAATAAAGAGTGAAAATCCCAAGGAAAAATTTTATGATCGGGAATTTTTTACTATGGCTGAGTTATATTTTACACACAATTGGAATTGAAAATATATTTGAGAAATATTTTAGATGAATAGTAGCACTGAAACATCTTCTGGAATTGTTTCAAGTGTACAATTGTGGGCAAAGGAAACTGGAATATTGTTGGGCGCAAGTAACGGAATTGAAATACATATATTAAATGCCGTTGCGTCGGATAAATCACTTTTGGACTTAGACAATATATCATACAGAAAGTTAGTCGAAATAGGGTTCGAAAAACTGGCTGTATGACCGGCAATTATAGTAAGTGGAACTTATCTGGAGCGGTTCAAGCATGCTGGGACAAAATGGAAAAAACTCCAGGAGAGGAGAATCCAAAGATTTTGAAATCCGGCTTCGACTGGACCAAAATGTTGGGGCGGGGTGGCTTGATCGCTGAAATAGGTCAAGCCCCAAGATCGAATGGTACCCAAATATCACGGAAGTACTTTGGGGTTTTTCGCGACTTGCGTAGATGTTTATTGGATCACTTGGAAAAAAGAACTACTTAAGCCAAACTTAACTTAAGCGCTCCAGAGCAGAGCGGAGACTTAGGGGAGAGATGGAGAGGGAGAGCGGACGGCAGTGCGCGCGAGATGTAGACATCTGGATAAAACTGCCGCTGGACACTGCCTCCTGAAATTAAACGTCCTTTTGACGTAAACAATGACCTTTTTTATTCCATAAATTTTTTCCACTACCTTGTTCCTGCATCCTGCACCTGTCTTTATTGTAGGTAACCAACATGACTCTGGGGTTATGGTACGGTTAGCAATGGGTGTTTTGCTTAATGGGAATTAAATTATCGATGACAAATTTATAGGTAAAAGTCACAGACATTTTGGACAAAGGATACAAGTGGTCATTTAGGTGTGGGTATACACATTTATTATGGTGCTAGAAAATGGGACTTGTAGACATTTTATAAGTATAGTTATGTGGTGTAAGGCTAGCTATTGTAGTTAAGGATACACTTATTATACCTTCCTATGAAGGAATATGGAAAAAGGAAATGTCTTATTTTTACAATATACTTGTTAAAGTGGATGATATTATTATGTGTTCTTAATACCTGTCAACATGAACCGAAATTGTTCACGAAACAGCTTCTAAACAGCTTTTAGACAGCTTATGAACAACTAATTTCTTAATTAGTTTTACAATCACAGGATATGTTGAATCCGCTGCCTAATGGGAGGCAGCCAAAGGTGAAATTTGCCCTCGTGCAAATGCCTGTGGTTGTTTTTATTGCACCGCCTTTGCCCCTGTGCAGATGGCGGAGCTTGATCCAAAAATTAAAACGACGGAGTCAATGATATTTAATTCACGAAGTTCTGTGTGAGACTGTATTCTGCTTTTGGTTATACATTTGGTTGGACTGTGCATAACAAGAAAGCTTATGATTTACCATTTTCATTGTGGATCATAATGCTTTACAATAGAGGGTAATCTTTTAGCATACAATTTCAACTAAAATAAAGAGGCAAGCGTGAACATACTCCGCCCGTTGGAAGGACGGTCGTTCTTTCAAGATACAGGTGAGATAGGCAGGGGCGCAACCTTACGAATTGGACGACGAATGACTCCTTTTGCCGTCTTAATATCAACGACTCGGACTCTTCCGTCCGCTCCAGAGCAAGTATTGGTAATGCGTCCCAAAGGCCATTGCTGAGATGAAGCGTTGTCTTCATGGATCATGACCAGCTGCCCCGGGACTATGTTCGCCTTTGGAGAAAGCCACTTGCTGCGGGCCTGCAAGGTGTGCAGGTAATCTAGTCGCAAAAGCTCCCAGAATTGTTGCTTGATGTGGGTGACCCGTTGCCAACGTGTCAAGTGCGATAGGTTGCATTCCTCTAAACTTGGCTCTGGAAGTGCCTTTAAAGACGTTTCGACCAAAAAATGCGATGGAGTGAGGGCTTCTCCATCGTTTGGGTCTTCTGAAAGAGGCGCGAGGGGTCGTGAGTTGACAACCGCTTCAGCATCAACTGCGACAATTTGGAGTTCCTCGTACGTCAGATGTGAGTTACCAGTGTTTTTTACCAATAAAAGCTTCATGGACTTTACCGCCACCTCCCACAAGCCGCCAAAATGTGGTGCGCGGGGTGGAATGAAGCTAAATTCTACGCCATTGCATAAGGTGAACGTTTGTAAGTCCTTCAACGCTTGTTGGCTGAGGAGTTGCATTTTAAATTCCTCTAATTGAGTGCGAAGTTGGTTGCGTTGTAGCAGAATATACGATTTGGCAAACTTCTCCGCCCGATGAAGCGCTTTAAACAGAGAATAAAGGTATTAGTTGACAGATCAGATACTAGTTCTACATGTACTGCTTTGGTGGCAAAGCAAACGAAGACGGCCATATATGTTTTGTTAGAGCCTTTCCGCGAATGCGATAGGACGTCAGAAATGGACCACACAGGTCGACTCCAGATACAGCAAAGGGTTTTGTAAGTGACAACCGGTCAGCAGGAAGTGACCCCATGATCTGGTCCAGCAAATGAGGCTTGTAATGATAGCAGTGGACAGTTGCGCACCACATTAGAGCCTTTGTGATCTTTTGGCAGTAAAAGTGGGTACTTGGCTTGCGCATTTTCTAGACGAAACAGTGTCACCGTGCGAGTTCCTATAGCTGATTCCGACAGAAAAGGTGTCAGCCTTTGAAGGTCTGCGCTGAGGACTTTACCATTCTGTAAACAATATATTTCCTTGCAATACGTTTGATGCTGAATAAGTCCTACAATAAACAGGAACGATTGCTGCAACTCAGTTGCTGGCATTTCACCGCTTGCGACACGCAGAGGTTTTTGCTTGCAGGGTTCTTGTTAAACGCCCCCAAAACGTAAGCTGTGAATCCGCATCTATGGTTTCGATTTTGTCCAACGACTGCGGTTAAAGATGTTCTTCCAACTTAAGAAAGGTTGGCCCTGTAAACCAACTTGTATTTTGAAGTTCGCTGACCTTGCATCCACGAGATATGATGTCAGCCGTGTTTTCTTTTCCTGGCACATGACGCCAAGATATGTTCGATGATTGAGTTTTAATTCCTGAAATCCGATTGGCTATGAAGCAATTTAATTGGGAAGAGTGCATAGTGAGCCAGTGTAATACGATTTTGGAGTCTGTCCAGAAAACAACCTTTTGTATGTTGCTGAACTTGTGTTTTATTTTGTTCCACGTATCACAAAGAATTGATGCAGCACAGAGCTCAAATCGTGGAAGAGAAAGGACTTTAATTGGGGCAACCTTTGACTTTGCTATGAGTAAATGCGATTCTACTGATCCATTCTGAATTGAGCGCAGATATATACAACAGCCGTATGCACGCTGTGAAGCATTTGCGAATCCATGTATTTCGCAATCATGTTTCGGGGAAAATCCTGTGAGGAGTTGAATAACTCCCCACAAATAGAAGCAGCAGCAGATGGCCGGCCGCTTACCAGTTACGCGGCGAATTCGCGTAGTAACGGCGCGGCGAGGGGAGTTTGGAGACTTGGATGGAGAACGAGAGAGTTTGGAGACCAAGGATGGAGAGCGAGAGCGTTTGGAGACCAAGGATGGAGATCGAGAGAGTTTGGAGACCAAGGACTGAGAGCGAGAGAGTTTGGAGACCAAGCATGGAGAACGAGAGAGAATGGAGACTTCGCGGGCAAGGCAAGAGTGCCGTGTGCAAAAACAGGATAACGGAACTCCACCGGACTTTGGACTCTCCCGTGAACTTTAGACCGGGAGAGGAAGTGCCACATCTCGGCAGTGGAGTAGCACACAGGCGTGCCACAAGCGGCACGGGAATCAGCGGAATGGCAGCAGTGGGCGGAGCATCTATTGGAAGCGGTACGTGAAGGACAAGTGGGTCATCCAGGAGGCACGGACTTTTGACCCAGAGTGGAGAGATCCAGCGGGCCGTGCGCAAAAGGGAAAATAACTGTTCCCGGAGGCCCTATATAAGGGCGCAGAGCGCTGGCAGCTGGATCAGTCGATCACGAGGAGTCAAACCTTCGAGATTAGTTAAAGTACCAAGTAAACAGTCAGTCAAGCAAGTAATCTACGAGGGAGCTACAACCAAGCGAGTCGTCGGAAGCAGCGCCGTGGGAAGCACACAAGGAGCAAGATCGCCACGTCGAGACGTTCGGGATTGGGACATCAGGAATCTTCGAATTGAGACACAAGTGGCTGAGTTCTGGAAGGCATCACGCGGCTAAGTCAAGGCGTTTGTTTTCTAACTTTGTCACGACCACACCCTGGGGAGTCGCCCGGCGAAAGCAAAAGAGTCCTACGACGCAGAGCCGTCAGCTTGGGAAGGAAAGTTTCCTGCGACCCAGCGTACCTTGCCCGACCAAGCAGGACCTGGCGTGACGGACGAGCGGTAGATCGATTTGCGGTTTCAAGAGGCGGCAGCCTGGAGAGCCCTGCGATTACCCGAACAGCGACCGCCCACTCCCCGAGTGCCAGAACGAAGAGGTACTGATCAGAAGACAGCGCAGAGGACATCGACAGCGACGCCAGCAGACATTTCCGGCAGCCACGTTACCTTCGCCGCGCGGAGCTCTTTGGGGAGCGCAGGATCGTCGCGGACGTCACGCATTAGGGTTAAGCTGGGTGGAACGTTCGTCTGCGCTAGGCGTAAAGCAAAGTGAACTGCTAGACAGCCTCCTGACGGCAGCCTTGACTGTCAGCGCGATCTGAGCAAGAACCTAGCGGGACCGTCCGGGACAGAGCAAGGGACAAGTATTGCCTCAAAAGGCGTCGGCCTGGAGAGCAAGGCTTGTTCACCCTAGTCTGAGAACGGTGACGCTTCCCTAAGCCCACAAGGCCGAACTCTCTGCGGGTCTAAGGCGCAACAAGCGACCCCGAGGCAGCGCGTCGGCAAGCAAGCGGAGGCGGCCACTACGAGCGTCCCGAAACCCAGGATCCAGTGGAAGCCGAGTCAACGCGTCGAGGAGCCAGAAAGAGGAGCGCCAGCAGCCGGCGAAACCAGAGCCAGGAGATACCGAAGCCAGCCCAGCAACACACCCGCTGTACTAATACCACGAGAATAAGTCCCACTATTACCATTTGAACCCTTTGTTTTCTCACTGATCTTCGGGCAATCACGTCATATAAATTTGGTGGGACGAACACACAATCTTCTGAGCAAGCCGCACGAATCTCGTAACGAGCAGACACACAAAAATCAGTTCGTTACAATCCTACATATCGGGGTATGGCGATTTGGTTTAAATTGTGCAAGTCAGGATAAATAGATTGCCAACGATCTATAAATTGTTGAGGCAGTATTTCATCCCAATCCAAATGACTCATCCACAGCTCCTGCACAAAAATTTTGCGTCTTATAACCACTGGTCCTAACAAGCCAAGTATGCCATACAAGCGTGCAATAATTGAGAGAATGTTCCTTTTCGTCATAGCGTTAGTTTTTGGCAAATCGAACTGAAAGCAAAATTCATCCACTTGGGGCCTCCACGACATGCCTAAGGTTTTGTGATATCTTTGCTGTCTAACTTGAATCGATGTTCTTTGATATTATCATCCAACTTGCTAAAATTCCATTTGGCTAACTCCAATCCGGCACAAGACAAGATTCCAGTAACTTGATCAATCTTCAATTTTAAATCCTCAATGCAGTCAGCTCCTGTAAGGAGGTCATCGACATACATCTCGCTAGATAAAATTTCTGATCCTATAGAAAATTCTTTCCTATTTTTCTCTGGTATGAAATGCAAACTTCTGATGGCAAGAAACGATGCACAAGCAAGCCCATATGTGACAGTATTCAACTAATATAATTTTAAAGGGTCAGAAATATTGTGCCTCCACCAAATCAACTGAAACGTGCGGTCTTGGGGGTCTACAATGAATTGCCGAAACATTTTTGGTATATCAGCTGTTAGAGCATGCCTATACAACCTAAATGAAAGCAGGGATAAGATAAGGTCCTGCTGAACTGTCGGTCCAACCATTAAAATGTTATTTAATGATACTCCTGTCGACGACTTTGCAGATGCGTCAAAAACCACACGCAACTTTGTTGTTGAGCTGTCTGGACGCAGTACAGCGTGATGAGGGATTACATAGTTAGGTTGATTTGAGTCAAAACTGTCTACAGGTTGCATGTGCCCCAGATCAATATATTCTTGCATGAAATCAGAATACATTTTTTTTGATCCTGTAAACGTTATAAACGACGCTCTATTTGCCAAAATCGTTGCTTGGCAATATCCACTGAACTTTCCAATTGTTGGGTAGATTTCGAAAAGGGAAGCCGAACTTGAACTCGCCCATTCTCGAGAAAAGCAGAGTTTTTGCAGAAGTGGCGATCACATTCTTCTTCTTCAGTTGTGTACTGGTTTTGAGATGATTCTGAAGTGAAGTTTTGCTCTAACATCTCCTATACCAGAAACTTCAAAATGTTGACGCTTTCGCTGAAGGTGTAATTTGTTGGCCAAAGTATCTGTGATATAGTTAATTTCCGAGCCAGAATCAAGCAAGGCCCTTGCCGGGTGGAACATTCCGTACTTATCCTGGATAAGTACTATAGCGGCTGGGATAAGAGCTCGATTTGATTTACGAGAAAGACATGCGACTACCTGTGTGGAGCAACGAGGTTGCTCGTTTGTCTGTTCTACATTTGATTGAGAAGTTTCTTGTGTTTCCGACTGCGAAATTTTGAAGGACAGTCAGCTGTGATGTGGCCCTTATGAAGACAGTTTAAACATAGAGCTGCCTGTTTGACCCAAGCATTTCTTTTCTCATGTGGAAGTGCAACGAACGAAGGGCATGATCCTAGATTGTGATCTGTAGCATCGCATTTTATACAACTGCCTCTAGGAATGCCTCCGTTAGGAATTCCTTTTTGTGGGGGTGATTTAGTTTTTCTGAACGCTTATCATACTGCCTGAACTCCTGGCCTGGCTTTGCGCTGCGCTTCTAGAAACTGACAATGCCTACCTAATATGTTGTAGAAATTATCCCAAGTTGGAAACTTCTCATAGTTCTGACCTCGATCATAAGCATGTTTTGAATCTGAATCAACCATTTGCAAAACGAGCTGAATTAAAATGGCTTCAAATGCATTTTGTTCGGTGCCAAGAGAGAGTAGTGAACCACGCAAAGCTGCCACTGTGTCTAAAATTTCTCGAAGGGATGAAGAATCAGATTTTCTCATTTGAGATTTGGCAAAAAGTCTAGATACATGTTCGAGTAGGATCAACACTTTTTTATCGTATCGTTCCTTAAGGCGCTCCAATGCCTTTTTGTAATTTTCTTCTGATACTTGAAATGCAGCCACTACACTCAATGCAGGACCAGAAAGACATCCGAGTAGATACGTAAACTTGTCAATATCAGAAAGTAAGACATCATCATGAACCATATGATTGAAGGCTGCAATAAAACGGTTGTACTCGCTATATTTTCCGTCAAATTTTGGTAGTTTTAGAGAAGGTAATCGATTATGGGAGCCGGCCCCTAAGCAGGTGGAATTTATGAAGACGGAGTCCTTAGGGCCATTGCGCTTGCTAACATTTGCACGTTTTAAAAGCGTCGATTTTGTTGCTATAAAAGCTGCCTCAAACTGATCGCGAGAATCTTCTTCGAAGTCTATTTCTTCAATTTGCTGTTGAACTTGACACAATTGCCTAAAGTGCGATTCCAAAAGGGCCAAGTGACACTCTGCCGATGCAGCATCCATTGCTGTGTCTGCAACCGCTCGATTCGAAGTTCGTTGGATGTTTCGTTGCAGCAAAGTTTTTTTGCGCCCAAGTGCAGCTAGCTGTTCTTCTACAGATGGTTAGGTCATGTTTGCAAAGAGATGAACGATCAGCCAAACTGTAAGGAAAATGCGTTTGAGAAGCTTTGACAAGTTTTGAAACCCTACAACAGTTTTAGAATAACTGCGAAACCTTTTGATGTAAAACTGGGGTACAGCAAGCCTGCGTGTTCTGAGAAGCTTTTACGACATAGGTTAACTAAATCACACCTATATATCTAGACATAACCAGACTTTTTCTTTTCTTTTATTTGTATTATTTGCGTCCGAAAGATCAAATCACAAGTGAACTGGGTTAAATCTGCCGATTTAAAAGCTTACGTGCTCCAGTAAGTGTCTCAGGTGTACTGCTGACGTAATGGTGTGATGCCGTAAAGTCCAAGTTGAGATAACTTTCCAACTGATCCGCTTGAATTGTAGCTGCTACTGAATCCCTTGTGATCCCTCGCAGCCGAGTTGTTAAGGTTTAGGACAGCTGTCCTGTCACGGACGCCAATGTTTAATCCGCTGCCTAATGGGAGGCAGCCAAAGGTGAAATTTGCCCTCGTGGAAATGCCAGTGGTTGTTGTTATTGCACCGCCTCTACCCCTGTGCAGACGGCGGAGCTTGATCCAAAAATTTAAAACGACGGAGTCAATGATATTTACTTCACGAAGTTCTGTGTGAGACTGTATTCTGCTTTTGGTTATACATTTGGTTGGACTGTGCATAACAAGAAAGCTTATGATTTACCATTTTCATTGTGGATCATAATGCTTTACAATAGAAGGTAATCTTTTAGGATACAATTTCAACTAAAATAAAGAGGCAAGCGTAAACAGGATACATCTTTCCCCAACATAATCGGACATTTTCCCCTAAGATTTATAAATCAATCTTCAGATATTTTGGCTATGCGATATTTCTCACGTACGCAGCAATCACATTGAAAATCAGAGTGTAAGTTTTTACTTCACATCGAAAGTCGTCTAGTGATCAAGAACTTTTGATCATTCTTAACAAAACACTATAACAGCTCGTAGAAGTTAATAACAACTAGTAACCAGCTAACATCTGGTAAACAACTTGTATACATTTACTAAACATATAGAAACCAGATACTAAACAGCTAGTAACCAGCTAGTAACCTCTAGTAAACAACTTTTATATGTCGAGGATTCACTAGAATCGTCCTCTGCTTCAGGCTGCTCTTCGTGCTGGTACGAATACTCTCTCTTACTGCTTGCGTCCCTTTTCCCAGCGTCGCTCTCTACTTTATTCTACTCTCGCTCTCGCATTCCAATACACACACTACTGAGGAGTTTCCGTTATTCCTTTTTGATGCGGACCCCTGCATCCTTCTATCTCGCTCACACCAGTGCACAGACTAACGTTGACGACAGAAACTGTTGCCTCCATTTGAACAGCCGAAGGAACAACACAGAAGTACATGAAAACGAATAAGAAGCGAAAGACAAGCCAAAGCTAACAGTTGTTATAATTTGAATTGGCCAACTAATCTACGACACGGCCATCCTGACTATCACACGTCCTCGTGTGTTTCTAACTTCAAAACATTACAAAGTATTATCTCTCAATAATAAATAGAACTAGATATGTACCTTGAAGCTAAGGCAAAAATAACTATATTTTCATTAATCAGAAGCCTTATAAACTATTAATCTATGGATAACAAATCAAACTTAGCATTCTTTTAAATTAAAAAGTTAAAAAAGTATAACTAGCAGATCGAACTTACACTTCCTCATACGTAAACAAAGGACAATACTTTTATTATTCTAAGCCTTGAGATCCGGACTACCATCAATTCAAATAATACTCATTTTCCATTTTCATTTGCTTCTTCAATAAGCAATCACATTGTTACATCGTCAATCACTATCTCGAACAGTTTTCATTTTACTTAACAATTTAAGTCTTGTCTCGACCAACACAGCACAAAGTTGTTTTAACTGTAAACAGATCAATTTTCGGGTTTTCATTTCAACCAGACCAACACATAGCACACAGTTATCATTTACATTTTCTTATTTCATAAATCATCGCAGCCATCACCGGCTCGATCAACATTATCTTCATCCATGACCGTTTCGTCATGCTCTGTGGTAATCCCCTTCTCAGGCATTATTTGTAAAAATTTGTGGTAATATTTGTAAGTTCGATTGCCCTTTAACGCTTTTAATTTATATCGATCACCTGGTAATAGCTCAACAACTAAAAATGGACCTTTAAACTTGGGGTCTAGTTTTGTCTGGTGTCGCTCCTCATTCTTGAGTAAGACATCATCCCCAACTTTATGCTTAACAAAAGTGGCTTTATTCCGATCGAATCTTAATTTGTCATATTTGGAATTTTGTTCCATATTGTGATTAGCTATATTTCTGATTAGATTTACATCAACCACACTCTCGTTTTCAGCAACGGGTACAAGCCTTATTTTCCAATTAGTAACTCTATTGGACTAACTTTCGTTACCCGATTGGCAGTGCAATTAAGAGCCAGTTGAATTTCATACAAAGCGTCCTGCCAAGATCCCTTTCCCGTTTCAACCGCAGTTAGCATAGATTTAAGTGTACTCATCACTCGTTCGACCTTGCCATTGGCCCGGCTGGCGCCAGTTGCGATCAAATGTAAATCTATATTTTGTGCTGAGCAAAAGTCACGAAACACACACGGGAAGGAACCCCAAAAATCGATACTAAAGACCTCACTGACTTGATGCAGCTTTCAGAGTCTAGTCTAGTGGTGTTAAACAAATGGACGAAGTTAGAAAATGCATCTATTTGAACGATTATATATTCCCTTTGGACATTTTTACCACTAAGCTTCCCTGTGATATAAATATGAACTGTTTGAAACGGGACGCTCACTTTCGGAATGGGATGCAATTCAGCTTGTACCTTGCCAGTCGGAGGCTTAGATAACCTACAGGTAATGCAATTGTCAACGAATTTACGGACATACTTTGACATTTTGTCAAACCAATAGTACTCGTACATTTTTGCAAGGGTCTTTTCCCAACCGAGTTGCACAATTGCCTCGTGAACGTTGTTAACAGCAGACCACCTAAAGGGCTTTGGAATAATAGGAAGACAGTGAGTTTTCCCATGTCTTTGAATTTTCCTATATAGAGTACCACCACGTAACTCAAAGGTTTTTGCTATATCCTCAGGAAGTTCTCCATTGCGCAATTTGGACACGAAAGATGATGTTTCTTCATCTCTTTGCTGCTCTGCCAGCAACCAGTTGTCGGTAATCTCTGTCAAGTTTATACGCTTTTCGGTTATACCTTTTGAATTTTTACGATCTTCCAACACTGGGCTTCGAGAGAGAAAGTCTACATGAGCCATTCGATTACCTGGTCTATACTGAATACCGAACTTAAAAACCTGCATATACCTTTGCACTCTAGGAGTTAACTCGGCTTTGGTTTTGGAAGCGTTGAGCGAATTACAGTCCGTATATACCGTAAATTGACGACCATGCAAGTAATGACGGAAATACTGCGAGCGTTTCCAACTCGTGTGAGTGGCTTGTTCTCGATCCTATGCAATAAAATGGCCCCGTAACCATCCGCACTTGCCTCGGTGTGAAGCTCAATCGGAAAAAGTGGGTCGAATATAGTGAGCACGGGTTCATTGGTCAAGATAAAAATTACTCTTTGTCGTACTTGCTCGTGCTCCGGGTTTCACTCAAACGATATGCTTTTGGAAGTTAAAGCATACAGAGGTTTCAACAATTGTGAGAACTGAGGGACACATAAATAAAATAAGAAACGAGACCAATAAACTGTCTCAGCTGGGTCACAGACTGTGGGGGTGGCAGATCAGACAATGCTTTTATTTTCCTTGGATTGGGTCTTATTTTACCTGCCTTAACTTCAAACCCCAAATATTCAACACAGGATTTAAGAAATGAGCATTTGGTGATATTAAAAGAAAATCCGGCTTTAGTTAGGGTTTGCAAAACTACCTCAAGTCTGTCTAAAGCTTCGTCTTTGATACCTGCTACTACCATAACTTCGTCCATGTAGACGACTACATACGAATGAACAGGATCACCTAAAGCACAGTTCATAGCTCGTTGAAATACGGAAGGGGCATTCTTTAACCCAAATGGCGTGGTAACAAACTCATACTGTCCGTCCGGAGTAACGAACGCTGTTCGTTCGATCGAATTCGGACGAATTGGGATTTGGTGAAATCCGCTCGCCATATCTATGCAGGTGAAAAACTTAGCACCACTTAGTCTACCTATCTGGTCCGAAATAAGTGGCAACAAATACTTGTCAGAAATAGTGTTTGAATTCAGTTCCCTATAATCAACGCAGAGACGGTCAGTTCCATTTTTCTTATTAAGAAGAAGCATCGGGCTTGCAAACGGGGAGGAACTTGGTCTTATAACGTTCGCATCCAACAGCTGTTTAATAGACATTCACACTTCTTCGTTCTTTTTCCACACTTAAAGCAGATTAGAGTCGAGCGATCTCTTCCTCCGTTATGTCCAGAACGTTGATTAACTAGATGACTATGTCGCGGGGGCACACCAGACGAGCGACACTCCGCCTTCTTGTGACCCTCTTTTTCGCATTTGTGACATATGATATTGAAGAATGGTCTTGTTTTCTTATTAGTCGGGGCCGACAAGACGTCGCCAGGACCGCCGCTCGGTCCAGCATCAAAAGAAAAGGCTTTCAACTCCTGTTGCAACTTCTTACGAGAATTGACTTCTGTAGTAAAAGCCAAGCGTCGCAATCGCTTGTCTAATCCAGCCACGTGTGCCAAAGCAACAGAAACGGCAATTTGTTCTACCGTCAGGGACTTCCACCTGGACATCAGGGATGTTACAACTATGCTTCCATACAGCGACATAGATTCTCCCTCTGTTGGGCGACCATTCAGCAGATTCAACACAGTTGCAGCCAAGGTCTCCGTAGATACGTAAACTTGTCAATATCAGAAAGTAAGACATCATCATGAACCATATGATTGAAGGCTGCAATAAAACGGTTGTACTCGCTATATTTTCCGTCAAATTTTGGTAGTTTTAGAGAAGGTAATCGATTATGGGAGCCGGCCCCTAAGCAGGTGGAATTTATGAAGACGGAGTCCTTAGGGCCATTGCGCTTGCTAACATTTGCACGTTTTAAAAGCGTCGATTTTGTTGCTATAAAAGCTGCCTCAAACTGATCGCGAGAATCTTCTTCGAAGTCTATTTCTTCAATTTGCTGTTGAACTTGACACAATTGCCTAAAGTGCGATTCCAAAAGGGCCAAGTGACACTCTGCCGATGCAGCATCCATTGCTGTGTCTGCAACCGCTCGATTCGAAGTTCGTTGGATGTTTCGTTGCAGCAAAGTTTTTTTGCGCCCAAGTGCAGCTAGCTGTTCTTCTACAGATGGTTAGGTCATGTTTGCAAAGAGATGAACGATCAGCCAAACTGTAAGGAAAATGCGTTTGAGAAGCTTTGACAAGTTTTGAAACCCTACAACAGTTTTAGAATAACTGCGAAACCTTTTGATGTAAAACTGGGGTACAGCAAGCCTGCGTGTTCTGAGAAGCTTTTACGACATAGGTTAACTAAATCACACCTATATATCTAGACATAACCAGACTTTTTCTTTTCTTTTATTTGTATTATTTGCGTCCGAAAGATCAAATCACAAGTGAACTGGGTTAAATCTGCCGATTTAAAAGCTTACGTGCTCCAGTAAGTGTCTCAGGTGTACTGCTGACGTAATGGTGTGATGCCGTAAAGTCCAAGTTGAGATAACTTTCCAACTGATCCGCTTGAATTGTAGCTGCTACTGAATCCCTTGTGATCCCTCGCAGCCGAGTTGTTAAGGTTTAGGACAGCTGTCCTGTCACGGACGCCAATGTTTAATCCGCTGCCTAATGGGAGGCAGCCAAAGGTGAAATTTGCCCTCGTGGAAATGCCAGTGGTTGTTGTTATTGCACCGCCTCTACCCCTGTGCAGACGGCGGAGCTTGATCCAAAAATTTAAAACGACGGAGTCAATGATATTTACTTCACGAAGTTCTGTGTGAGACTGTATTCTGCTTTTGGTTATACATTTGGTTGGACTGTGCATAACAAGAAAGCTTATGATTTACCATTTTCATTGTGGATCATAATGCTTTACAATAGAAGGTAATCTTTTAGGATACAATTTCAACTAAAATAAAGAGGCAAGCGTAAACAGGATACATCTTTCCCCAACATAATCGGACATTTTCCCCTAAGATTTATAAATCAATCTTCAGATATTTTGGCTATGCGATATTTCTCACGTACGCAGCAATCACATTGAAAATCAGAGTGTAAGTTTTTACTTCACATCGAAAGTCGTCTAGTGATCAAGAACTTTTGATCATTCTTAACAAAACACTATAACAGCTCGTAGAAGTTAATAACAACTAGTAACCAGCTAACATCTGGTAAACAACTTGTATACATTTACTAAACATATAGAAACCAGATACTAAACAGCTAGTAACCAGCTAGTAACCTCTAGTAAACAACTTTTATATGTCGAGGATTCACTAGAATCGTCCTCTGCTTCAGGCTGCTCTTCGTGCTGGTACGAATACTCTCTCTTACTGCTTGCGTCCCTTTTCCCAGCGTCGCTCTCTACTTTATTCTACTCTCGCTCTCGCATTCCAATACACACACTACTGAGGAGTTTCCGTTATTCCTTTTTGATGCGGACCCCTGCATCCTTCTATCTCGCTCACACCAGTGCACAGACTAACGTTGACGACAGAAACTGTTGCCTCCATTTGAACAGCCGAAGGAACAACACAGAAGTACATGAAAACGAATAAGAAGCGAAAGACAAGCCAAAGCTAACAGTTGTTATAATTTGAATTGGCCAACTAATCTACGACACGGCCATCCTGACTATCACACGTCCTCGTGTGTTTCTAACTTCAAAACATTACAAAGTATTATCTCTCAATAATAAATAGAACTAGATATGTACCTTGAAGCTAAGGCAAAAATAACTATATTTTCATTAATCAGAAGCCTTATAAACTATTAATCTATGGATAACAAATCAAACTTAGCATTCTTTTAAATTAAAAAGTTAAAAAAGTATAACTAGCAGATCGAACTTACACTTCCTCATACGTAAACAAAGGACAATACTTTTATTATTCTAAGCCTTGAGATCCGGACTACCATCAATTCAAATAATACTCATTTTCCATTTTCATTTGCTTCTCCAATAAGCAATCACATTGTTACATCGTCAATCACTATCTCGAACAGTTTTCATTTTACTTAACAATTTAAGTCTTGTCTCGACCAACACAGCACAAAGTTGTTTTAACTGTAAACAGATCAATTTTCGGGTTTTCATTTCAACCAGACCAACACATAGCACACAGTTATCATTTACATTTTCTTATTTCATAAATCATCGCAGCCATCACCGGCTCGATCAACATTATCTTCATCCATGACCGTTTCGTCATGCTCTGTGGTAATCCCCTTCTCAGGCATTATTTGTAAAAATTTGTGGTAATATTTGTAAGTTCGATTGCCCTTTAACGCTTTTAATTTATATCGATCACCTGGTAATACCTCAACAACTAAAAATGGACCTTTAAACTTGGGGTCTAGTTTTGTCTGGTGTCGCTCCTCATTCTTGAGTAAGACATCATCCCCAACTTTATGCTTAACAAAAGTGGCTTTATTCCGATCGAATCTTAATTTGTCATATTTGGAATTTTGTTCCATATTGTGATTAGCTATATTTCTGATTAGATTTACATCAACCACACTCTCGTTTTCAGCAACGGGTACAAGCCTTATTTTCCAATTAGTAACTCTATTGGACTAACTTTCGTTACCCGATTGGCAGTGCAATTAAGAGCCAGTTGAATTTCATACAAAGCGTCCTGCCAAGATCCCTTTCCCGTTTCAACCGCAGTTAGCATAGATTTAAGTGTACTCATCACTCGTTCGACCTTGCCATTGGCCCGGCTGGCGCCAGTTGCGATCAAATGTAAATCTATATTTTGTGCTGAGCAAAAGTCACGAAACACACACGGGAAGGAACCCCAAAAATCGATACTAAAGACCTCACTGACTTGATGCAGCTTTCAGAGTCTAGTCTAGTGGTGTTAAACAAATGGACGAACTTAGAAAATGCATCTATTTGAACGATTATATATTCCCTTTGGACATTTTTACCACTAAGCTTCCCTGTGATATAAATATGAACTGTTTGAAACGGGACGCTCACTTTCGGAATGGGATGCAATTCAGCTTGTACCTTGCCAGTCGGAGGCTTAGATAACCTACAGGTAATGCAATTGTCAACGAATTTACGGACATACTTTGACATTTTGTCAAACCAATAGTACTCGTACATTTTTGCAAGGGTCTTTTCCCAACCGAGTTGCACAATTGCCTCGTGAACGTTGTTAACAGCAGACCACCTAAAGGGCTTTGGAATAATAGGAAGACAGTGAGTTTTCCCATGTCTTTGAATTTTCCTATATAGAGTACCACCACGTAACTCAAAGGTTTTTGCTATATCCTCAGGAAGTTCTCCATTGCGCAATTTGGACACGAAAGATGATGTTTCTTCATCTCTTTGCTGCTCTGCCAGCAACCAGTTGTCGGTAATCTCTGTCAAGTTTATACGCTTTTCGGTTATACCTTTTGAATTTTTACGATCTTCCAACACTGGGCTTCGAGAGAGAAAGTCTACATGAGCCATTCGATTACCTGGTCTATACTGAATACCGAACTTAAAAACCTGCATATACCTTTGCACTCTAGGAGTTAACTCGGCTTTGGTTTTGGAAGCGTTGAGCGAATTACAGTCCGTATATACCGTAAATTGACGACCATGCAAGTAATGACGGAAATACTGCGAGCGTTTCCAACTCGTGTGAGTGGCTTGTTCTCGATCCTATGCAATAAAATGGCCCCGTAACCATCCGCACTTGCCTCGGTGTGAAGCTCAATCGGAAAAAGTGGGTCGAATATAGTGAGCACGGGTTCATTGGTCAAGATAAAAATTACTCTTTGTCGTACTTGCTCGTGCTCCGGGTTTCACTCAAACGATATGCTTTTGGAAGTTAAAGCATACAGAGGTTTCAACAATTGTGAGAACTGAGGGACACATAAATAAAATAAGAAACGAGACCAATAAACTGTCTCAGCTGGGTCACAGACTGTGGGGGTGGCAGATCAGACAATGCTTTTATTTTCCTTGGATTGGGTCTTATTTTACCTGCCTTAACTTCAAACCCCAAATATTCAACACAGGATTTAAGAAATGAGCATTTGGTGATATTAAAAGAAAATCCGGCTTTAGTTAGGGTTTGCAAAACTACCTCAAGTCTGTCTAAAGCTTCGTCTTTGATACCTGCTACTACCATAACTTCGTCCATGTAGACGACTACATACGAATGAACAGGATCACCTAAAGCACAGTTCATAGCTCGTTGAAATACGGAAGGGGCATTCTTTAACCCAAATGGCGTGGTAACAAACTCATACTGTCCGTCCGGAGTAACGAACGCTGTTCGTTCGATCGAATTCGGACGAATTGGGATTTGGTGAAATCCGCTCGCCATATCTATGCAGGTGAAAAACTTAGCACCACTTAGTCTACCTATCTGGTCCGAAATAAGTGGCAACAAATACTTGTCAGAAATAGTGTTTGAATTCAGTTCCCTATAATCAACGCAGAGACGGTCAGTTCCATTTTTCTTATTAAGAAGAAGCATCGGGCTTGCAAACGGGGAGGAACTTGGTCTTATAACGTTCGCATCCAACAGCTGTTTAATAGACATTCACACTTCTTCGTTCTTTTTCCACACTTAAAGCAGATTAGAGTCGAGCGATCTCTTCCTCCGTTATGTCCAGAACGTTGATTAACTAGATGACTATGTCGCGGGGGCACACCAGACGAGCGACACTCCGCCTTCTTGTGACCCTCTTTTTCGCATTTGTGACATATGATATTGAAGAATGGTCTTGTTTTCTTATTAGTCGGGGCCGACAAGACGTCGCCAGGACCGCCGCTCGGTCCAGCATCAAAAGAAAAGGCTTTCAACTCCTGTTGCAACTTCTTACGAGAATTGACTTCTGTAGTAAAAGCCAAGCGTCGCAATCGCTTGTCTAATCCAGCCACGTGTGCCAAAGCAACAGAAACGGCAATTTGTTCTACCGTCAGGGACTTCCACCTGGACATCAGGGATGTTACAACTATGCTTCCATACAGCGACATAGATTCTCCCTCTGTTGGGCGACCATTCAGCAGATTCAACACAGTTGCAGCCAAGGTCTCCGTTCCGGCGAAAACTGCAAAAACAGTTCTCTGAACTGCGTCCATGTGATCCCAGGGTAGACCGTTTGTGCAAGCCAATGAGACGCGCTTCCTTGCAAGGAGCGACTGAGAGCCATCACGAGAGCGCTGCCTTCTAGACTGTTTTCGGAAAGAATGTAATCCACCATTGCACTCCATGATACGGTTCGGTAAATACAACGGTAACTGCGTCATTCGGGGCTCGCTGTACTGCTTTTAAAGGTTCCGAGAAAGTACGATTTTGTGATTCCAAAAGCAGCTTCAGATTATTTTCGCTTTCGGTTTGAGGCCTGGGCAATCCCACTTCTGATGTCGAGGATTCACTAGAATCGTCCTCTGCTTCAGGCTGCTCGTGTTGGTCCGAACGGAAACGTTTTCTGGCGCGTGCCATCTTTTCAGTTAGGCTCTTCAAATACGAATGCTCTCTCTTACTGCTCTCGTCCCTTTTGCCAGCGTCGCTCTCTACTTTATTATACTCTCGCTCTCGCATTCCAATACACACACTATTGAGGACTTTCCGTTATTCCTTTTTGAAGCGGACACCTGCATCCTTCTATCTCGCTCACACCAGTGCACAGACTAACGTTGACGACAGAAACTGTTGTCTCCATTTGAACAGCCGAAGGAACATCACAGAAGTACATGAAAACGAATGGGAAGCGAGGGACAAACCAAAGCTAACAGTTGTTATAATGTGAATTGGCCAACTAATCTACGACATATACATCTACCAAACATATAGGAACCAGATGCTAAACAGCAAGTAACCAGCTAATAACATCTTGTAAACAACTTGCATACATCTACTAAACAAAATAACCAGCTAATAACGATTAGTAAGCAACTAGTAGACATCTACTAAACAGATAGTAACCAGCAGTTAATAACAGAATTAAAGAGTTTATTAAACGTGTTCAAAATCTTAGACAATGATGCCTAACTCATATAAATAGTATACAAATAGAATAGAACTAGAAAACTTAGAACTAGAAAAATAGTTAGCAACAAAAAACAGATATTACCAGGTCAAAACGCTCATATGTTTGGTAATGTTGCCTTCAAAATATGTTATAATTTTAATATGGGATGGAACAGATGAATGCTTTAAAAATAATCCAACATCTGAGAAACATTAAATTGTGAGAACTATTTTACATTTATCTATGGGAACCAAGCAACAATATGCGTTTGGAACGAAGGTTAATAACCCATATATTTCTTACAGAGGGTGGAGTCAGAAAATTAATTATATACAAATATTTATAATATATATTTAATTATGAATTTAATGAAATATGTATAATATATATTTAATTATGACGTTAATGAAATATGTTTACAATAAAACGATAAATAAAAAAATATTAAATGATTCAGCAAAATTTGTTTCTGACTGTAATTAAGACTACAAGTACCAATGAAGGGAAAGTATTTTGCTTAATGAGGTACGTCGGCTACTTGCGAGCTGTTGCACGGCCGTAACTTCATCCCTTATCAATGGTCTTGAGATGTATGATTTTATCAGACGTCCTGCGCCTTGGGTCTTGGGCATGTGACTTTAGTGACGGTCAGGTAATTATATTTCACGGCAAGTTGGCTGGTATGCTTTAATAATTCTTAATAAGAGACTATAACAACTCATAACACTTTTTAACAGTTACTTACCATCTAAAACCAAGTACTTTACAGGTACTATACCCAAAGTAACCATCCAAAAACAAGACTAAACAGAAAGTAACCATCAAAATACTGCTAGGTAACAACTAAATACAACGTTTCCAACGTGTCAAGTCCATGTCAATATGAATACTACCCTAAAAAAATGTTACATCTCTGGATAATCTTCAAAGTCAAAATCTATTAAATTCTGGATGGAGCAGTGGAGATGAGATTTCTACGGGACCCCACTTCAAATTTTCTACACCATTAAAAAATTTGTTGGGATTTGCTGATGATTATAAAAAAGTTTTGTTAAAATGTAAACATGAGGAAGTGTTGATGCTAACTAAGAATCTTGGCGATGTGTTTAAACAAATCAGAAATGAAGAAAACTTTTTAACTGGAAATTACGAATAAGACCTGGAAAATTCCCCATGTAACTCTGAACGATTTTGCAAAAATTAAGATGTACGATATTATTAAAAGTGGTGTAAACCTACCAATCGCATTCCGGAGTTGGTATTCATATGTAAACCGCAAATTGGGGTTTGAAAGTCAACACAGCTGGAATGTGAAACTGTCGGATAACCGCGAGTAAATCAAGATTTGTAATAATTGGATTTACACTAAATGGAGGACTTATCACAAATAATTTATCAAACTTGAAAGTTCATTGGAATGCTGAATCATATCCATATGATAAACTGAATTTTGATTTAAGTAAGAATCAGAATGCTCACCTATATGAAATGTATACAAGATTTCAATCTAGTTACTATAATCGTGAATCACAATCATTTTTGACCCAAAATAAATTTAAATTGAAGGCCCCTAATATTGTGGTTGATCTATCTCTTCAAAACGAATCAGTGAATACTGGTCCTATTGATCAGAGAATTTCAAAAGAATGGAAGACACCAAGTCATGAAAATTTTTGTTAAAATGTAAACACGAACTAGTGTTGATGCTAACTAAGGGTCTTGGTGATGTGTTTGAACAAATCAGAAATGAACAAACTTTTAAGGTGGAATTGACGAATATAACCTGGAAAATTCCTCATGTAACTCCGAGCGATTTTGAAAATATTAAGTGCTACGATATTATTAAAAGTGGTGTAAACCTCCCAATCGCATTCCGGAGTTGGGATTCATATGTTAACCCCAAGTTGAGGTATGGGAGTCAACACAGCTGGAATGTGAAATTGTCGGCTAACCGCGAAAAACCAAGATTTGCCATAATTGGATTTACACTAAATGGAGAACTTATCACAAATAACTTATCAAACATGAAAGCTTACTTGACTTCATATCCACATGATAATTTGAATATTTATTTAAGTAAGAATCAGTATGCTCACCTATATGAAATGTATTCAAGATTTCCATCTATTTACTATAATCGTGAATCACAACCATTTTTGACCACAAATGAATTTAAATTGAAGGCCCCTATTTTTGTGGTCGAATCAGTGAAAACTGGTCCTATTGATGTGAGAATTTTAATAGAACTAAAGACACCAAGTCATGAAAATACCCAAGTTTACTGTCTCCTTATACATGACCGTTTAGTTGAATGAAACCCATTAAACGGACTAGTACAACGAGTTATTTAACATTAGAAAAATGTTGAAAGATACTGTTTCGATTGATGTTCAAGGTTTCTTTGAAAATAATAATAATTTTATTCTAAAGGAAATTGGCATTGTATTCGAAAAAGAACCAAACTTGAATAAAAGTTTTTATACCCGTTACTCGTAGAGTAAAAGGGTATACTAGATTCGTCGGAAAGTATGTAACAGGCAGAAGGAAGCGTTTCCGACCCCACAAAGTATATATATTCTTGATCAGGATCACTAGCCGAGTCGATCTAGCCATGTCCGTCTGTCCGTCTGTCCGTCTGTCCGTCTGTCCGTCTGTCCGTCTGTCTGTCCGTCCGGATGAACGCTGAGATCTCGGAAACTATGGGAGCTAGGCTATTGAGATTTGGCGTGCAGATTCCTGAGCTTCTTACGCAGCGCAAGTTTGTTTCGGCACAGTGCCACGCCCACTCTAACGCCCACAAGCCGCCCAAAACTGTGGCTCCTACAGTTTTTATGCTAGAATAAAAATTTTAACTGAAATGTATTGTTCTCATCAATACCTATCGATTGACCCAAAAAAAAGTTTGCCACGCCCACTTTAACGCCCACAAACCGCGAAAACCTGTGACGCCCACAATTTTCATGCTAGATAAAAAATTTTAACTGAAATGTATTGGTCTCGTCGATACCTATCGATTGATCCAAAAAAAAATTTGCCACGCCCACTCTAACGCCCATAACGCTTAAATCTGTATACCGCCGGTAGGTGGCGCATTTTAATCTCGCTTTGCTGCTTGCATATCTCCATATAGCTGAGTAACGGGTATCTGATAGTCGAGGTACTCGACTATAGCGTTCTTCCTTGTTTAATATGATTTTACATTGCTAAGTAAAAAAAACTCAAGAGACTGCAATTTGATTAGCCAATACACATCACAAAATTTTTTGTAACGATGGAGAAAACAGTTTTTCACAAACTCGAAAGTATCTAAGGACAATTGCAAGCGGAAAACAAATTAGTTGTAAAGGTGTGGAAAAGAAACGATTAATACAGAAGTTTTTTATACATCATTTTAAAGTTGAGGCTAGATGTGTAAAGACCTACAAGAAAACAAAATTAACAATATAAAATTTCATGAGGAAATTGACCAATTTATTGAACAATTTAAAGGACAGATAATTGGTCAACATTTCCAATACCTTTAAAACACAAAAACTATGTTCATGAATCGAAGAGGACATGATCTCAAAACTACAAATTATGCTGAACACTTTACATTTTGTAGTCCTGAATTGACGTCGGAAACGTGCGACTGCCTCTTCTATGCAAATCGCCGGAACGAAGTCAG
This sequence comes from Drosophila suzukii, assembly GCF_043229965.1. Lineage (NCBI taxonomy): Eukaryota > Metazoa > Arthropoda > Insecta > Diptera > Drosophilidae > Drosophila > Drosophila suzukii. The sequence goes on along the minus strand of NW_027255939.1, from coordinate 1,820,252 downwards.
AAAATTAATTTCAATATATAATGAAACATGTTCGCAATACCAAAATAAATGAATAAGTGTATTATTATGCTAAAAATAAGCTTATGACCTTGTATATCGAGTTGAAATTACAGATACGGAGAATAAAAAACATTTCCTTAACTGAGATATGTCGGCTTCTTCCGAGTTGTTAAGTTCAACCCCTAGTATGGGACGTATTAGAGCTAGCTGTCAGCCGTGAGGTCGTTGGCGTGGGGCCTATGATCTTGTCAATGAGCGTGCGCCCTCCGGTTTGTGCATGTGTCCCTTTTATTGCGCTAAAAGATGAAGATGAAAACCTATATAAAATTTCTTTATAAATTGTGTAAGCATATATAAAAGTGTAACACGAGATTGTTGACTTAGATAAACCAAATGCATTCAGTTAAAATAAACACCTCTCTGAATTTATTTGACGGAATTATGTTCAATGCACACTATATACGGCTGCAGTTCATACAATAAAAACTCTTTGAATGTGATGGAGGTAATATGAAAACATCTATTCATGGAAATCATATGGACACCTGCAATGGTGCAGCCACTGAGGGAGTTGATACTTGTGTTTGCCATCGAATTTCGGATTACAAAAAGGAAGCACTCAATATTATGAATATACACTATAATCTAGAAAAAAGAATTAAAAAGATTAAAAAGCATAATAAAACATGTTCGCAATACCATAATAAATGAATATTATTATGCTACAAAATAAACTCCTGACTTTTTATTTCGAGCTCAAATTGCAGGTTCGGAGAATGGCGAAAACAAAAATATGTGTTTGAAAATATTCCGCATCTGAGAATCATTAACTTGTGAGATTTATTTTATTCTTTTGACTTTTAAATTAGTTGTACAATTATAGGAAACTTTATTTCCCAACATAATCGTACATGTTCCTCTAAGATAACCATCTTTGAGTACGCTTGATCGCAACACGATCGGGCTGTGTTTTGGCCATATTCCCTCCCCTTCACATATCCGTGTGCCAATGGATCGTCGCGGGCCGCGCAATACGATCCCCTATTGTCCGTCGAAAGTTATGTCATTGTTCTTGACCTACTTCACTTCTCGCGTCAGCCCCCTTAATAAAGCTCTAGCACTTCATGTTTTGATATTCTTTTAGATTACAAATTTATTGGGAAATAATTATATCGGCGTGCGCCGTGGATGAGTAACATAATTTTGGCTAATTCATATGGAAATTAAATTAATTGACAATTACTTTTGTTAGCGGAGAGTATCGAATTTACCACCTGTGAAGGTGCACACATCAGCAAAAATTCTAACTATTCAAGACTACAATCGTCGCTCAGAGGGCTCTTGCAATTGTCATACAATTTCAAGGCTTATACTCGGCGCTGATAAATTAACATTAAAAAGTATACATATAAAAATGTGTAATGGATATCTAAACGATTATATATTATTAATTATTATATTTTAATATTATTATACGAATTCCTAAAAGATTAATTCTTGGTCTTAACTAGGAAGGTATTAACATTGCCCAAAAATAAATTCTTATCTAAACGGGAGAGGACAATGACCGTTGGAACGGTAGAGGTAATGATTGCATTTTCGGTCTTGTTACAGTGGGCAAGTGGTGAAAAATCTAGACGGAAGGTCTCAATATATAAGTACTCTAATTCATGCACAGTTATTGGTAAGGTTGCTTTTAATAACATGTATAGAATTCGTACGTTAAATTGCGGATCATTGTCTATAGTCTTTGCTAAAGCTTCTGAAGTGATCATGGTGCACGGATATATACATATATGTATTTATAAGAAAGAACCGTGTTCCGACAAACTTACCCTCCTTTTAATCCTGGGCGATGAGGTCTCGACCATCCAGATTCTGGGCCTTGGGAGATGTTATAATTGTTTTATATATATATACGTGCAAGATTTGATGGCGGTTCACAAAAACATAACACCAAAATTACGTTACACAAAGAAAATAACACTATCCCTGTATAGATATGTATGTATGTATGCATCGTATGAGAGTTCCACTGCGGCACACGTCAGTTCCAAGGCTCGGGCTGGGGCTGGTCGGTGCAGCCCCAATTTCTTGTTCAGCGTATGTATTTGGGGGTTCTGTTTACACTTGCATTCAGAAATGCATGTACTCGCAAATTGTTTGTAATTGTTTTTGGCGATTCACTTTTTGTTTATAATTTTGGAGTGCAATTTATTCGCCTTTTATTGTTTTCTATTGTCTTTTTGCTGCTTCACTTCACTGCATCTGCTCGGCTTATGCTCCGATGTGGGTCACCACTTTCTGCAGGGCATGATGTTGGTCGTGGCGTCTCTGAACAGAGCGCTTTTACATCTTAACCACCTTAAGGATCACTAGAACTAGGAGTAGTCCAACGATGAGCTTCATGGTCTTGTTGACATCCTGAATATCGTCCTGGTGGTCAACGATCTCTACGGTGTTAATCACATTGGCGGTGCTGCCGGCCACTTTGGACGTTTTGCTGCCCATCTTGCGGTCCTTAGGCCATACACTTGGCTCACTAGTTCTTTTCGTCCTTCGGAATTTTACAGGTTGACTTCCTTCAGAGTATGGTCGATCGCAGGACCGGAAATTAGGTCGTTCTCCTGGGTGAAGTTGATCCTAGGGAAACGGTCAAGACATCCTTCTGGACACCAGCCTTCTTCCAGTCGTGGTCTGTGTAGATGGGAGTTGTACTTCTAGACCACTGTCATGGAGATCAAAACAATTTCTGGCTGCCTTCTCTATTTGGCTGGGGTCTTAAATACCGGACTATAGCTTTCGCTAGCCCACCATATTGGATGAATTAACTATGTGTTCCCACGTAGGGGTACTGTTTCTCCATTTCTTCTATCGTAGGAGTAAACGGCCGGCTGGTGCACCTTGCCACCTTACTGGAGTACGGTTACGAACAGGTCGATCGTGGTTGTTGTTCTGGCCACGCGGCACCCGTGAGTTGTCGAATTGTATTTCTATTTTGCCCTTATCAATCTGAGTGTGGTTAGTCATTAGCGGCCCCTGCCCTCAACTTAAGACAGTTGTTTCGCCGGGGTTAATCTTTGTATGGTGGAGGGCGTACGTAACAGACTCGAAGTGATCGATGCGGCTGCGCATGGAATGACTTCGCAAAAGAAATCTTCGTACGGCCATTTCTTTAGATCTTCTTCTTCTCCTTTATTTTTTCTTAGGCGCCCATTTACGTGTTGCTTCGACCCACCACTTTGACCCAGTCTCAGAAGAGATAGTCGGGCTTATATTATTGTACTTATTTATTGTGTTATTTTTATATATATATTTTTCTTATTAAAAATATTTATTGCTGAAAAAGAAAAAGCTTTCACCTCGCACGGAACATACATATTTATACCTGTAAATAAAAATACGGCTCATAATGATAATAAAATATCGTTAAGTGAGAATAATGTAAACAACGAAGAACGCTATAGTCGAGTACCTCGACTATCAGATACCCGTTACTCAGCTAAATAGAGATAGAGATTTAAGCGTTATGGGCGTTAGAGTTGGCGTGGCAAATTTTTTGAACCAATCGATAGGTGTTGACGAGACCAATACATTTCAGTTAAATTTGTTTATCTAGCATGAAAATTGTGGGCGTCACAGGTTTTCGCGGTTTGTGGGCGGTAAAGTGGGCGTGGCAAACCTTTTTTTAGACCAATCGATAGGTATTGATGAGAACAATACATTTCAGTTAAAACTTTTTATCTATCATAAAAATTTTGAGCACCACAGGTTTTCGCGGTTTGTGGGCGTTTAAGTGGGCGTGGCAAACTTTTTTTTGTGTCAATCGATAGTTATTGATGAGAACATTACCTTTCAGTTAAAATTTTTATTCTAGCATCAAAACTGTAGGAGCCACAGTTTTGGGCGGTTTGTGGGCGTTAGAGTGGGCGTGGCATTCTACTGAAACAAACTTGCGCTGCGCAGGAATCTCAGGAATCTGCGTGCCTAATCCCAGTATTGTAACTCTCATAGTTTCCGAGATCTCAGCGTTCATACGGACAGACGGACAGACGGACAGACGGACATGGCTAGATCGACTCGGCTAGTGATCCTGATCAAGAATATATATACTTTATGGGGTCGGAAACGGTTCCTTCTGCCTGTTACATACTTTCCGACGAATCTAGTATACCCTTTTGTTCTACGAGTAACGGGTATAATAAAATGTAGAAGTGTGTAAAGGCTAAGAAAGGTTAAGAACAACATTTCTGAGTGTGCCGTAATTGTGAGAAGTGAAAAGTTTTCCCATTTCCCGAAAAAAGTAAAAGTTTTTTTTTTACGTACTTATTTAACATTTGATATTAAATATAATGATTTACAATACTACATTTACTACTACGCGCGGTTCATACGCCTGCTCATTTTCCACGCTTCACGTTATATCCGGGCGATGCGTGTTTGGCTCCTTTGCAGTTGCTCCTGGACTCGGAGCAACTGGTTCTGATCCTCCTCCTGATCTCGGCTCCAGTGCCGGATCTCTCGCTCGAGTTCATCGGCGAGTTCTTCATTTCCTGTCTGGTATCGTTTAAGTGGATGCTACGGCAGAGCCCGTTCATCCACTCGACTAGAAGCGCCAGATATGATGCCTGGTCCCCGTATCTAACCTGCAGCCGACGAAGCCGGCGGGCAGCTCGGACGGCTTGGTTGTACATGGTAGAGGACTGCATCATGTCTGGTGACTGTTCTACCCATGAAATGATCGGGGCTTTTATCAATTCGTGCAATCCAGCAGCTCTAAGTTTGTCGCCTTTTATAGTCGTCGGATTACGTTCAGAGGCTCAGGCGACATACAGGTCTTTAGCATGGAATACCCCAGAACTTTTCCCTACTGCATTGCCCAGCTCATATAGCGCTTTGCACTTACGCTGGAGTATAACACAGCGAATTCGATTCGGGACAAGCTTGGCATTATATCTATCAGCTTTCTTAGTCTGCCTGTAGTTTTTTCTATAGACAACTTGTCCTACGGAAAACTCTACGAGCTTGCTACGGGTGTTATATGCCTTTTCCGCGCGTTCGTGAGTTCGCTTCAATCCTTGGGTCACCTTTTGTCGGATGAGTTCCATCTTGTCTGGTAGACTTATCTGTGGATCTCCTGCCTGTATTCCCCTCAGTCGCTATTCCATGGGTAAACATCCGCGTTCCGAACATTGCGTAATATGGTTCCATGCCTATCGACTCGTGTAGGCCATTCCTAAGGGCACATTCTATTCGACTTAGTTGGGTACCCCAATTTCGCTGATCGGTGGCAATTGTCGCTCGCAAAATTATTATTATTATTTATTAATTTAACAAATTAAGCTTATCATACAATGTTAAACTTAATACTAAATTTCCGAGCACTGGCTGCGGAGGCCTTCGACTCTGACTGTAACTAATCTGCTCTGTTTAAATCTGTACATGCGGTTTTTTATGGGCTTAGTTTGTTATTATATTGCTAGCTTTGATTTACTTATAAACTCGTACATTTTTTTAATTTTTTCTACGGATGGGCAACCGAGGATTTGGGAAGAGGGCTGTGAGCCGAACAGGTGGGCTCTAATATTGGCCAGTCCAGGGCAACTGTCTAAAAGGTGGTCGGTGTTAGGGATTCCTCCGCAGAGACTGCAGATCGGATTGTTGATGCCTTTTAATAGGATTTCGTGTGTGTGTTTGGTGTGTCCTATACGAAGCCGGATAAAGGTACTGCATTGTCGTCTCCCAATTGCCGCTGGGAGAGGTATTTTTGTACATGTGGGATTAAATTTGCAGTATCTATGGGTGAAAGTGGACCATTCCTCCATCTTTTGGTTTTCCAAGTTGCGATCTATTAACTTGTGTATGTCCTTGCTGTTTATTGGAGTGAAAACGAATGTTGGTGAGAGGCCAATGTTGTGGGCTGCCTGGTCAGCGTCTTCGTTACCCTTTATGCCTTGATGGCTTGGGACCCAAAAGAGTGTTATCTTTTGTGGATGTTCTTTTGTTAATCTTTGTATCTCTCTTATGGTGGGATCGCGGTACTCGGGGTTATTTATTGCCAGGAGTGACGACGACTGTCAGTGCAGACAACAAACTCTCCGTTTTTACTGGTGGCAAAGCGGCAGGCTAATAATATAGCCGTAGCTTCTGCCACGAATATAGAATTGTAGAGGGGGAGCGCCCCTCCCGCTATGATGGTGTTGTTAGCGTCGATGACTGCGAAAGTGGTTGATTCCAAAGTTTTGGATCCGTCAGTAAAAAGCCAATGTTTTTCACCGAGGAGTTATTTTTCGTTTTGAAAGCGGGTGCGATGAACTGAGCTGGGAGTATGATTTTTTGTGGAGATATGCAGTTTGGTGTTGATGTTTGGTTGGTTCCGAGACCAGGGTGGAGATGGCCCGGACGACCTAAATCTGTTTGATTGGGGTAGGTCCAATTTCTTGCTAAAGTTGGCGCATGTCCGGAGAGTAGAAGGATATTTGTATCTCCTTCTTTCTTTAAAAATGTTTTTGAAGTCGTCGGCTAATAACCGATTTGGAGTGGTATATAATTTTGGTAAGAGTCGGGTTGTAGTTTCTTTTATCCTGTGGGTGATGCTGGGTAGTCCGGACTCCGCTAGAGTGCACTTGGTCGGAGAGGTCGGAAAGGCGTAGATAGATCTGCGTACAGCTGCGTGGTATGGTGGTTGAATACTCTTGATATTGGAGGCTGCAGTCCAGCCGAATATCGGGAGCCCGTAATCTATTTTTGAGAGTATTAATGCCCTTGCTATGTTAATTAAAGTATTTATATGTACATGAGAGTATTTTGAGCTTAAAAATTTAATTATATTGAGACGAGACTCTAACTGCTTTCTAAGTCTTAGGCAGTGTTCTTTAAATGTAAGCCTAGAGTCGAAGGTAATTCCTAAGATTTTTAAATGATTGGTTTGTTAAATGACTTTGTTTTTAAATACAATTTCGGGAATGTTGCAATTTTGTTTTCGGCAAATATGTAGGACCTGACATTTTCCAATGGAAAGAGATGCCCCAGATGAAGCGCCCCACTGTTCCAGTTCGTCCAGAACGTTTGAGAAGGTATCTTTAACGGAATTGAGATCTTTCTTGTTGGTGTAAATAAATGCGTCATCAGCATACAATGAAATGGAAATGTCTTTGTGTCTGTTGAAAATTGAAGATATTTGCTCAAAAGCAATCATAAAGAGTACCACCGAAAGAGGAGAGCCCTGAGGAATGCCATTGTGGAGCTTATTGACTCTGACCTGGAAAGTTCTGTTGGTCATGAAGGCTTTTATAAGGTTTTAAAGTCTTGGACCAACGCCCCAGAGTTCGAGTTGGTATAACACTGAGTGTAACCCCACGCGATCGAAAACCTTTTCAAAATCCGTAGCCAAAATGGATATGTGATTTTTTGAAGAAAGGGCCTTCGACGCGAAGTATTGGAATCTCAACAGAGCATCCATAGTACTGTGACTCTTTTTGAATGCAACCTGGTAATGAGAGATACGGTTCTTTTGGGTGGTAAACCACATGAGCCTGCGTGCAATCATTTTCTCGACTGTTTTTCCTAGGCAAGAGAGAAGTGAAATGGGACGGAAGCTATTAATTTCTGGGCTTGTTTTGTTTGGTTTGGGTATGGGGATAACCGTGGCCGACTTCCAGGTATGTGGATAGGATCCTGTTTAAAGCATTGTGTTAAAGACCTCTAAAAGTTTATCTTTAACCGCTGGTGGTAGGTTTTTAAGCATGGGATACGAAATTCTGTCAAAGCCGGGACTTTTGCCCTTTGCCGTTTGAATTGGGATTTCTAATTCCAGTTTTGTAAAAGAGATGTGGAAATGGGTTGGTAGGTGTGGTTTAAATAGGTTTGCTTAAATTGACAGTACTGCTGAGAGAAGTTATGGTCGGCAGAGTACTCTGACCAACAATCTCCAAATAGCTCTGCAATTTTCTTTGGACAGGTAAGGAGACCAGTTTCCGTTTTTAAATATTTTATAGGGGTGGGGGGTACCCCAGCTAGGCGCTTGACATCGGACCATATCTTTTTGGGGGTAGTGAAAGGTGAGATTCGGGAAGTGAAGTTTTGAAAGCAGGTGCGTTTGACAGCTAGTACAGCCTTTCTGAAGCAAGCGTTGGCTCTTTTGTAGAGTAAAAGATTCGGAATTGTAAGGTCCGATTTGTACTTGTGAAAGAGATCTTGTTTTTCGTCCCTAAGCTCCTGGAGAGAATTGTTCCACCAGGGGACTTTGGCCTTGTGTGGAATGCTTTTAGTTTGTGGGATGCTGCAGCTTGCCGCTGCCCTTATACATTTAGTAATTTGGGCAATTTGGCTGTTAAGGCTACCAGTTTTCCATGTCAATGAGATACTCGTGTATTTTGTTTTAAAACTCTTCCAATTGGCCAAGTCGGTTTTGTACTTAGGTAACGGTGGAGATTTATCAGCACTGAAACGGATTGATACCAATGTTGTGATTGGGAAGTGATCGCTGCCATACAAATTAGAAGCGATAGACCAGTCGCATATGTGCGCAAGTTGTGGGGATATCAGAGAGATATCTACATGTGTAAGAGTATTGTGGGTCGAGAGGTGAGTGGCGGAGCCGTCATTAAGTGTGATTAAATTTAGGTCAGCAATTGTACGCTCCAGGGCTTTCCCCCGGGAGTTGGATTTTGGCGATCCCCATAGCGGGCTCCAAGAGTTGAAGTCGCCTAACACTATGAAGGGTCCGGACATATGGTTTAAACAGTCAATGATGTCTGTACTCCTGAAACTCTGGCAAGGTGGTATGTACATATTTATAATGGTAATGGGCCGGTCCAGATCAAGCTGGAGTGCTGAGCATAATATGTTTGATGTAATCTGTTTGTGGGTATGGGGGATGTGTCTTTTAATGAGCACTCCAATACCTTGTTTGGCTGACGTGTTATGGGGTAGGTTACAGAAATAAGCTAAATAGGCCTTAGGGCAAACAAAGTTATTTGAACCGTTGGGCAAATGGGTTTCCTGTAGGCATATAATGTCGGGCGAATTATCATTAATGAGTAGAGACAGTTGGTTGTAATTGTTTATAAATCCATTTATATTCCATTGGGTGATTTTTAAAGGCATTTATTTAAATAAGAAAAAAAAGGGGGTATTTGGGGCGCTTTTAGAGATCTTGTTCCATTAGAGATTCAGAGTCAGATATGTTTTTTGCTTGGCTAAACTCGGAGTCTGTGGACAAATTTTCATTTGCAGAAATACTGTGGTCCGAATCTAAACTTTTTAGAAACCGTTGCGCTTCGTTAATGATAGCGCGATATTTTTTAGTCGGTCTTTGATCATGGGGTTTTTATCTTGCGTTTGTGGTGACGGTGGTGATTTGGGGTAGTGGGGAGAAAGGGGGAAATGGGGGGAGCCCGGCAAGGGCGTTGGAGGAGTGGTGGGGGAGGGGGTCACATTTGTTTTTTGTGTTACATTGGTTGCTCTTTGCTTGCTGGTTGATGGTTTGTTGTTGTCTTCTGCTCGCAGAGAGTCTTGCTTCGGTTTCGAAGCCGTTACCGAAGGCGGTTGAGAGAAAGCAACCTTCGCGAAGGAAGCCGAGTGATTGATTGTTGATGATGATTGTTGTAGTTGTTGTTTTTGAATGATTCTAGGTTCACGCATGCTGCATTTTTTTGTTGTTTTAATTTTTAGTAGGTCTCTTTGCTGTTGGTACGCTGGGCAAGCAGGTGAGGAGGCGGGGTGTAGGCCTGTGCAGTTCGCGCACTCGGTGCGTGAGCAGGGCGCGGGTGGGTGAGGGGCAAGATTGCAGGTGGAGCACATGGTTGGATCAGCACAGTTTCTAGCTGTATGTCTGATCTTCTGGCATTTTTTGCACCGCATTGGGTTCGGTATGTATTCCCTTACTTTGACACTGTACCAAGAGAGGTCCAGCTTACTGGGAAGATTGTAGAGATCAAAAGTGACCAGAATCACTCCCGAGGGTTTGGTGGCGTTGTCGATGGTTTTAGTAAGCTTGAATACCGAATGCACGTTTTGGGCTCGTAGCTCTTTCACAATTTCTTCTTCTGGGATGTTGTTTAGGCATGGTGCGTATATTGTTCCCTTCACAAAGTTAAGAGATTCGTGGTAATTGAATTCGACGTCACATAAGCCAGGTAAGTGTAATCGGCCACTGGTTTGGTGGTAACTAGCATTAATAGATTTCCATCTCTAAGCGTAGAAATGGAAATTATTTCCTTGCTAATGGTTTGTAGTGCCTTGTGTACAGCGAAGCAAGAATATTGAGAGATTGGTTTTTGGGAGTCTTTTGTTTTTACGATTATAAACTTTGGATTTTTTTGAACTGGAGTTGGAAGTTCAGGGAACTCTTCCGTAAGTTTTTGGTAAGGTCTTTTCTTTTTTGATTTGGGGCTCTCGCCTAGCACAGCAAAGCGATTACCCTGGAGATTGGGGGGCTCGGGGCCCATAATCGCGCGTGTTTTTTCGTCTGTTTTGGCAGACGTATGTGCACTCGGAGGGGGGGTGAGGTATGCTGAGCACAGGTTCCGAAGATCAACGATGAGAAAGAATAAAGACGTCCGCACTCGATGACTGGTAGTCGGTGACTGGAGTACTGATTGTTTTACCCTTTCAGCCGCGTTCGCTTGCGTGGAGAAAAGTCCAGTCTTTACGTGTCGAATACCGCAGACGGTTATTAGCCCGCCAAAAATTTGAGACACAAGTTGCTTGCCGTTGTCCGAGTCTATGAACTCGGGGACCCCATATTGATGGAACATTTTGGTCTCCAGGAATTTAATGACTTCTGCAGCTACTGCATGTCTCATCGGCTGCAGCCAGACAAACTTGGAGAAATTGTCTGGCCATACAAAAATCACCGAATTCCCAGCTTTGGTCCTCGGGTATGGACCCATAAAGTCGATGCACAACCTTTGGCCAGCCCACTCCGTAACCCGCTGTTCTCCCATGGGGGGTCGGTCATTTTTGTTGGCGGACTTGGTGATCTTACAGACCTCGCATTCCTTCACTACTTTTTGGACATCTACAGCCATCCCTGGCCAATATTAAAACTGTCTTAACTGCATAGCCTTCCGATGTTTGAAGGTCTGGACTTTTACCTACATTTTCGTAGTGAAAGGTGAGATTCGGGAAGTGAAGTTTTGAAAGCAGGTGCGTTTGGCAGCTAGTACAGCCTTTCTGAAGCAAGCGTTGGCTCTTTTGTAGAGTAAAAGATTCGGAATTGTAAGGTCCGATTTGTACTTGTGAAAGAGATCTTGTTTTTCGTCCCTAAGCTCCTGGAGAGAATTGTTCCACCAGGGGACTTTGGCCTTGTGCGGAATGCTTTTAGTTTGTGGGATGCTGCAGTTTGCCGCTGCCCTTATACATTTAGTAATTTGGGCAATTTGGCTGTTAAGGCTACCAGTTTGAGATACTCGTGTATTTTGTTTTAAAACTCTTCCAATTGGCCAAGTCGGTTTTGTACTTAGGTAACGGTGGAGATTTATCAGCACTGAAACGGATTGATACCAATGTTGTGATTGGGAAGTGATCGCTGCCATACAAATTAGAAGCGATAGACCAGTCGCATATGTGCGCAAGTTGTGGGGATATCAGAGAGATATCTACATGTGTAAGAGTATTGTGGGTCGAGAGGTGAGTGGCGGAGCCGTCATTAAGTGTGATTAAATTTAGGTCAGCAATTGTACGCTCCAGGGCTTTCCCCCGGGAGTTGGATTTTGGCGATCCCCATAGCGGGCTCCAAGAGTTAAAGTCGCCTAACACTATGAAGGGTCCGGACATATGGTTTAAACAGTCAATGATGTCTGTACTCCTGAAACTCTGGCAAGGTGGTATGTACATATTTATAATGGTAATGGGCCGGTCCAGATCAAGCTGGAGTGCTGAGCATAATATGTTTGATGTAATCTGTTTGTGGGTATGGGGGATGTGTCTTTTAATGAGCACTCCAATACCTTGTTTGGCTGACGTGTTATGGGGTAGGTTACAGAAATAAGCTAAATAGGCCTTAGGGCAAACAAAGTTATTTGAACCGTTGGGCAAATGGGTTTCCTGTAGGCATATAATGTCGGGCGAATTATCATTAATGAGTAGAGACAGTTGGTTGTAATTGTTTATAAATCCATTTATATTCCATTGGGTGATTTTTAAAGGCATTTATTTAAATAAGAAAAAGAAGGGGGTATTTGGGGCGCTTTTAGAGATCTTGTTCCATTAGAGATTCAGAGTCAGATATGTTTTTTGCTTGGCTAAACTCTGAGTCTGTGGACAAATTTTCATTTGCAGAAATACTGTGGTCCGAATCTAAACTTTTTAGAAACCGTTGCGCTTCGTTAATGATAGCGCGATATTTTTTAGTCGGTCTTTGATCATGGGGTTTTTATCTTGCGTTTGTGGTGACGGTGGTGATTTGGGGTAGTGGGGAGAAAGGGGGAAATGGGGGGAGCCCGGCAAGGGCGTTGGAGGAGTGGTGGGGGAGGGGGTCACATTTGTTTTTTGTGTTACATTGGTTGCTCTTTGCTTGCTGGTTGATGGTTTGTTGTTGTCTTCTGCTCGCAGAGAGTCTTGCTTCGGTTTCGAAGCCGTTACCGAAGGCGGTTGAGAGGAAGCAACCTTCGCGAAGGAAGCCGAGTGATTGATTGTTGATGATGATTGTTGTAGTTGTTGGTTTTGAATGATTCTAGCTTCACGCATGCTGCATTTTTTTGTTGTTTTAATTTTTAGTAGGTCTCTTTGCTGTTGGTACGCTGGGCAAGCAGGTGAGAAGGCGGGGTGTAGGCCTGAGCAGTTCGCGCACTCGGTGCGTGAGCAGGGCGCGGGTGGGTGAGGGGCAAGATTGCAGGTGGAGCACATGGTTGGATCAGCACAGTTTCTAGCTGTATGTCTGATCTTCTGGCATTTTTTGCACCGCATTGGGTTCGGTATGTATTCCCTTACTTTGACACTGTACCAAGAGAGGTCCAGCTTACTGGGAAGATTGTAGAGATCAAAAGTGACCAGAATCACTCCCGAGGGTTTGGTGGCGTTGTCGATGGTTTTAGTAAACTTGAATACCGAATGCACGTTTTGGGCTCGTAGCTCTTTCACAATTTCTTCTTCTGGGATGTTGGTTAGGCATGGTGCGTATATTGTTCCCTTCACAAAGTTAAGAGATTCGTGGTAATTGAATTCGACGTCACATAAGCCAGGTAAGTGTAATCGGCCACTGGTTTGGTGGTAACTAGCATTAATAGATTTCCATCTCTAAGCGTAGAAATGGAAATTATTTCCTTGCTAATGGTTTGTAGTGCCTTATGTACAGCGAAGCAAGAATAGTGAGAGATTGGTTTTTGGGAGTCTTTTGTTTTTACGATTATAAACTTTGGATTTTTTTGAACTGGAGTTGGAAGTTCAGGGAACTCTTCCGTAAGTTTTTGGTAAGGTCTTTTCTTTTTTGATTTGGGGCTCTCGCCTAGCACAGCAAAGCGATTACCCTGGAGATTGGGGGGCTCGGGGCCCATAATCGCGCGTGTTTTTTCGTCTGTTTTGGCAGACGTATGTGCACTCGGAGGGGGGGTGAGGTATGCTGAGCACAGGTTCCGAAGATCAACGATGAGAAAGAATAAAGACGTCCGCACTCGATGACTGGTAGTCGGTGACTGGAGTACTGATTGTTTTACCCTTTCAGCCGCGTTCGCTTGCGTGGAGAAAAGTCCAGTCTTTACGTGTCGAATACCGCAGAGGGTTATTAGCTCGCCAAAAATTTGAGACACAAGTTGCTTGCCGTTGTCCGAGTCTATGAACTCGGGGACCCCATATTGATGGAACATTTTGGTCTCCAGGAATTTAATGACTTCTGCAGCTACTGCATGTCTCATCGGCTGCAGCCAGACAAACTTGGAGAAATTGTCTGGCCATACAAAAATCACCGAATTCCCAGCTTTGGTCCTCGGGTATGGACCCATAAAGTCGATGCACAACCTTTGGCCAGCCCACTCCGTAACCCGCTGTTCTCCCATGGGGGGTCGGTCATTTTTGTTGGCGGACTTGGTGATCTTACAGACCTCGCATTCCTTCACTACTTTTTGGACATCTACAGCCATCCCTGGCCAATATTAAAACTGTCTTAACTGCATAGCCTTCCGATGTTTGAAGGTCTGGACTTTTACCTACATTTTCGTAGTGAAAGGTGAGATTCGGGAAGTGAAGTTTTGAAAGCAGGTGCGTTTGGCAGCTAGTACAGCCTTTCTGAAGCAAGCGTTGGCTCTTTTGTAGAGTAAAAGATTCGGAATTGTAAGGTCCGATTTGTACTTGTGAAAGAGATCTTGTTTTTCGTCCCTAAGCTCCTGGAGAGAATTGTTCCACCAGGGGACTTTGGCCTTGTGTGGAATGCTTTTAGTTTGTGGGATGCTGCAGTTTGCCGCTGCCCTTATACATTTAGTAATTTGGGCAATTTGGCTGTTAAGGCTACCAGTTTTCCATGTCAATGAGATACTCGTGTATTTTGTTTTAAAACTCTTCCAATTGGCCAAGTCGGTTTTGTACTTAGGTAACGGTGGAGATTTATCAGCACTGAAACGGATTGATACCAATGTTGTGATTGGGAAGTGATCGCTGCCATACAAATTAGAAGCGATAGACCAGTCGCATATGTGCGCAAGTTGTGGGGATATCAGAGAGATATCTACATGTGTAAGAGTATTGTGGGTCGAGAGGTGAGTGGCGGAGCCGTCATTAAGTGTGATTAAATTTAGGTCAGCAATTGTACGCTCCAGGGCTTTCCCCCGGGAGTTGGATTTTGGCGATCCCCATAGCGGGCTCCAAGAGTTGAAGTCGCCTAACACTATGAAGGGTCCGGACATATGGTTTAAACAGTCAATGATGTCTGTACTCCTGAAACTCTGGCAAGGTGGTATGTACATATTTATAATGGTAATGGGCCGGTCCAGATCAAGCTGGAGTGCTGAGCATAATACTTTTTGGACATCTACAGCCATCCCTGGCCAATATTAAAACTGTCTTAACTGCATAGCCTTCCGATGTTTGAAGGTCTGGACTTTTACCTACATTTTCGTAGTGGAAGGTGAGATTCGGGAAGTGAAGTTTTGAAAGCAGGTGCGTTTGGCAGCTAGTACAGCCTTTCTGAAGCAAGCGTTGGCTCTTTTGTAGAGTAAAAGATTCGGAATTGTAAGGTCCGATTTGTACTTGTGAAAGAGATCTTGTTTTTCGTCCCTAAGCTCCTGGAGAGAATTGTTCCACCAGGGGACTTTGGCCTTGTGTGGAATGCTTTTAGTTTGTGGGATGCTGCAGCTTGCCGCTGCCCTTATACATTTAGTAATTTGGGCAATTTGGCTGTTAAGGCTACCAGTTTTCCATGTCAATGAGATACTCGTGTATTTTGTTTTAAAACTCTTCCAATTGGCCAAGTCGGTTTTGTACTTAGGTAACGGTGGAGATTTATCAGCACTGAAACGGATTGATACCAATGTTGTGATTGGGAAGTGATCGCTGCCATACAAATTAGAAGCGATAGACCAGTCGCATATGTGCGCAAGTTGTGGGGATATCAGAGAGATATCTACATGTGTAAGAGTATTGTGGGTCGAGAGGTGAGTGGCGGAGCCGTCATTAAGTGTGATTAAATTTAGGTCAGCAATTGTACGCTCCAGGGCTTTCCCCCGGGAGTTGGATTTTGGCGATCCCCATAGCGGGCTCCAAGAGTTGAAGTCGCCTAACACTATGAAGGGTCCGGACATATGGTTTAAACAGTCAATGATGTCTGTACTCCTGAAACTCTGGCAAGGTGGTATGTACATATTTATAATGGTAATGGGCCGGTCCAGATCAAGCTGGAGTGCTGAGCATAATACTTTTTGGACATCTACAGCCATCCCTGGCCAATATTAAAACTGTCTTAACTGCATAGCCTTCCGATGTTTGAAGGTCTGGACTTTTACCTACATTTTCGTAGTGAAAGGTGAGATTCGGGAAGTGAAGTTTTGAAAGCAGGTGCGTTTGGCAGCTAGTACAGCCTTTCTGAAGCAAGCGTTGGCTCTTTTGTAGAGTAAAAGATTCGGAATTGTAAGGTCCGATTTGTACTTGTGAAAGAGATCTTGTTTTTCGTCCCTAAGCTCGTGGAGAGAATTGTTCCACCAGGGGACTTTGGCCTTGTGTGGAATGCTTTTAGTTTGTGGGATGCTGCAGCTTGCCGCTGCCCTTATACATTTAGTAATTTGGGCAATTTGGCTGTTAAGGCTACCAGTTTTCCATGTCAATGAGATACTCGTGTATTTTGTTTTAAAACTCTTCCAATTGGCCAAGTCGGTTTTGTACTTAGGTAACGGTGGAGATTTATCAGCACTGAAACGGATTGATACCAATGTTGTGATTGGGAAGTGATCGCTGCCATACAAATTAGAAGCGATAGACCAGTCGCATATGTGCGCAAGTTGTGGGGATATCAGAGAGATATCTACATGTGTAAGAGTATTGTGGGTCGAGAGGTGAGTGGCGGAGCCGTCATTAAGTGTGATTAAATTTAGGTCAGCAATTGTACGCTCCAGGGCTTTCCCCCGGGAGTTGGATTTTGGCGATCCCCATAGCGGGCTCCAAGAGTTGAAGTCGCCTAACACTATGAAGGGTCCGGACATATGGTTTAAACAGTCAATGATGTCTGTACTCCTGAAACTCTGGCAAGGTGGTATGTACATATTTATAATGGTAATGGGCCGGTCCAGATCAAGCTGGAGTGCTGAGCATAATATGTTTGATGTAATCTGTTTGTGGGTATGGGGGTTGTGTCTTTTAATGAGCACTCCAATACCTTGTTTGGCTGACGTGTTATGGGGTAGGTTACAGAAATAAGCTAAATAGGCCTTAGGGCAAACAAAGTTATTTGAACCGTTGGGCAAATGGGTTTCCTGTAGGCATATAATGTCGGGCGAATTATCATTAATGAGTAGAGACAGTTGGTTGTAATTGTTTATAAATCCATTTATATTCCATTGGGTGATTTTTAAAGGCATTTATTTAAATAAGAAAAAGAAGGGGGTATTTGGGGCGCTTTTAGAGATCTTGTTCCATTAGAGATTCAGAGTCAGATATGTTTTTTGCTTGGCTAAACTCTGAGTCTGTGGACAAATTTTCATTTGCAGAAATACTGTGGTCCGAATCTAAACTTTTTAGAAACCGTTGCGCTTCGTTAATGATAGCGCGATATTTTTTAGTCGGTCTTTGATCATGGGGTTTTTATCTTGCGTTTGTGGTGACGGTGGTGATTTGGGGTAGTGGGGAGAAAGGGGGAAATGGGGGGAGCCCGGCAAGGGCGTTGGAGGAGTGGTGGGGGAGGGGGTCACATATGTTTTTTGTGTTACATTGGTTGCTCTTTGCTTGCTGGTTGATGGTTTGTTGTTGTCTTCTGCTCGCAGAGAGTCTTGCTTCGGTTTCGAAGCCGTTACTGAAGGCGGTTGAGAGGAAGCAACCTTCGCGAAGGAAGCCGAGTGATTGATTGTTGATGATGATTGTTGTAGTTGTTGTTTTTGAATGATTCTAGCTTCACGCATGCTGCATTTTTTTGTTGTTTTAATTTTTAGTAGGTCTCTTTGCTGTTGGTACGCTGGGCAAGCAGGTGAGGAGGCGGGGTGTAGGCCTGAGCAGTTCGCGCACTCGGTGCGTGAGCAGGGCGCGGGTGGGTGAGGGGCAAGATTGCAGGTGGAGCACATGGTTGGATCAGCACAGTTTCTAGCTGTATGTCTGATCTTCTGGCATTTTTTGCACCGCATTGGGTTCGGTATGTATTCCCTTACTTTGACACTGTACCAAGAGAGGTCCAGCTTACTGGGAAGATTGTAGAGATCAAAAGTGACCAGAATCACTCCCGAGGGTTTGGTGGCGTTGTCGATGGTTTTAGTAAACTTGAATACCGAATGCACGTTTTGGGCTCGTAGCTCTTTCACAATTTCTTCTTCTGGGATGTTGTTTAGGCATGGTGCGTATATTGTTCCCTTCACAAAGTTAAGAGATTCGTGGTAATTGAATTCGACGTCACATAAGCCAGGTAAGTGTAATCGGCCACTGGTTTGGTGGTAACTAGCATTAATAGATTTCCATCTCTAAGCGTAGAAATGGAAATTATTTCCTTGCTAATGGTTTGTAGTGCCTTGTGTACAGCGAAGCAAGAATAGTGAGAGATTGGTTTTTGGGAGTCTTTTGTTTTTACGATTATAAACTTTGGATTTTTTTGAACTGGAGTTGGAAGTTCAGGGAACTCTTCCGTAAGTTTTTGGTAAGGTCTTTTCTTTTTTGATTTGGGGCTCTCGCCTAGCACAGCAAAGCGATTACCCTGGAGATTGGGGGGCTCGGGGCCCATAATCGCGCGTGTTTTTTCGTCTGTTTTGGCAGACGTATGTGCACTCGGAGGGGGGGTGAGGTATGCTGAGCACAGGTTCCGAAGATCAACGATGAGAAAGAATAAAGACGTCCGCACTCGATGACTGGTAGTCGGTGACTGGAGTACTGATTGTTTTACCCTTTCAGCCGCGTTCGCTTGCGTGGAGAAAAGTCCAGTCTTTACGTGTCGAATACCGCAGAGGGTTATTAGCTCGCCAAAAATTTGAGACGCAAGTTGCTTTCCGTTGTCCGAGTCTATGAACTCGGGGACCCCATATTGATGGAACATTTTGGTCTCCAGGAATTTAATGACTTCTGCAGCTACTGCATGTCTCATCGGCTGCAGCCAGACAAACTTGGAGAAATTGTCTGGCCATACAAAAATCACCGAATTCCCAGCTTTGGTCCTCGGGTATGGACCCATAAAGTCGATGCACAACCTTTGGCCAGCCCACTCCGTAACCCGCTGTTCTCCCATGGGGGGTCGGTTATTTTTGTTGGCGGTCTTGGTGATTTTACAGACCTCGCATTCCTTCACTACTTTTTGGACATCTACAGCCATCCCTGGCCAATATTAAAACTGTCTTAACTGCATAGCCTTCCGATGTTTGAAGGTCTGGACTTTTACCTACATTTTCGTCCACCGCCTGCACTAGGTTGACATAATCCGATGACTGGAACGCTGTCGAATCGAGGTTGATGTGTATGTCTAGTTCTTCCGCACCAGCCTTCTGTAGCTCGTCCATATGAACTCGTGAGAGAGCATCTGGGACTACATTTAGTGACCCTTTCCTGTATTCTATGGTGAAGTCAAACGCTTGTAGCTTTAGAGTCCATCGCGCAAGTCTGCCTGATAAGTCTTTCTGACCCATCAGCCATTTTAAACTAGCGTAGACAGTGATCACTTTGAAGGGCATCCCATCTACGTAGGCACGGAATTTGGTAATCCTGAGGATAGCGGCATAGCATTCTAACTCGGATACTTTGTAATTCGGCTGTGCTTTGTTTAACTTGGCTGACATATAGGCAATTGGATGGAACAAAAAAAGGAACAAAACTCCCCCCACTCCAGTGAACGAGGCATCACATTGGATGGTAAATGGTTTTTTTAAATCTGGGGTGACGAGTACAGGTGCTGTCGCCATGCTGGTTTTTAAAAGTTCAAACGCCTTGATTGCCTCTTCTGACAATTCAAATTTCTTTATGAGGTCTTTCTTCAAACAATCGTGAAGCGGTGCCGCTGTCTGGGCGTAGTTTTGGATGAACCTTCCCAGGAACCTCCTCATCTGTTTGGCGGAGCTAGGCTGGGGAAATTCCTGGATCGATTGTATTTTCGAATCATCCGTTCGGATGCATCCTCCCCCAACTACATATCCTATCTTGCCTGGCTGAAGCAAAACTTGCTCTTGTCTACATTTATGTTTAGCTCTGCCCGCTGTAAGCAGGCACTGACCTGGCTCAACATATCAATGTGGGCTTCAAATGTAGGTGAACAGACCAGTAAGTCATCGAGATGCACAAATACATTTTCGCGAAAAGCCGCTGGTATAACTTTATCCATTAGTCGTCACATTCGCTGCGCGGCATTGCACAAGCCGAACGGCATGACTATAAACTGATACAGTGGCCTGCCGGGCACTGTAAACGCGGTTTTCTCTCTACTTTTGGACTCTAGAGGTATTTGCCAAAAGGCGTCTTTTAAGTCAATTGCGGAAATGTAATACGTTTCCTGCAGTCGACTCAACAGACCCTCGATATGTGGTAGTGGATACGCATCTTTAATCGTCCGGGAATTGACTTTACGTGCGTCGAGGCGAAGCCGATTTTTCGGCCCTTTTTGCACCAGAGTTACCGGTGATCTCCAGCTAATATTGCTCTCTTCGATCACGCCTAGACCTAAAATGCGATCTAGTTCGGCATACACCAGCTTCTGTTTGGCTAGGGATATCGGGTAATGTCGCTGCTTGATTGGTATGTCCTCGTTGGTCACTTCAATTATATGTTGCTCTAAACTCGTCATCACTTGCTGCAGCTTACAATGTTGTTCTGGGGTAGGCGGTTTCGGGCTTGAGCGTATTGTTCATGTCTAGGTCTCCGGTCATAAGGTCGAAAGCCGGTGTTGTTTCCACGGCGGCAACATCGCGTCCACCTTTACCGAGAAGTGTGAGGCCGAACGTATCCGAGAAATTAGTTCCAAAATAAAATCGTTGTGTCAGACCTGGCACTATTAAAAACTTTAGGTCCTTGGTTTCTCCTTCCCATTCTACAGGTAACGTTATGGCTCCGGTTACTTGGGTCTCACCACCGCTGACTGTGCGTGCAAATTAAATTCGTCGTTAATAGATGAATTAAAAAAATTTATTTTTTATTTTTAAAACTTGGGTGATAAACCTTTATTCTTAAACTGAATTAATACAAGACACTTTTTAAATATTGTGAACCGATCGCGGTCTCGGATAAAATAGGACTGAATCTTAATTCTACAAAATTCTCCAATGAACCTCGGCCAGAAGCTTTCCTTTTCTTAAGCTTCCAGAACTTTAATTTTTGTTTAAAATAAAAGCTTATGCTGAAACTGTCGCATCTCGTTGTGAAATGAAATTATGCTGACCGATGCAATTTGATTGAAAATCGGAACGCAATAAGTTCTGAACTTAGAACGCAATACTGTGGGCTTTGAACGGAAAAGTTTGGGCTTCGAACGGAAGCTTGTGTTTACTTTACGATTGGTTTATTTATCTTAGCAGGACGGTCAAGCGCGGCCCTCGAAGTAAATGGCAAAGGCAAAGGTAGAGTCTTTAAACAAAGGCAATGTCGCTGAAGGCAAGGGTAGCATAGCTGAGATTGAATTCAAAAATTTGTTTATAAATTCCATAAGTGGAACCGTTTCACGGGTTGGATAACTCTCCCCCTTCTAAAATGGATCGTCCCGATTCAATATGAAATTCATTTAATTGATCTCTTAATTCTGTTAAAAAATTTTCTTGGTTAATAGATTTTTCCGGTTCTGGCCGTTGTTTTTTGGTTACAAATAATATGACATTTTTGTATTTTATAATAAGTAAAAAAATTAAATATATAATGATTAAAATGAATAATATAAAGGTAAGTGATATTTTGGTATTATTAATTTTAATGAAAGGATTTAAAATGTTTATATTATCTAAAGAAAGTTCTGAGTTATTTGATAATATGTTATCGGATATTTCATCATTTTTGAAGTGGTTCGTAGTTAAGTAGTAAAGAATTTTGTTTTCCAAATTGGTATAAGAAATATTATTAATTTCGGTTGTACCATTAAATGTTATCAAAAATGAACCGTTTAAATGAGAGTTGCTCACAATATTGTTACCATTTATAAGAATGGCACCATCTTGTATGATGTCTATTTTTTTATTTTTCTCTCTTATTTTTTTACAAGTGGATTTCTCGCCATTTAATAAGCGGGTAAAACAAGTTTTTTCATTATTTAAAGTGCAAAAATTATTAAAAAGTTCGTTCTTAAAGTTAGACATTTCATAAAACATATTTGCGCATTTTGCGACTTGATTGCTTAATACTAGTTTCCCATCGATTTGAGAAATCGCTCTAGCGTAATATATTTCGCATCTGTTTTTTATTATTGGGTATTTTATATAAATTATTACAAGTTCTTTATGCAGTGCGATTTTAAAAACAGAGATGTCCATTAAGTCAGCGATAATTACTGGTTTTTGTTCATGTTTTAATATTTCCATGATGTCATCATTGTTTAATATTTTGGTATTACAAACGTCAATTTTTGCTAGTGTGATTGTGTCAATTAAATTTTGCAGATCAAATGTTAATAACCGTAAGCGATGTCTTCGCAGTGGTAAATCTTGATCAATAAAAACATTTTTAAAATCATCAGAAAGAGATTCTATTTCTTTAAACAGTTTGGAATTGATAATAAATTGCTTATTATTATTTTCAATTAATTCATCGATTTTATTCTGTATTTTAATAAAATCATCATGATCCGGAGTTCCAGCTAACCATTTCCACACAGTGCCTATCTCATTTATCCCCCTTTTTGACCTAGTTGATATTAATTGGGATAAAATTAATTCGATTACTTCTATGTCATATTTAATTTCCCATTGTGACCTTTTATTAGTATCCCTTTTTATATTATCTGATTCCAATTTTATTATTTCTTTATAAAAACTTAAGTTAGTTACGTCAATACGTCTTTATTGTCCTTAAATAAAAGATACTCGTGACTTGTATAGTCTATTATTTCTGATTTTGTTAATAAAATAAGGTGTAGTATGAGCACCTGATAAAACATTTTCTGGAAAAGGAAAAAAAAAGTAACATATAAATTTTTAGAATTTTATATTATCTTTGTGAATAATTCTATTTCTATTGTTGATTATTATTTTGTTAGGTAAATTTTCTTTAACTACTTGTTTTTTATATCTAGTTTTAAGTTTTTTTCTTTACCCGTGTTTCTTTTCATAAATTACCTGTCCTACATGATATACTTTTTCTTTTCTGTTTTCATTATGTGTTTCTAACATTTTCTCTTGTGTATTTTTTAAAATTTGAGGAATGTTATCGTGCTCTATTTTATTATATAGTACGTCAAAAGGTTTTTGGTTCGTTGCAGAATTAATTACTATTTCGGAATAGTGGGTTACATAAATTCTTCTTTAATGCATCGAGCTAATTCTGTTAGTGTAGAATGTGCCCTTTCAACTTGTCCGTTTGAGGTACTGTGCCTCGGGTCTGCGTAATGTAAAGTTAAACCGCACCTTTGTGCAAAAGATTTAAATTGGGCCGAGGTAAAGCTTGGTTCATTATCGGTCATTATTACTTTGGCTTGTGGAAATTGTTGAAGAAGTTCCATTACTTTGTTTTCGATATTTAATTTATTTTGGATTTCTTTTACTACTAAAAATTTTGAGTAAGCGTCAATACAAGTTATGAAAGTAAGACTTTGCGCGTAATATATGTCGATGTGTAAATTTTCGCCTTCTTTACTCGGGATTGGGGCTTCTCCAATTGGAATTTTAGTTGGGTGTCTGTTATATTTGTTTTCATTGCAAATTGTACAATTTTTTATATATTCTTTTAATTTTGTAAGTAAGTTTGGCCAATAATACAATCTACTGATTTGTTTATAATTTTCGTCAAGTCCCCTGTGTGCTCTGCAATGTGTTTCTTCGATTATAAGTGCTCTGTCCTCAGGAGTTTCTACATCTTGGACAAATATTTTTGTATACAAAAATTTATTCAGAAAATTATCTTTAAGTGGTTTTTGAATTCTATAAAAGTCCTCTAAAGTACAATGAATACCTACCGTTAAATTAGGAGGAATATATTCTCTTAAGATTGATATCAAATTTTCGGGAGTGTCGAATTCTATTATATGTCTGGTATTTTCGAATATATTAATCGACTCATGTATTGTATACCTCCCCGTTGCTAATAGTAATTGTTGCTTAAACTGGTTTAAGGGTTTCTTGTATAACACTCTCAAAACTACTCTCTGCTGAATGCTGAGTGTTTTGATCTGAGACCGATTCGTTACTGTCAGTTAAGTTGTTGATCTGAATTCTTGATAAGGCGTCTGCAACTACATTAGTTGTACCTGGCTTATAAATGACTTTAGGAGTGAAAATTTCTATGAAGGAGTACCAGCGTTTCATTTCAATATTAGGATTTTTATCAGAGATTGCGAAAGATAATGGTTGATGATCGGTTTGGATTTCGATTCCGATCACTCCGTATAAGTAATTTCTTAGATTTTTAAGAGCCCATACTATGGCTAAAAGTTCCTTCTTATTAGTTGCATAAACTTGTTCCGTTTTAGTCAAGGTTTTTGAAATAAAAGTAATTGGTTTACCTTCTTGAGATAATACTGCACCAATTGCGACGTCCGAAGCGTCGGTGGTCAGGGTAAATTTTTTATTATAATCCGGTTGAACTAATTCTACTTGAGCAATGAGATTTTCTTTCAGCTCGTTAAAAGCCTTAATAGCTGGGTCATCCAGCTGAATTAACATTTTTGTTGACATTCTTTTTGAAATTTTGCCATTATGACCTCCAAGATATTTTGTTAGAGGTTTGGCTATAGAGGCGTAATTTAAAACAAATTTTCTATAATAGCCCGTAAGGCCGAAGAAACTTCTTAGTTCCCGAATATTTTTTGGAAGCGGATATTTAATTATGGTGTCAATTTTTTCTGGGTCTGTCTTGATGACGTTATAAGATAAGATGTATCCTAGAAAACTGGTTTGGCGTTTGAAAAACTTAGATTTTTCTAAAGAGATTTTCATGTTTGCCTTTAATAGTATATTTATAATTTTGTTTAAGTCTTTATAATGTTGTTCAATCGAGTTTGAGAATATTATAATGTCGTCCATGTAGACATGACATGTTTTCCCTATCTGTTCTCTTAGGATGTCGTCCATTGCTCTCTGAAAAATTCTTGGTGCATTTGTTAGTCCGAATGGCATTCTTAAAAATTCGTATCTACATCAGATTCTTTCATTAATATCTGATGAAAACCTGATTCTAAATCTATTGTTGAAAAATATCTTGCTTTTCCCAAATTAGATAGAATTACTGATGGGTCTTGCATTGGGTACCTGTCAGGTATGGTATTTTCATTTAATTTTTTATAGTCAATGACGAGTCTTAATTTACGGCTTCCGTCTTGATTTTCTCCTTTCTTTGGTACTACCAGAACTGGTGAATTATAAGGGCTTCGACTAGGCCTTATAATTTCCTCTGCTAACATTCTACTGATTTCGCTGTTCACGAAGTCGGTGACAGAAAAAGCGTACGGATATTGTTTCCCGTATATTGGCCTGTCGTGAATAAGATTTATTTCCCCCTTTATGTCTGTTCTAAAAGGAATTTGCATATTTATCTTTGAATGCTCTTTTTCAATATAGAGAACTATTTTTTCCTTTAGTCCGTCTAATTGATCAGTACCTATATTGTTTATCTGTTGTTTGTCGGATAACTCAACGACGGCGGGCTTGAAATTTTTATATTTCAAACGATTTTTATTTATTTGATTTTTGACGGTATTTACATCGTCGGCACTCTCAGGATTTTGAATTCCCAAGATATTTGTATTTTTATTGACGGTATTTACTTCGTCGGCACTCTCAGGATTTTGAATTCCCAAGATATATGTGTTTTTTTTTTGACGGTATTTACTTCGTCGACACTCTCAGGATTTTGAAT
Source organism: Drosophila suzukii (assembly GCF_043229965.1). NCBI lineage: Eukaryota > Metazoa > Arthropoda > Insecta > Diptera > Drosophilidae > Drosophila > Drosophila suzukii. Next base: position 1,794,662 of record NW_027255939.1, on the reverse strand, counting down.
TCCCAAGATATTTGTATTTTTATTGACGGTATTTACTTCGTCGGCACTCTCAGGATTTTGAATTCCCAAGCTTTTCTCACTATTTTCCACAAATAATGAATCTGTGTTTTCGCTATTTTTTTCATCAAAATATTTTTTTATAATAAATTCTTTTAACGGAAGAATATTATTTTCTTCAATTAAACTTATTTCATTTTTTTCCTCATTGTCATAATATTTTAACTTTTCTGTTTTCCCTTTATATTCCAAGACTCCCTTTTCTATATTTATTATAGCTCATATTTTTCTTAATAAATTAAATCCAATTAGCAGATCGGATTCTAATCCTTCGATTTCATAAAATAATTGTCTTGTTTCAAATATATTTATAATATGGTAATACCTAATAATTGAATACCCATGAACTGTAGTTACCTTTTTGTATATTGATAACTCATTTTTGTTTTCGAAAATTCCCTTTTTTATATAACAAGCAGTGGCTCCTGTATCTATTAAAATCTTTAACTGCTTCTTGGTTTTTCGGTCTGTCCTATTTAAATAAGGCATTCCCCTGTAGGGGTCTGGTCTAAAAAATGATCTTCGTTGATATTGTTTAATCTGGTTACTTTATTAGCTGGCTGATTTACTGTTCCTTCTGGTTCCCTTTTCTGAGCTTGAGTTTGCTCTTTATATTGATTAGCGCGATAGTTATTTGACCGATTATTATTTTGATAATAATTATTATTGTATCTACCTCGATTATTATTTGCCTGCCAATTATTATTCGGCTGTCGATTGTAACTAGGTTTATTCTGGAGTTGAATCGATGGATCAACATCCATTGGCTCGACGGCTTGTTGCTTTTGATTATTATTATGATTATCGTTTTGCCAAAAGTTTCCCTTTTGTGGCCAATTATAATTCTGGTTATTATTCCAATAATTTCCCGTTTTATTAGTATTATTGTTCTGTCTTTTTTGATCAAACCGTAAGTTGTTTCCCTGATATTTATTTTCATTTTTAAATCCATTAAACCTGTTTGCAAATTGAGCACGGAAATTGTTTGATTCTAGTTCTTGGACCTTTGCCAAAGCATTGGGTAAATCTGGTGGATTTAATGAGAAAAGAGTTTCTGAGATAGATCCATTTAGCCCAGATATAAAAATTCGTAAAGCATTGCTCCTTATAGTTTTGTTTGTTTCTTTGGCAATTACGCTGTCCTTTCCGTATGTCATTATGGTTTTGTTTATTAGTAGTGTCATTTTTTTATTGACTTCATTATAGTATTCTGTAACTGTCATTCGTCCCTGCCTGAGGATACTTAGTTCTGACTCGAGAATATGTATTGGTCGTTTATCGCTATATATAAAGTCCAATCTAGATAAGATTGCTCTAAAGTTTAAAACGGTGCCATGATTGGTAAGAGCATCATGGGCAGCTCCCAAAATTTTATTTCGTAGAATTGTTAAGGCGATAAAATATTGTTCACTTTGAATTTTATAGAGACTCATTACAGTTTCTGCGGCTTCCCTCCAACTTACATATTGTGTTGGTTCACCCGTGAATTTTGGTAAAGATTTTACCACTTCAAGTGTTGTATCGCATTTTATAGTTGGGTCGATTGTTTGTATTTTATAATCCTCCACAGTGTTTGCATTTGTGGTTAACTTTCCTTCTAAACCTTCTATTTTCCTGCTCACTTCATTTAATTGAACATTTATCAATCTATTTATTAATTCCACTGTTAAGCCGCCTGCTGTGGCTATACTACCTGCAGAAAAATTTTGTGCTGAACCTCCGGTTGCCATGGTTAGATTTATTTCACCAAAGCTATTTATTAAATCTTCCAGATTGTTTAATATTTTTTTTTTTTTTTTTAAATCGTGAATCTATCTTACTTTCTATCAATGTTTAAATCTTATATTATTTATATATATTTTTTTTAATTCCCTGATCTTAGATTATAATTTTTAATTTAATTTTTTTTATTGAAAACTAATTTCTCACGAGACTGTCCCGATGGGGTCTTCCTTCTGCGAGGTTGTATGTTGATCTTCCTTCCTGGACTCAGTAGAAATTATTGGCAATAAAATGCCCTTCCTTCCTTCTTTAATTTTTCCTGTTTCAGCGAGTTGTGATTTTGTTGTTGTTGTTGTAAGAGCTGGTTTGTTTAACTGTTTTTGTTTAGTGCGTTTCTGGTTTTGCTTTATTTTGTTTTCTTGTATTTTTTTTATTTAAGATTTCGGTCCACCCTTTTTTTTAAAGTTCACCTTTAAATGGATTATTTCATTTTTTAATTTCCATTTAATTATTGTTAACGACCACTGTCACTTTGTTGTGATGTTTGGTGGATTTTTTAATTTCTCCACTAGAAATGTTGAGTTGTTGGCCGCGCGAGCTCCGTTTATATTTAACTTATTTTTTTTAAATAATTTTTGGAACTTTTTAATTAACGCGGCCCCACGTTGGGCGCCAATTAAATTCGTCGTTAATAGATGAATTAAAAAAATTTATTTTTTATTTTTAAAACTTGGGTGATAAACCTTTATTCTTAAACTGAATTAATACAAGACACTTTTTAAATATTGTGAACCGATCGCGGTCTCGGATAAAATAGGACTGAATCTTAATTCTAAAAAATTCTCCAATGAACCTCGGCCAGAAGCTTTCCTTTTCTTAAGCTTCCAGAACTTTAATTTTTGTTTAAAATAAAAGCTTATGCTGAAACTGTCGCATCTCGTTGTGAAATGAAATTATGCTGACCGATGCAATTTGATTGAAAATCGGAACGCAATATGTTCTGAACTTAGAACGCAATACTGTGGGCTTTGAACGGAAAAGTTTGGGCTTCGAACGGAAGCTTGTGTTTACTTTACGATTGGTTTATTTATCTTAGCAGGACGGTCAAGCGCGGCCCTCGAAGTAAATGGCAAAGGCAAAGGCAGAGTCTTTAAACAAAGGCAATGTCGCTGAAGGCAAGGGTAGCATAGCTGAGATTGAATTCAAAAATTTGTTTATAAATTCCATAAGTGGAACCGTTTCACGGGTTGGATAACTTGCACATTCTTCACTTAGCTTCCTTATCCGCCTCGTCCGGTTTTTTAAGAAAGCATTCGCTCCTCTGCCAATACAGTTCGCACTAACGCCTGTGTCCAGTAATGCGAGTATCTCTTCTCCATCGACCTTCGTTTTGGCAAAGAAACGGTTGTCATTTTGCACGCTCACCACCGTGTCTACCACCTTTTGCTTGAGCCGGCGATAGTCTGCTCGGGCATCATATAATTTTAGTATTTTCCGTGTTGTTCGTGTCTCGCTGTCTGCATCTTCCGTTCGTACTCCCTCTCTCGTTGTTGTAGGCTTTTATGGGGGGAGATTTGGTTGGTTGTTGGCTGGTTGTTTTTACCGGAAAGGGTTGGTCCTGGTCCGCCCGGCTATCCCGGTCTTGCCTGACGGACTCCGCGCAGAAGCCGCTGGGTTAGCATCTGCATCCGTCCCGACTTTCTTGCAGAACCTGCACGTGGCATCGTCGAATTTGATCGGGCAGGATTTGTCCTTCGAAGGATTCTTCCTGTAGAAGTCTGCTCCTTTTCCACACTTATAGCACACCAGCGTGTGTCTTTCCGCTGCCGGTTAAATTCTTCCACCGTGAACACGTCCGGCAAGTCCTCCAGTGTGTGGAATTCCTCTATTTCGTTGACCGCCGCTCGGCTGCGCATGTTTCTTCCTGTGTTTCTCAACCAGCGATCAACTCGGAGACCCTCTCTTTTGAGCTCCGCTAATGAGGTTATTGGGGATGTTAACAGCAATCCCCCCATCTGGGAGTTCATATTGTCCTTCAAGAGCTCGACGAATTCATCTTCAGCGATTTTGTGCTTGAGCTTGAAATGCAAGATGTGCATATCCGAGACATAATCGCTAAAGGTTTCGTGTGACCCCTGCTTGCGTTCCATTAATTCCTTGGCTTTCATAAGGTCACTTCCGGTAGTGGAAAATGTCCGTCTCATTTCCTGGGTCAATGAGTAGTAGTCAAAATCGTAATCTTCTGCCTTGTCCTCCATTAACTGCCAATACCATTTCGTGGCTGCACCTGCCAACAGAAGATGGAATTCACGAAAGACTTGCTGACGGCTGAGGTCATGCAATTCTTGCAATCGGTCCACGCGGAACAGGAAACTTTCAACTGTCTTGCCGCGAACTTTCCACCTGTCTAATCTGACATCTTTTGGTCTTGGTCCCTGAAAAGATGAGTTCCGATCGATCTCTGGATGTAGTTGGTGACTCGACTTTCTCTCGTTTGTTCTGGATTGCATGTGTGACGGAGTATCTGTCCGCCTGGGTGTTCTTAGCCGATGCATCTGGCTATTGAGCATGTCCTGCGTTACCGGTTCCAAAGGCGGGGTCTCTTGGTATCTCAAGAAGCTGTCAGTTGGATTCGGAACAGTTCGGGGCAGCGAAGGCAGTCCCTTCTGTTCGGGTGTCCTGGATGTCGCAGACTGCAACTCTGTTATTTGTCCTTTCAGAGCTTCTATCTGGGCTTTCATACCACGCTGCATTTCGTTGCTCTGCCTTAAGAGCTCCATCAATCTTTGTTCCCGCCGCTCGGCAGCCTCTAAGTTCCTCCTCATGCCTCTGAAATTGGGGAAGCATACTTGATCTCCCCTTCGGGGGTCCTAGGGGTAGATTTTCCCACCGGCGCACTATGTGAAATTTTAAAACTTTTTTTGGCCAAAACCCATTTTTTAAAAGTCGTTAAAAATTGATTTTGTTTATCAGAATGCATCGGGATAACATCAATATCTAGTGCTTCTAACAGTAAAGTTTAACAGTGCGCACCACTGATAAAGACTGAAAGCCTGTTTTTATTTTAACGAGGCGGCTGCGCTGGTAAATCTCCTTTTATTCCTAATAGTTTAAATTGTTAAAAAGTGTAGAACTAAGCAAAGCACTGCAGTTTCTGAAATACCATTCAAGCAGAGAGACTTGTAACTTATGTTTGTGACCTTGATATTGTATTTATTGATTGTGGTGCCCGTATATTCGTGTTCTAGTTCTAACCTCAAAAAAAACCAAATCTTTAAGTTAATTTGTATTTTTAAATGGAGCTACAAAGTGATTCCAGCTGTTACCACCTATGAATCCTCTTATGTCTTGTAGAGTATTTAGTTCTTATTGCGCTCCGTTAGTATAAAAGTGCACTTTTGCGCAATTTCTCTAATATTTAGCTTTAAAGACCTGTACCTAATACTGTATATTTCTCGCATTTTCGTCAGGTAAATGCCAGTTTCGATGTTATCTTAAAAAAAAAACAGTGTGCAATTATATTTCTTATTAAATAACGATTATTTTAAAACTATTTTACAACATCATTTCACTTACTTAACGTTGATATAATGGATTTTAGGATTTTTGTTAAGAATTATATTGTTAACAATATAAAAAATTACAATTTCACTTAAAAAAAAATTAAGAAAAAATTTTTTTTTTTAAAGGGATCACGCCAACCTTATTTATTTTATGTTTTTGTTGCTTCGTTTTTAAGCTATTAGTTAATGCCACAAAAAGTAGGACAATTTTCCATAGTGCGGCGGCTCCTTCCATATTAGTATATTGGTCCAGATTGTTTTCCTCAGACAAGGTATCTACCTGTCCTGGCTGATTCTGTGCGAGCTCCCAAGGCTCTTTTCAGGTGAATTTCCTAGACTTGGCGCGCTTGCACTTCGGGGTTGGTTATTTTCACCGCGCGTTGTTGTTCGAGTCACTCTTCCGGTGCTGGGTTGGAAAAGGACCTTCTTCTTGGCCCCCTTCATTTGTATGATTGGGCCTTATTTAAAGTCCGCCGCTTTCTTTTATAAATTGTCACTGTGTGCTGATTAATACAGGCAATACAACTTGTCTTCACCTTTTTTTTTTCTTTTGGTATAATTTGATCACGTGATTCCATTCAAAACACCCGGTCAGCGACGTATAAGTCGTCAGTAAAAAGGTTTATATACTGGGGGAGCTTCTCTCTGCTCCTTAAGTTTATCTTCGGTCAAGAGCCGTCCGATATTTAAGCCTCCAAAAATAAAACAAAAATAAATATCCATAACTAGGGGTGTTAGCCGCTTCTACACAACGGGGTTCCGCTAAGCTAACATGCCCATACTTTCCCTTTCTATTCAGCTCAAATGTTCCAAACGGAAACTGGCTGTGTTTAGAAAAGGGATCTGTCCAAAAACCCCCTCCCGCCAGTCGTCGGAACACAAGTTGTTTGACCGATCATTCTCGGGCTCCACAACCGTCTCCAATTTCTCAGGACTCGAACCAAGCAAACGACCTGGCCAACTAGTCTAATACGTTGTGGGGCGTCGACCAGAGAAACTAAGAATCGTCCACCGCCCAAATATGTCAAGGGAAATCACAAAGACTCGAACCAAGCAAACGACCGGACAAATGCCTAGTACGTTGTGGGGCGTCGGCTTTGCCATTCGGTACTGGATCGACAAACGAACAGTAGAGCCACACCGCAATTGCTAAATGCGTTACTGTAATGCTTGCGCTCCTGCTCTTTCTGACAAATGCCAAGTACGTCGTTGGGAGCCAATTCTGTTACATGGGCAAATGGGTTACGTGCCTGAAAAATAATGTTAGTCATAAAGTTCGTCAGTCGTCAGTCCACACTGCCCCACAAGCTTAGCTGTCGCTTGATCGCAACACGATCGGGCAGTGTTTTGGCCATATTCCCTCCCCTTCACATATCCGTGTGCCAATGGATCGTCGCGGGCCGCGCAATACGATCCCTTATTGTCAAGGTTGTCCGTCGAAAGTTATGTCATTGTTCTTGACCTACTCCACTTCTCGCGTCAGCCCCCTTAATAAAGCTCTAGCACTTCATGTTTTGATATTCTTTTACAATAAAAATTTATTGGGTAATATTAATATCGGCGTGCGCCGTGGATGAGTAACATAATTTTGGCTAATTCATATGGAAATTAAATTAATTAAAAATTACTTTTGTTAGCGGAGAGTATCGAATTTACCACCTGTGAAGGTGCACACATCAGCAAAAATTCTAACTATTCAAGACTACAATCGTCGCTCAGAAGGCTCTTGCAATTGTCATACAATTACAAGGCTTATACTCGGCGCTGAAAAATTAACATTAAAAAGTATACATATTAAAATGTATAATGTATATCTAAACGATTATATATTATTAATTATTATATTTTAATATTATTATACGAATTCCTAAAAGATTAATTCTTGGTCTTAACTAGGAAGGTATTAACATTGCCCAAAAATAAATTCTTATCTAAACGGGAGAGGACAATGACCGTTGGAACGGTAGAGATAATGATTGCATTTTCGATCTTGTTACAGTGGGCAAGTGGTGAAAAATCTAGACGGAAGGTCTCAATATATAAGTACTCTAATTCATGCACAGTTATTGGTAAGGTTGCTTTTAATAACATGTATAGAATTCGTACGTTAAATTGCGGATCATTGTCTATAGTCTTTGCTAAAGCTTCTGAAGTGATCATGGTGCACGGATATATACATATATGTATTTATAAGAAAGAACCGTGTTCCGACAAACTTACCCTCGACCATCCAGATCCTGGGCCTTGGGAGATGTTACAATTGTTTTATATATATATACGTGCAAGATTTGATGGCGGTTCACAAAAACATAACACCAAAATTACGTTACACAAAGAAAATAACACTATCCCTGTATAGATATGTATGTATGTATGCATCATATGAGAGTTCCACTGCGGCACACGTCAGTTCCAAGGCTCGGGCTGGGGCTGGTCGGTGCAGCTCCAACTTCTTGTTCAGCGTATGTATTTGGGGGTTGTTTACACTTGCATTCAGAAATGCATGTACTCGCAAATTGTTTGTAATTGTTTTTGGCGATTCACTTTTTGTTTATAATTTTGGAGTGCAATTTATTCGCCTTTTATTGTTTTCTATTGTTTTTTTGCTGCTTCACTTCACTGCATCTGCTCGGCTTATGCTCCGATGTGGGTCACCACTTTCTCCAGGGCATGATGTTGATCGCGGCGTCTCTGAACAGAGCGCTTTTACATCTTAACCACCTTAAGGATCACTAGAACTAGGAGTAGTCCAACGATGAGCTTCATGGTCTTGTTGACATCCTGAATATCGTCCTGGTGGTCAACGATCTCTACGGTGTTAATCACATTGGCGGTGCTGCCGGCCACTTTGGACGTTTTGCTGCCCATCTTGCGGTCCTTAGGCCATACACTTGGTTCACTAGTTCTTTTCAGAGTGTGGTCGATCGCAGGACCGGAAATCAGGTCGTTCTCCTGGGTGAAGTTGATCCTAGGGAAACGGTCAAGACATCCTTCTGGACACCAGCCTTCTTCCAGTCGTGGTCTGTGTAGATGGGAGTTGTACTTCTAGACCACTGTCATGGAGATCAGAACAATTTCTGGCTGCCTTCTCTATTTGGCTAGAGTCTTTCATACCGGACTAGAGTTTTCGCTAGCCCCCCATTTTGGATGAATTAACTATCTGTTCCCACATAGGGGTACTGTTTCTCCATTTCTTCTATCTTAGGAGTAAACGGCCGGCTGGTGCACCTTGCCACCTTACTGGAGTACGGTTACGAGCAGGTCGATCGTGGTCGTCGTTTTGGCCACGCGACACAGTTGTCGAATTGTATTTCTATTTTGCCCTTATCAATCTGAGTGTGGTTAGCCATTAGCGGCCCCTGCCCTCAACTTAAGACAGTTGTTTCGCCGGGGTTAATCTTTGTCTGGGGGAGGCCGTACGTAACATTTGTAAGACACAACTTCAACCGGAGATAACAACACTACGAACTGACACCTCATATTTACACATACACATTCAGACATTTAATTGAACAATATTTTAAAATTCTAATTGAGCCGTAAGTGCATTCAATCGCAAACTCAAAAATTTGTCGCGCAGCGACATAGTTTGTTGGACATAGTTTTAAATAAAAATAATAATAAAAAGGAAGTGAACTTAACTAACTATATTGGCATTGGGGTGGAAAATATTGATCGGTGGATTTCAGAGATCCAAATTTTTGACCGCGGTTCTCGCCGAGATCGCTCTTCCGCGTCGCTGTCGCTTGCAACTGCGCCACAAAGTCAAAGCTAACACCAAAACTAGGATGAAATGCCTAACTCACCCTTTGAGAGCCACTGCTGTTGCAAGGGGCTAAAAACACTCCTCACGGGATTTGGCTTAAAATAACAGTTGCGAGGCTAATAAGAAGGTTAAGCCGCGCGCTAACTGTCCAATTTCAAAAGGCGATTTATTTAAATTCAAAGTCTGTTAGTTTAAAAATTCTTTTAAGTTGTTCAACACTGCTAGCCAGTGTCATCTCTATATATTTAGTATTGGAAATCTTAAGAATGTAAGAAGAAGAAAATGAAGCTATGAGAAGTTGAAGAGCGGCAAACCACAAGTGTAAGATAAAATGTTAATAATTTGATTAATTGTGAACTCATTGAATTTAAGTAGAGATTTCAGCTATCTGTATGCTATGAGCTAGAGCTCGACCGTGGGACCGTGGGTGTCCCAACATTCTGAAATACTTTGCCATCTGAAAAACTCGGTGCCAAGGGTGCACGTGCTTTCGGGAAAGCATTCTTTTACAATGGATGTAAGAGAGTGAGGATGGAGTAAACACGATTGTGGTCATAGAGTGCCAAATTCGCAAGTTTCGGCGACTTTGGCTGGTGAATCGCACATGAGTTGTGCAGTAGTACTTGTACAAGGAGTGACGTCACAACTGCGAAATGGATGATGCAACAGGACGATCTGGTGATCAGTACTCACACACGGGATTGGGAGCAGGTTCAGTTGGATACGCAGGATGCAGCTTCACCGGGCCATTCAGAGGTTTTGAGGATGAAAATTTATCTAGACAAACTGTGATTCACTCGAACCAGATTGTGTCGCTTAAGAATGCGAGCACACCGATTATGTCTAATCACGCCGGCTACGACGCTTCGCAGAATTGGCCAGGGCAGCAGTTCACACAACAAGTGAACACGTGCAACATGAATGCACAGAGGGCCACACCTCCTTATACGGAAAGGAGGGCGGCGCCTGAATTTATACCGAACGCATTTTCTTATGCGAATCCTCAGGAAAACAATGCAGGTCAGTTTATGCCGACATAAAGCGCAGCGCAATGCTTACCGCCATGTAACAATGTCGGCTTCATGCCACCAAACAATGCACCAATATCTGTGCATCAAAACGTGGCCGCAGGCCAATGGGCCACATTGACGCCAGCTCAAGTTGCATCGCGCCAGGTCATATCACGAGACTTGCCCATTTTCACCAGAAAGCCCGAAGAGTGGCTTTTATTTATAAGTAATTATGAACAATCAACCGAGAGATGTGGATTTACCAACGAAGAAAATCTGATCAGACTTCAGAAGTGTCTGAAACGATCCGCGCTAGAAGCTGTCTAGGGAAAGCTCATGATCCCAGCTGTGGTACTTTATGCTATTGGAACGCTAAGGATGTTGTATGGGCATTCAAAAATAGTGCACGCTAGCTTGCAACGGAAGCTTAAAGAAGAGCCGCCCATCAAACTCAACAATTTGGAATCCGTGATTCGACTGGCACTGGCAATCCAGAATTATTGTGCCACGATGATGTCAGTAGGACTACAGGAATACCTTAATGATTTTTCTCTGTTGCTAAATTGCCAAGTGATCTTAAGCTGGATTGGGGGACATCGCTTGGCAACTGGTGCCGCCAATCTCACCACCTTTGACAAGTGGCTCTTTGGAATTGCGATGTGCGCAACGATGGTTGCACCCTATGAATGTCACTCGACAGAGAAAGATAAAGGTGGAAGGTATTCAAAGGAGCGCCTGCTAGTGCACGACATGCTAGGAAGCAATGACGACGGCAAGTCGAAGGCACACGTCACAGAAGATCAACCTTGTCCAGAATGTGGCTGCGACCATGGTCTGGCAAATTGCAAAGGATTCTTATCCATGTCCATCAAGTCGAGAGTGGAATTTATTAAATCCAAAAGACTTTGCTTTTTTGTTTTGGAAAGCATATTGTCCGTAACTGCAGAGTGAAAAAACTTTGCAAACTCGATGGATGTAAGTTACTGCAAAACGTGCTATTGCATTATCCGAATACTGAGATTAACAGCAAGATTCGTAATAACAAGGAGGACATTCCTAGAAAAACCGGCGAGTCAGAGACCAGCGAGTCAACGGTTTTCTTTCATGAGAAATCAACAACAAAGGCTCTTTTCCGTTATGTACCAGTAACTTTGCACAATTATTCCCGTAGCAAAGACGTTTACGCTCTAATCGACGAAGGTGCGCCCTGCACGCTTATGAAAAGATCGTTAGCCGATGAGCTAGGGCTTGACGGTCCTGAAGAGCAGCTTTGTCTTAAGTGGACTAGCGACGTGACCCAGAGCGAGTCAAAATCGAGAGCCGTTAGCGTCAGTGTTTCCGCTGAGGCTCGTCCGGAAGTAAGATACGGACTTAAAGGAGTGCGTACTGTAAGCAACTTGGATCTTCCATTGCAAAGCATCGAAGATCAGACACTCAAAGATCGTCAGCACTTGAAAACGGTTCCGATATGAACATACAAAGATGTGAGATGTACGTCAAGCTGAAGATGACGATTTTTTTGCCGTTCGATGTAAATTAGTATGGGCTGTAAATGGCCGCCAAGGACCGGAAAATGACACACCACCTCGTGCATTCCATATCTGCCACTGCACAAGAGTTTGCGGTACGCGGAAACTTGACGAAGCTATGAAGAGATTCTTCTCGCTAAGTCATTCAGCGTGAGTGTTCCTATAAAACCATTGCGATCTAAGGAGGACGAGCAGGCGCTAAAGATAATGGAGGCAACTACAAAGTACATTTCCAACAAAAGTCGCTGGGACACTGGGTTGTTGTGGAAGTACGACAAAATCAATATGCCCGATTCATACCTCATGGCTCTAAAAAGGCTCAAGTGCCTTAAGGCGAAAATGTTAAAAGATCCGAAGCTGAAAACATTTTTGAGTAATACCATGCAGCACTACGAGGAAAAGAGATACATTCGCAAACTGGAAAAATGGGAGTTGTCAAACAGTCCACATTCCTGGTATTTTCCGATATTCACGGTAACAAACCCTAACAAAAATAAGACACGTCTGGTCTGGGACGCTGCACCGCAAGTTGACGGCATATCACTAAACGACACTATTTTAAAAGGGTCAGACATGTTAATGTCCTTGATGGGAATGCTGTTGCGCTTCAGAGAACGACCTATAGCGGTATCAGGCGATATACGGAAATTATTAATCAGATTAAGGTTTGCGCCCAAGACCAATATTCCCAAAAGTTCTTATGGCGTAATGGAGAGATTAATCGCTCACCGGATACATTCGTAATGCAGGTAATGACGTTCATCGCTGCATGCTCGCCGTCACTCGCTAACTTTATATTGAGACGCAATGCAGAGAGATTTGGTGAAAGTCATCCAGAAGCCGTAAAAGCAATTTGCCGATACACTTTCGTTGACGATTGGTTGGAGTCAGTTGATACAGAGGAGCAAATGGTTCAACTCGCGAATAATATTAAGGACATTTACGCGAAGGGTGGATTCGAAATGAGAAATTGGCTATCAAACTCCAAGCGCGTCGTATGCTCTCTGAATGACGTTTATGAAGCATCGCCTAAGTATCTTGGCACACACGATGAACTGCAGGAGAAAGTGTTAGGAATGTGGTGGCTGCCCGAGTCGGATGTGTTAACGATTGTTATCAAGGCTGAATTGCTGCAGAGGTCGTCAGCTGGCTCTCATACGAAGCGACGAGTGTTGAGTATCGTTGTGTCCATTTTCGATCCACTCGGGCTTCTTGGATTTTTTAACGTGCGTGCCAAGATTATTCTACAAAATATTTGAAGGTCTGGTGTGAGCTGGGACGACGGAAATCAATGAACCGGATGAGATTGACTGGATGAAATTGCAAGACTTACTGCCAATACTGAGCGATCTGCGTATCCCTCGCTACATGTCATGCGCGAGTAATGTTAAGGCCTGCAACTACATATGTTCGTTGATGCTAGTTTGGATGCCTACGCTGCCGTAGCATTTTTGTGAGTTGATCTTGGAGACGAAATCCGATGCTCCTTGCTAGCATCGAAGGCCAGAGTAGCACTTTTGAAACCTATATCAGTACCACGAATGGAATTAATGGCAGCGGTTTTGGGATTGCGCCTTGCCAAGTGTTCGGAGTCTAAGCTGTTAAACGAAATTGAACAAGGAGGAACGCTATAGTCGAATACCTCGACTATCAGATACCCGATACTCAGCTAATAGGGTCTTCCCACAGAGATCCATCCACCATCTACCATCCGTTGAACGGATGGTCCATAAGGTTTTGCCGTTCCGAAAATTTTCCAGTTAGTTCCCCATCCAAATTTAACGGACTGTTTTATGCGATAGTTAGGCTATAATTTTGGGTGGAAACCCTAAACTCTTCTTTTTGACAGTGGAAAGTGAAACTTTCATTACGAAAACGTAAACAATGATGACGGGAAACTTTTGAAAATGGAAGTCGAGAGTATGTCCCCACACTTATATTGCAGATACTCGGGAATACTTTGCGGAGCTTTTGGATGTAGACCCAGATGACATGGAAGCGGCAGTCTACGCTCAGGCAGCACTGCTAAGCGCGCAAAGGTGGACCACAAGTCGGAGCTTGTGGAGATAGCTCGAGAAAGGCTGGAGGAGCAGCGAGCGCAGACAGAAATATTGTAAATTCCAATCGGATTTGTTGGAGCTGTTGAGAAAAACAACGATTTCCCAAAAATTTATAACAAATAGACCAAAATAATAATTAATAAAAAACAAACAGATTTATAATTAATGAACTTTATTTGTTACCATTTAGACAATGTTGGGAAATAGCTGCCCTTATATTTTCTGCAGGATGGCTAAAATCTGCAGACCGCTTGCAGCCTGTTGCCAAGTTTCATTTATAGCGCTGTTGTGCTCACTTAAAATGTTGTGCAAAATGCCACAGGCTAAAATGACTGCATTATTATTCTTGTAGTGGCTGTTAAGACCATTCCCAACAAATCGCTGATGATCCCAAGGCTATAGCGATCCGCGTTTCCAGAGGAATGGCATTTCGTCAGTTCTTCCGCAAAACACATAGTCAGTCCACCAAAAACGAAAAGGTCCTCTTCTCCATACGAAAGCTCAATTTGAAGAACTCGTCGTTTCTTTCCGGTATATCCATTTCCCAAAATGTACCGTATCTCATCAGTTTAATATAAATCGCAATCTTTAATAGTATTTTTAATACAATTTAAGAGCACGTACCAACATCCATACACTTCGTGGCATTTGCTCCTTTGCAGAAAAAATGCTTTCGTACAGATCCAAATCGTCGTCATTCCACTTCTCTGAATTGGCTGCCAATAAAAGCTGATTCAACTTAAGATTTTGCTGTTGTACAACAGCCAAAATAGTTGGTATATGTTTCATTTTGGTCTGGCAAAATCCACTTTCACAATTTTTGCTTGTGTTTTTATTAGCCACAGCTGATTTGACAGCTGTTGTCGGATGGTAGATGGTAGATGTGTGGGAATCGGAGTTTCAAATTTGTCAAAAATCCCAACCGTTTCGAACGGATGGACTCTATGGGAAGGGGGTATAAAGGGACCAAAGGGAAATGGAGATATGCAAGCAGCAAAGCGAGATTAAAATGCGCCACCTACCGGCGGTAGACAGATTTAAGCGTTATGGGCGTTAGAGTGGGCGTGGCAAACATTTTTTTTGATCAATCGATAGGTATTGGCGAGACCAATACATTTCAGTTAAAATTTTTTATCTAGCATTAAAAGTTGTGGGCGTCACAGGTTTATGCGGTTTGTGAGCGTTAAAGTGGGCGTGGCAAACTTTTTTTTGGGTCAATCGATAGGTATTGATAAGAACAATATATTTCAGTTAAAATTTCAGTTCTAGCATCAAAACTTTAGGAGCCACAGTTTTGGGCGGTTTGTGGGCGTTAGAGTGGGGGTAGCACTGTGCTGAAACAAACTTGCGCTGCGTAAGAAGCGCAGGAATCTTCACGCTCTTACAGTTTCCAAGATCTCAGCGTTCATCCGGACAGACGGCTAGTGATCCTGATCAAGAATATATATACTTTATGAGGTCGGAAAACCTTCTTTCTGCCTGTTACATACTTTCCGACGAATCTAGTATACCCTTTCACTCTACGAGTAACGGGAATAAAAACGTTTGTTCTGGACCGATGCTCAAGATGTTCTGTTCTGGATATGATCCGACGCTCGTAAGTACCAGCAATTTGTAGCTTTACGAGTTGGAGAAATTCTTGAAGGCTCCGAAGTTGGTGAATGGCGCTGGGTATTCTCGGAACTAAATGTAGCGGACGATGGGACTAAATGGAAAAAAGGTGTTGAGGTAAATAGTTCAATACGATGGTTTTCCGGACCGAATTATCTTTTGCAGGATGAGTCGAATGTTGAAGTCAGCGTTAAGCGTCCTGTTATACTTTCGCGTCACCATAGGATTGCTTACCTTAAAGTAGAGTATCACCACCGGAAGTACCACCATCTGCATGCAGAAATAGTTGTCAACGAAATACGACAAAAGTATTGGATACCGGGCCTGCGAGCCCTTGTAAAGGAAAACATCAATAACTGTCCCGTGTGCTGCATCAGACGAGCGCAACCCATTCCAACGATGATGGAAACTTTACCAAAGGAACGTCTATCGCCACATACACTGCCATTTACGTTTACTGGAGTAGACTACTTTAGACCGATTGAAGTTGCTATAGGAAGGCGTCAGGAGAAGAGATGGGGAGTTTTATTTACTTGTCTAACAGTTCGTGCTGTTCATTTAGAATTGGTGCCATCTCTTTCAACGGATTCATTTTTACTGGCTCTAAAACTATTTACTGCTCGCAGAGGTGTGCTTCTTAAGTTGCTATCCGATAACGGAACGAATTTTCGGGGAGCCAGCAGAGTACTCGCGCAAGAGATCTAACGTATATCAACGTCAGCAGTGGAAAGCAAGTATTCGGAGATGTCGTTTACTTTTATTCCTCCGGGATCGCCTCATATGGGCGCCAGCTGGGAGCGTATGGTGCGTTCTACAAAGTCAATCCTGACGGAAATTCTGTCGAACGTCGGACTGCGCGAGGAAGTATTGCGCGCTGCGTTGGCCGATGCCGAATGCACCTTAACCTCAAGAACGTTGACCTATATTCCGTTGGAAACGGAAAATTCGGAAGACCTTACACCAAACCACTTCTTGGTTGGTAACTCCATGGGTCTACGGGAACGCGGTGCGATGGAACCCAACGGATTAGGCTTGGTCAAACATTTCCGCATCGCTGGACAACTAGCAGACCGTTTCTGGAGAAGATGGATTCAAGAGTATCTACCCACCCTGAAGAGGCGTGCATAATGGTTTCAGCCGAACCCAGCTCCAATTTCCGTGAATGACGTGGTTCTTATTGTTGATGAAACAAGCAAGAGAAACTCCTGGCCTGAAGGGATCGTCGTGGATGTTCATCTGGCGAAGGATGGACAATTTCGTAGCGGTGTTGGGCGTACACCGGGAGGACTCGTTACTCGCCCGGCAGTTAAACTGGCTAAATTGGACATTATAAGGATTGGTGATACTCAGCCTAGTCACGCAGAAGAATCACGAGATGGGGAATGTTGCGAGGCTAATAATAAGGTTTAGCCGCGCGCTAACTGTCTAATTTCAAATGTCGATTTATTTGAATTCAAAGTTTGTTAGTTTAAAACAAGGAAGAACGCTATAGTCGAGTACCTCGACTATCAGATACCCGTTACTCAGCTAAATGGAGATATGCAAGCAGCAAAGCGAGATTAAAATGCGCCACCTACCGGCGGTATACAGATTTAAGCGTTATGGGCGTTAGAGTGGGCGTGGCAAAATTTTTTTTGGATCAATCGATAGGTATTGTCGAGACCAATACATTTCAGTTTAAATTTTGTATATAGCATAAAAATTTTGGGCGTCACAGGTTTTCGCGGCTTGTGGGCGTTAGAGTGGGCGTGGCAGTCTACTGAAACAAACTTGCGCTGCGCAGGAATCTCAGGAATCTGCGTGCCTAATCCCAGTATAGTATAGTATAGTATAGTAACTCTCATAGTTTCCGAGATCTCAGCGTTCATACGGACAGACGGACAGACGGACATGGCTAGATCGACTCGGCTAGTGATCCTGATCAAGAATATATATACTTTATGGGGTCGGAAACGCTTCCTTCTGCCTGTTACATACTTTCCAACGAATCTAGTATACCCTTTTACTCTACGAGTAACGGGTATAAATACTTTTAAGTTGTTCAACACTGCTAGCCAGTGTCATCTCTATATTGTTAGAATTGGAAAACTTAGGAATGTAAGAAGAAGAAAACGATGCTATGAGAAGTTCAAGAGCGGCAAACAAAAAGTGTAAGAAAAAATGTTAATAATTTGATTAATTGAAAACTCATTGAATTTAAATAAAAATTTCAGCTATCTGTATGCTGTGAACCAGAGCTTGAAGTAAGTGGAAACCCTCTGGGACCGTGGGTGCCCCAACAATAACTAAGCTGCAAAGGGTGCCAATTACAATAGCATTAGGTCAACACACCAACTTTTCCATATTCACCCACTTGTAATCACACTTGGAAATTCACTATGAGCGACTGATGCCAGTGGGACTCCTTTTATACCCTAGCAAGACCCCACCAATCCGCGATTCCAACACTCCGCCGTCAAGCCACGGAGAGGCGCTACACTCCTTTCACTCCTTGCTCTCGATCAGTCTCTCCTAGCAACCCACACGCAACCCACCGGGACCTACTAGGAGCGCAGCATATTGCCTTGTTTCTCCCAGATGTTGCTAAAAGCCATGTTGCAAAGCTTCCGCAAAAATGTTGCAAAGCATTCGGTGGTGCTGGTCTAAGCTAACCGAAATCCAGATACATTGCTGGTACACGCGCCCTTACAAATTACAAACGATTCCTTACACTTATGGGTAAAATTGTAGGGCTTCCAAAGATAAGGGAAACATTTTGATAAGGGGTTTGAATTAGGCCACCGCGCAAAATCTAAGTACGCCGACTGGAGTTGCATCGGGACTGGGTGAATAGGCGGGCTTAACACGTTGAATATCAAAAGTAGAGGGCTTTCGTTTAAGGAGGAAAAGAATATTACATTCGACTTGGATACAGTGTAAGAATAAGGCTGTTAAGAATGAGGTAAAGTAGAATATTTCATTTGAAAAACTTGGGAAATAGATCGGTTACTGCCTGATCAGTTGCTGCAGTAATACTTTTAAAATATAGAGGAAAGGATAAGCTTAGTGTTAACAAAATTATCAAACTTTTTCGAATTATGAAAGAGTTGGACTTAACAACGATTTATATAGTGTTTGTAACATAGATAGTTTAGCACGGTAAAACTAGACCAAGCACTTAAGTATAAAGAACGGCTCTGAACTTCTTATTTCTTAGGTGTGTCAGCTCTTTACTGAACCAAGATGGCTTGTTTGAGACTGACGGATGGTATAATAGAACACAAGATTTGAAAAACAATTTACTGATAAGAGATCGACCAATCAAAACCTGATATATATTAGTTTAGCATCCAAAAGCCAGCCTTACGAAAACAATGCAATCGCTTAGAGGCCTTCTCTGGCTTTTATACTAACATAGCACCAGTGCAGATTGTGATCTCGAAAGCAGGATGATGTGGATCTTCAGGTTGAATAAGAGGTGCTACTTTGGACAGAAACACACAGTCCGGCTTAGATACAAAGCGGCAAGTCCAAGAAACAGCCCATTTAATTTCTAATATAGTTAACTTGAGACAAAGATATGTCAAGCAAACCTTCAGTGAAATCATGATGAGCTAATGGATTTTTCACCTGTGGACCACAAAGTTCCAGGTATATTAAAATCTCCTAGAACTACAAGTTTGTCACTATTGGACAAAATAAGACTGAAAAGAAAAGATGATTTAAATACTCCGGAAATTCAGATGCAGGCGAAATTAACGAGCAGGTGATATATATAAGACTACCAGGTGTAGCGTTCAACTCGAATCCTAACGGTTCTCAAGTCGCCAGTCGGTATGCTGCGCTATGCTCGTCGGACTGGCGTGGGTTCTTTCTACTTTCGCTATACCACGACATAAAACAAGAAAATAAGTGCACTATCTGAAACTATTAAGATGTACCTAAATCGTTGTAATCGGCTGTACCCACTGCTTAGTTTCGCCAAGGGGATCAGATCTTCAACCGATCAAGGGTTAGGGAGGGAGACTTGGGCGTTGTTTGCCCCCCTATTCTTTACCCACCCTTCCATGGTAACCCTGACATCTATTATATTTCCCTTTATCTGACATCAGATTATATTCTAATTCCCCTGAAACATTATGTAGCTCCGGTGACGATCCATTCAAAAAAAAGAATTTACACGATCATTTCGTGGCGTTATACAAAGAATTCATAGTTTTCATTTATTTCGTAAGTTTTCGCGCCATACCCATACCATACCCATCAAAGGTCGTTTTAGATTATCTAAGCGCAGGCTGGCGCCGTTTACTTATTGGGTATACTCCAAGATTTATATCCCTAATAAATATATGGCAAATCAATAGCTATCGCGGGATTCGCATCGAAAATAATTAAGGCTCAAACACAATCATACAATAATCATTAAGGGTTTAACGTTCGTTGGGCCCAATGATGCTCTCGTTGATTCCTTGAGGGTAGATTAGAACATGGTGTATATGTATATGTGTGATGTTTACAACATTAACTTCGATGCACTTCCCGTTAACATAAGAAGCTTTTTACCTAATGGACGTATTTAAAACTATTGTTAGAAATTTCGTACAAGTACATTTTTGCAAAAACTACTCAAATACAGCGAATAGAAAAGGAAAACAAAAAACTACGCAAAGTTACCCCCGCTGAGCATACAGCAGCCGAATCGCATCTGGCAACGCCGTGCGGCCCATGTCTCCTGTTACTTAGGCCTCATGCCCTAGTGGTGTTGAGGTAGCGGGGCATCTACCCGACTACACATATAGTCTCTGACGTATAGGTCTAGGTCTGCGTTGCTTAATTGTTCATGAAGGCGCCTCCGCTGCCGGTACGTAAGCCGAGATGCGGGCGCTGGATGGCTGATCCGACCTCCAGTTGGCCTACGTGGCTGACTTCACTTCCAGGAATCTAAGTAGGGAGCGCAGAGACGGAAAATAACGGCGTTATGGCGTGATATTTTCCGTCGTCTCGTCGCTTGCACTGATTTTCGCCAGATGTTCAGTCGCCGCTACGCACATCGTGCGAGCGAGATGGCAGACATACAGTAAAGAGAGGCGGTCCAGTAAATTCGGGAACTATGCCGCTATTTACGTTTTATACATGCGAGCGAGGAACAACTTACAGCCAAAACTTTAACCCTTATGCGTGCGTGCATGCATTGTACCCTACACCCACAGTTAACAGATGGAGAATCATATCTCGAAAAGCTGTTAACTGAAATGACGATCTGTCTATTTGGCAATTTAAATATCTTTGAGATGGTATATACCTATTGATTTGCCTTTCTCGTTTGCAAGTTCGTAGTATGCCGGACTGACTTTCTTGATTACCTTTGATATCATAAAAACTGGCGCTAATTTGCTACTGAATTTCTTAACGGCATTGCTCTGTGAAAAGTTCCTAGCGAAGACCGTGTCGCCAACCTTCAGCTGTACGGTCCGACTTCGTAAGTTGTACTTTCGAGCATTGGTCTCATGGCTGACTGCTATTCTAGCTTTGGCCTCTTGTCGAGCTTATTGAAGAAATTCAGGATATTTTATCGCTACATCGTCTTGTAATAAGTCCAGCTTACGAAGAAGGTCGTAATCTTTGCCCTTTATTATCATGTTCTGACCGAAGCAAAGGTAGTAAGGTGAGTAGCCTATGCTACGGTGGAAGTTTGCCCTTAATGACCCGCTAATCTTACTTAGTCGCTTATCCCAATTGGTGTGGTCTTACCAAGTAGCATAGGCTAATCACCTAACTACCTTTGCTTCGGTCAGAACACCTACGTACGCGCAGACGGCTGCTAGGACAGAACAGTTGAGCTTCTCACTGGCGTTAGCCTGTGGAGAGTAGATCGCGGTACAGATATGTGATATACCAAAACGAGTCAGGAACGCCTTGAATTGCCTCGATTTAAATTGCGAACCGTTGTCAGTCAAAATCGACTCGAGAACGCCGAATGTGTAAAAGACGTGTCTTAGTAGATAATCGCAGATTTTATCCGAAGTGAATTTCTTTAATGGTTGCAAGAAATGGAACTTAGACATGTGGTCGACTATAATCAATAACCCGATATAACCTTCTTTTGACCTCGGATATGGCCATAATAGATCCATATACAACTTCTGAAAAGGTCTGTCTGATGTCATTGGCCTGCCAATGGGCGGCCTTAGTACTAGGTTTGCGCCTTTAGTGGATTTACATGTGAGACTGTTTGATATGTATGAACGGATTTGTGTAATCATCCCCGGCCAAAAGAAGAATTGCTTAAGCTTCTGCGCCATTCGTCCCATGCCTAGGTGAGCTGAGAACACTGTTTCGGAGGTTTGAAGCCACCCAAAGCTTCCATGAATCACTACCTTCCAGGCCTTCGAGGCGCTTATAGATATACCCGTTATGCACACGCAAGTCTGTCAACCGTGACTAGTCATCTTGTATTTTTCTGGTCAACTCTACATACTCTTGCAACTTAAACTCCTTCGAGGACATGTCGATCATAGGGCCGAGACCGTGAATCTCATTGACTACTAGTTCGTCTCTCCTAGAAAGCGTATCGGCTACGACATTCTGAGAACCTTTTCTGTGCTTAATCTCGAATGAAAACCCTTGCAAGCGGATTGCCCATCTGGCTATCCTCCCCGATAAGTCCTTCTGTTTCATTAGCCACTGCAGCGACTCGTGGTCTGTAACTACTACGAAATCATGCCCCTCGATATACGCCCTGAATTTGTTAATTCCTCTTATCACAGCCAAACATTCCAATTCAGTTACCGAATAGTTCTGTTGGGCTTTCGAGAGTTTTTCGGACATATACGCGATGGGGAGCTCGGTCCCTTCTTCATCTACTTGTGCTAACACACAACCGATGCCGTGCAGACTGCCGTCGCAGAGAAGAATGAACTGCTTTATGAAATCAGGAGTACGTAAGACTGGGGAAGATGTTAGACTGTCCTTTAACTGGTTGAAAGCCTGATCTGCCTCTTCTGTCCACTCAAAACGGTGGTTTTTCCTCAACAGATCGGTTAAAGCTCGGCTGATGGATGCGTACTTTTTCACGAACCGTTTATACCATCCGGCGAGACCTAGGAAACGTCTGAGTTGTTTGGTTGTGATAGGTTTAGGAAACTCCTTGACCGCTGAGATTTTACCTGGATCGGCTTTCAGTTGACCGTCCCCGATAATGAATCCTTAACATTTTATCTCTCTCATGCAAAATTTTGACTTCGCGATGTGAATTGTCAAGTTGGCCTTACGCAAGTACGCTGGCTACTTCCTCGATTAGTTGCGTATGTGAGTCAAAGTCGTCTCAGGGAAGCAAGAGGTCGTCTGAATAGACGAACACTCTCGTCCTCAGGCTAGGCGGTACTACTTGGTCCATTAACCTACAGAGGCATTACCTTGTACTGGTATAGTGGCCGGTTTGGTATGATGAAAGCTATGCGTTGGCGAGACTTCTCCTCAAGAGGTATCTGCCAGAAGGCATGCTTCATGTCTAAGCCGGTAATGTAACGAGAAGGAGGCAATCTGCTGATAATACCATCCACCTCAGGGAGAGGGTAAGCGTCCTTTAGGGTAAGCTTATTAACCTCGCGAGAATCTAGACATAGCCGAATTTTCTCTTTTCGCTGGACAAGAACGCAGTTACTGCTCCATGGACTCCTAGACTCTTCGATAACATCCATTGCTAGCATGTTCTCGATTTCAGAAAACATAATCTTTTCCTTCGCCGGCGAAACGGGCCAATGCCTCTGCTTTACTGGACGAGAACTGCCTACATAAATATGATGCTCTATAAGATGGGTGCTCCCTAATCCTTCTTTCTCATAAGACGGAAGTGTGCTAATGACTTGATTTAACCTGTCTTGTTGAGCTGCTGATAATACATGGTTCTTAATTGTCTCATCACTTTTTTCGCGACCTACATCTAATTCTGCTACAGCTCCCTTGTCGTCGGTGATTCTGTCGAGTAACCCAAACTTCTGCCAAAAATCTATACCAAAATATGTTATACGTCCTGTTTTAAATCTGGGATGATAAAAAACTCTACTGCGTTTACCCGTCCCTAATATTTGATGTCCACAATGAGTCGTCCTGTAACAGGACACTCTGAGTTATTCGCGGTTCTTATGTACCCTGACCAGTTGCGCCTTTGAAGGTGATCGTTAAATGTTTTCGCGGCGTCACCGCCAATACAACTCGCTGTAGAGCCTGCGTTTAATAACGCGATGTAAGAATTGTTATCTATCTCAATAACGGTGTATAATCGACTATCCTTGTTGAGGAAAATGGCTGAAATAAGTCTTCTGCGGTTGTCGCGAACTCCTTTCCAAAAGCTTCTCGCTCGTCTCGTCGATTTTCGAGTTCTATTGTCGTGCTCAAAACTATTTACGCCCCCAAGTATTCTATTCCGCGTTTCTGTGCATCTATACCTAATATTTTGGATGCGGCAGCAGGATGCTGTCGATTTTTCGATGGATTACAAGTCTGACATTTCGGCTTAAACACGTTCCTGGCACCGCATCCATAGCAAAAGATGCGCCGCTGATTCTCAAGGCACTCATCGAATCGGTGACCTAGACTATCACAATTCCAGCATTTGAGTGGTTTTCGCTGCATTGCTGCGACTTCGTTCGGTTGCATCTCTTCTTTCTCTCCATCTAGCTGAGATACGAATAGTCTAGGGAATAAACTACTTTTTATAGGCTGCAACTTGATTTGTTTGCAAAATTGTTCATGCGTTCGTAACTCTTCTCGCAACCGAGCAAGAGTATTACTCCCTAAGTGCATTAATTCAAATCGGAGTGAGGTATTGGAGTGCCTTATTAGCAAGCGTACCAAGGATTCCTCTGTTATAGGGTTCCGTAGTCGGGCTACGAGTCTTTCGACATGGAACTGGAATTCTTCAAACGGTTCCTTGTCGCCTTGCCTTCTGCTATTAATGGACTCCCAAATGTCCATGTCTGTATCAATGTCTTCGAATTTCTTACGAAACTCTTCGCAAAACTATGACCAAGTGAAGTTGGTATTTGCATTATGAAACTTCCAATACTATTCAGTGGCTTTTCCTCCAGAGAATAGGTGTAAATGATCAAACAAGATATTTTGATCAGCATTTAGATTCTGCTGCGCTAATGTCCTGATGCGACAGGGGAATTCTTCGGTCTGAAGCCCGTCTCGAGCGTCGTCGAATTTGATAATAGTCGGTACTTTGTCCTGATGGACTGATACGTCTGACCTGTTGCTTACGCCACTGGATTGCTGACGGTTCGCCGGTGCTGATAAATCTCTATTCTCTACGGGTCTAATCTCTGCATTAGAGCTTGTATTGCTTCTAATGTCTACTACATTTAACGGCTCCTTACATATATTGCAAAAAGTATAATTTCCACTCAGAGAAGCTTCTTAATCTTCACTACTATGATTTACTACCATTGTATTTTTATTTGCCTTTTAGTAATAATATACAAATTTTGGATCGTCACCATTACAACATTCTGCCTATGAAGCATATTATTTCCTTGATTCGATTGGTTCTGCTATTCCTATGACTGAATTTATATATAACTATGGACTCCCTGAATTTCGACGGCTGGTCAACCCATACCTACTCAGGTGATTGCTTTTTCCGTGCTCATCGATTCGCGGAGGAATTACTATTGAAAGCTTAAATATCTCTAGCCAGTCCGTGATATACTCGACTGTACTACAGTTCCAGGAAATGATCTAACACTACTACAATTGAAACCTACACTTGGATTTTTCTTAAATAACGTATTCTTTCACGGAAATTGCTTTATCCTGGGTCGTTCCACTTCTTAAGGAGGATCTCTGTACGCTTTTCCACAGGACAAATTGGCTTTTCCGCGCTAAACGTTACTTTAAGAAATTTTGTTCTACAAAAAAAAACTGAAAATTACTGGATGGTGTTACAGAGCGATTTTCGCGGGAATTTCTGACTATATATCTCCCGATCTGAACGATCGGGCCCCACGTTGGGCGCCATTTCTGTTTTACACATGTCTAGCGTCCAACTCGAATCCTACCGGTTCTCAAGTCGCCACTCGGCATGCGGATCGTAGAGGTCGTGCACTTCTAGCAATGCTCTGCGCATTGCTCGTCGGACTGGCGTGTGTTCTTTCTACTTTCGCTATACCACGACATAAAACAAGAAAATAAGTGCACTATCTGAAAGTATTAAGATGTACCTAAATCGTTGTAATCGGCTGTACCCACTGCTTAGTTACGCCAAGGGGAACAGATCTCCAACCGATCAAGGGTTAGGGAGACTTGGGCGTTGTTTGCCCCCCTATTCTTTACCCACCCTTCCATGGTAACCTTGACATCTATTAGATTACCCCTTATTTGACATCAGATTATATTCTAATACCCCTCAAACATTATGTAGCTCCGGTGACGATCCATTCAAAAAAAAAAATTTACACGATCATTTCGTGGCGTTATACAAAGAATTCATAGTTTCCATTTATTTCATAAGTTTTTGCGCGGTATGCTCTAATATACTATAATATGGCGCCGTTTACTTATTGGCTATACTCCAAGATTTGTATCCCTAATAAATATATGGCAAATCATTGCAAATTCAAAGCGGTACGTAATTCAAGTTGATTAGGTAATTCCTTATTTATATATTTACGCCAGAGGTTTTAATTAAGGCTCAAACACATTCATACAATATTCATTAAGGGTTTACTCACAGTCGGTACTTTACAGGAAAATCCATCGAAGCGTTCAGTGGGCCCAATGAAGCTCTCGTTGATTCCTTGAGGGTAGATTAGAACATGATGTATATGTATATGTGTGATGTTTACAACATAACTTCCTTGCACTTCCCGTTAACGTAAGAAGCTTTTTACCTAATGGACGTATTTAAAACTATCGTTAGAAATTTCGTAAAAGTACATTTATGCAAAAACAACTCAAATACAGCGAATAGAAAAGGAAAACTAAAAACTACGCAAAGTTACCGCCGCTGAGCATACAGCAGCCGAATCGCATCTGGCAACGCCGTGCGGCCGATGTCTTTTGTAACTTAGGCCTCATGCCCTAGTGGTGTTGAGGTAGCGGGGCATCTACCCGACTACACATATAGTCTCTGACGTATAGGTGTTGACTAGGTCTGCGTTGCTTAATTGTTCATGAAGGCGCCTCCGCTGCCGGTACGTAAGCCGAGATGCGGGCGCTGGATGGTTTCGCACTATTCACTTTAGTTAATACTGTACAGGTTGCACCTTGCCGCACTCTGGTACCGTTTGTCGGTCAGTTTTCACGTGGACTTGTTTGACTTGACTTGGCCTTAGCGAAAGAAACTCAAGTGTTCGAGCTGTGCACAGAAGTTGGCCTACGTGGCTGACTTCACTTCCAGGAATCTAAGTAGGGAGCGCAGAGACGGAAAATAACGGCGTTATGGCGTCATATTTTCCGTCGTCTCGTCGCTTGCACTTATTTTCGCCAGATGTTCAGTCGCCGCTACGCACATCGTGCGAGCGAGATGGCAGACATACCGTAAAGAGAGGCGGTCTAGTAAATTCGGAAATTATGCCGCTATTTACGTTTTATACATGCGAGCGAGGAACAACTTACAGCCAAAACTTTAACACTTATGCGTGCGTGCATGCATTGTACCCTACACAGGAAACGACGCATATAATTCAATATTACAGAATTCTTCAACAAATACCTCTTCCGACGTGAGGGCAGAGTCCACTACAATTAGAACTCCACCTCCTCGCCTGGGTGGTCGATTATGCCTGTAAATGGTGTACTTACCAGGAAGTTTAGGATCTCCGGATTTAACCAGGTCTTATTAAAGACAATAATATGAGATGCAAAAGAAAGACTATCCAAAAACTATTTACATTGCTAGCCACGAAATCTTCTCGTATTCTGATAAGAACGAGATAAGCTATTTTTTAGCATTTTGAAGAAGGTGCTAAGGTAGAAGATGAAGCTGCGACACTACTCTAGCCTTGGCTGGGCAGTCGTGTTCATACGGGTCCTTTTCTTTTACTTGTATTTGTATTTCTAGTTTCGAATTAATTTACCACCATAAATTTCTGGCCATAAATCTGCAGAACAGAGATTGTTCAGTTGTGACGCCGGGCCGAAAAATGCTATATACGGCTGTCATTTCACACTTGTTCATTAATTAACTCTTAACAATCGACTTTCGCAATGGACAGAAAAGTAAAAGCAGACGATGTTGTTCCGGTCGCTGAAGCTTGTAGTTCTCTCCTTCTTCTCGCAAGTTCTGTAGAGTTGCCAGATGTCCTGACCTTCGTCTTCAATTGGGAGGGCTATCAGCTGTGTATACGAACCTGGTAATTCTACCGAGAGTTTAGGCAAGCTTCAATCCTGATTAGCACCGTTGCGAGTTCCTCATAAGTTTGCTTGTGACTTCCGACAATGCTCTTTAGGTGATGCTTGACGGACTTGACCCCGGCCTCCCAAAGGCCTCCGAAATTGGGGGAGTATGGCGGAGTGAAATGACATGTCGGGCACGCAGCGTGGTCGCGATCCGCCTGTTGTGGGCTTGGTAATAACTTATTGGCGCCAACGAAATTTGTTCCGTTGTCGCTATACGTATGTTGAACTGGTCGTCGGCGACCAGTAAAACGAGAAAATGCTTGTAGGAAGTGTTCCGATGAGAGTCCGTTAACGCTTCTAGGTGAACTGCCTTCGTAGCCAAGCAGACGAAAATAGCGATGTATCCCTTGTAGGTACTTGTCCCACGAAGCCGTGCTGCCTTGATTTCGATTGCCCCGGTATAATCGACGACGGCCGCAGTGAATGGGCGGTTCGGTGCGTTGACCCTGTGTACCGGCAGGTCGCCCATCAGTTGACTTCTGATGCTAGGTTCCGCGCGAAAGCACGTGATGCATTTTCGAAGGATTGTCCGGACGGCTTGTCTCTTTCATTTGGAATCCAGAGCTTGTACCTCGTGTGGGCACTGGCAGTTATGGCATGTGGTCACGTGCGTCGGCAACCGTCGACACGGCGGTTGGTGAAAAGGCTGAGGACGGCGTCACCGGGAACTTTATTCGTTGGCCTTCAGCTACAAGACAATAGGTTTCCATGTACAGATGCTCAAAACTGACGGCGATCTTCTTGGTGTGATAGTCCGTTTTGGCATATCCCTCGGTTCAGATGATTACTTGATGGGTGGTCTCAAAAGCCGGTATCTGAAGCTCGTAGTTCTCTCCTTCTCCTTCTGTAGAGTTGCCAGATGTCCTGACCTTCGTCTTCAGTTGGCAGGGCTATCAGCTGTGTAAGCAAACCAAGTACCGTGGGACTTAACAGAGATCTTAAAAGAATAAGTGTCCCTACCAAAGGTAAAATTAAATTTTTCCACGGTAATGTTTTCGGCATTTGGTTTTTGTTGTATACTTCGGTGGCCGTTTTGCCAGGGGAAAGCCGATGAAGAAATATTAGTTTTTTTGGCAGAACCACTAATAGGGCTTTTGGTAACACATTTTTTTTTAATGGAGCAGACAAAAGTATCCATAATTTTTTGTTCAGACCACTGTTTTACGGGAAATCTAAATATTGAAATAAATATTGAAGGTGCGGGAAGAGCACAATAGTTTAAGCTTTCGATAAGAGTTAAGAGAGAGAATGCGAGTGTGCGGGAGAGCGGAAGCATAATGCAGTTAATTCGCATGCAGAAACAACAACACAAAGCAATACAGTAGCTTCTACGGAAAACGAACAAAGGAAAGCAATAGAAATCACAACAAGAAAACAGGACAGAAAATTAAAATTTTAAATGGATTTATTAAGATTGGGCCAACGAAATATTAAGTCTAGTTAATTTAGGCACCAAATATTACAAGTTTTGATTTGAACCGTCTAAGGCACACCCGACAACAAATAAAGTTTCAGAGCGCAGAAAAAAAACGGCTGTTCACTTTAAAAGTCACAGATCCCTTCATTTCCAAAAATCAAGATTCACCCGTGAATCACCGTTGACGTTTCAGTTGCCACATTTGTATGGGAAGTACACTTTTTCGTTGGTGACAGCTCATATGAAAATTGATTTGACGCGCGCCTTTTAGGTATTTGTCGTATGGGCATAATTGAATTCATGTATGACATTTTAAAAAAGTAATTATTTTGTAATCATATTTATAAAATAAACAAGGAAAAACGCTATAGTCGAGTACCTCGACTATCAGAAACCCGTTACTCAGCTACAGGGACCAAAGGGAAATGGAGATATGCAAGCAGCAAAGCGAGATTAAAATGTGCCACCTACCGGCGGTAGACAGACATAGGTGTTATGGGCGTTAGAGTGGGTGTGGCAATTTTTTTTATGAATCGATAGGTATTGACGGGGCAAATACATTTCAGTTAAAATTTTTTATCTAGCATGAAAATTGTGGGCGTCACAGGTTTGGGCGGATTGTAGGCGTTAAAGTGGGCGAGGCAAACTTTTTACTTGGCCAATCGATAGGTATTGATGAGAACAATACATTTCATTTAATACTTTTTATCTAGCATAAAAACTGTAGGAGCCACAGTTTTGGGGGGTTTGTGGGCGTTCGAATGGGCCCGGCACGCCGCTGAAACAAACTTGAGCTGCGTAAAAAGCGACAATGGTCGATGGACCCAGAAAACTTCGACCTACTCGAGCGACGAGGCACGACGAAGCAAGCAGCGCACAACTCTACCCTTCCGCAGCGCCGTCACAGCGAAGAAAGCAGTCCACAAGTCGGCCTTTTTGCAGCGCCGACACGTCGAAGCAAGCAGTAAACAACTCGACCCTTCCGCAGTGACGACACGACGAAGCAGGCCGTTCGAAGCTCGTCCCTAGGCACGAGCAGGGCATTCGACACAGAGCAACACATCGAGGATAAAGACCAAAAATACCTGCAAGTACCGAACACAACTGAAATGCACGAGGGAAATCCAGTACCCAATCCCACAAGAACCGGCAGGACGAAAATGGCCACAATGGGAGTGATACGAAGTTGGGGAGAATACGACTGCACTGGCGACCCGGCAGAGTTCATAAGCAGAACAGAGGAGTTATCAGAGGCTTACGGGATAGAACTACATCACGCAGCAGTAATAATACTACTAAGTAATAATACTGCTATATACTAATAATACTACTCAGAGGCTGTGCCTTGGACTAATGGCACACGCTCCCAACCCCAATGCCATCATGCAGTATCTTCAGTACTACAGACCATAAACGTCGCCTAGGGATCAGGAATACTAAGCACCGGATAATGGCGTCATACTACTGGCAATGGATGCACAGGGATATGCAGCAGTACGTACAACGCTACGAAACATGTCAACGTTACAATACTTCACAACAACAGGCGGCTGGGAAAATGCTAACACAAATAGCAGAAGCGCCCTGCAAAACCTTCTGCATAGACTATGATGACCCACTACCGAACGGCCCACCGTCACAACAACATTAAACATAAATAAAACCAAACATAGAATATTCCAAAACAATGGTCTTTTTGCAAATCCTACGCCCGCACAACTATTCAAACGCGCGCCCAAAGCGAGCGACAGCGGAGATATCGATAGACTATAGTCATTACCAGAACCGTGACCGATAAGAAGTTACACTAAACGGCACCTATATAAATTGAGGCCCAGTCTCAGGCCAGTCACTTGCGTTCCGACGAGCATCGAAAAAGCGCCGAAAAGGAGAAATATCCGGGTAAGTGTTCTGGTAGATAGTGTTGGTAGTGAATCCGTAAGAGCTCGGTTTAAAATTGGCTTAACGACGTGGTGGGGATCACCAGCGTCCCAGCTTGGTTTTCGTAACTCAGCCAGGTCCGGGCTGATCATGACCCGTGATCGCTGATCACCCGGTTTTCGTTATTCAGGCCCATCTCAGTGAGTTCCCCAGAAGTCATGTTTCCAGCTTCCGACCCGGAAACGACACGGAGTATACGGCATAGCGATGCTCCGCAAATCGAAACTAACGATCCCCTACGCCCCCAAATCCCACCCGAAATCCAAGTAGTTCGTTCCTTCGAACGACCAAGAACACTACGACCTACTCGAAGGACGAGACACGACGAAGCAAGCAGCGCACAACTCAGCCCTTCCGCAGCGCCGACACAACGAAGCAAGCAGTCCACAACTCAGCCCTTCCGCAGCGCTGACACCACGAAGCAAGCAGTACACAACTCGACCCTTCTGCAGCGCCGACACGACGAAGCGCCCAGCCATCAACATTACCTATTATACCCTAGCTCTATCCGATCGTAGTTAATATAGGGAGGTTAACCGTTCTACAGAGGAAATAAATTTCTGTCTCGAACCCTGACCACGGCGAGCTATACCGCCTTCCGAAACAGGGTCGTTACAGTGTTTTACTTCTATATTTGTATATTTATCTTTTACTGCTGTGTATAACCCTTTGCGGCATTTTTATTGGCGCAAAGCATTTCATCATGCCACTTTCGGCTAACGGAACCAAAATACTTTATGTTGTTTAGTAAAACCCAAACCCAAAAAATTTACGTACTTTAAACTTATATCAATGTACAGCCTCTTAAACTTAATATAACACCTATCATACTTTATTATTTGCAAAAAATTTCACTTTCAGTGCTCACAATTAAAATAGCCTGCTTCTCTTTTAATAACACAAACAGAATGCACCAAGCCAATATGCCACGCCCAATCTAACGCCCACAAACGACTATAACACTAAAACCCGTCTAGGCCCACATTTTTTAATATTTTGTAAAAATGTAAGCCCGATTTTTTTCTTTTATTCAATATCTACATGCCAAAATTTATTAAAATCGGACTAGTCAATAAAAGGTTAAAACCATACGATATATTTATCAAAACTTTTCAGTTCAATCGAGATTGCACACCACATGCAGCTGTTTTCACTATTACGCCAACTATTGCGCCAACTAGGGGCGCAATAGGATAGTTGGCGCTATAGACTAGTTGACTCTGTAGTCTAGCTGGCGCTCTAGGCTAGTTGGTGCTATAGACTACTTGGCGCTATAGGCTAGGTGGTAGAAGAAGAAGATATGTTAGGCTAGGTGTGTTAGTGAAACAAGCAGAGTTGCTTTAAGCATATCTCCCTTAAGCTGAGTAAGAAGTATCTAATAGTCGAGCCCATCGACTAAAGCGGTATCTCTTGTTTTATCTAAATAAAATAGATATTTTTTACACCCGTTACTCGTAGAGTAAAAGGGTGTACTAGATTTATCGGAAAATATGTAGCAGGTAGAAGGAAGCGTTCCGACCCCATAAAGTATATATTGTAGTGTAAACGCTTCATTTATATGTTTAATATTCTTTATTTGTACTCAGGAGCAGCATTAGTGCCGCTTCCAACGTCAAGTTGTTTCTGATTTAACAGTTTGCCTTAGGTTCTAAGTAAGCCTAAGTCTCGTAGCTGCGCTGCCTACAGTTGGACGGCAGAGAAACGGCTATGTATTTAATTATGCTCTCTTTAGCTGGAGCGCGAGGGTATATGTATGTACTTGAGTTTGGTTGAGTGGCCGGCATGTGTAACAGAATGCTGACACTTGCACTTTCTGTGAGCGGGCCGATCGGCCACTTAGGTTTTTGACCGGGCCTTTGTTTATGTAAACACTGCAATAAAGTGTTACAGTGTGTTTGCTTCAAGTACTCTTGGTACAGTAGATATTCAATATATGTGCATACTACATTTCCCTCCTTTTGAAAAATAACGTAATATTATAAATTTATTTTATTAGTATATTTTACTTAAAGG
This sequence comes from Drosophila suzukii, assembly GCF_043229965.1. Classification (NCBI taxonomy): domain Eukaryota; kingdom Metazoa; phylum Arthropoda; class Insecta; order Diptera; family Drosophilidae; genus Drosophila; species Drosophila suzukii. Next base: position 1,761,592 of record NW_027255939.1, on the reverse strand, counting down.
AACAATAATTTTTTTTTAAATCTTTTTTTATTCTTTTTTTTTTTTTTTTTTTTTTTTTTTAGATACAAAGAGAATGGAATTGTGAATAATATTCGTATTTAAAGAATAAAGTATTTCTAAGCATGGCCATGCTAAATGCAATTATGAAATAAACGTTTTTAATCTATCCTTATGAACTGTTTGTTTTTGTTCCTATTGTTCGTTATTATAATGTTATTTCTTTCTCCTATTTTCGTTACTTTATACCGACCGGTATATTAATAATCTAACTTATGACCTGTTTCATTTCTTAAAAGGACTTGATCACATAATGATATATCTATGTTTTTAATTTTCTGATCATATACTATCTTATTATTTTCCTTATTTTTTTCTATCATTATTCTAGCTCTTTTGTATGATACTTCTAATCTATACTTACTTTCCTTAGCATAGTCATCTATATTATATATCGGTTCTATATTTTTTTATTATTTTATTAAATTGTTTTGGTAAATTATTTTTTTTACAAAATACTAGCTCGTAAGGACAATAATTATGTGCCATTGAAGGGGTCGTGTTGAAACAAAAAACGAAAAATTGAAGCCATACGTCCCAATCAGTTTTATCAACCGATATATATGAGCGTATGTATTCATTGAAAGTTCTATGACTTCGTTCTATTGTTCCTACTGTCTGGTGGTGGTGTGCCGTAGATGTTATATTTTAAATTTTTAAGTATTTGCACAAGTCATTTATAATTAAATTCTTATATTCTGTACCCATGTCCGTAATGAACGTCTTCATTGGACCGTACTTCAGAATAAATGATTTAAAAATTGCATTAGCGACAGTGTTCGCGTTTTTATTTGGAACTGGTATGGCAACTAAATATTAAGTCAGGTCACATATTACAGTGACTGCATACTCATTGCCATTTTCTGATTTTGGTAATGGACCAATAGTGTCCACTATCACTCTGTCGAAAGCATTTATAGGCGTATCAGTTATTATCAATGGAGTCTTATTGTGCTTAGTTATTTTAGCATTTTGTCGAGTCACACCTTTCCAAAAATAATGTCTTTTGACCTTGGCCAAGGTTTTTGTAATGCCAGAATGACCTCCTTGTATTGGATCATCATGGAATTCAGAAAGTATAGCTTCTTTCTCGTCTTCTTTTTCTATGAGGGCCACCGGGTTGAGTAGCGCTACTCTTAAGGTATTCAAAATCTTGTTGCCCATTTGTTTAAAATTATATATTGATACATGTTCAAAGATATTTTCCCACGGTGCCATTTTGAGTTGGCTGATTTTGTTTATACCGGCATGCATTTCAAGCCTTTGGAAAAATTGACCTAAATCTAGGATTCCATTGGTATATAAATCGCTAGCATCATATCTTGCAGTAATTTTCCTACCATGTTTAGATAAACAAAGAATATCCTTTACATGCAAGGTCACTACCTTACGTACTTTGTCATTGTTTCTCTCTATAGAACGCGTAGGCAATTCTATTTGTTTGTTTTCCGCGCGGAATTTCTGTCTATTTTGATATCTAGTAGTGACTTTCTTTATATTTCCAGTAATGTTTTGTAGATCTTTAATGGTTATTCTTGACAACGCATCAGCTACATAATTGTCTTTTCCCTTTAGGTATTCAACTGTGAAATCTACTTTTCTAACTCTAGCCTCATACGTGTCAGTTTGGAACTCGGATTTATCATTGAAAATAGATATACTAATGGTCTGTGATCTGTTTTGATTGTAAAGTCATTTCCATAAATATATGGTCGAAAATGTAGTATTCCCCAGTGAATTGCAGCTAATTCCTGCTCTGTTGTACACTTATTACTTTCTCCCTTAGTGAAAGCTCTTGATGCATATGCAATGGGAAGTTGGAGTCCGTTAAGGTTTTGAGTTGAAACCGGTCCACACGCTTGTTTACTTGCATCAGTAATTATACAAAATTCTTTGCTTTGCATTAGTTTTGTTTTTAAATATTGGAATGCGTTTTGGCATTAATCTGTCCATTCAAAAGGAACATTTGTAACGGCGCCTGTAGCGACTGGAGAACCTAGGTTCAGCCTGAAAGCCTACTATATAGGACCCGCTTAAACCAAAGCTTGACCTAGTGTGGCCACCTGTGTCGGCTATTCGACACATCGATAGTTTTGAACAGCTGAGCCAGGGTGGTCTTGGAAAGTTCTAGTTTTGACACCTGTCGGTCGTCATATGATATATATTTCCGCCAAAACCTTCACTGGTATCCAGCCGATCCCGGTTAAGTTATTCTTATTTTAACATGCGAGAGAAACGGACGTGCCAACAGCTCAAAATTTTTATTTCAAATTAAAGACTAAAAGTCCGAAATATATATTTTTTGACACACATGTCGCCATATCTGTAATTAATTTGAATGCCCAATCGTCAGGTTGGCCCGCGAGGAATGATTCGGAGAGACTAGTGCCCTGAAGTACCCCAATCTACGGGCCAGGTAGAGCCGGCCAAGAAGAGCATTTTATATAAAGAGGATCCGATGGCAGTTTAATTCAATTATATAACCTGTCCCGATGCCCATCATGCCGCGCATCCGTACACCAGCCGAGTTTTAAGGGGTGCGCGTATCCGTCTGGGAGGTTTCCGAGTGGAATATCGCTGCCGCAGATTTAGGGATTTGTACCCGCTTATGTTGTAAAAGCGCCGCGTGGGTGAACGGCCTTAACCTAGCATGGCACACTAGCCAACCTGGTTTAACCTTAATGGAGATAAAAACTCTACTTCGTTTGGACAAGTCCTAACCCTGTTATATAACCAACGCGCTTTGAGAAACCGAATTTAAGAATTAATGTGAAAAGAAAATCAATGAAATCAAGGATATGTAAGCCATAAAACAAACAATAATTTTTCGTAAAGCTTCAAGTGGCAACGCCATGTAAAGCGGTAGTTATATTTGACAAGTTGAAAGAAAATAACCAGTCACTCGGGTTAAAAGTGATAATGCACGCCGAGAAACATTAATTTAATTTAAAAAGAGCTAGATTTTTTTTAGATTTAAATGAGAAGTTTGTTATTGTAAAGCATTCAAGGAAGTACGATGAATTAGGTACGGGATACAAGTTTAGTTTAAATCGTTCGCGCGTCTAAGAGAAATGAGAGAAATGTTTATTTGCCCTTTAAATTCTACATGGCGAGAAATATCGCTATCCTTTAGATTACAGCCAACCCATCCCGTCCGGAGATCGATCTTCAACGTTGGAGGAAACGCCGTGAGTCACACTAACTAATCACATATATGTATTACTTTATTCACATTTCTCGCCGATTCGTAAAGTGAACGAAACCTATTTAAACATAAGCCCCGATCTAAAAACAATTAATTAATTAAAATACCTTGAGTTATTTGCATTCTCTATGAATTAATTTGCGATTTTCAAAAGAAGTTGAATATAAATTACGATCGCCTATTATTAAATCTTAAAGTCTCTAATTGCCTGAATACATGAATTGATAAATTTAGAAAGTCCCTTGAAGAAGTTTTTAGAGAGATAAAAAAAACTATTTCTTTAAGATAAAATTTATATTTAGTAAAATACATTTTGTTATAACATGAACATTATCTTCCTATGCATTATTTTTTCAAATACTCTATGTTCTTCTTATAAATATTAAACATGACTTGTATCGCTATCTACGGAAAATTAATTAGCTTTTCGAACAGAAATAAAACCTTGGATCTGTAAAGAACATTGAACTGAACTAAGCTGATGGTTTCTCGATCGTAGGGTATCAAAGGGGTTACCGAAGCCATGCTTTAAGGTGGTGATCATAGGTTGGGAGGGCCATACGCGACCACAATACCATCAGTGGATTCGCATAGCTAACTTTCTCCAAAACTTTTCTGTCCCTATAATCCTTATTCCTGAATTTATTTATCGCTCTCTTCCGGTTTTAGTTTACTATCCTCTCTTGTCGCTAGCACGCTTATTTCTGATCTTAGTGATAATAATGTGTAGTCAGTACGCGAATCTGTAGGCGCAAGACCTCCACCCCCAAAGCCGACGAGCGAGTGCCGGACCCTAATAGCGTGCCCCGTAACTGCAGATTCCCGATTTCATCCAACCGTTACACGCTACAGAGATAATTCATTTTTATTAATAAGAAAAGTGGCGCCCAACGTGTTGGGCCTTAGTGAGTACAGTAATCACTCATAAAGACTCACCGCTACTTAAATTCGAATTCTTTTCTATACTTCTTTAATTTCAACTTTTAATTTATTCACTTCTACAAAATACCTTTCTTGGATCGATAATTCTTTTGGAGAACAGAGGAAAATGCAGAAAGTATCAAACTACAGTAGATCTTCTGATCTACTACATCATTACCTTAACCGCACTCTGTTAATTAAAAAGTTTTTATAGACTCAAGCGTTTTGGAAAATAGGTACAACTACACGTGGTACACTATCCACGAAAGACTTATAGAAATTTTAATTTCGTTTAGCCTTAGAGCGATTACATTTTTTTATTAGTGAAGCAGGATTACATCAGTATTAGTTCTCGAACTATACTCTGTCCGCAATGCACTTTAGAAAATCTAACCGTCTCCCTACACGGATTTAGTTTTATTTGAGAAAACGAGAAGTCAGATTAATCTGTCTCTTATTATTTTTCCGAGATAGTTTAGCAGTTTAAAAAAATAATAATTTAGTTATCCTACGATACGGGGAACATCAAGCAAAAGTTCAGTTTTACTAATTTTTTGGTTTATATATCGAGAAGATATTTGTTTTATATCTACTACCTTGGATTCTCTTTGGTTTTTGTGTTTCTTAAAATTTAATTATTTCTAAACTATTCTAAAAATGGGATTAGACCGATCCCCAGGAAAAGGCTCTCAGGAAGCCACCAAGCCAGTTCCGTCCGATATGCAAGTCCGAAATTAAATCATCTTCCGAACTTTACGAAACCATATGCCGTCACGAGTTTCATTGCATTGATGCGCATTTCAAGAAAAGCGACTTGTGTCCAGTATGCAAAGATACTTGCAGGCCAGTGGTCGAAAAGTGTTTACAAACTCGGTCTCAATCTAAAGGTCGCCAACAAGGAATTAGCGATAATACCCCGGGTCCATCTGGAAGCGCTCAGAGCAACAACAATAGCGTTACGGATCAGCAACCGCAATAAACACGGTCACAATGGTGTCCATGGAGCGAAGGCTATTTTCTCTTCTTTCAGAGAAAATTACCGATTTAATCCAGAATTCAGTAGAAGAAAGTGTACAGAGACTGATCAGAACTCCGCCAAATTCCGCTATAAGTGGCGAGGAATGATCAGCAACTCCTCCTCCAGTAGACGAGAAAAATAACAAGCCAGCTGTTGTCAAGCAAATTCAAAACAGACATCGGGTCCTGCCTAACATAGGTTCTCCTGGTTCTCACCGAAATGACATTTCCGATTTCCTAACTAGACCCGACAAGGTCATTCATATTTTAAACGGATGGAAAATTAAATTTACGGGATCAGGTGTTTCAGTAGATAACTTCATTTATAGAGTTGAGGCGCTGACGCATCAAACGTTAGATGGGAATTTCTCAGTCCCTTGTAGGAACGCCAGCGTTCTCTTTGAGGGCAAGGCCAACGAATTTTATTGGCGTTACCATAAATCGGTAACTGAAGTCCGCTGGGATAGATTATGTTCTGCTCTACGATTGCAATTTCGTCAGAAATGGGATGACATTGACATCGAGGAGTTGATCCGCAACAGGAAGCAGAAGCCTAGTGAAACCTTCGATAGCTTTTACGATAGCGTAAACATTTTAGTCGATCAACTAGAGATACCATGGAGCTCGAGAAAACTTGTCCGAGTTCTCAAGAATAATCTGAGGCCTGAAATACGACATGAGTTAATGAATGTCGATATTTCAACAGTCTCAGAGATAAGAGAAACCTGTCGTCGACGCGAAGCTTTTCTCGACGACGTCAAACGCGCTCACGGTTATAGTAAAAGTAGCCCATTTAGACGCGAAATATCAGAACCTGAATCTCAGAAAGGTTCTGATTCGGAAAACGAGTTAGAAGTAGACGCGTTTATCTTAAAATGCTGGAATTGTCGCAAAGATAGCCACATTTACCAGGATTGTTTAGCCGATAAAAGACTTTTTTGTTACGGCTGTGGAGCAGATAACACTTACAAATCGAATTGTGCAAAATGTGCAAAAAACTCCAAGTCCGGCGCTTCGAAGTTGCCGTACAAACCGAAAACTTCGAGTGCCTTTCGCAATCAGTCAACGATGACCGATTAAATGTGGATGTACCGTTCGTTGCACCACAAATTATCCCTGACGTTCCGGAAAGCAATGCCATCTCTTTGCTGCATTGTAAAGTTAAAAATTTACCTGATATTTCAAATCCAAAATTTTGTCTAAGCTCTCTCTTGGAAAGATTTAGATCTCGGAGTTCGAAAAGAATCAAATCTTTTTGGCAAAACATTAGAACCTGTCGGCTAGGTTTGAAATATATTTGTTCTGTTCCGATAGAAACAAGAGATCCTCGACCGTTTTTGCCGGTTCGCTTATTAGATCGTACCGTGAACGGTTTACTTGACTCCGGGGCTTCTATAAGTTGCTTTGGGGGTGATTTAGCCAGCGAACTCACGAAGAAGGACAATGCTTACAAGTCGTTAAACGTTAGTGCTACCACGGCAGATGGAAGCCCACAACGTATAGTAGGCAAGATGAAAGTTAACATAGAGTATGGAAACATTCAAAAGATTTTTAACATTTATATTGTACCTCACTAAAGCAAGATCTATACTTGGGCATACATTTTTGGAGGCTGTATGATCTTCTTCCCAAAAATCTGCATATATCCGAGCTAGAATCTAAAAAGTCTACCAAAATTAGCAGCGACGTCGAGGTAGATCAACACGACTTGTCTGAAGCAGAAAAGTTAAGATTAGTTAAAGTTATCAATTCGTTTCCATCATTCGCTCAGGAAGGTCTTGCGCAGACTAGTTTGATAGCACATTAAATTGACGCGGGCAGTGCTAAGTCAGTTAAAGCGTCATTTTCCCGTCTCACCTGCCGTTGAGAAGAGTATGTACGCAGAAATAGACAGAATGTTGCAATTAGGGGTTATTGAAGAGTCGGAAAGCGCATGGTTCTCTCCCATCGTCATGGTTACTAAACCTGGCAAGGTGAGGATTTGTTTAGATTGCCGAAAGGTCAATAGTTTCACCGAGAAAGACGCATATCCACTTCCGCAAATCAGCGGCATCTTAAGTCGGTTGCCAAGAGCCGAGTTATTACTAGTCTTGACTTGAAAGATGCATATTGGCAAGTGCCATTGGAAGTTCAACCCCGAGACAAGTCTGCATTTACAGTCCCCGGTAGGCCACTAATTTAAAGTAATGCCTTTTGGGCTTTGTAATTCCACCAGCACAATGTCTCGCTTGATGGACAAATTCGTCCCACCGCATCTCAGGAACGAGGTATTTATATACTTGGATGACCTCCTGGTAGTATCGTCAACTTTTGAGAATCATCTTAACGTACTTAGGGAGATCGCCGTTCACATCAAGCGTGCAGGATTGACAATCAATATTGGCAAAAGTCATTTCGACGTGTACGTTATCTGGGCCATATCATTGGTGATGTCGGAACTCGAACAGATCCTGAAAGGGTGAAAGCAATCACCGAGTTTCCCGTTTCGAAAACCCTGCGAGGTTTGAGGAGTTTTATGGGCTTATGTGGGTGGTACCGCAAATTCGTTCCGAATTTCGCATCACTCGCTTCTCCTTTAACTGATTTAATGACAACCAAACGAAAGTTCAGTCTAACTCCAGAAGCACTAAAAGCCTTTGAAATCTTGAAGACTCGTCTTAGCGAAGCTCCGGTGTTATGTAGCCCGGACTTTTCTAAACCATTTGCTATCCATTGCGATGCTAGCAAGTCTGGTGTCGGTGCTGTGTTAGTACAGGTATCTCAGGAAGGAGACGAACGTCCTATAGCATTTATCTCGAAAAAACTAAATCGAGCTCTAAGAAATTACGTGGAAGGACATGATTTCACGATCATAACTGACCACGCCTCGCTTAAATGGCTTATGTCTAACCCTGATCTCAGTTCTCGTTTAGCTCGATGGGCGTTAGCCTTGCAAAGTTATCGATATAAAATTGAGCATCGTAAGGTTACAATGAACGTGGTACCTGATTCCTTGTCCCGCGTTAACGAGAACGAAGTCGCGGCGATAGATTTGCGGGAAGGTTTGTTAGTCGATATGAATTCAAACCACTTTAAATCTCCTGCTTACAAAGATCTAGTAGCTAAGGTTGAAGAGAAGAAAGATAATATCCCTGATCTTAAAACAGAGGAGGGGTAATTGTATAGAAAAGCAGAACATTTAACTGGAGAACAAGTACACGAAGAATACGCATGGAAGCTTTGGTTACCATCAGAGCTGATCCCCGAAGTTCTTTTCCAAGCCCGTAACAGTCCATTGGCTTCCCACGGCGGGATACATAAGTCTGTCGAGCGCGTTAGGAGGTATTATTTTTGGCCTCGCCTCGTGCCTGACGTGAAAGCAGACATGTAAGTCGACTAAACCACCGAATCATGTTCTCAGACCACAGCTAGAAAAAGCGCCAGAAACCGTGCGACTTTTTCAACAAATTTTCATCGATTTCATCGGGATTTTCATAGTCCTAGATCATTTTTCTAAATTTGTATTTCTAATACCTGTAAAGAAGATTAATGCTAGTGTTGTTATTAAGTACCTCGAAGGCGAGCTCTTCATGACTTTCGGTGTCCCGGAAACGGTCGTATCAGACAACGGATCACAATTCCGTTCTGAAGCGTTTCAGAAACTGATGAAGACATATGAGATTTCACACGTGCTGACGGCTGTTTATTCGCCTCAAGCTAACGCCTCTGAGCGAGTCAATCGTTCTGTTATTTCAGCGATTTGAGCTTACCTTCGTCCAGATCAGAAAGATTGGGATGAGTATTTGAATAGGATATGTTGTGCCTTGAGATCCTCGATACATGCCAGTATCGGTACAACGCCGTACTATATGGCTTTCGGCCAGCATATGGTAACTTCCGGTTCTACTTATGCCTTGCTAAGGAGACTGAACATGCTAGATGATCATTCTTTGATGTTTAATAGGCAAGATTCATTTGAAATAATGCGAGAGGAAGCGACTATCCAAATGCAGAAAGCTCACGATCGTAACGAAAAGCGTTATAATTTGCGCTCGAGAGATGTTTCCTACGCTGAACGGCAAGAGGTATTTCGACGCAATTTCAAGCAAAGTTGCTTTCAGACCGGCTATAACGCCAAGTTTGGTCCATCATTTGTAAAAGCCCGAGTTCGAAGAAAATTGGGCAGATCTTATTACGAACTAGAGGACTTGCAAGGTCGACTCTTGGGTAACTATTACGCGAAAGACATTCGCCAGTGATGCGACTCCAGGCGGTAATCTGTCTAGGGTATCTAGAGCCAAATACCCTAGCCTGATTCTAGCGGGGGGGTTTTTGTAACGGCGCCTGTAGCGACTGGCGAGCCTAGGTTCAGCCTGAAAGCCTACTATATAGGATCCGCTTAAACCAAAGCTTGACCTAGTGTAGCCACCTGTGTCGGCTATTCGATATTTCGATAGTTTTGAACAGCTGAGCCAGGGTGGTCTTGGAAAGTTCTAGTTTTGACACCTGTCGGTCGTCATATGATATATATTTCCGCTAAAAGCCTCACTGGTATCCAGCCGATTCCGGTTAAGTTCTTCTTATTTTAACCTGCGAGAAAAACGGACTTGCCAACAGCTCAAAATTTTAATTTCAAATTAAAGACTAAAAGTCCGAAATATATATTTTTTGAGTGGCATCCAGTATGTTTGAGTGGCATCCAGTATTCTAAGTGGTGTTTAGCACTCAGTGTGGCTGCCAGCTATAAAAGCTAGCCAGCGAATAAAGCTTAAAGTAAGTGCAAGTGCATTTGTTTAGAAATTGGTGCGTATTTAACCTCCAACAAAATTTCACTACAGGTATTTTTTAAAATTCCGGGTTGAAAACCCAGCCAGTGCTGCCACAAGTTACCGCCAAAGGCGCATCTTATTGATTCGGCCAATTTACTGGAGGATTTACCACCTCAAGAAGGCCAAAATCAAATCTCGGGGCCCAATCGTCAGGTATGGTTTTTTGAGACACACATGTCGCCATATCTGTAATTAATTTGAATGCCCAATCGTCAGGTTGGCCCGCGAGGAATGATTTGGAGAGATTAGTGCCCTGAAGTACCCCTATCTACGGGTCAAGTAGTGCCGGCCAAGAAGAGCAGTTTATATAAAGAGGATCCGATGGCAGTTTAATTCAATTATATAACCTGTCCCGATGCCCATCATGCCGCGCATCCGTACACCAGCCGAGTTTTAAGGGGTGCGCGTATCCGTCTGGGAGGTTTCCGAGTGGAACATTGCTGCCGCAGATTTAGGGATTTGTACCCGATTATGTTGTAAAAACGCCGCGTGTGTGAACGGCCTTAACCTAGCATGGCACACTAGCCAACCGGGTTTAACCTTAACGGAGATAAAAACTCTCCTTCGTTTGGACAAGTCCTAACCCTGTTATATAACCAACGCGCTTTGAGAAACAGAATTTAAGAATTAATGTGAAAAGGAAATCAATGAAATCAAAAATATGTAAGCCATAAAACAAACAATAATTTTTCGTAAAGCTTCAAGTGGCAACGCCATGTAAAGCGGTAGTTATGTTTGACAAGTTGAAAGAAATTAACCAGTCACTCGGGTTAAAAGAGATAATGCACGCCGAGAAACATTAATTTAATTTAAAAAGAGCTAGATTTTTTTTAGATTTAAATGAGAAGTTTGTTATTGTAAAGCATTCAAGGAAGTACGATGAATTAGGTACGGGATACAAGTTTAGTTTAAATCGTTCGCGCGTATAAGAGAAATGAGAGAAATGTTTATTTGCCCTTTAAATTCTACATAGCCAACCCATCCCGTCCGGAGATCGATCTTCAACGTTGGAGGAAACGCCGTGAGTCACACTAACTAATCACATATATGTATTACTTTATTCACATTTCTCGCCGATTCGTAAAGTGAACGAAACCTATTTAAACATAAGCCCCGATCTAAAAACAATTAATTAATTAAAATACCTTGAGTTATTTGCATTCTCTATGAATTAATTTGCGATTTTCAAAAGAAGTTGAATATAAATTACGATCGCCTATTATTAAATCTTAAAGTCTCTAATTGCCTGAATACATGAATTGATAAATTTAGAAAGTCCCTTGAAGAAGTTTTTAGAGAGATAAAAAAAACTATTTCTTTAAGATAAAATTTATATTTAGTAAAATACATTTTGTTATAACATGAACATTATCTTCCTATGCATTATTTTTTCAAATACTCTATGTTCTTCTTATAAATATTAAACATGACTTGTATCGCTATCTACGGAAAATTAATTAGCTTTTCGAACAGAAATAAAACCTTGGATCTGTAAAGAACATTGAACTGAACTAAGCTGATGGTTTCTCGATCGTAGGGTATCAAAGGGGTTACCGAAGCCATGCTTTAAGGTGGTGATCATAGGTTGGGAGGGCCATACGCGACCACAATACCATCAGTGGATTCGCATAGCTAACTTTCTCCAAAACTTTTCTGTCCCTATAATCCTTATTCCTGAATTTATTTATCGCTCTCTTCCGGTTTTAGTTTACTATCCTCTCTTGTCGCTAGCACGCTTATTTCTGATCTTAGTGATAATAATGTGTAGTCAGTACGCGAATCTGTAGGCGCAAGACCTCCACCCCCAAAGCCGACGAGCGAGTGCCGGACCCTAATAGCGTGCCCCGTAACTGCAGATTCCCGATTTCATCCAACCGTTACACGCTACAGAGATAATTCATTTTTATTAATAAGAAAAGTGGCGCCCAACGTGTGGGGCCTTAGTGAGTACAGTAATCACTCATAAAGACTCACCGCTACTTAAATTCGAATTCTTTTCTATACTTCTTTAATTTCAACTTTTAATTTATTCACTTCTACAAAATACCTTTCTTGGATCGATAATTCTTTTGGAGAACAGAGGAAAATGCAGAAAGTATCAAACTACAGTAGATCTTCTGATCTACTACATCATAACCTTAACCGCACTCTGTTAATTAAAAAGTTTTTATAGACTCAAGCGTTTTGGAAAATAGTTACAACTACACGTGGTACACTATCCACGAAAGACTTATAGAAATTTTAATTTCGTTTAGCCTTAGAGCGATTACATTTTTTTATTAGTGAAGCAGGATTACATCAGTATTAGTTCTCGAACTATACTCTGTCCGCAATGCACTTTAGAAAATCTAACCGTCTCCCTACACGGATTTAGTTTTATTTGAGAAAACGAGAAGTCCGATTAATCTGTCTCTTATTATTTTTCCGAGATAGTTTAGCAGTTTAAAAAAATAATAATTTAGTTATCCTACGATACGGGGAACATCAAGCAAAAGTTCAGTTTTACTAATTTTTTGGTTTATATATCGAGAAGATATTAGTTTTATATCTACTACCTTGGATTCTCTTTGGTTTTTGTGTTTCTTAAAATTTAATTATTTCTAAACTATTCTAAAAATGGGGTTAGACCGATCCCCAGGAAAAGGCACTCAGGAAGCCACCAAGCCAGTTCCGTCCGATATGCAAGTCCGAAATTAAATCATCTTCCGAACTTTACGAAACCATATGCCGTCACGAGTTTCATAAGAAGTGCATTGATGCGCATTTCAAGAAAAGCGACTTGTGTCCAGTATGCAAAGATACTTGCAGGCCAGTGGTCGAAAAGTGTTTACAAACTCGGTCTCAATCTAAAGGTCGCCAACAAGGAATTAGCGATAATACCCCGGGTCCATCTGGAAGCGCTCAGAGCAACAACAATAGCGTTACGGATCAGCAACCGCAATAAACACGGTCACAATGGTGTCCATGGAGCGAAGGCTATTTTCTCTTCTTTCAGAGAAAATTACCGATTTAATCCAGAATTCAGTAGAAGAAAGTGTACAGAGACTGATCAGAACTCCGCCAAATTCCGCTATAAGTGGCGAGGAATGATCAGCAACTCCTCCTCCAGTAGACGAGAAAAATAACGAGCCAGCTGTTGTCAAGCAAATTCAAAACAGACATCGGGTCCTGCCTAACATAGGTTCTCCTGGTTCTCACCGAAATGACATTTCCGATTTCCTAACTAGACCCGACAAGGTCATTCATATTTTAAACGGATGGAAAATTAAATTTACGGGATCAGGTGTTTCAGTAGAACTTCATTTATAGAGTTGAGGCGCTGACGCATCAAACGTTAGATGGGAATTTCTCAGTCCCTTGTAGGAACGCCAGCGTTCTCTTTGAGGGCAAGGCCAACGAATTTTATTGGCGTTACCATAAATCGGTAACTGAAGTCCGCTGGGATAGGTTATGTTCTGCTCTACGATTGCAATTTCGTCAGAAATGGGATGACATTGACATCGAGGAGTTGATCCGCAACAGGAAGCAGAAGCCTAGTGAAACCTTCGATAGCTTTTACGATAGCGTAAACATTTTAGTCGATCAACTAGAGATACCATGGAGCTCGAGAAAACTTGTCCGAGTTCTCAAGAATAATCTGAGGCCTGAAATACGACATGAGTTATTGAATGTCGATATTTCAACAGTCTCAGAGATAAGAGAAACCTGTCGTCGACGCGAAGCTTTTCTCGACGACGTCAAACGCGCTCACGGTTATAGTAAAAGTAGCCCATTTAGACGCGAAATATCAGAACTGATTCAAGAACCTGAATCTCAGAAAGGTTCTGATTCGGAAAACGAGTTAGAAGTAGACGCGTTTATCTTAAAATGCTGGAATTGTCGCAAAGATAGCCACATTTACCAGGATTGTTTAGCCGATAAAAGACTTTTTTGTTACGGCTGTGGAGCAGATAACACTTACAAATCGAATTGTGCAAAATGTGCAAAAAACTCCAAGTCCGGCGCTTCGAAGTTGCCGTACAAACCGAAAACTTCGAGTGCCTTTCGCAATCAGTCAACGATGACCGATTAAATGTGGATGTACCGTTCGTTGCACCACAAATTATCCCTGACGTTCCGGAAAGCAATGCCATCTCTTTGCTGCATTGTAAAGTTAAAAATTTACCTGATATTTCAAATCCAAAATTTTGTCTAAGCTCTCTCTTGGAAAGATTTAGATCTCGGAGTTCGAAAAGAATCAAATCTTTTTGGCAAAACATTAGAACCTGTCGGCTAGGTTTGAAATATATTTGTTCTGTTCCGATAGAAACAAGAGATCCTCGACCGTTTTTGCCGGTTCGCTTATTAGATCGTACCGTGAACGGTTTACTTGACTCCGGGGCTTCTATAAGTTGCTTTGGGGGTGATTTAGCCAGCGAACTCACGAAGAAGGACAATGCTTACAAGTCGTTAAACGTTAGTGCTACCACGGCAGATGGAAGCCCACAACGTATAGTAGGCAAGATGAAAGTTAACATAGAGTATGGAAACATTCAAAAGATTTTAAACATTTATATTGTACCTCACTAAAGCAAGATCTATACTTGGGCATACATTTTTGGAGGCTGTATGATCTTCTTCCCAAAAATCTGCATATATCCGAGCTAGAATCTAAAAAGTCTACCAAAATTAGCAGCGACGTCGAGGTAGATCAACACGACTTGTCTGAAGCAGAAAAGTTAAGATTAGTTAAAGTTATCAATTCGTTTCCATCATTCGCTCAGGAAGGTCTTGCGCAGACTAGTTTGATAGCACATTAAATTGACGCGGGCAGTGCTAAGTCAGTTAAAGCGTCATTTTCCCGTCTCACCTGCCGTTGAGAAGAGTATGTACGCAGAAATAGACAGAATGTTGCAATTAGGGGTTATTGAAGAGTCGGAAAGCGCATGGTTCTCTCCCATCGTCATGGTTACTACACCTGGCAAGGTGAGGATTTGTTTAGATTGCCGAAAGGTCAATAGTTTCACCGAGAAAGACGCATATCCACTTCCGCAAATCAGCGGCATCTTAAGTCGGTTGCCAATAGCCGAGTATATTACTAGTCTTGACTTGATAGATGCATGCCTTGCAAAGTTATCGATATAAAATTGAGCATCGTAAGGTTACAATGAACGTGGTACCTGATTCCTTGTCCCGCGTTAACGAGAACGAAGTCGCGGCGATAGATTTGCGGGAAGGTTTGTTAGTCGATATGAATTCAAACCACTTTAAATCTCCTGCTTACAAAGATCTAGTAGCTAAGGTTGAAGAGAAGAAAGATAATATCCCTGATCTTAAAACAGAGGAGGGGTAATTGTATAGAAAAGCAGAACATTTAACTGGAGAACAAGTACACGAAGAATACGCATGGAAGCTTTGGTTACCATCAGAGCTGATCCCCGAAGTTCTTTTCCAAGCCCGTAACAGTCCATTGGCTTCCCACGGCGGGATACATAAGTCTGTCGAGCGCGTTAGGAGGTATTATTTTTGGCCTCGCCTCGTGCCTGACGTGAAAGCAGACATGTAAGTCGACTAAACCACCGAATCATGTTCTCAGACCACAGCTAGAAAAAGCGCCAGAAACCGTGCGACTTTTTCAACAAATTTTCATCGATTTCATCGGGATTTTCATAGTCCTAGATCATTTTTCTAAATTTGTATTTCTAATACCTGTAAAGAAGATTAATGCTAGTGTTGTTATTAAGTACCTCGAAGGCGAGCTCTTCATGACTTTCGGTGTCCCGGAAACGGTCGTATCAGACAACGGATCACAATTCCGTTCTGAAGCGTTTCAGAAACTGATGAAGACATATGAGATTTCACACGTGCTGACGGCTGTTTATTCGCCTCAAGCTAACGCCTCTGAGCGAGTCAATCGTTCTGTTATTTCAGCGATTTGAGCTTACCTTCGTCCAGATCAGAAAGATTGGGGTGAGTATTTGAATAGGATATGTTGTGCCTTGAGATCCTTGATACATGCCAGTATCGGTACAACGCCGTACTGGCTTTCGGCCAGCATATGGTAACTTCCGGTTCTACTTATGCCTTGCTAAGGAGACTGAACATGCTAGATGATCATTCTTTGATGTTTAATAGGCAAGATTCAATTGAAATAATGCGAGAGGAAGCGACTATCCAAATGCAGAAAGCTCACGATCGTAACGAAAAGCGTTATAATTTGCGCTCGAGAGATGTTTCCTACGCTGAACGGCAAGAGGTATTTCGACGCAATTTCAAGCAAAGTTGCTTTCAGACCGGCTATAACGCCAAGTTTGGTCCATCATTTGTAAAAGCCCGAGTTCGAAGAAAATTGGGCAGATCTTATTACGAACTAGAGGACTTGCAAGGTCGACTCTTGGGTAACTATTACGCGAAAGACATTCGCCAGTGATGCGACTCCAGGCGGTAATCTGTCTAGGGTATCTAGAGCCAAATACCCTAGCCTGATTCTAGCGGGGGGGTTTTTGTAACGGCGCCTGTAGCGACTGGCGAGCCTAGGTTCAGCCTGAAAGCCTACTATATAGGATCCGCTTAAACCAAAGCTTGACCTAGTGTAGCCACCTGTGTCGGCTATTCGATATTTCGATAGTTTTGAACAGCTGAGCCAGGGTGGTCTTGGAAAGTTCTAGTTTTGACACCTGTCGGTCGTCATATGATATATATTTCCGCTAAAAGCCTCACTGGTATCCAGCCGATTCCGGTTAAGTTCTTCTTATTTTAACCTGCGAGAAAAACGGACTTGCCAACAGCTCAAAATTTTAATTTCAAATTAAAGACTAAAAGTCCGAAATATATATTTTTTGAGTGGCATCCAGTATGTTTGAGTGGCATCCAGTATTCTAAGTGGTGTTTAGCACTCAGTGTGGCTGCCAGCTATAAAAGCTAGCCAGCGAATAAAGCTTAAAGTAAGTGCAAGTGCATTTGTTTAGAAATTGGTGCGTATTTAACCTCCAACAAAATTTCACTACAGGTATTTTTTAAAATTCCGGGTTGAAAACCCAGCCAGTGCTGCCACAAGTTACCGCCAAAGGCGCATCTTATTGATTCGGCCAATTTACTGGAGGATTTACCACCTCAAGAAGGCCAAAATCAAATCTCGGGGCCCAATCGTCAGGTATGGTTTTTTGAGACACACATGTCGCCATATCTGTAATTAATTTGAATGCCCAATCGTCAGGTTGGCCCGCGAGGAATGATTTGGAGAGATTAGTGCCCTGAAGTACCCCTATCTACGGGTCAAGTAGTGCCGGCCAAGAAGAGCAGTTTATATAAAGAGGATCCGATGGCAGTTTAATTCAATTATATAACCTGTCCCGATGCACATCATGCCGCGCATCCGTACACCAGCCGAGTTTTAAGGGGTGCGCGTATCCGTCTGGGAGGTTTCCGAGTGGAACATTGCTGCCGCAGATTTAGGGATTTGTACCCGATTATGTTGTAAAAGCGCCGCGTGTGTGAACGGCCTTAACCTAGCATGGCACACTAGCCAACCGGGTTTAACCTTAATGGAGATAAAAACTCTCCTTCGTTTGGACAAGTCCTAACCCTGTTATATAACCAACGCGCTTTGAGAAACCGAATTTAAGAATTAATGTGAAAAGGAAATCAATGAAATCAAAAATATGTAAGCCATAAAACAAACAATAATTTTTCGTAAAGCTTCAAGTGGCAACGCCATGTAAAGCGGTAGTTATGTTTGACAAGTTGAAAGAAAATAACCAGTCACTCGGGTTAAAAGAGATAATGCACGCCGAGAAACATTAATTTAATTTAAAAAGAGCTAGATTTTTTTTAGATTTAAATGAGAAGTTTCTTATTGTAAAGCATTCAAGGAAGTACGATGAATTAGGTACGGGATACAAGTTTAGTTTAAATCGTTCGCGCGTATAAGAGAAATGAGAGAAATGTTTATTTGCCCTTTAAATTCTACATGGCGAGAAATATCGCTATCCTTTAGATTACAGCCAACCCATCCCGTCCGGAGATCGATCTTCAACGTTGGAGGAAACGCCGTGAGTCACACTAACTAATCACATATATGTATTACTTTATTCACATTTCTCGCCGATTCGTAAAGTGAACGAAACCTATTTAAACATAAGCCCCGATCTAAAAACAATTAATTAATTAAAATACCTTGAGTTATTTGCATTCTCTATGAATTAATTTGCGATTTTCAAAAGAAGTTGAATATAAATTACGATCGCCTATTATTAAATCTTAAAGTCTCTAATTGCCTGAATACATGAATTGATAAATTTAGAAAGTCCCTTGAAGAAGTTTTTAGAGAGATAAAAAAAACTATTTCTTTAAGATAAAATTTATATTTAGTAAAATACATTTTGTTATAACATGAACATTATCTTCCTATGCATTATTTTTTCAAATACTCTATGTTCTTCTTATAAATATTAAACATGACTTGTATCGCTATCTACGGAAAATTAATTAGCTTTTCGAACAGAAATAAAACCTTGGATCTGTAAAGAACATTGAACTGAACTAAGCTGATGGTTTCTCGATCGTAGGGTATCAAAGGGGTTACCGAAGCCATGCTTTAAGGTGGTGATCATAGGTTGGGAGGGCCATACGCGACCACAATACCATCAGTGGATTCGCATAGCTAACTTTCTCCAAAACTTTTCTGTCCCTATAATCCTTATTCCTGAATTTATTTATCGCTCTCTTCCGGTTTTAGTTTACTATCCTCTCTTGTCGCTAGCACGCTTATTTCTGATCTTAGTGATAATAATGTGTAGTCAGTACGCGAATCTGTAGGCGCAAGACCTCCACCCCCAAAGCCGACGAGCGAGTGCCGGACCCTAATAGCGTGCCCCGTAACTGCAGATTCCCGATTTCATCCAACCGTTACACGCTACAGAGATAATTCATTTTTATTAATAAGAAAAGTGGCGCCCAACGTGTGGGGCCTTAGTGAGTACAGTAATCACTCATAAAGACTCACCGCAACTTAAATTCGAATTCTTTTCTATACTTCTTTAATTTCAACTTTTAATTTATTCACTTCTACAAAATACCTTTCTTGGATCGATAATTCTTTTGGAGAACAGAGGAAAATGCAGAAAGTATCAAACTACAGTAGATCTTCTGATCTACTACATCATAACCTTAACCGCACTCTGTTAATTAAAAAGTTTTTATAGACTCAAGCGTTTTGGAAAATAGGTACAACTACACGTGGTACACTATCCACGAAAGACTTATAGAAATTTTAATTTCGTTTAGCCTTAGAGCGATTACATTTTTTTATTAGTGAAGCAGGATTACATCAGTATTAGTTCTCGAACTATACTCTGTCCGCAATGCACTTTAGAAAATCTAACCGTCTCCCTACACGGATTTAGTTTTATTTGAGAAAACGAGAAGTCCGATTAATCTGTCTCTTATTATTTTTCCGAGATAGTTTAGCAGTTTAAAAAAATAATAATTTAGTTATCCTACGATACGGGGAACATCAAGCAAAAGTTCAGTTTTACTAATTTTTTGGTTTATATATCGAGAAGATATTAGTTTTATATCTACTACCTTGGATTCTCTTTGGTTTTTGTGTTTCTTAAAATTTAATTATTTCTAAACTATTCTAAAAATGGGGTTAGACCGATCCCCAGGAAAAGGCACTCAGGAAGCCACCAAGCCAGTTCCGTCCGATATGCAAGTCCGAAATTAAATCATCTTCCGAACTTTACGAAACCATATGCCGTCACGAGTTTCATAAGAAGTGCATTGATGCGCATTTCAAGAAAAGCGACTTGTGTCCAGTATGCAAAGATACTTGCAGGCCAGTGGTCGAAAAGTGTTTACAAACTCGGTCTCAATCTAAAGGTCGCCAACAAGGAATTAGCGATAATACCCCGGGTCCATCTGGAAGCGCTCAGAGCAACAACAATAGCGTTACGGATCAGCAACCGCAATAAACACGGTCACAATGGTGTCCATGGAGCGAAGGCTATTTTCTCTTCTTTCAGAGAAAATTACCGATTTAATCCAGAATTCAGTAGAAGAAAGTGTACAGAGACTGATCAGAACTCCGCCAAATTCCGCTATAAGTGGCGAGGAATGATCAGCAACTCCTCCTCCAGTAGACGAGAAAAATAACGAGCCAGCTGTTGTCAAGCAAATTCAAAACAGACATCGGGTCCTGCCTAACATAGGTTCTCCTGGTTCTCACCGAAATGACATTTCCGATTTCCTAACTAGACCCGACAAGGTCATTCATATTTTAAACGGATGGAAAATTAAATTTACGGGATCAGGTGTTTCAGTAGATAACTTCATTTATAGAGTTGAGGCGCTGACGCATCAAACGTTAGATGGGAATTTCTCAGTCCCTTGTAGGAACGCCAGCGTTCTCTTTGAGGGCAAGGCCAACGAATTTTATTGGCGTTACCATAAATCGGTAACTGAAGTCCGCTGGGATAGGTTATGTTCTGCTCTACGATTGCAATTTCGTCAGAAATGGGATGACATTGACATCGAGGAGTTGATCCGCAACAGGAAGCAGAAGCCTAGTGAAACCTTCGATAGCTTTTACGATAGCGTAAACATTTTAGTCGATCAACTAGAGATACCATGGAGCTCGAGAAAACTTGTCCGAGTTCTCAAGAATAATCTGAGGCCTGAAATACGACATGAGTTATTGAATGTCGATATTTCAACAGTCTCAGAGATAAGAGAAACCTGTCGTCGACGCGAAGCTTTTCTCGACGACGTCAAACGCGCTCACGGTTATAGTAAAAGTAGCCCATTTAGACGCGAAATATCAGAACTGATTCAAGAACCTGAATCTCAGAAATGTTCTGATTCGGAAAACGAGTTAGAAGTAGACGCGTTTATCTTAAAATGCTGGAATTGTCGCAAAGATAGCCACATTTACCAGGATTGTTTAGCCGATAAAAGACTTTTTTGTTACGGCTGTGGAGCAGATAACACTTACAAATCGAATTGTGCAAAATGTGCAAAAAACTCCAAGTCCGGCGCTTCGAAGTTGCCGTACAAACCGAAAACTTCGAGTGCCTTTCGCAATCAGTCAACGATGACCGATTAAATGTGGATGTACCGTTCGTTGCACCACAAATTATCCCTGACGTTCCGGAAAGCAATGCCATCTCTTTGCTGCATTGTAAAGTTAAAAATTTACCTGATATTTCAAATCCAAAATTTTGTCTAAGCTCTCTCTTGGAAAGATTTAGATCTCGGAGTTCGAAAAGAATCAAATCTTTTTGGCAAAACATTAGAACCTGTCGGCTAGGTTTGAAATATATTTGTTCTGTTCCGATAGAAACAAGAGATCCTCGACCGTTTTTGCCGGTTCGCTTATTAGATCGTACCGTGAACGGTTTACTTGACTCCGGGGCTTCTATAAGTTGCTTTGGGGGTGATTTAGCCAGCGAACTCACGAAGAAGGACAATGCTTACAAGTCGTTAAACGTTAGCGCTACCACGGCAGATGGAAGCCCACAACGTATAGTAGGCAAGATGAAAGTTAACATAGAGTATGGAAACATTCAAAAGATTTTAAACATTTATATTGTACCTCACTAAAGCAAGATCTATACTTGGGCATACATTTTTGGAGGCTGTATGATCTTCTTCCCAAAAATCTGCATATATCCGAGCTAGAATCTAAAAAGTCTACCAAAATTAGCAGCGACGTCGAGGTAGATCAACACGACTTGTCTGAAGCAGAAAAGTTAAGATTAGTTAAAGTTATCAATTCGTTTCCATCATTCGCTCAGGAAGGTCTTGCGCAGACTAGTTTGATAGCACATTAAATTGACGCGGGCAGTGCTAAGTCTGTTAAAGCGTCATTTTCCCGTCTCACCTGCCGTTGAGAAGAGTATGTACGCAGAAATAGACAGAATGTTGCAATTAGGGGTTATTGAAGAGTCGGAAAGCGCATGGTTCTCTCCCATCGTCATGGTTACTAAACCTGGCAAGGTGAGGATTTGTTTAGATTGCCGAAAGGTCAATAGTTTCACCGAGAAAGACGCATATCCACTTCCGCAAATCAGCGGCATCTTAAGTCGGTTGCCAAGAGCCGAGTATATTACTAGTCTTGACTTGATAGATGCATGCCTTGCAAAGTTATCGATATAAAATTGAGCATCGTAAGGTTACAATGAACGTGGTACCTGATTCCTTGTCCCGCGTTAACGAGAACGAAGTCGCGGCGATAGATTTGCGGGAAGGTTTGTTAGTCGATATGAATTCAAACCACTTTAAATCTCCTGCTTACAAAGATCTAGTAGCTAAGGTTGAAGAGAAGAAAGATAATATCCCTGATCTTAAAACAGAGGAGGGGTAATTGTATAGAAAAGCAGAACATTTAACTGGAGAACAAGTACACGAAGAATACGCATGGAAGCTTTGGTTACCATCAGAGCTGATCCCCGAAGTTCTTTTCCAAGCCCGTAACAGTCCATTGGCTTCCCACGGCGGGATACATAAGTCTGTCGAGCGCGTTAGGAGGTATTATTTTTGGCCTCGCCTCGTGCCTGACGTGAAAGCAGACATGTAAGTCGACTAAACCACCGAATCATGTTCTCAGACCACAGCTAGAAAAAGCGCCAGAAACCGTGCGACTTTTTCAACAAATTTTCATCGATTTCATCGGGATTTTCATAGTCCTAGATCATTTTTCTAAATTTGTATTTCTAATACCTGTAAAGAAGATTAATGCTAGTGTTGTTATTAAGTACCTCGAAGGCGAGCTCTTCATGACTTTCGGTGTCCCGGAAACGGTCGTATCAGACAACGGATCACAATTCCGTTCTGAAGCGTTTCAGAAACTGATGAAGACATATGAGATTTCACACGTGCTGACGGCTGTTTATTCGCCTCAAGCTAACGCCTCTGAGCGAGTCAATCGTTCTGTTATTTCAGCGATTTGAGCTTACCTTCGTCCAGATCAGAAAGATTGGGATGAGTATTTGAATAGGATATGTTGTGCCTTGAGATCCTCGATACATGCCAGTATCGGTACAACGCCGTACTATATGGCTTTCGGCCAGCATATGGTAACTTCCGGTTCTACTTATGCCTTGCTAAGGAGACTGAACATGCTAGATGATCATTCTTTGATGTTTAATAGGCAAGATTCATTTGAAATAATGCGAGAGGAAGCGACTATCCAAATGCAGAAAGCTCACGATCGTAACGAAAAGCGTTATAATTTGCGCTCGAGAGATGTTTCCTACGCTGAACGGCAAGAGGTATTTCGACGCAATTTCAAGCAAAGTTGCTTTCAGACCGGCTATAACGCCAAGTTTGGTCCATCATTTGTAAAAGCCCGAGTTCGAAGAAAATTGGGCAGATCTTATTACGAACTAGAGGACTTGCAAGGTCGACTCTTGGGTAACTATTACGCGAAAGACATTCGCCAGTGATGCGACTCCAGGCGGTAATCTGTCTAGGGTATCTAGAGCCAAATACCCTAGCCTGATTCTAGCGGGGGGGTTTTTGTAACGGCGCCTGTAGCGACTGGCGAGCCTAGGTTCAGCCTGAAAGCCTACTATATAGGATCCGCTTAAACCAAAGCTTGACCTAGTGTAGCCACCTGTGTCGGCTATTCGATATTTCGATAGTTTTGAACAGCTGAGCCAGGGTGGTCTTGGAAAGTTCTAGTTTTGACACCTGTCGGTCGTCATATGATATATATTTCCGCTAAAAGCCTCACTGGTATCCAGCCGATTCCGGTTAAGTTCTTCTTATTTTAACCTGCGAGAAAAACGGACTTGCCAACAGCTCAAAATTTTAATTTCAAATTAAAGACCAAAAGTCCGAAATATATATTTTTTGAGTGGCATCCAGTATGTTTGAGTGGCATCCAGTATTCTAAGTGGTGTTTAGCACTCAGTGTGGCTGCCAGCTATAAAAGCTAGCCAGCGAATAAAGCTTAAAGTAAGTGCAAGTGCATTTGTTTAGAAATTGGTGCGTATTTAACCTCCAACAAAATTTCACTACAGGTATTTTTTAAAATTCCGGGTTGAAAACCCAGCCAGTGCTGCCACAAGTTACCGCCAAAGGCGCATCTTATTGATTCGGCCAATTTACTGGAGGATTTACCTCCTCAAGAAGGCCAAAATCAAATCTCGGGGCCCAATCGTCAGGTATGGTTTTTTGAGACACACATGTCGCCATATCTGTAATTAATTTGAATGCCCAATCGTCAGGTTGGCCCGCGAGGAATGATTTGGAGAGATTAGTGCCCTGAAGTACCCCTATCTACGGGTCAAGTAGTGCCGGCCAAGAAGAGCAGTTTATATAAAGAGGATCCGATGGCAGTTTAATTCAATTATATAACCTGTCCCGATGCCCATCATGCCGCGCATCCGTACACCAGCCGAGTTTTAAGGGGTGCGCGTATCCGTCTGGGAGGTTTCCGAGTGGAATATCGCTGCCGCAGATTTAGGGATTTGTACCCGCTTATGTTGTAAAAGCGCCGCGTGTGTGAACGGCCTTAACCTAGCATGGCACACTAGCCAACCGGGTTTAACCTTAATGGAGATAAAAACTCTCCTTCGTTTGGACAAGTCCTAACCCTGTTATATAACCAACGCGCTTTGAGAAACCGAATTTAAGAATTAATGTGAATAGAAAATCAATGAAATCAAAGATATGTAAGCCATAAAACAAACAATAATTTTTCGTAAAGCTTCAAGTGGCAACGCCATGTAAAGCGGTAGTTATATTTGACAAGTTGAAAGAAAACAAGGAAGAACGCTATAGTCGAGTACCTCGACTATCAGATACCCGTTACTCAGCTATATGGAGATATGCAAGCAGCAAAGCGAGATTAAAATGCGCCACCTACCGGCGGTATACAGATTTAAGCGTTATGGGCGTTAGAGTGGGCGTGGCAAATTTTTTTTTGGATCAATCGATAGGTATCGACGAGACCAATACATTTCAGGTAAATTTTTTATCTAGCATGAAAATTGTGGGCGTCACAGGTTTTCGCGGTTTGTGGGCGTTAAAGTGGGCGTGGCAAACTTTTTTTTGGGTCAATCGATAGGTATTGATGAGAACATTACATTTCAGCTAAAATTTTTATTCTAGCATCAAAACTGTAGGAGCCACAGTTTTGGGCAGTTTGTGGGCGTTAGAGTGGGCGTGGCACTCTACTGAAACAAACTTGCGCTGCGTAAGAAGCTCAGGAATCTGCACGCCAAATCTCAATAGCCTAGCTCTCATAGTTTCCGAGATCTCAGCGTTCATCCGGACGGACAGACAGACGGACAGACGGACATGGCTAGATCGACTCGGCTAGTGATCCTGATCAAGAATATATATACTTTGTGGGGTCGGAAACGCTTCCTTCTGCCTGTTACATACTTTCCGACGAATCTAGTATACCCTTTTACTCTACGAGTAACGGGTATAATAACCAGTCACTCGGGTTAAAAGAGATAATGCACGCCGAGAAACATTAATTTAATTTAAAAAGAGCTAGATTTTTTTTAGATTTAAATGAGAAGTTTGTTATTGTAAAGCATTCAAGGAAGTACGATGAATTAGGTACGGGATACAAGTTTAGTTTAAATCGTTCGCGCGTATAAGAGAAATGAGAGAAATGTTTATTTGCCCTTTAAATTCTACATGGCGAGAAATATCGCTATCCTTTAGATTACAGCCAACCCATCCCGTCCGGAGATCGATCTTCAACGTTGGAGGAAACGCCGTGAGTCACACTAACTAATCACATATTTGTATTACTTTATTCACATTTCTCGCCGATTCGTAAAGTGAACGAAACCTATTTAAACATAAGCCCCGATCTAAAAACAATTAATTAATTAAAATACCTTGAGTTATTTGCATTCTCTATGAATTAATTTGCGATTTTCAAAAGAAGTTGAATATAAATTACGATCGCCTATTATTAAATCTTAAAGTCTCTAATTGCCTGAATACATGAATTGATAAATTTAGAAAGTCCCTTGAAGAAGTTTTTAGAGAGATAAAAAAAAACTATTTCTTTAAGATAAAATTTATATTTAGTAAAATACATTTTGTTATAACATGAACATTATCTTCCTATGCATTATTTTTTCAAATACTCTATGTTCTTCTTATAAATATTAAACATGACTTGTATCGCTATCTACGGAAAATTAATTAGCTTTTCGAACAGAAATAAAACCTTGGATCTGTAAAGAACATTGAACTGAACTAAGCTGATGGTTTCTCGATCGTAGGGTATCAAAGGGGTTACCGAAGCCATGCTTTAAGGTGGTGATCATAGGTTGGGAGGGCCATACGCGACCACAATACAATCAGTGGATTCGCATAGCTAACTTTCTCCAAAACTTTTCTGTCCCTATAATCCTTATTCCTGAATTTATTTATCGCTCTCTTCCGGTTTTAGTTTACTATCCTCTCTTGTCGCTAGCACGCTTATTTCTGATCTTAGTGATAATAATGTGTAGTCAGTACGCGAATCTGTAGGCGCAAGACCTCCACCCCCAAAGCCGACGAGCGAGTGCCGGACCCTAATAGCGTGCCCCGTAACTGCAGATTCCCGATTTCATCCAACCGTTACACGCTACAGAGATAATTCATTTTTATTAATAAGAAAAGTGGCGCCCAACGTGTGGGGCCTTAGTGAGTACAGTAATCACTCATAAAGACTCACCGCTACTTAAATTCGAATTCTTTTCTATACTTCTTTAATTTCAACTTTTAATTTATTCACTTCTACAAAATACCTTTCTTGGATCGATAATTCTTTTGGAGAACAGAGGAAAATGCAGAAAGTATCAAACTACAGTAGATCTTCTGATCTACTACATCATAACCTTAACCGCACTCTGTTAATTAAAAAGTTTTTATAGACTCAAGCGTTTTGGAAAATAGGTACAACTACACGTGGTACACTATCCACGAAAGACTTATAGAAATTTTAATTTCGTTTAGCCTTAGAGCGATTACATTTTTTTATTAGTGAAGCAGGATTACATCAGTATTAGTTCTCGAACTATACTCTGTCCGCAATGCACTTTAGAAAATCTAACCGTCTCCCTACACGGATTTAGTTTTATTTGAGAAAACGAGAAGTCCGATTAATCTGTCTCTTATTATTTTTCCGAGATAGTTTAGCAGTTTAAAAAAATAATAATTTAGTTATCCTACGATACGGGGAACATCAAGCAAAAGTTCAGTTTTACTAATTTTTTGGTTTATATATCGAGAAGATATTAGTTTTATATCTACTACCTTGGATTCTCTTTGGTTTTTGTGTTTCTTAAAATTTAATTATTTCTAAACTATTCTAAAAATGGGGTTAGACCGATCCCCAGGAAAAGGCACTCAGGAAGCCACCAAGCCAGTTCCGTCCGATATGCAAGTCCGAAATTAAATCATCTTCCGAACTTTACGAAACCATATGCCGTCACGAGTTTCATAAGAAGTGCATTGATGCGCATTTCAAGAAAAGCGACTTGTGTCCAGTATGCAAAGATACTTGCAGGCCAGTGGTCGAAAAGTGTTTACAAACTCGGTCTCAACCTAAAGGTCGCCAACAAGGAATTAGCGATAATACCCCGGGTCCATCTGGAAGCGCTCAGAGCAACAACAATAGCGTTACGGATCAGCAACCGCAATAAACACGGTCACAATGGTGTCCATGGAGCGAAGGCTATTTTCTCTTCTTTCAGAGAAAATTACCGATTTAATCCAGAATTCAGTAGAAGAAAGTGTACAGAGACTGATCAGAACTCCGCCAAATTCCGCTATAAGTGGCGAGGAATGATCAGCAACTCCTCCTCCAGTAGACGAGAAAAATAACGAGCCAGCTGTTGTCAAGCAAATTCAAAACAGACATCGGGTCCTGCCTAACATAGGTTCTCCTGGTTCTCACCGAAATGACATTTCCGATTTCCTAACTAGACCCGACAAGGTCATTCATATTTTAAACGGATGGAAAATTAAATTTACGGGATCAGGTGTTTCAGTAGATAACTTCATTTATAGAGTTGAGGCGCTGACGCATCAAACGTTAGATGGGAATTTCTCAGTCCCTTGTAGGAACGCCAGCGTTCTCTTTGAGGGCAAGGCCAACGAATTTTATTGGCGTTACCATAAATCGGTAACTGAAGTCCGCTGGGATAGTTTATGTTCTGCTCTACGATTGCAATTTCGTCAGAAATGGGATGACATTGACATCGAGGAGTTGATCCGCAACAGGAAGCAGAAGCCTAGTGAAACCTTCGATAGCTTTTACGATAGCGTAAACATTTTAGTCGATCAACTAGAGATACCATGGAGCTCTAGAAAACTTGTCCGAGTTCTCAAGAATAATCTGAGGCCTGAAATACGACATGAGTTAATGAATGTCGATATTTCAACAGTCTCAGAGATAAGAGAAACCTGTCGTCGACGGGAAGCTTTTCTCGACGACGTCAAACGCGCTCACGGTTATAGTAAAAGTAGCCCATTTAGACGCGAAATATCAGAACTGATTCAAGAACCTGAATCTCAGAAAGGTTCTGATTCGGAAAACGAGTTAGAAGTAGACGCGTTTATCTTAAAATGCTGGAATTGTCGCAAAGATAGCCACATTTACCAGGATTGTTTAGCCGATAAAAGACTTTTTTGTTACGGCTGTGGAGCAGATAACACTTACAAATCGAATTGTGCAAAATGTGCAAAAAACTCCAAGTCCGGCGCTTCGAAGTTGCCGTACAAACCGAAAACTTCGAGTGCCTTTCGCAATCAGTCAACGATGACCGATTAAATGTGGATGTACCGTTCGTTGCACCACAAATTATCCCTGACGTTCCGGAAAGCAATGCCATCTCTTTGCTGCATTGTAAAGTTAAAAATTTACCTGATATTTCAAATCCAAAATTTTGTCTAAGCTCTCTCTTGGAAAGATTTAGATCTCGGAGTTCGAAAAGAATCAAATCTTTTTGGCAAAACATTAGAACCTGTCGGCTAGGTTTGAAATATATTTGTTCTGTTCCGATAGAAACAAGAGATCCTCGACCGTTTTTGCCGGTTCGCTTATTAGATCGTACCGTGAACGGTTTACTTGACTCCGGGGCTTCTATAAGTTGCTTTGGGGGTGATTTAGCCAGCGAACTCACGAAGAAGGACAATGCTTACAAGTCGTTAAACGTTAGTGCTACCACGGCAGATGGAAGCCCACAACGTATAGTAGGCAAGATGAAAGTTAACATAGAGTATGGAAACATTCAAAAGATTTTAAACATTTATATTGTACCTCACTAAAGCAAGATCTATACTTGGGCATACATTTTTGGAGGCTGTATGATCTTCTTCCCAAAAATCTGCATATATCCGAGCTAGAATCTAAAAAGTCTACCAAAATTAGCAGCGACGTCGAGGTAGATCAACACGACTTGTCTGAAGCAGAAAAGTTAAGATTAGTTAAAGTTATCAATTCGTTTCCATCATTCGCTCAGGAAGGTCTTGCGCAGACTAGTTTGATAGCACATTAAATTGACGCGGGCAGTGCTAAGTCAGTTAAAGCGTCATTTTCCCGTCTCACCTGCCGTTGAGAAGAGTATGTACGCAGAAATAGACAGAATGTTGCAATTAGGGGTTATTGAAGAGTCGGAAAGCGCATGGTTCTCTCCCATCGTCATGGTTACTAAACCTGGCAAGGTGAGGATTTGTTTAGATTGCCGAAAGGTCAATAGTTTCACCGAGAAAGACGCATATCCACTTCCGCAAATCAGCGGCATCTTAAGTCGGTTGCCAAGAGCCGAGTTATTACTAGTCTTGACTTGAAAGATGCATATTGGCAAGTGCCATTGGAAGTTCAACCCCGAGACAAGTCTGCATTTACAGTCCCCGGTAGGCCACTAATTTAAAGTAATGCCTTTTGGGCTTTGTAATTCCACCAGCACAATGTCTCGCTTGATGGACAAATTCGTCCCACCGCATCTCAGGAACGAGGTATTTATATACTTGGATGACCTCCTGGTAGTATCGTCAACTTTTGAGAATCATCTTAACGTACTTAGGGAGATCGCCGTTCACATCAAGCGTGCAGGATTGACAATCAATATTGGCAAAAGTCATTTCGACGTGTACGTTATCTGGGCCATATCATTGGTGATGTCGGAACTCGAACAGATCCTGAAAGGGTGAAAGCAATCACCGAGTTTCCCGTTTCGAAAACCCTGCGAGGTTTGAGGAGTTTTATGGGCTTATGTGGGTGGTACCGCAAATTCGTTCCGAATTTCGCATCACTCGCTTCTCCTTTAACTGATTTAATGACAACCAAACGAAAGTTCAGTCTAACTCCAGAAGCACTAAAAGCCTTTGAAATCTTGAAGACTCGTCTTAGCGAAGCTCCGGTGTTATGTAGCCCGGACTTTTCTAAACCATTTGCTATCCATTGCGATGCTAGCAAGTCTGGTGTCGGTGCTGTGTTAGTACAGGTATCTCAGGAAGGAGACGAACGTCCTATAGCATTTATCTCGAAAAAACTAAATCGAGCTCTAAGAAATTACGTGGAAGGACATGATTTCACGATCATAACTGACCACGCCTCGCTTAAATGGCTTATGTCTAACCATGATCTCAGTTCTCGTTTAGCTCGATGGGCGTTAGCCTTGCAAAGTTATCGATATAAAATTGAGCATCGTAAGGTTACAATGAACGTGGTACCTGATTCCTTGTCCCGCGTTAACGAGAACGAAGTCGCGGC
Organism: Drosophila suzukii; assembly: GCF_043229965.1. Lineage (NCBI taxonomy): Eukaryota > Metazoa > Arthropoda > Insecta > Diptera > Drosophilidae > Drosophila > Drosophila suzukii. Next base: position 1,730,868 of record NW_027255939.1, on the reverse strand, counting down.
GATAGATTTGCGGGAAGGTTTGTTAGTCGATATGAATTCAAACCACTTTAAATCTCCTGCTTACAAAGATCTAGTAGCTAAGGTTGAAGAGAAGAAAGATAATATCCCTGATCTTAAAACAGAGGAGGGGTAATTGTATAGAAAAGCAGAACATTTAACTGGAGAACAAGTACACGAAGAATACGCATGGAAGCTTTGGTTACCATCAGAGCTGATCCCCGAAGTTCTTTTCCAAGCCCGTAACAGTCCATTGGCTTCCCACGGCGGGATACATAAGTCTGTCGAGCGCGTTAGGAGGTATTATTTTTGGCCTCGCCTCGTGCCTGACGTGAAAGCAGACATGTAAGTCGACTAAACCACCGAATCATGTTCTCAGACCACAGCTAGAAAAAGCGCCAGAAACCGTACGACAAATTTTCATCGATTTCATCGGGATTTTCATAGTCCTAGATCATTTTTCTAAATTTGTATTTCTAATACTTGTAAAGAAGATTAATGCTAGTGTTGTTATTAAGTACCTCGAAGGCGAGCTCTTCATGACTTTCGGTGTCCCGGAAACGGTCGTATCAGACAACGGATCACAATTCCGTTCTGAAGCGTTTCAGAAACTGATGAAGACATATGAGATTTCACACGTGCTGACGGCTGTTTATTCGCCTCAAGCTAACGCCTCTGAGCGAGTCAATCGTTCTGTTATTTCAGCGATTTGAGCTTACCTTCGTCCAGATCAGAAAGATTGGGATGAGTATTTGAATAGGATATGTTGTGCCTTGAGATCCTCGATACATGCCAGTATCGGTACAACGCCGTACTATATGGCTTTCGGCCAGCATATGGCAACTTCCGGTTCTACTTATGCCTTGCTAAGGAGACTGAACATGCTAGATGATCATTCTTTGATGTTTAATAGGCAAGATTCATTTGAAATAATGCGAGAGGAAGCGACTATCCAAATGCAGAAAGCTCACGATCGTAACGAAAAGCGTTATAATTTGCGCTCGAGAGATGTTTCCTACGCTGAACGGCAAGAGGTATTTCGACGCAATTTCAAGCAAAGTTGCTTTCAGACCGGCTATAACGCCAAGTTTGGTCCATCATTTGTAAAAGCCCGAGTTCGAAGAAAATTGGGCAGATCTTATTACGAACTAGAGGACTTGCAAGGTCGACTCTTGGGTAACTATTACGCGAAAGACATTCGCCAGTGATGCGACTCCAGGCGGTAATCTGTCTAGGGTATCTAGAGCCAAATACCCTAGCCTGATTCTAGCGGGGGGGTTTTTGTAACGGCGCCTGTAGCGACTGGCGAGCCTAGGTTCAGCCTGAAAGCCTACTATATAGGATCCGCTTAAACCAAAGCTTGACCTAGTGTAGCCACCTGTGTCGGCTATTCGATATTTCGATAGTTTTGAACAGCTGAGCCAGGGTGGTCTTGGAAAGTTCTAGTTTTGACACCTGTCGGTCGTCATATGATATATATTTCCGCTAAAAGCCTCACTGGTATCCAGCCGATTCCGGTTAAGTTCTTCTTATTTTAACCTGCGAGAAAAACGGACTTGCCAACAGCTCAAAATTTTAATTTCAAATTAAAGACTAAAAGTCCGAAATATATATTTTTTGAGTGGCATCCAGTATGTTTGAGTGGCATCCAGTATTCTAAGTGGTGTTTAGCACTCAGTGTGGCTGCCAGCTATAAAAGCTAGCCAGCGAATAAAGCTTAAAGTAAGTGCAAGTGCATTTGTTTAGAAATTGGTGCGTATTTAACCTCCAACAAAATTTCACTACAGGTATTTTTTAAAATTCCGGGTTGAAAACCCAGCCAGTGCTGCCACAAGTTACCGCCAAAGGCGCATCTTATTGATTCGGCCAATTTACTGGAGGATTTACCACCTCAAGAAGGCCAAAATCAAATCTCGGGGCCCAATCGTCAGGTATGGTTTTTTGAGACACACATGTCGCCATATCTGTAATTAATTTGAATGCCCAATCGTCAGGTTGGCCCGCGAGGAATGATTTGGAGAGATTAGTGCCCTGAAGTACCCCTATCTACGGGTCAAGTAGTGCCGGCCAAGAAGAGCAGTTTATATAAAGAGGATCCGATGGCAGTTTAATTCAATTATATAACCTGTCCCGATGCCCATCATGCCGCGCATCCGTACACCAGCCGAGTTTTAAGGGGTGCGCGTATCCGTCTGGGAGGTTTCCGAGTGGAATATCGCTGCCGCAGATTTAGGGATTTGTACCCGCTTATGTTGTAAAAGCGCCGCGTGTGTGAACGGCCTTAACCTAGCATGGCACACTAGCCAACCGGGTTTAACCTTAATGGAGATAAAAACTCTCCTTCGTTTGGACAAGTCCTAACCCTGTTATATAACCAACGCGCTTTGAGAAACCGAATTTAAGAATTAATGTGAATAGAAAATCAATGAAATCAAAGATATGTAAGCCATAAAACAAACAATAATTTTTCGTAAAGCTTCAAGTGGCAACGCCATGTAAAGCGGTAGTTATATTTGACAAGTTGAAAGAAAACAAGGAAGAACGCTATAGTCGAGTACCTCGACTATCAGATACCCGTTACTCAGCTATATGGAGATATGCAAGCAGCAAAGCGAGATTAAAATGCGCCACCTACCGGCGGTATACAGATTTAAGCGTTATGGGCGTTAGAGTGGGCGTGGCAAATTTTTTTTTGGATCAATCGATAGGTATCGACGAGACCAATACATTTCAGGTAAAATTTTTTATCTAGCATGAAAATTGTGGGCGTCACAGGTTTTCGCGGTTTGTGGGCGTTAAAGTGGGCGTGGCAAACTTTTTTTTGGGTCAATCGATAGGTATTGATGAGAACATTACATTTCAGCTAAAATTTTTATTCTAGCATCAAAACTGTAGGAGCCACAGTTTTGGGCAGTTTGTGGGCGTTAGAGTGGGCGTGGCACTCTACTGAAACAAACTTGCGCTGCGTAAGAAGCTCAGGAATCTGCACGCCAAATCTCAATAGCCTAGCTCTCATAGTTTCCGAGATCTCAGCGTTCATCCGGACGGACAGACAGACGGACAGACGGACATGGCTAGATCGACTCGGCTAGTGATCCTGATCAAGAATATATATACTTTGTGGGGTCGGAAACGCTTCCTTCTGCCTGTTACATACTTTCCGACGAATCTAGTATACCCTTTTACTCTACGAGTAACGGGTATAATAACCAGTCACTCGGGTTAAAAGAGATAATGCACGCCGAGAAACATTAATTTAATTTAAAAAGAGCTAGATTTTTTTTAGATTTAAATGAGAAGTTTGTTATTGTAAAGCATTCAAGGAAGTACGATGAATTAGGTACGGGATACAAGTTTAGTTTAAATCGTTCGCGCGTATAAGAGAAATGAGAGAAATGTTTATTTGCCCTTTAAATTCTACATGGCGAGAAATATCGCTATCCTTTAGATTACAGCCAACCCATCCCGTCCGGAGATCGATCTTCAACGTTGGAGGAAACGCCGTGAGTCACACTAACTAATCACATATATGTATTACTTTATTCACATTTCTCGCCGATTCGTAAAGTGAACGAAACCTATTTAAACATAAGCCCCGATCTAAAAACAATTAATTAATTAAAATACCTTGAGTTATTTGCATTCTCTATGAATTAATTTGCGATTTTCAAAAGAAGTTGAATATAAATTACGATCGCCTATTATTAAATCTTAAAGTCTCTAATTGCCTGAATACATGAATTGATAAATTTAGAAAGTCCCTTGAAGAAGTTTTTAGAGAGATAAAAAAAAACTATTTCTTTAAGATAAAATTTATATTTAGTAAAATACATTTTGTTATAACATGAACATTATCTTCCTATGCATTATTTTTTCAAATACTCTATGTTCTTCTTATAAATATTAAACATGACTTGTATCGCTATCTACGGAAAATTAATTAGCTTTTCGAACAGAAATAAAACCTTGGATCTGTAAAGAACATTGAACTGAACTAAGCTTATGGTTTCTCGATCGTAGGGTATCAAAGGGGTTACCGAAGCCATGCTTTAAGGTGGTGATCATAGGTTGGGAGGGCCATACGCGACCACAATACCATCAGTGGATTCGCATAGCTAACTTTCTCCAAAACTTTTCTGTCCCTATAATCCTTATTCCTGAATTTATTTATCGCTCTCTTCCGGTTTTAGTTTACTATCCTCTCTTGTCGCTAGCACGCTTATTTCTGATCTTAGTGATAATAATGTGTAGTCAGTACGCGAATCTGTAGGCGCAAGACCTCCACCCCCAAAGCCGACGAGCGAGTGCCGGACCCTAATAGCGTGCCCCGTAACTGCAGATTCCCGATTTCATCCAACCGTTACACGCTACAGAGATAATTCATTTTTATTAATAAGAAAAGTGGCGCCCAACGTGTGGGGCCTTAGTGAGTACAGTAATCACTCATAAAGACTCACCGCTACTTAAATTCGAATTCTTTTCTATACTTCTTTAATTTCAACTTTTAATTTATTCACTTCTACAAAATACCTTTCTTGGATCGATAATTCTTTTGGAGAACAGAGGAAAATGCAGAAAGTATCAAACTACAGTAGATCTTCTGATCTACTACATCATAACCTTAACCGCACTCTGTTAATTAAAAAGTTTTTATAGACTCAAGCGTTTTGGAAAATAGGTACAACTACACGTGGTACACTATCCACGAAAGACTTATAGAGATTTTAATTTCGTTTAGCCTTAGAGCGATTACATTTTTTTATTAGTGAAGCAGGATTACATCAGTATTAGTTCTCGAACTATACTCTGTCCGCAATGCACTTTAGAAAATCTAACCGTCTCCCTACACGGATTTAGTTTTATTTGAGAAAACGAGAAGTCCGATTAATCTGTCCCTTATTATTTTTCCGAGATAGTTTAGCAGTTTAAAAAAATAATAATTTAGTTATCCTACGATACGGGGAACATCAAGCAAAAGTTCAGTTTTACTAATTTTTTGGTTTATATATCGAGAAGATATTAGTTTTATATCTACTACCTTGGATTCTCTTTGGTTTTTGTGTTTCTTAAAATTTAATTATTTCTAAACTATTCTAAAAATGGGGTTAGACCGATCCCCAGGAAAAGGCACTCAGGAAGCCACCAAGCCAGTTCCGTCCGATATGCAAGTCCGAAATTAAATCATCTTCCGAACTTTACGAAACCATATGCCGTCACGAGTTTCATAAGAAGTGCATTGATGCGCATTTCAAGAAAAGCGACTTGTGTCCAGTATGCAAAGATACTTGCAGGCCAGTGGTCGAAAAGTGTTTACAAACTCGGTCTCAATCTAAAGGTCGCCAACAAGGAATTAGCGATAATACCCCGGGTCCATCTGGAAGCGCTCAGAGCAACAACAATAGCGTTACGGATCAGCAACCGCAATAAACACGGTCACAATGGTGTCCATGGAGCGAAGGCTATTTTCTCTTCTTTCAGAGAAAATTACCGATTTAATCCAGAATTCAGTAGAAGAAAGTGTACAGAGACTGATCAGAACTCCGCCAAATTCCGCTATAAGTGGCGAGGAATGATCAGCAACTCCTCCTCCAGTAGACGAGAAAAATAACGAGCCAGCTGTTGTCAAGCAAATTCAAAACAGACATCGGGTCCTGCCTAACATAGGTTCTCCTGGTTCTCACCGAAATGACATTTCCGATTTCCTAACTAGACCCGACAAGGTCATTCATATTTTAAACGGATGGAAAATTAAATTTACGGGATCAGGTGTTTCAGTAGATAACTTCATTTATAGAGTTGAGGCGCTGACGCATCAAACGTTAGATGGGAATTTCTCAGTCCCTTGTAGGAACGCCAGCGTTCTCTTTGAGGGCAAGGCCAACGAATTTTATTGGCGTTACCATAAATCGGTAACTGAAGTCCGCTGGGATAGGTTATGTTCTGCTCTACGATTGCAATTTCGTCAGAAATGGGATGACATTGACATCGAGGAGTTGATCCGCAACAGGAAGCAGAAGCCTAGTGAAACCTTCGATAGCTTTTACGATAGCGTAAACATTTTAGTCGATCAACTAGAGATACCATGGAGCTCGAGAAAACTTGTCCGAGTTCTCAAGAATAATCTGAGGCCTGAAATACGACATGAGTTATTGAATGTCGATATTTCAACAGTCTCAGAGATAAGAGAAACCTGTCGTCGACGCGAAGCTTTTCTCGACGACGTCAAACGCGCTCACGGTTATAGTAAAAGTAGCCCATTTAGACGCGAAATATCAGAACTGATTCAAGAACCTGAATCTCAGAAAGGTTCTGATTCGGAAAACGAGTTAGAAGTAGACGCGTTTATCTTAAAATGCTGGAATTGTCGCAAAGATAGCCACATTTACCAGGATTGTTTAGCCGATAAAAGACTTTTTTGTTACGGCTGTGGAGCAGATAACACTTACAAATCGAATTGTGCAAAATGTGCAAAAAACTCCAAGTCCGGCGCTTCGAAGTTGCCGTACAAACCGAAAACTTCGAGTGCCTTTCGCAATCAGTCAACGATGACCGATTAAATGTGGATGTACCGTTCGTTGCACCACAAATTATCCCTGACGTTCCGGAAAGCAATGCCATCTCTTTGCTGCATTGTAAAGTTAAAAATTTACCTGATATTTCAAATCCAAAATTTTGTCTAAGCTCTCTCTTGGAAAGATTTAGATCTCGGAGTTCGAAAAGAATCAAATCTTTTTGGCAAAACATTAGAACCTGTCGGCTAGGTTTGAAATATATTTGTTCTGTTCCGATAGAAACAAGAGATCCTCGACCGTTTTTGCCGGTTCGCTTATTAGATCGTACCGTGAACGGTTTACTTGACTCCGGGGCTTCTATAAGTTGCTTTGGGGGTGATTTAGCCAGCGAACTCACGAAGAAGGACAATGCTTACAAGTCGTTAAACGTTAGCGCTACCACGGCAGATGGAAGCCCACAACGTATAGTAGGCAAGATGAAAGTTAACATAGAGTATGGAAACATTCAAAAGATTTTAAACATTTATATTGTACCTCACTAAAGCAAGATCTATACTTGGGCATACATTTTTGGAGGCTGTATGATCTTCTTCCCAAAAATCTGCATATATCCGAGCTAGAATCTAAAAAGTCTACCAAAATTAGCAGCGACGTCGAGGTAGATCAACACGACTTGTCTGAAGCAGAAAAGTTAAGATTAGTTAAAGTTATCAATTCGTTTCCATCATTCGCTCAGGAAGGTCTTGCGCAGACTAGTTTGATAGCACATTAAATTGACGCGGGCAGTGCTAAGTCAGTTAAAGCGACATTTTCCCGTCTCACCTGCCGTTGAGAAGAGTATGTACGCAGAAATAGACAGAATGTTGCAATTAGGGGTTATTGAAGAGTCGGAAAGCGCATGGTTCTCTCCCATCGTCATGGTTACTAAACCTGGCAAGGTGAGGATTTGTTTAGATTGCCGAAAGGTCAATAGTTTCACCGAGAAAGACGCATATCCACTTCCGCAAATCAGCGGCATCTTAAGTCGGTTGCCAAGAGCCGAGTATATTACTAGTCTTGACTTGATAGATGCATGCCTTGCAAAGTTATCGATATAAAATTGAGCATCGTAAGGTTACAATGAACGTGGTACCTGATTCCTTGTCCCGCGTTAACGAGAACGAAGTCGCGGCGATAGATTTGCGGGAAGGTTTGTTAGTCGATATGAATTCAAACCACTTTAAATCTCCTGCTTACAAAGATCTAGTAGCTAAGTTTGAAGAGAAGAAAGATAATATCCCTGATCTTAAAACAGAGGAGGGGTAATTGTATAGAAAAGCAGAACATTTAACTGGAGAACAAGTACACGAAGAATACGCATGGAAGCTTTGGTTACCATCAGAGCTGATCCCCGAAGTTCTTTTCCAAGCCCGTAACAGTCCATTGGCTTCCCACGGCGGGATACATAAGTCTGTCGAGCGCGTTAGGAGGAATTATTTTTGGCCTCGCCTCGTGCCTGACGTGAAAGCAGACATGTAAGTCGACTAAACCACCGAATCATGTTCTCAGACCACAGCTAGAAAAAGCGCCAGAAACCGTGCGACTTTTTCAACAAATTTTCATCGATTTCATCGGGATTTTCATAGTCCTAGATCATTTTTCTAAATTTGTATTTCTAATACCTGTAAAGAAGATTAATGCTAGTGTTGTTATTAAGTACCTCGAAGGCGAGCTCTTCATGACTTTCGGTGTCCCGGAAACGGTCGTATCAGACAACGGATCACAATTCCGTTCTGAAGCGTTTCAGAAACTGATGAAGACATATGAGATTTCACACGTGCTGACGGCTGTTTATTCGCCTCAAGCTAACGCCTCTGAGCGAGTCAATCGTTCTGTTATTTCAGCGATTTGAGCTTACCTTCGTCCAGATCAGAAAGATTGGGATGAGTATTTGAATAGGATATGTTGTGCCTTGAGATCCTCGATACATGCCAGTATCGGTACAACGCCGTACTATATGGCTTTCGGCCAGCATATGGTAACTTCCGGTTCTACTTATGCCTTGCTAAGGAGACTGAACATGCTAGATGATCATTCTTTGATGTTTAATAGGCAAGATTCATTTGAAATAATGCGAGAGGAAGCGACTATCCAAATGCATAAAGCTCACGATCGTAACGAAAAGCGTTATAATTTGCGCTCGAGAGATGTTTCCTACGCTGAACGGCAAGAGGTATTTCGACGCAATTTCAAGCAAAGTTGCTTTCAGACCGGCTATAACGCCAAGTTTGGTCCATCATTTGTAAAAGCCCGAGTTCGAAGAAAATTGGGCAGATCTTATTACGAACTAGAGGACTTGCAAGGTCGACTCTTGGGTAACTATTACGCGAAAGACATTCGCCAGTGATGCGACTCCAGGCGGTAATCTGTCTAGGGTATCTAGAGCCAAATACCCTAGCCTGATTCTAGCGGGGGGGTTTTTGTAACGGCGCCTGTAGCGACTGGCGAGCCTAGGTTCAGCCTGAAAGCCTACTATATAGGATCCGCTTAAACCAAAGCTTGACCTAGTGTAGCCACCTGTGTCGGCTATTCGATATTTCGATAGTTTTGAACAGCTGAGCCAGGGTGGTCTTGGAAAGTTCTAGTTTTGACACCTGTCGGTCGTCATATGATATATATTTCCGCTAAAAGCCTCACTGGTATCCAGCCGATTCCGGTTAAGTTCTTCTTATTTTAACCTGCGAGAAAAACGGACTTGCCAACAGCTCAAAATTTTAATTTCAAATTAAAGACCAAAAGTCCGAAATATATATTTTTTGAGTGGCATCCAGTATGTTTGAGTGGCATCCAGTATTCTAAGTGGTGTTTAGCACTCAGTGTGGCTGCCAGCTATAAAAGCTAGCCAGCGAATAAAGCTTAAAGTAAGTGCAAGTGCATTTGTTTAGAAATTGGTGCGTATTTAACCTCCAACAAAATTTCACTACAGGTATTTTTTAAAATTCCGGGTTGAAAACCCAGCCAGTGCTGCCACAGGTTACCGCCAAAGGCGCATCTTATTGATTCGGCCAATTTACTGGAGGATTTACCACCTCAAGAAGGCCAAAATCAAATCTCGGGGCCCAATCGTCAGGTATGGTTTTTTGAGACACACATGTCGCCATATCTGTAATTAATTTGAATGCCCAATCGTCAGGTTGGCCCGCGAGGAATGATTTGGAGAGATTAGTGCCCTGAAGTACCCCTATCTACGGGTCAAGTAGTGCCGGCCAAGAAGAGCAGTTTATATAAAGAGGATCCGATGGCAGTTTAATTCAATTATATAACCTGTCCCGATGCCCATCATGCCGCGCATCCGTACACCAGCCGAGTTTTAAGGGGTGCGCGTATCCGTCTGGGAGGTTTCCGAGTGGAATATCGCTGCCGCAGATTTAGGGATTTGTACCCGCTTATGTTGTAAAAGCGCCGCGTGTGTGAACGGCCTTAACCTAGCATGGCACACTAGCCAACCGGGTTTAACCTTAATGGAGATAAAAACTCTCCTTCGTTTGGACAAGTCCTAACCCTGTTATATAACCAACGCGCTTTGAGAAACCGAATTTAAGAATTAATGTGAATAGAAAATCAATGAAATCAAAGATATGTAAGCCATAAAACAAACAATAATTTTTCGTAAAGCTTCAAGTGGCAACGCCATGTAAAGCGGTAGTTATATTTGACAAGTTGAAAGAAAACAAGGAAGAACGCTATAGTCGAGTACCTCGACTATCAGATACCCGTTACTCAGCTATATGGAGATATGCAAGCAGCAAAGCGAGATTAAAATGCGCCACCTACCGGCGGTATACAGATTTAAGCGTTATGGGCGTTAGAGTGGGCGTGTCAAATTTTTTTTTGGATCAATCGATAGGTATCGACGAGACCAATACATTTCAGGTAAAATTTTTTATCTAGCATGAAAATTGTGGGCGTCACAGGTTTTCGCGGTTTGTGGGCGTTAAAGTGGGCGTGGCAAACTTTTTTTTGGGTCAATCGATAGGTATTGATGAGAACATTACATTTCAGCTAAAATTTTTATTCTAGCATCAAAACTGTAGGAGCCACAGTTTTGGGCAGTTTGTGGGCGTTAGAGTGGGCGTGGCACTCTACTGAAACAAACTTGCGCTGCGTAAGAAGCTCAGGAATCTGCACGCCAAATCTCAATAGCCTAGCTCTCATAGTTTCCGAGATCTCAGCGTTCATCCGGACGGAGAAGACAGACGGACAGACGGACATGGCTAGATCGACTCGGCTAGTGATCCTGATCAAGAATATATATACTTTGTGGGGTCGGAAACGCTTCCTTCTGCCTGTTACATACTTTCCGACGAATCTAGTATACCCTTTTACTCTACGAGTAACGGGTATAATAACCAGTCACTCGGGTTAAAAGAGATAATGCACGCCGAGAAGCATTAATTTTATTTAAGAAGAGCTAGATTTTTTTTTAGATTTAAATGAGAAATTTGTTATTGTAAAGCATTCAAGGAAGTACGATGAATTAGGTACGGGATACAAGTTTAGTTTAAATCGTTCGCGCGTCTAAGAGAAATGAGAGAAATGTTTATTTGCCCTTTAAATTCTACATGGCGAGAAATATCGCTACCCTTTAGATTACAGCCAACCCATCCCGTCCGGAGATCGATCTTCAACGTTGGAGGAAACGCCGTGAGTCACACTAACTAATCACATATATATATTACTTTATTCACATTTCTCGCCGATCCGTAAAGTGAACGAAACCTATTTAAACATAAGCCCCGATCTAAAAACAATTAATTAATTAAAATATCTTGAGTTATTTGCATTCTCGATGAATTAATTTGCGATTTTCAAAAGAAGTTGAATATAAATTACGATCGCCTATTATTAAATCTTAAAGTCTCTAATTGCCTGAATACATGAATTGATAAATTTAGAAAGTCCCTTGAAGAAGTTTTTAGAGAGATAAAAAAAACTATTTCTTTAAGATAAAATTTATATTTAGTAAAATACATTTTGTTATAACATGAACATTATCTTCCTATGCCATATTTTTTCAAATACTCTATGTTCTTCTTATAAATATTAAACATGACTTGTATCGCTATCTACGGAAAATTAATAAGCTTTTCGAACAGAAATAAAACCTTGGATCTGTAAAGAACATTGAACTGAACTAAGCTGATGGTTTCTCGATCGTAGGGTATCAAAGGGGTCACCGAAGCCATGCTTTAAGGTGGTGATCATAGTTTGGGAGGGCCATACGCGACCACAATACCATCAGTGGATTCGCATAGCTAACTTTCTCCAAAACTTTTCTGTCCCTATAATCCTTATTCCTGAATTTATTTATCGCTCTCTTCCGGTTTTAGTTTACTATCCTCTCTCGTCGCTAGCACTCTTATTTCTGATCTTAATGATAATAATGTGTAGTCAGTACGCGAATCTGGAGGCGCAAGACCTCCACCCCCAAAACCGACAAGCGAGTGCCGGACCCTAATAGCGTGCCCCGCAACTGCAGATTCCCGATTTCATCCAACCGCTACACGCTACACATTTTTTTAAAATAATCTTGTTATGTGCCGTGAATATTCGGCGAAATTATTTATGAAGCGTCTATAATAATTGCAAAATGCTACAAATCGTCTAGCGCTGTCCGCATCGTGCGGCGCAGGGTAATTCATAATGACGTCATATTTCTTGTCGTCTGGAAGTATTCCTTTATCTGTGCATTTATGACCGAGAAAAGTCACTTCATGCATACAAAATGAACATTTTTCTGGATGTTACTTTAGATTGTATTTCCTGCATTTCACAAAAAACGTCTGTTAAGTTTTTAAGCATATGTTTCTCGGAACAACCTATAACTATTAAGTCATCCATATAAAGGAATGCTTGTGAGGGTTCTAATCCGGAGAATGCAATAGTCATCATTCTTTAAAATGAATAAGGCGCTATTTTTAATCCGAAAGGTAATCGCGTGAAGCGATACGAGCCATTGCTCGTTGAAAATGACGTTATATCCCTTGAACTTTTTTCGAGTTCAATCTGATGAAATCCTGACATTAAGTCAAGGCATTAAGAATATATTGCTCGTCCCAGTTGATCCAAAATATCATCAATTTTTGGGAGTGGAAATTTATCGGATAGTAATTTTTTATTAATTTGACGGTAGTCAATCACTAATTGCCATTTCTTTTGTTCTGAACCTGGAGATGGTTTTTTAGGAACAAGTAAGAAAGGGCTATTATATTCAGATACAGATGGTTCAACAATCCCATCGATGATCAATTTTCCGACTTGTTTCTGTATTTCGTTCACCTGACTGTGTGGGCTTCTGTAATTTTTTATATACAGTGGTTCTTCATTCTTCAGATATTAAAGATTTTTATCTATTTTCTAGATTAGTTTTGACTACATCGTAGTTCGAAAGTGATTCATAAGCTAAATTATTTGTACTGACTACTTGATCTTTATTTGTGGTATCTTTAACTTCTGAGATGTCTGCACCTGCGTCTACTAAATAGACAAGTTCTTTTCCTGTAGCAACATGATTGAATGATACAAATATGTTCCTACTGAGACTAACGGTATGAACCCTTGCATTTTCTTCTGTTGAATATCTAAAGGGTTTTGTAAGTTTTCCCGATGTACTATTGGTTTGGCTATTGGTTACTCGGACATTATTTTGGTTATTATTGTTGTGGCCTCGACTCGAGTTGCCACTGCCTCTATAGTTTCCTCTATATTGGCCTCGTCCAGTATTTTTTTGGGTACTATTGTTGTTGTAATTATTATTACGACCACGAAAGTTACCTCTGTAATTTCCTCGTCCGCGGTTTCCGCCGCGCTGCGGGTAATTTTTGTAATATGGGACAGTGTTGCTTCTGTGCAACTGTTTACAAATTTTGATATGGCATCATTCATAGTATTGAAGGTACCAGCTTCCATGATAAGTTTTACCTTATCGATTGTACAATTTTTAGTCATTGCTTTGACTGCATGCTGAGTTGAATAACTTCTGGCTAACTCTAGGGGTAAGCCATCTGTTAAATATGCACCTTCTAAAGAGTTTGTCATTTGCTCAATCTCTTGTGTGTACTGGTTGGCAGTTTTATTGCGTTGCTGTAGGTTCATCAGTTTTGCTGACAACACCTCTACAGTTTCGCCTTTGACGTTGCTTTTTAATTTGGAAATGACTTCAGTTATTGTTGTTTCATTTCCGATTAGATTTCTGGCGACACCTTTTAGCTTTGATTTTATTATGGAAACTGGTGATTGTTCGTGATCGCCTTTTATTGATTCTATTATTTGTAATGCATCAATAAAACTTGTTAAGTTTTCAGCTTTACCATCGAAAACTGGTATAAGCTTGGATGCTGTATTAATAAAATCAACATTAGATTGCGTCATTGTCATATTGATGCTAAATGTATTTTCAATTACGGCATCAGAATGTGTAGAATTATCCAGATCTGTCATTAAAACAGCTGGAATAGTAATGTTATTTAAATCTTGCTCTTCTATTTTAGGGTTTGTCTCTGTAAGCTCTTTTGACTCTATTTGGTCAATGTGAAGTTGTTCTGTTGATTCCGGTTCATCACCAGTTTCAACTGATAGAGAAGTGTTAAGTATGGTCGGTACTGATATATCTAAATTGAACTTTAGTTTAATTGATATTAAATTAGATCGTAGTCTGATCAAAAATTTGTATACTTGGGACCAAGGATCTTGATTTAATTTTTTTCTCTGGCCACGTATTAGTATACGTGCTTTATTAAGGCTACTAGTATTTCTGCATGATTTTTAATAGTATTGTTTTGAAATGGCCTGTTTTGTGTAAGTGACTTATATGATTTATAAAAGTCAATTTTTATGTTACTTATTTCGTTATATAATTCATTCCATTCCGTTATATTATGGAGATGAGTTATTTCTTAAGGACCGTCATTACTATTACTCTACCTACTATTGGGTGTTCGTCTACTACTGATATAACTTGTACACCTGGAATGGTGGATAATACAATTCCCTTTTGGGTGTTGTGCAATGTATTAGTGGAGAAGAATCCAAGTTAAATGTTTCAATATATAAATTTTCTAATTCATAAATGCTTACTGAAGTCGCTGAAACTAATTGAAGAATTCTTTCTTTAAAATGAATGTCCCTATCATATGTGTGTCTAATGGCCTTTAGTGTAGCCATTTTTAGTTAATATATTTTTATACCCGTTACTCGTAAAGTAAAAGGGTATACTAGATTCGTCGGAAAGTATGTAACAGGCAGAAGGAAGCGTTTCCGACCCCATAAAGTATATATATTCTTGATCAGGATCACTAGCCGAGTCGATCTAAGTAGTAGGGAAACGCGGATTCTGGGACAATTAGCATATTAATGGAACCCGCCCCCCCTCCCCCCCTCATTAACGTATGCGGGTTCTGGGACAACTAGCATAATCCAATAAATTAACTGATTTTAATGGGCCTTGAAGTCATAAAAATGTCACGATCATGTCTATAAAGAGTAAAATTAATTGACCCCATCGCCCCCACATCCCCATGTGACAATATTGATCATGTATCCTTCCCCTTATTATGTGCAATTAATAGTCAGGTGAGAAAGGTGCACGTGAGAAAGGTCGCACAACCATAGTATCCAAAGGTTGTTATCTTAGAGGAACATATCCGATCATAAACGCGCTCACGGTTATAGTAAAAGTAGCCCATTTAGACGCGAAATATCAGAACTGATTCAAGAACCTGAATCTCAGAAAGGTTCTGATTCGGAAAACGAGTTAGAAGTAGACGCGTTTATCTTAAAATGCTGGAATTGTCGCAAAGATAGCCACATTTACCAGGATTGTTTAGCCGATAAAAGACTTTTTTGTTACGGCTGTGGAGCAGATAACACTTACAAATCGAATTGTGCAAAATGTGCAAAAAACTCCAAGTCCGGCGCTTCGAAGTTGCCGTACAAACCGAAAACTTCGAGTGCCTT
This sequence comes from Drosophila suzukii, assembly GCF_043229965.1. Taxonomy (NCBI): domain Eukaryota; kingdom Metazoa; phylum Arthropoda; class Insecta; order Diptera; family Drosophilidae; genus Drosophila; species Drosophila suzukii. The sequence goes on along the minus strand of NW_027255939.1, from coordinate 1,715,365 downwards.
TCGCAATCAGTCAACGATGACCGATTAAATGTGGATGTACCGTTCGTTGCACCACAAATTATCCCTGACGTTCCGGAAAGCAATGCCATCTCTTTGCTGCATTGTAAAGTTAAAAATTTACCTGATATTTCAAATCCAAAATTTTGTCTAAGCTCTCTCTTGGAAAGATTTAGATCTCGGAGTTCGAAAAGAATCAAATCTTTTTGGCAAAACATTAGAACCTGTCGGCTAGGTTTGAAATATATTTGTTCTGTTCCGATAGAAACAAGAGATCCTCGACCGTTTTTGCCGGTTCGCTTATTAGATCGTACCGTGAACGGTTTACTTGACTCCGGGGCTTCTATAAGTTGCTTTGGGGGTGATTTAGCCAGCGAACTCACGAAGAAGGACAATGCTTACAAGTCGTTAAACGTTAGCGCTACCACGGCAGATGGAAGCCCACAACGTATAGTAGGCAAGATGAAAGTTAACATAGAGTATGGAAACATTCAAAAGATTTTAAACATTTATATTGTACCTCACTAAAGCAAGATCTATACTTGGGCATACATTTTTGGAGGCTGTATGATCTTCTTCCCAAAAATCTGCATATATCCGAGCTAGAATCTAAAAAGTCTACCAAAATTAGCAGCGACGTCGAGGTAGATCAACACGACTTGTCTGAAGCAGAAAAGTTAAGATTAGTTAAAGTTATCAATTCGTTTCCATCATTCGCTCAGGAAGGTCTTGCGCAGACTAGTTTGATAGCACATTAAATTGACGCGGGCAGTGCTAAGTCAGTTAAAGCGACATTTTCCCGTCTCACCTGCCGTTGAGAAGAGTATGTACGCAGAAATAGACAGAATGTTGCAATTAGGGGTTATTGAAGAGTCGGAAAGCGCATGGTTCTCTCCCATCGTCATGGTTACTAAACCTGGCAAGGTGAGGATTTGTTTAGATTGCCGAAAGGTCAATAGTTTCACCGAGAAAGACGCATATCCACTTCCGCAAATCAGCGGCATCTTAAGTCGGTTGCCAAGAGCCGAGTATATTACTAGTCTTGACTTGATAGATGCATGCCTTGCAAAGTTATCGATATAAAATTGAGCATCGTAAGGTTACAATGAACGTGGTACCTGATTCCTTGTCCCGCGTTAACGAGAACGAAGTCGCGGCGATAGATTTGCGGGAAGGTTTGTTAGTCGATATGAATTCAAACCACTTTAAATCTCCTGCTTACAAAGATCTAGTAGCTAAGTTTGAAGAGAAGAAAGATAATATCCCTGATCTTAAAACAGAGGAGGGGTAATTGTATAGAAAAGCAGAACATTTAACTGGAGAACAAGTACACGAAGAATACGCATGGAAGCTTTGGTTACCATCAGAGCTGATCCCCGAAGTTCTTTTCCAAGCCCGTAACAGTCCATTGGCTTCCCACGGCGGGATACATAAGTCTGTCGAGCGCGTTAGGAGGTATTATTTTTGGCCTCGCCTCGTGCCTGACGTGAAAGCAGACATGTAAGTCGACTAAACCACCGAATCATGTTCTCAGACCACAGCTAGAAAAAGCGCCAGAAACCGTGCGACTTTTTCAACAAATTTTCATCGATTTCATCGGGATTTTCATAGTCCTAGATCATTTTTCTAAATTTGTATTTCTAATACCTGTAAAGAAGATTAATGCTAGTGTTGTTATTAAGTACCTCGAAGGCGAGCTCTTCATGACTTTCGGTGTCCCGGAAACGGTCGTATCAGACAACGGATCACAATTCCGTTCTGAAGCGTTTCAGAAACTGATGAAGACATATGAGATTTCACACGTGCTGACGGCTGTTTATTCGCCTCAAGCTAACGCCTCTGAGCGAGTCAATCGTTCTGTTATTTCAGCGATTTGAGCTTACCTTCGTCCAGATCAGAAAGATTGGGATGAGTATTTGAATAGGATATGTTGTGCCTTGAGATCCTCGATACATGTCAGTATCGGTACAACGCCGTACTATATGGCTTTCGGCCAGCATATGGTAACTTCCGGTTCTACTTATGCCTTGCTAAGGAGACTGAACATGCTAGATGATCATTCTTTGATGTTTAATAGGCAAGATTCATTTGAAATAATGCGAGAGGAAGCGACTATCCAAATGCAGAAAGCTCACGATTGTAACGAAAAGCGTTATAATTTGCGCTCGAGAGATGTTTCCTACGCTGAACGGCAAGAGGTATTTCGACGCAATTTCAAGCAAAGTTGCTTTCAGACCGGCTATAACGCCAAGTTTGGTCCATCATTTGTAAAAGCCCGAGTTCGAAGAAAATTGGGCAGATCTTATTACGAACTAGAGGACTTGCAAGGTCGACTCTTGGGTAACTATTACGCGAAAGACATTCGCCAGTGATGCGACTCCAGGCGGTAATCTGTCTAGGGTATCTAGAGCCAAATACCCTAGCCTGATTCTAGCGGGGGGGTTTTTGTAACGGCGCCTGTAGCGACTGGCGAGCCTAGGTTCAGCCTGAAAGCCTACTATATAGGATCCGCTTAAACCAAAGCTTGACCTAGTGTAGCCACCTGTGTCGGCTATTCGATATTTCGATAGTTTTGAACAGCTGAGCCAGGGTGGTCTTGGAAAGTTCTAGTTTTGACACCTGTCGGTCGTCATATGATATATATTTCCGCTAAAAGCCTCACTGGTATCCAGCCGATTCCGGTTAAGTTCTTCTTATTTTAACCTGCGAGAAAAACGGACTTGCCAACAGCTCAAAATTTTAATTTCAAATTAAAGACTAAAAGTCCGAAATATATATTTTTTGAGTGGCATCCAGTATGTTTGAGTGGCATCCAGTATTCTAAGTGGTGTTTAGCACTCAGTGTGGCTGCCAGCTATAAAAGCTAGCCAGCGAATAAAGCTTAAAGTAAGTGCAAGTGCATTTGTTTAGAAATTGGTGCGTATTTAACCTCCAACAAAATTTCACTACAGGTATTTTTTAAAATTCCGGGTTGAAAACCCAGCCAGTGCTGCCACAAGTTACCGCCAAAGGCGCATCTTATTGATTCGGCCAATTTACTGGAGGATTTACCACCTCAAGAAGGCCAAAATCAAATCTCGGGGCCCAATCGTCAGGTATGGTTTTTTGAGACACACATGTCGCCATATCTGTAATTAATTTGAATGCCCAATCGTCAGGTTGGCCCGCGAGGAATGATTTGGAGAGATTAGTGCCCTGAAGTACCCCTATCTACGGGTCAAGTAGTGCCGGCCAAGAAGAGCAGTTTATATAAAGAGGATCCGATGGCAGTTTAATTCAATTATATAACCTGTCCCGATGCCCATCATGCCGCGCATCCGTACACCAGCCGAGTTTTAAGGGGTGCGCGTATCCGTCTGGGAGGTTTCCGAGTGGAATATCGCTGCCGCAGATTTAGGGATTTGTACCCGCTTATGTTGTAAAAGCGCCGCGTGTGTGAACGGCCTTAACCTAGCATGGCACACTAGCCAACCGGGTTTAACCTTAATGGAGATAAAAACTCTCCTTCGTTTGGACAAGTCCTAACCCTGTTATATAACCAACGCGCTTTGAGAAACCGAATTTAAGAATTAATGTGAATAGAAAATCAATGAAATCAAAGATATGTAAGCCATAAAACAAACAATAATTTTTCGTAAAGCTTCAAGTGGCAACGCCATGTAAAGCGGTAGTTATATTTGACAAGTTGAAAGAAAACAAGGAAGAACGCTATAGTCGAGTACCTCGACTATCAGATACCCGTTACTCAGCTATATGGAGATATGCAAGCAGCAAAGCGAGATTAAAATGCGCCACCTACCGGCGGTATACAGATTTAAGCGTTATGGGCGTTAGAGTGGGCGTGGCAAATTTTTTTTTGGATCAATCGATAGGTATCGACGAGACCAATACATTTCAGGTAAAATTTTTTATCTAGCATGAAAATTGTGGGCGTCACAGGTTTTCGCGGTTTGTGGGCGTTAAAGTGGGCGTGGCAAACTTTTTTTTGGGTCAATCGATAGGTATTGATGAGAACATTACATTTCAGCTAAAATTTTTATTCTAGCATCAAAACTGTAGGAGCCACAGTTTTGGGCAGTTTGTGGGCGTTAGAGTGGGCGTGGCACTCTACTGAAACAAACTTGCGCTGCGTAAGAAGCTCAGGAATCTGCACGCCAAATCTCAATAGCCTAGCTCTCATAGTTTCCGAGATCTCAGCGTTCATCCGGACGGACAGACAGACGGACAGACGGACATGGCTAGATCGACTCGGCTAGTGATCCTGATCAAGAATATATATACTTTGTGGGGTCGGAAACGCTTCCTTCTGCCTGTTACATACTTTCCGACGAATCTAGTATACCCTTTTACTCTACGAGTAACGGGTATAATAACCAGTCACTCGGGTTAAAAGAGATAATGCACGCCGAGAAGCATTAATTTTATTTAAGAAGAGCTAGATTTTTTTTTAGATTTAAATGAGAAATTTGTTATTGTAAAGCATTCAAGGAAGTACGATGAATTAGGTACGGGATACAAGTTTAGTTTAAATCGTTCGCGCGTCTAAGAGAAATGAGAGAAATGTTTATTTGCCCTTTAAATTCTACATGGCGAGAAATATCGCTACCCTTTAGATTACAGCCAACCCATCCCGTCCGGAGATCGATCTTCAACGTTGGAGGAAACGCCGTGAGTCACACTAACTAATCACATATATATATTACTTTATTCACATTTCTCGCCGATCCGTAAAGTGAACGAAACCTATTTAAACATAAGCCCCGATCTAAAAACAATTAATTAATTAAAATATCTTGAGTTATTTGCATTCTCTATGAATTAATTTGCGATTTTCAAAAGAAGTTGAATATAATAATTTAGATCGATCGCCTATTATTAAATCTTAAAGTCTCTAATTGCCTGAATACATGAATTGATAAATTTAGAAAGTCCCTTGAAGAAGTTTTTAGAGAGATAAAAAAAACTATTTCTTTAAGATAAAATTTATATTTAGTAAAATACATTTTGTTATAACATGAACATTATCTTCCTATGCCTTATTTTTTCAAATACTCTATGTTCTTCTTATAAATATTAAACATGACTTGTATCGCTATCTACGGAAAATTAATAAGCTTTTCGAACAGAAATAAAACCTTGGATCTGTAAAGAACATTGAACTGAACTAAGCTGATGGTTTCTCGATCGTAGGGTATCAAAGGGGTCACCGAAGCCATGCTTTAAGGTGGTGATCATAGTTTGGGAGGGCCATACGCGACCACAATACCATCAGTGGATTCGCATAGCTAACTTTCTCCAAAACTTTTCTGTCCCTATAATCCTTATTCCTGAATTTATTTATCGCTCTCTTCCGGTTTTAGTTTACTATCCTCTCTCGTCGCTAGCACTCTTATTTCTGATCTTAATGATAATAATGTGTAGTCAGTACGCGAATCTGGAGGCGCAAGACCTCCACCCCCAAAACCGACAAGCGAGTGCCGGACCCTAATAGCGTGCCCCGCAACTGCAGATTCCCGATTTCATCCAACCGCTACACGCTACACATTTTTTTAAAATAATCTTGTTATGTGCCGTGAATATTCGGCGAAATTATTTATGAAGCGTCTATAATAATTGCAAAATGCTACAAATCGTCTAGCGCTGTCCGCATCGTGCGGCGCAGGGTAATTCATAATGACGTCATATTTCTTGTCGTCTGGAAGTATTCCTTTATCTGTGCATTTATGACCGAGAAAAGTCACTTCATGCATACAAAATGAACATTTTTCTGGATGTTACTTTAGATTGTATTTCCTGCATTTCACAAAAAACGTCTGTTAAGTTTTTAAGCATATGTTTCTCGGAACAACCTATAACTATTAAGTCATCCATATAAAGGAATGCTTGTGAGGGTTCTAATCCGGAGAATGCAATAGTCATCATTCTTTAAAATGAATAAGGCGCTATTTTTAATCCGAAAGGTAATCGCGTGAAGCGATACGAGCCATTGCTCGTTGAAAATGACGTTATATCCCTTGAACTTTTTTCGAGTTCAATCTGATGAAATCCTGACATTAAGTCAAGGCATTAAGAATATATTGCTCGTCCCAGTTGATCCAAAATATCATCAATTTTTGGGAGTGGAAATTTATCGGATAGTAATTTTTTATTAATTTGACGGTAGTCAATCACTAATTGCCATTTCTTTTGTTCTGAACCTGGAGATGGTTTTTTAGGAACAAGTAAGAATACAGATGGTTCAACAATCCCATCGATGATCAATTTTCCGACTTGTTTCTGTATTTCGTTCACCTGACTGTGTGGGCTTCTGTAATTTTTTATATACAGTGGTTCTTCATTCTTCAGATATTAAAGATTTTTATCTATTTTCTAGATTAGTTTTGACTACATCGTAGTTCGAAAGTGATTCATAAGCTAAATTATTTGTACTGACTACTTGATCTTTATTTGTGGTATCTTTAACTTCTGAGATGTCTGCACCTGCGTCTACTAAATAGACAAGTTCTTTTCCTGTAGCAACATGATTGAATGATACAAATATGTTCCTACTGAGACTAACGGTATGAACCCTTGCATTTTCTTCTGTTGAATATCTAAAGGGTTTTGTAAGTTTTCCCGATGTACTATTGGTTTGGCTATTGGTTACTCGGACATTATTTTGGTTATTATTGTTGTGGCCTCGACTCGAGTTGCCACTGCCTCTATAGTTTCCTCTATATTGGCCTCGTCCAGTATTTTTTTGGGTACTATTGTTGTTGTAATTATTATTACGACCACGAAAGTTACCTCTGTAATTTCCTCGTCCGCGGTTTCCGCCGCGCTGCGGGTAATTTTTGTAATATGGGACAGTGTTGCTTCTGTGCAACTGTTTACAAATTTTGATATGGCATCATTCATAGTATTGAAGGTACCAGCTTCCATGATAAGTTTTACCTTATCGATTGTACAATTTTTAGTCATTGCTTTGACTGCATGCTGAGTTGAATAACTTCTGGCTAACTCTAGGGGTAAGCCATCTGTTAAATATGCACCTTCTAAAGAGTTTGTCATTTGCTCAATCTCTTGTGTGTACTGGTTGGCAGTTTTATTGCGTTGCTGTAGGTTCATCAGTTTTGCTGACAACACCTCTACAGTTTCGCCTTTGACGTTGCTTTTTAATTTGGAAATGACTTCAGTTATTGTTGTTTCATTTCCGATTAGATTTCTGGCGACACCTTTTAGCTTTGATTTTATTATGGAAACTGGTGATTGTTCGTGATCGCCTTTTATTGATTCTATTATTTGTAATGCCTCAATAAAACTTGTTAAGTTTTCAGCTTTACCATCGAAAACTGGTATAAGCTTGGATGCTGTATTAATAAAATCAATATTAGATTGCGTCATTGTCATATTGATGCTAAATTTATTTTCAATTACGGCATCAGAATGTGTAGAATTATCCAGATCTGTCATTAAAACAGCTGGAATAGTAATGTTATTTAAATCTTGCTCTTCTATTTTAGGGTTTGTCTCTGTAAGCTCTTTTGACTCTATTTGGTCAATGTGAAGTTGTTCTGTTGATTCCGGTTCATCACCAGTTTCAACTGATAGAGAAGTGTTAAGTATGGTCGGTACTGATATATCTAAATTGAACTTTAGTTTAATTGATATTAAATTAGATCGTAGTCTGATCAAAAATTTGTATACTTGGGACCAAGGATCTTGATTTAATTTTTTTCTCTGGCCACGTATTAGTATACGTGCTTTATTAAGGCTACTAGTATTTCTGCATGATTTTTAATAGTATTGTTTTGAAATGGCCTGTTTTGTGTAAGTGACTTATATGATTTATAAAAGTCAATTTTTATGTTACTTATTTCGTTATATAATTCATTCCATTCCGTTATATTATGGAGATGAGTTATTTCTTAAGGACCGTCATTACTATTACTCTACCTACTATTGGGTGTTCGTCTACTACTGATATAACTTGTACACCTGGAATGGTGGATAATACAATTCCCTTTTGGGTGTTGTGCAATGTATTAGTGGAGAAGAATCCAAGTTAAATGTTTCAATATATAAATTTTCTAATTCATAAATGCTTACTGAAGTCGCTGAAACTAATTGAAGAATTCTTTCTTTAAAATGAATGTCCCTATCATATGTGTGTCTAATGGCCTTTAGTGTAGCCATTTTTAGTTAATATATTTTTATACCCGTTACTCGTAAAGTAAAAGGGTATACTAGATTCGTCGGAAAGTATGTAACAGGCAGAAGGAAGCGTTTCCGACCCCATAAAGTATATATATTCTTGATCAGGATCACTAGCCGAGTCGATCTAAGTAGTAGGGAAACGCGGATTCTGGGACAATTAGCATATTAATGGAACCCGCCCCCCCTCCCCCCCTCATTAACGTATGCGGGTTCTGGGACAACTAGCATAATCCAATAAATTAACTGATTTTAATGGGCCTTGAAGTCATAAAAATGTCACGATCATGTCTATAAAGAGTAAAATTAATTGACCCCATCGCCCCCACATCCCCATGTGACAATATTGATCATGTATCCTTCCCCTTATTATGTGCAATTAATAGTCAGGTGAGAAAGGTGCACGTGAGAAAGGTCGCACAACCATAGTATCCAAAGGTTGTTATCTTAGAGGAACATATCCGATCATGTTGGGGAAAGGTGTGATCACGTACCCTTTTGCCTCATTATCACAGGTGTTGCTGTGCACGTGTGAAAGGTCGCACACCCAAAGTATTTAAAGATGGTTATCTTAGAGGAATATGTCCGATCATGTTGGGGTATAATGTTTCCTATGATTATATAATTAATTTAAAAATCAAAAGAACCCCAATAAAATAAATCTCACAAGTTAATGATTCTCAGATGTGGAATATTTTCAAATACACATTTTTGTTTCCGCCCCAGAATGTTTAACTGGTAAATTGTCTAAGATTCTCTCCTTTCCACAAATCGGTCATAAACATGTCATAAAAGGGATTCAAGCAAGAGCTACCCGAACATGCGCACCTGTCAATTACCTGACCGCAATAAAAGGGACACATGCACAACCCAGAAGGCGCACGCTCATTGACAAGATCATGGGCCTCACGCCAACGACCTCATACGACGTTCCCATAATAGGGGTTGAAATCACGACCGCGCAACAACTCGCAAGTAGCCGACATATCTCAGTCAAGGAAATATTTTCCCTTCTCCGTAACTGTAATTTTAACTCGAAATAAAAAGTCAGAAGTTTATTTTGTAGCATAATAATACATTTATTCATTTATTTTGGTATTGCGAACATGTTTTAATGTGTTATTTAATCATTTTCATTCTTTTTTCTAGATTATAGTATATATTCATAATGTTGAGTGCTTCCTTTTTGTAATCAGAAATTCGATGGCATACACAAGTATCAACTCCCTCAGTGGCTGCATCATTGCTCCACACGCAGGTGTCCATATGATTTCCATGAATAGATGTTTTCATGTTACCTCGTTCACATTCAAAGAGTTTTGATTGTATGAACTGGAGCCGTACATAATGTGCATTGAACAGAATTCCGTCAAATACATTCAGAAAGTTATTTATTTTAACTGAGTGCATGTTGTCTACCCTTTTTGTCTTACCCTTTTTAATATGCTTACACAATTTATAAGAAAATTTTATACAGGTTTTCATCTTCTTCTTTTACCCAAAAATATGCATTCTCGAAATTCAACTAATGAAAATCTTTGATTTTTCCTCTTCTTTTACCCAAAAATGTGCCTTCTCGAAATTCAACAAATGAAAATATTTGTTTTTTCCCAAACTCGAAATGATTTTTTCCAAACTGTCCCCTATTGGCTACCTGAGTATGATGGTGTGTATAAAAAATGACCTTTCCTTTCCCACCTGCAGCAAAGTATGTGCGACCTCTTCTAACCAACTCTCCTTAATTCTATGATTCTGTGTCTCCTTTATCGATTTGATGGTGTCCTATTGGTTACACATGTATCAAATATTTTTCAAAATCAATACTTCTCATCTCTTCTAACCAATGAATAGTCGATGTAACCTACTAGAATTACCTTAGTTTTTGAATTTAAAAAAATCTTAAGTATGCACCTTTCATCTTCAATATTATCGTACACGCCCACTTCAAACACTATAAATGATTGAGGACAATAGTTAGTCTACCAAAAATAGTCTTGAAGTGGGATACTCTGCAACGCCAAACACAACTTAAGTAAAAGTGAAAAAAGTGATCGTGAAAAAAGAATTTTACCAAAACGAATAAAGTAAAATGAATAACCAAAATCAGTTTTGTCAATCCTGCAAGTGTTTCTTGCTAAAGAATAAGTGGGCAAATCATGTCCGTTCGGAGTTGCATAAGCGAAATGCAATTCAACCCTTTGACGGAAGAGTCAAAAAAATTTCTGGGGGATTCAAGGGAAGAATACTACATTACATGTACGTAAACGATGGATCGGACTTGATCTTACCAGAGAGTTTCTTGAGTGAAGCTGGTTTGTCCCTGCTACCTCATCTCAGCATTTTGTTAGAAAGTTATACTTCAGCAAAAGTAAACATTGAACTGTTTGCAGAGTATATACTTTTTAAAGAAGAATCTGAAGAAATTGATATGAAAAGTTTTCAAAGTAAAATGACGATCATGAATAAAGATTCTGACTTAGAAAATATCTTCCATGAACATACCATGGAAATAATTTCAAAAACGCAAGAATTTCAAGAGAGAGATAGTAGATGGTCTCTTAAAAAATTGATATGCTTGGAAATGAATGTGAATCATTATACACCGATGGCTGATTCATCTTTCATACCACTACCTCGTTTCCTTTTAACGAAAAAAGCAATAGTTAACGTTTGTAACGAAAATGATCATTATTGTTTTAAATGGGCTTTGATTTCTGCCTTAAAAATTGTTAACAGGCCGCAAGGATGTTCGGCATATAATATTGATATATCGCTGGAGATAATTCGTATAAGTGATGAATAATATTAGATTTCACAGGGTTGACTTTCCCCCTTGAAATAAAATGTATAAAAAATTTTTTAAAGAAGAATACTCGTATGAGTTTAAACGTATTCGGATATAATGAAGAGACGAGGGAAATAATTGGACCGCTTTTTCAATCGGAAGTGGAAAAGCCTCTTCATATCAATATGATGTTTTTGGAAGAAGGTGGAAATGGACATTACATGTACATTAAAAATATTTCAAGGTAAATTCTTTTATACATTTTTATCTCTTTTAAGCAATGAACTAATTTGTATATATTTCTCTTTCAAAGACTGATGACTGCTCAAAGAGGAAAACAGAGGAGGGCGCAATTTTTCTGCAATGTGTGTTTGAATTTTTCCGGAACTCAGGAAGGTGCATTAAAACACAAGACGCTCTGCAGTAGGAAGGTTTCAAAGATGCCGCGCCCCCAGTACAACACACTGGAATTCACCCAAGTTCAACATCAGCTTCAAGTTCCATTTGTTGTCTACGCGGATTTTGAATGCATTCTGGAACCAAAAAATTTTGAAGTGAGCCCCAAATTATTTAATATTAATGAACATATTCCAATATCATATGCGTATTATATAAAGTGTGCTTTTGATTCTAGACTAGATAAATTTGTTTTAGAAACAGGAAAAAATTCGGTAGTAAGTTTTGTAAATTCATTGATAACAAATTTAACTAAATTGAGTGCTGACTACTTACATAAAATAGTTCCTATGAGAATGACTTTGGATGACAAGCAAATATTTGATAATTCATTGAATTTTTCTATTTGTCAGAAAGTTTTAGGGACTGATAGGGTTATAGATCATTGTCATTTCACAGGTCGTTTCAGAGGTGCAGCCCACTCTAAATGTAATCTGGATTATAAAGTTAACAAATTCATACCAATATTTTTTCATAATTTTTCGAAATACGACTGTCATTTTTTTATTCAAGAGTTGGGAAAGATTCCCGGTGAAATTTCCGTAATACCAATAAATAAGGAAAACTATATTTCTGTCTCAAAGAAAATAAAAAGTTTAAGTGGAAATAGTTTTGAAATTCGTTTTCTCGATACATATAGATTTATGCCATCAAGTTTAGATACCCTAGCTTCTAATTTAGTGGATGATCAATTGAACACTGTTAAATCGTTTTTCAGTAATTATATAGAATTTGGACTAATGCGTAGGAAGGGTATATTTCCCTATGAATATTTAGACTCCGCTGGTTGGCAGTTTTATTGCGTTGCTGTAGGTTCATCAGTTTTGCTGACAACACCTCTACAGTTTCGCCTTTGACGTTGCTTTTTAATTTGGAAATGACTTCAGTTATTGTTGTTTCATTTCCGATTAGATTTTTGGCGACACCTTTTAGCTTTGTTTTTATTATGGAAACTGGTGATTGTTCGTGATCGCCTTTTATTGATTCTATTATTTGTAATGCATCAATAAAACTTGTTAAGTTTTCAGCTTTACCATCGAAAACTGGTATAAGCTTGGATGCTGTATTAATAAAATCAATATTAGATTGCGTCATTGTCATATTGATGCTAAATTTATTTTCAATTACGGCATCAAAATGTGTAAAATTATCCAGATCTGACATTAAAACAGCTGGAATAGTAATGTTATTTAAATCTTGCTCTTCTATTTTAGGGTTTGTCTCTGTAAGCTCTTTGGACTCTATTTGGTCAATGTGAATTTGTTCTGTTGATTCCGGTTCATCACCACACAGAGAAAAAAACGGAACAATACCCGTTTGATATTGTCTTCTCAATTTTCACATATAAATTTTTTCATATCAAAATTATTCGAATTCATATCAATATGATACGAAATCATATCAACTTCAAATGTTAATATGAATCCGTATCATAATGATATGAATACTTAGCAAGTTGATAAGATTTTATATCAAACGTAACATCGAAAAGTCTTCGAAAAAATAGTATGACTGTAAATTCTTCCTTTTTGTGTATATTCTGTGTACAACGGTATAATAACGCTTTGTATGCGGTGGTCCCACTTTAATTTACTGCGTCAATTTTAGTGTTAAACGTGACAAAAGAAAAGTTTAAGGTGTTTATAAATGTAATTACTTGGTAAGTATGTATAATTTTAACTAAATTACTTTATTTGTGCATTAGTTTGTCGAAGTACCATGGAGGATGCTTCAATTCCTTACGGGCCACGAGGTCGATTTGGTTGTGCTTGACCTGCTTTTAGGTTTTTATAAATCAACATATGTGCACATATATATATATATATATATATATACATGTGTAAGCCATTATTAGTTGAGACTTATTTTTGCAATATATTCCTAGAGTGTGGATACAACTACGAAAGGCTGCAGTACATTAGTGCTTTAGATCTTGATTTAATATTTTGCAAGAGAGAACATCTTGGTCTGAATTCCAAAAATGGAAGCGAGCACAAGTAAGTTTAATTTTTAATATTTTCATAATAGGTTGTAATAATTTCAAATTTTAGCACATTGATGTCTGCGCAGGGGATACGACACAAACATATAAAGAAAAGGTGACTTTGAATGAAAATAAATTTTAAATAAAACTACAAATTTGTTTCTCTCAATAAAATGATTTTAATATCAAGCTGGGTATGAGTTAAGTGTCGAATTGATTTGACAAAATACCAGTTTGATATGAAAGAATACCAGTTTAATATAGAAAAACATAACGTGTTAAAATGATTAAAAGTTCAAATTTATATGATAAAATAATAGTTTCTTATCAAAAAGTATAAATTTGATATGGAAAAACATAACATGTTAAAATAAAAGAAATGTCAAATTGATACAAAAAAATATCAGTTTGATGTGAAAGCATATCAGTTTGATATGAAAGCATATCAGTTGGATATTAAAAAATACCACAATTTGGTCACAACTTTGATATGTGCTCATATCAATCTGGTATGAACAACACCAAATTGACGTTCGAAAATATCAATGTCACATGTTCGAAAATATGAATATGATATGGCAACATAAGGGATCAAAATTGATATGAAAAAATACCCGATTGATGACCAGTTTTGGTATTTTATTTTCTCTGTGCAGTTTCAACTGATAGAGAAGTGTTAAGTATGGTCGGTACTGATATATCTAAATTGAACTTTAGTTTAATTGATATTAAATTAGATCGTAGTCTGATCAAAAATTTGTATACTTGGGACCAAGGATCTTGATTTAATTTTTTTCTCTGGCCACGTATTAGTATACGTGCTTTATTAAGGCATTTTACTAGTATTTCTGCATGATTTTTAATAGTATTTTTTTGAAATGGCCTGTTTTGTGTAAGTGACTTATATGATTTATAAAAGTCAATTTTATGTTACTTATTTCGTTATATAATTCATTCCATTCCGTTATATTATGGAGATGAGTTATTTCTTAAGGACCGTCATTACTATTACTCTACCTACTATTGGGTGTTCGTCTACTACTGATATAACTTGTACACCTGGAATGGTGGATAATACAATTCCCTTTTGGGTGTTGTGCAATGTATTAGTGGAGAAGAATCCAAGTTAAATGTTTCAATATATAAATTTTCTAAATCATAAATGCATACTGAAGTCGCTGAAACTAATTGAAGAAATCTTTCTTTAAAATGAATGTCCCTATCATATGTGTGTCTAATGGCCTTTAGTGTAGCCATTTATAGTTAATATATTTTTATACCCGTTACTCGTAAAGTAAAAGGGTATACTAGATTCGTCGGAAAGTATGTAACAGGCAGAAGGAAGCGTTTCCGACCCCATAAAGTATATATATTCTTGATCAGGATCACTAGCCGAGTCGATCTAAGTAGTAGGGAAACGCGGATTCTGGGACAATTAGCATATTAATGGAACCCGCCCCCCCTCCCCCCCTCATTAACGTATGCGGGTTCTGGGACAACTAGCATAATCCAATAAATTAACTGATTTTAATGGGCCTTGAAGTCATAAAAATGTCACGATCATGTCTATAAAGAGTAAAATTAATTGACCCCATCGCCCCCACATCCCCATGTGACAATATTGATCATGTATCCTTCCCCTTATTATGTGCAATTAATAGTCAGGTGAGAAAGGTGCACGTGAGAAAGGTCGCACAACCATAGTATCCAAAGGTTGTTATCTTAGAGGAACATATCCGATCATGTTGGGGAAAGGTGTGATCACGTACCCTTTTGCCTCATTATCACAGGTGTTGCTGTGCACGTGTGAAAGGTCGCACACCCAAAGTATTTAAAGATGGTTATCTTAGAGGAACATGTCCGATCATGTTGGGGTATAATGTTTCCTATGATTATAAAATTAATTTAAAAATCAAAAGAACCCTAATAAAATAAATCTCACAAGTTAATGATTCTCAGATGTGGAATATTTTCAAATACACATTTTTGTTTCCGCCCCAGAATGTTTAACTGGTAAATTGTCTAAGATTCTCTCCTTTCCACAAATCGGTCATAAACATGTCATAAAAGGGATTCAAGCAAGAGCTACCCGAACATGCGCACCTGTCAATTACCTGACCGCAATAAAAGGGACACATGCACAACCCAGAAGGCGCACGCTCATTGACAAGATCATGGGCCTCACGCCAACGACCTCATACGACGTTCCCATAATAGGGGTTGAAATCACGACCGCGCAACAGCTCGCAAGTAGCCGACATATCTCAGTCAAGGAAATATTTTCCCTTCTCCGTACCTGTAATTTTAACTCGAAATAAAAAGTCAGAAGTTTATTTTGTAGCATAATAATACATTTATTCATTTATTTTGGTATTGCGAACATGTTTTAATGTGTTATTTAATCATTTTCATTCTTTTTTCTAGATTATAGTATATATTCATAATGTTGAGTGCTTCCTTTTTGTAATCAGAAATTCGATGGCATACACAAGTATCAACTCCCTCAGTGGCTGCATCATTGCTCCACACGCAGGTGTCCATATGATTTCCATGAATAGATGTTTTCATGTTACCTCGTTCACATTCAAAGAGTTTGGATTGTATGAACTGGAGCCGTACATAATGTGCATTGAACAGAATTCCGTAAAATACATTCAGAAAGGTATTTATTTTAACTGAATGCATGTTGTCTATCTAAGTCAACAGTCCCGTCTTACCCTTTTTAATATGCTTACACAATTTATAAGAAAATTTTATACAGGTTTTCATCTTCTTCTTTTACCCAAAAATATGCATTCTCGAAATTCAACTAATGAAAATCTTTGACTTTTCCTCTTCTTTTACCCAAAAATGTGCATTCTCGAAATTCAACAAATGAAAATATTGGTTTTTTCCCAAACTCGAAATGATTTTTTCCAAACTGTCTCCTATTGGCTACCTGAGTATGATGGTGTGTATAAAAAATGACCTTTCCTTTCCCACCTGCAGCAAAGTATGTGCGACCTCTTCTAAACAACTCTCCTTAATTCTATGATTCTGTGTCTCCTTTATCGATTTGATGGTGTCCTATTGGTTACACATGTATCAAATATTTTTCAAAATCAATACGTCTCATCTCTTCTAACCAATGAATAGTCGATGTAACCTACTAGAATTACCTTAGTTTTTGAATTTAAAAAAATCTTAAGTATGCACCTTTCATCTTCAATATTATCGTACACGCCCACTTCAAACACTATAAATGATTGAGGACAATAGTTAGTCTACCAAAAATACTCTTGAAGTGGGATACTCTGCCACGTCAAACACAACTTAAGTAAAAGTGAAAAAAGTGATTGTGAAAAAAGAATTTAACCAAAACGAATAAAGTAAAATGAATAACCAAAATCAGTTTTGTCAATCCTGCAAGTGTTTCTTGCTAAAGAATAAGTGGGCAAATCATGTCCGTTCGGAGTTGCATAAGCGAAATGCAATTCAACCCCTTGACGGAAGAGTCAAAAAAATTTCTGAGGGATTCAAGGGAAGAATACTACATTACATGTAAGTAAACGATGGATCGGACTTGATCTTACCAGAGAGTTTCTTGAGTGAAGCTGGATTGTCCCTGCTACCTCATCTCAGCATTTTGTTAGAAAGTTATACTTCAGCAAAAGTAAACTTTGAACTGTTTGCAAAGTATATACTTTTTAAAGAAGAATCTGAAGAAATTGATATGAAAAGTTTTCAAAGTAAAATGACGATCATGAATAAAGATTCTGACTTAGAAAATATCTTCCATGAACATACCATGGAAATAATTTCAAAAACGCAAGAATTTCAAGAGAGAGATAGTAGATGGTCTCTTAAAAAATTGATTCGCTTGGAAATGAATGTGAATCATTATACACCGATGGCTGGTTCATCTTTCATACCACTACCTCGTTTCCTTTTAACGAAAAAAGCAATAGTTAACGTTTGTAACGAAAATGATCATTATTGTTTTAAATGGGCTTTGATTTCTGCCTTAAAAATTGTTAACAGGCCGCAAGGATGTTCGGCATATAATATTGATATATCGCTGGAGATAATTCGTATAAGTGATGAATAATATTAGATTTCACAGGGTTGACTTTCCCCCTTGAAATAAAATGTATAAAACATTTTTTAAAGAAGAATACTCGTATCAGTTTAAACGTATTCGGATATAATGAAAAGACGAGGGAAATAATTGGACCGCTTTTTCAATCGGAAGTGGAAAAGCCTCTTCATATCAATATGATGTTTTTGGAAGAAGGTGGAAATGGACATTACATGTACATTAAAAATATTTCAAGGTAAATTCTTTTATACATTTTTATCTCTTTTAAGCAATGAACTAATTTGTATATATTTCTCTTTCAAAGACTGATGACTGCTCAAAGAGGAAAACAGAGAAGGGCGCAATTTTTCTGCAGTGTGTGTTTGAATTTTTCCGGAACCCAGGAAGCTGCATTAAAACACAAGACGCTCTGCAGTAGGAAGGTTTCAAAGATGCCGCGCCCCCAGAATAACACACTGGAATTCACCCAAGTTCAACATCAGCTTCAAGTTCCATTTGTTGTCTACGCGGATTTTGAATGCATTCTGGAACCAAAAAATTTTGAAGTGAGCCCCAAATTATTTAATATTAATGAACATATTCCAATATCATATGCGTGTTATATAAGGAGTGCTTTTGATTCTAGACTAGATAAATTTGTTTTAGAAACAGGAAAAAATTCGGGAGTAAGTTTTGTAAATTCATTGATAACAAATTTAACTAAATTGAGTGATGACTACTTACATAAAATAGTTCCTATGAGAATGACTTTGGATGACCAGCAAATATTTGATAATTCATTGAATTTTTCTATTTGTCAGAAAGTTTTAGGGACTGATAGGGTTATAGATCATTGTCATTTCACAGGTCGTTTCAGAGGTGCAGCCCACTCTAAATGTAACCTGGATTATAAAGTTAACAAATTCATACCAATATTTTTTCATAATTTTTCGAAAAACGACTGTCATTTTTTTATTCAAGAGTTGGGAAAGATTCCCGGTGAAATTTCCGTATTACCAATAAATAAGGAAAACTATATTTCTGTCTCAAAGAAAATAAAAAGTTTAAGTGGAAATAGTTTTGAAATTCGTTTTCTCGATACATATGGATTTATGCCATCAAGTTTAGATACCCTAGCTTCTAATTTAGTTGATGATCAATTGAACACTGTTAAATCGTTTTTCAGTAATTATATAGAATTTGGACTAATGCGTAGGAAGGGTATATTTCCCTATGAATATTTAGACTCCGCTAGTAGACTCGAGGAAACTTCCCTCCCACCAAGGGAAGCATTCTATCGTAATTTAACGGAAAGGGAATGCTCCCAGGAAGATTATGATCAAGCTCTTAAAGTTTGGTCGCGTTTCTCTTGTTCCACTCTTAAAGATTATTTAGAATTATATTTAAAAACTGCTGTATCTCTTTTAACCGACATTTTTGAAAACTTCCGAAAAATTTGTATGCAAATTTATTTACTTGACCCAGCTCAGTATTTTACAACACCAGGTCTATCTTGGGAGGCAATGTTGAAAACTACAAATATTCAACTTGAATTGCTGACAGATATAGATATGTATAGATTTATTCAAAGTCATAGATATACAAAAGCAAATAACAAATATTTGTCAGATTATGATTCCTCGAAGGAGTCTTCATTCTTAATGTATGTGGATGCGAATAACTTGTATGGTTGGGCAATGTCACAACCTTTACCATATAAAGATTTTAAGTGGACGTCTACCACAGATATAGACAATTTTGATATTAATAATATTCCAATCGATAGCAAATACGGTTATTTTTTGGAAGTGGACTTAATATATCCATACCGTTTACATGATCTTCATAATGATCTTCCATTTTGTCCGTCAAACTGTCTGGCCTCAAAAGAGGATAAGGTAAACAAATTAATTGCTGACCTGGGAAATAAGAAAAATTATGTAATACATTATCGGAATTTGCAAAAATGTATACAGAATGGGTTAGTATTGAAAAAGATCCATAGAGGTGTTTAGTTTTTACAAAAGCCTTGGTTAAAGAATTACATTGATCTAAATACTTTACATAGGCAAATTGGAAAAAATAAATTTGAAAAAGATTTTTTTTAATTAATGAATATTTCCGTTTACGGAAAAACAATGGAAGATCCCGAGCGCAGGGTCGATATTAAGCTTGTTAGTACATGGGAAGCTCCGGATAGCTCGAAGACTGGACGAAAAGCACATTGTGCCAAAACTTTAATTTCAAAATCCAATTTTCATAGTGCAACTAAAATAAATGATAATTTCTATGCAATTCAAATGAAAAGATTGTCCGTTCTATTTAATAAGCCAATGTATTTAGGATTTCATTATTTTCATTATCAATATATGAAGCCAAAGTTTCAGGAAAACTTACTCTTAAATTATATGGATACTGATTCATTTATCTATACAATAAAAACTGAAGATTTTTATAAAGATATTCGTAATGATCTTGAAGCAAAACTTGATACATCGGACTATTCAGATGAAAGAAATAATCTATATAACTTCAAAAGAGTTAACAAAAAAAAGTTTAGGGTTTCTTAAAGATGAGCTTAACGGTAAACTCATGACAGAATTTGTAGGCGTGTGCTCAAAGGTTTATTGTTATAAAATAGATCAAGTTGAATCTTCACATAATAAAGCAAAGGGAGTGAGTTCACGAAATCTTACAATTGAAGACTATAAAAATGTTTTATTAACTGGGGCCTCACTATATGGTAATAGAACAATGGTTAGATCAAAAGCACATAAAATAACTACAGTTAAAGTAAATAAAAATATTCTTTGTGGCAAAGATAACAAAAGAAAACGTAATGTTAATGGAACACAATTTTTAGAGTTAAGAAATGAAGACCATGGTACGACATCAATAAAACATCAGAGATTAATTGAAAAAGATATTTTAGGAAATGTTGAATGGCTAGAATCAAATTCATTTTGCTTGGGTGAGATGATACAAAATAATTATGTGAACGATGGAGAATCATTAGATAGCCTTAAATTTCAAAAGGAACATATTGAAAAAAAAACTATTTTATAAATCAGTTGAATTGGAGATGTTTTATTATGATCGAGACTTCGGAAAATATAAATGAAAATGATTTTGAGTTTGTAAAAAGTGTTTTTATTATATTTAATTTTAGTTTAAAACATTGTACAAAAATGTTAATATTAAACTTATACAAATAAAAATTAATTAAATAAATAATTTATTATACTACAAAATGTCTTCCTTGTTTATCCAGCTAGTCTTTGAAAACCCGAGCCACTTAACCAAAACTTTATTTCCTTTTCGCCCTTTTCAACTAGGTATGTGTGGGGAAATCGTCGTTTTTTCAGTTCTTCTTTATAGAATCCGCCCTGAATCGGGCTACCATCTAAATCTTCAAGTAAGTATGTTTTAGGGTATGTGTTCTTCACCTTTCTAATTTTAAAGATTTCTGTTGTATAGTTTGGTGTATACCCTTTCTCAAGGACATGTTTGTATTTACTGATACGAACGTGGTCCCCCTTACGGAATTTACTTGCAACAAATATTTTCAGGTGATTATACGATGTTTGTAATATTTGTTTTTCATTGGAAGAATTGACTTTACTTGGACTCATTTTTATTGTTCTATGCTCTCTATTATTATATTTATTAATTAACTGTTTATAAATATCTATCCACTTATATTTTCCATTGAAACTAAACTCACGCCACATTAATTCTTTAAGAGTTCTATTGAAACGTTCAACTATTGATGCTTTTAGAGTACTGAAGGTTGAATAATGATTTATCCTATAACTTTTCATTAATACCTTAAATTTAGAATTAAAGAATTCAGTGCCATCATCAGTTTGCAGGTTTCTTGGTGTTCCATGACCTGTTTTAAATATTCTCTCCATGGCTTGGGAAACATCATTTGCATTTTTTGATTTTAATGCCTCACCCCAAGCATATTTCGAAAATGTGTTTATAACAGACAACAAGTATCGGTACCCATCATTAGATTTTGAAAAGGCTCCTATTTCAACCAAATCTGCTTGCCACAGATCGTTTGTACCCCTTGTAATCACTCGTCTTCGTTGAAAGTTTTTTCGAGATGGTCCGTGCAACTCATTTACGATTTCTCGCTTAATCATATTCTTCTAATAGGCTGAAAAGCGACACCTTCTAACTCAAATGTGGTTTTTTTCGGTAATGAAATCGGTTTTGTTACATATTTAAATATATAGTCCTCAACGGTTTTAATCTTCTCCAGAATTTTGGCAAAAATTTGGTCAGCGCTGTCTGCCCTCTTATTATTCAATTCAATTTTATTTTCTAAGCTTGAAATTTTTGTGAGTCGACGATTAACATTTTGAGTTATAATTTTTCTTAAAACTTCTCCCAACTTTCCGAGGATCTCATCAGTATATTGTTTCGTTGCTAGATCATTGTTGTCTAAAGGCTTAGATCCGTTTTTGATACGTTTATTTTGAGCATTTAGATTACCGTCCTCATCGATGAATAATCCCTCAGTAGAATTAACACGTCTTTTCAAATTTTCTGATCGTTCCTTATCAACAGAAAAATGTCCAAACTTGTCGACAGACATGATGTTTATAAATGTAAAACATATTTGTCCTTCCTATTTATACTCATTAATATATAATCCTTTCTTCACGCAATTCCTCTAATATTGAAAAAATTTCGTTGTTGTGGCTGGTGTTACCCGCTCCTTTTGATGCTACTAAAATTTCCAATCGTTCGACTAACTCACTTACATCATTCCAATATACATAGCTTGGATTTGATTTCTGAAGAGTCATGTAACCAAAGCCTGTTTTTGAGCGAAGTGGAGTGGACGTTGTAGAACTGAAATCTTTGTCCATCAACTTCTTAATAATATGGCTATATTTGTGTGCTCGTGTACCCTTGATTCTGTTATTAGGTTTAAAGCCTACTCTATGTATATTCGTTTCTAAAATAATTTTTTTATACATTTTCAAGTCTTGATCATCATAGTTTTCAGGTTTACTAAGAAAAATTAGAGAGTACAGACCAAAAGTCAGATCACAACTCATTCCACTAGAAAATGTTATTTTATTATCTTTAATTTTTAATTCTTTATCTCCCAAAGTTAATGAATTGTTTGCGCTTTTTTTAGGTCCATAACCCTTATCCAACACATTTCCTCTGGTCAAATTACTGATATTAAAATCATAATTATAACTAGTGTTATTATCTTCTAGCTCTGCATCCACACCCATATCGGCCTCTCCTGTATACATTGGTAAAGGTGTTGTCCCTTCTTCTTCACTCTTTTCCGTCTCCTTTTTCTCTTCTTCTATATCTTCCTCTATATTCGTTTGTGAAAAGAATTGATTATAGGAATCACTATATCCGAAAGACCTTGGTGGAGTTATGTTTCGATTAGACTGCAGATCTTTCTTATTAGTTGTAAAGTAGAAATCGTCAAGCTCTCTCTCATCATCATCGTATTTTTTAATTTGCTTCATTTCACGCTTTACGTTTAAACTATCTTTTACATTAGAAATCTTTTGTTTTTTATTTTCCTTAACAAGTTCATATAAGGGTTCAGTAATAGGTTTAAAAGTTTCCTCCAATTGTAAATTCGTATGAATTTTGACTTGTTTGAGATCATCGAATTTTCGCTTCAAAGCAAATCTAGCTTTGGTTAACTATGACAATATGTTCATTGTAGTATATTTTTCAAACTTTATAGGTGAAAGATTTAAAATTTCCGAAATTCATGTAGTCACTCCTCAGTTACTAAACAAATACTGTTTAGGGAACGCCAAAATCTGTAATATTTATATATCATTTCCGAATAAAAAAAGATTCGATACATTTTCTTCATTATATTTAAAAAAGTGTATTTATTGTTATATTCTTAAAATCTCAATGTTTTTAATGATTACTGACTTATTTCTAAATACAAATTGTCATTGCTTTTATAAATATTAAATTTTCCATCAACCATTTCATTGATGATATCATCTTGAAGAGAGGTGTACCTTTCCGGCATGTACAGAATGTGCTCCTCCAACTCGAGAGCAATAGATTCTCCAACCTTTGTTGTTTTGCGCTCCGCCTTGAGGATCGGGAATCTTACATTTTCAGGCATCCTTGTCTTCGAAAGCAGTGTCTTTTTATTAAATTTATTGAACTCTTTAACTACAATGTTCATCTGGTTTTCCTGATTCATGATGGTTGTTGAGGTTTTTGGACTTGGTACAGTTGTTCCACGTTGTTTTTAGCTGTATTTTTGATGTTTACTACCTGTTTAGCAGTTCTTCAGTACTTGTTTCGTAGTTGCTTACTACTTGTTTTAGCTGGTTAATAGCTGTTATTAGATGGTTATTATCGGTTTAGTAGCTGTTAACCAGCTGGTCACCAGCTGTTTTGAGCTGTTATGAGCAGTGATAGGTTTTTTTTGTTAAGAACGATCAAAAACTCTTGTCCTCTAGATGACGTTCGATGTGAAGTAGAAACTTAGACTGTGAATTTGAACGCGTGCAGGTCCACTTTTTATACTATACAGAGTTCACACATACACGTACCCGTACATTGATTTTCAACCCCCCAAATGTAAATTAACCATTTAAATATACCGGTTTTGACTCCACATCTTCTACGAAAGAAAGTAGAAAAGCGAGGCACAGGTGTCCACAGTTGTATGTATCAAAGTCTTGAACTCTATCGTAGTTGTATTGCATTCTATGTCCCAAGTATTTCACAACTTCTCTAGGTGGCTGAAGATTTCCAAAACTATCGAAATAATGTATGTTATTTTTATTTTTACTATATGCAACCCAATGTGTACCACTTGATCGTGAATTATCTAAGTTTACTATACCACACTCCCTACTTTTTGGTGCTTCTGGGAGTAGATCTCTCATAAACACCCCTCTAAAATGTGGGATATATTTCTTAGCAAAATGTATAATGTCGATATTTAATAGTGGTCTATTGGGTAGCAGAGAAATTAGTTTTTTCGCTTCTTAATTCCTTTCCCCTTACTATAGGGCTTAAGAAAGAAACCATAACCCTTTCTATAGGGCTTGAGATATAAGCAACACTTTCAATTTTCCTATTGTGACGTTTTTTCTCCTCCATATCTTCTTTAGCCATTCTCGCATTGTTAATTGTTTTTGCAATTGCTGCACTACCACTTGATAAACTACCAAGAGCGCTGAGGGCTGTCAAGATCGGCACGATTGGTAGAAAACCTCCAATTTTGGGTACATTAATTACACGAGGTACTTTAACATTTTTCATAGAACCCATTGATTGATGAATTGATTTACATGCAACTTTAATGGCACTCATAATGTCTAATGGTTTTTGTCTTTTTAATTAATAATAATTAATAATTAATAACAGTCGAAAGGTTTGTCTTCTTTATTTTATTCTTCAATATCTTTTTCCTTCCTTTCTTTTCCGTTTTATTCAATCCCATACCAAATTTTTTCTTGGCTTTCATTATATTTTTAACAAAGTATGCTGCTGCTCTTTCACCAAGACTGCTATCTGGTGCCTTGACACGCGACCAGGCTTTATCAATTAATATGGAGTCTGCCCTATGTCGTTCACTCAATACCTTGTTTTGAAAATATGCAATATCGTGCTCTTTGCAAGGTTCATCCAATGGGTTTATTCCTTGATCATCACGTTCCAACCGTTTCTGTAACTTTGTACCCGGTCCACAAAAATTATATCCCAGAATATGGGCTTCAAACGGTAATGTATTAATTAGCTTATCGACAAGACCACCACCGTCTTTACAATTAAAAATACGACTGATGCGATTATAAAAACGTTTCCCCATTTTATTGATGTTTAATCATCAAAGATTTCTCATTGAATGAGGTACATTAGTTAAAAGATGCGTTTAATAAGTCAGAAAAAAAAATTTTAGCTAGAAATATTAACGATGAATTAACGATCTTACCGAACACAATAAGGGCTCTAATTGTTGGGCCTTCGAATTGTGGTAAAACTAATATTATGTTAAGTCTAATAGAGAGTCC
This sequence comes from Drosophila suzukii, assembly GCF_043229965.1. Classification (NCBI taxonomy): domain Eukaryota; kingdom Metazoa; phylum Arthropoda; class Insecta; order Diptera; family Drosophilidae; genus Drosophila; species Drosophila suzukii. Next base: position 1,689,848 of record NW_027255939.1, on the reverse strand, counting down.
TAATGGATTAAAATTCGAAAATGTTTATATATTGTCAAAAAGTTTATATCAACCTAAATATGAGTACTTGGAGAAATTAATCAAACCTATTAAAGGAATGGGATATCATACATTCTCCCATAATGAGGGTGTACTAGACCCCAGTGAAGCTAAAAACAATTCCATTATGATATTCGATGACGTAGCTTGTGAAAAACAAGATAACAAGATCTTATTTTTGTATGGGTCGACATAAAAATATCGACTCTTTTTATTTATGTCAAACGTATAGTCATATACCTAAACATCTGATTCGTGATAATGCCAACTTTATTATAATGTTTAAGCAAGATGATTTAAATATGCGACATATATATCGGGACCATATTAACACTGATATGAATTATGAAATATTTGCGAAAATTTGTCAAAAATGTTGGGAGGACAAGCACGGATTCCTATTAATTAGCAAGGATAACGAAATGGATAACGGAAGATACAGAAAAGGATTTGATCAATTTATTACGATTTAAGGAGTAATTTCAATATAAAGCTTGGTTAGATACTTACAATCCCACAGTTTATCAAGAGATTTCAATGTGTCTAGATCACTTGCATTATCCTTGAATGGAAATAGTTCCATTATAAATACAAACTTTTTTCCACCTATCGAATTGAATGGTCGATATGAGTGCGCTCTTATCGATTTTAATATGTATAATTCGATTCCAAATATTGATGAAAAAATAACCTCTTCCACATCGGTGACAAGGTTATTACAATTCCAACTGGATCATATGAATTGAATGATATCACCGATTTTATTTACAATAAACTAAAAGACTATAACCTGGAAAATACATTTAAAATTCAAAGTAATAATAATACATTTCAAGTTGAAATAACTACCATGCGAGAGTCAGTTTACTTTAATAAGGAAAGATCGGTTGGACAATTGTTTGGTTTCCATCAAAAAGTACTAGAACCACATCCTACAAAAACCTATCGATCAGATCAAACCGTGAACATATTAAAAATTAATACAGTTCGTTTGGAATGTAATATAGTTAGCGGTTCATATGTAGATAATACACCGAATCATACATTACATGAGTTTGGCGTTAATGTTCCGCCTGGGTATAAAATGACAGTGACATCACATAACCTAATTTATTTAACAATCAACTGTGACGAAATAAGCACACTATCTATACGCATAGTTGATTAAAACGGTGATTTGGTGAATTTACGTGGTGAAAACGTTTCGATTCGCATGCACATTCGGTTAATAGAATGATTATTTATAATAAAAGATGTAGCTTAAGTCCTCAGCCAAGCATTACTAATTGTAAAGCTATAGAAAGAGGATCAACAGTAAAAAGAAGCTCACTTACTTTGAAAAATAAACTATTTTTAAAGTCGTTAGGCTTGAAGCTTCGAGTATAATATAAAAGGTGGAAAGAAAAACAATGAACGAAATTTTAAATGTTCGAGAAAAGGTTTACTCAGATGAGAGTATTTCGAAGAAAGAGTTTTATACTTATTCATCGTATAATCAAACATTTAAACCAAACGATGAAATTCGAATTACTATTCAAAATCAAGACTTGTACGTGCTTCCTCACGAAAGTTACCTTAATTTTCAAGGAATTATTATAAAAGATTCACCTAATGGACCTACAACTGATAATGTTACCACTTTTTTTTTAAATAATTGTATGGCTTACTTTTTGGATGAAATTAAGTACGAAATAAATGGATGTGAGATTGATAAAACACGATTTGTCGGTATGACTACAACCCTAAAAAATTATATATCTCTGGATAATCTTCAAAGTCAAAATCTATTAAATTCCGGATGGAGAAGTGGAGACGAAATATCTACGGGACCCCACTTTAACTTTTCTGTACCATTAAAAAATTTATTGGGATTTGCTGAGGATTATAAAAAAGTTTTGTTAAATTGTTAACACGAACTAGTGTTGATGCTAACTAAGAATCTTGGTGATGTGTTTGAACAAACCAGAAATGAACAAACTTTTAAGTTAGAAATGACGAATATAACCTGGAAAATTGCCCATGTAACTCCGAGCGATTTTGCAAAAATTAAGATGTACGATATTATTAAAAGTGGTGTAAACCTACCAATCGCATTCCGGAGTTGGGATTCATATGTTAACCCCAAATTGGGGTATGGAAGTCAACACAGCTGGCATGTGAAATTGTCGGCTAACCGCGAAATACTAAGATTTGCTATAATTGGATTTACACTAAATGGAGAATTTATCACAAATAACTTATCAAACTTGAAAGTTCACTTGAATTCTGAGTCATATCCATATGATAATCTGAATGTTGATTTTAGTAAGAATCAGTGTATGAAATGTATACAAGATTTCAATCTAGCTACTATAATCGTGAGTCACAACCATTTTTGACCCCAAATGAGTTTAAATTGAAGTCCCCTATTATTGTGGTTGATCTTTCATATCAAAACGAATCAGTGAAAACTGGTCCTATTGATGTGAGAATTTCAATAGAACTCAAGACACCAAGTCATGAAAATACCCAAGCTTACTGTCTCCTCATACATGACCGTTTAGTTGAATATAATATTTTAATAGAACCACCATATGATTTTACTTTGCTAAATACAAAATCTCGAAAGACTGCAATTTGGTTAACTAATACACATCACAAAATTTTTTGGAACGATGGAGAGAAAAGTTTTCCACAAACTCGAAAGTATCTAAGCACAATTACAAGCGGAAAACAAATTATTTGTAAAGGTGTGGAAAAGAAACGATTTCTACAGAAGTTTTTTGGGAGTCGTCACCTCATTAATATCGAGGAAACGGGCTGTCCGTCATTAAACAGGTTTAAAGTAAACCGGTTTTCCTATTGTGAAACACACCTGTCACGATCCAGTTCCGATGGGGAAGCATTGAACAGCAACTGTGTGGCAACTCTGAAGCCAGTTGGCGAGTAATTGTGGAACGAGATCGACACGAGCAACGTCAGCTCCGCGAGATCGACACATCGCAACGTACAAATTTCATAAGCCGATATATCTATTCATATTTTGTAATCCATTTCTTTATCATTAAAATACTATAACTAATAACACGAGTTAGTGTAATTATTCACCGTAAGTCGCGCTATCTATTCGCTTTATTCCTGACAAACCAACAGCAACTCACACATTCCCCTATACAATGCCTAAGTATTGGGATGTATGTGACATTCTCAGAAGTGGGATAGTGCGTAGGAAGGGTATATTTCCCTATGAATATTTAGACTCCGCTAGTAGACTCGAGGAAACTTCCCTCCCACCAAGGGAAGCATTCTATAGTAATTTAACGGAAAGGGAATGCTCCCAGGAAGATTATGATCAAGCTCTTAAAGTTTGGTCGCGTTTCTCTTGTTCCACTCTTAAAGATTATTTAGAATTATATTTAAAAACTGCTGTATCTCTTTTAACCGACATTTTTGAAAACTTCCGAAAAATTTGTATGCAAATTTATTTACTTGACCCAGCTCAGTATTTTACAACACCAGGTCTATCTTGGGAGGCAATGTTGAAAACTACAAATATTCAACTTGAATTGCTGACAGATATAGATATGTATAGATTTATTCAAAGTCATAGATATACAAAAGCAAATAACAAATATTTGTCAGATTATGATTCCTCGAAGGAGTCTTCATTCTTAATGTATGTGGATGCGAATAACTTGTATGGTTGGGCAATGTCACAACCTTTACCATATAAAGATTTTAAGTGGACGTCTACCACAGATATAGACAGTTTTGATATTAATAATATTCCAATCGATAGCAAATACGGTTATTTTTTGGAAGTGGACTTAATATATCCATACCGTTTACATGATCTTCATAATGATCTTCCATTTTGTCCGTCAAACTGTCTGGCCTCAAAAGAGGATAAGGTAAACAAATTAATTGCTGACCTGGGAAATAAGAAAAATTATGTAATACATTATCGGAATTTGCAAAAATGTATACAGAATGGGTTAGTATTGAAAAAGATCCATAGAGGTGTTTAGTTTTTACAAAAGCCTTGGTTAAAGAATTACATTGATCTAAATACTTTACATAGGCAAATTGGAAAAAATAAATTTGAAAAAGATTTTTTTTAATTAATGAATATTTCCGTTTACGGAAAAACAATGGAAGATCCCGAGCGCAGGGTCGATATTAAGCTTGTTAGTACATGGGAAGCTCCGGATAGCTCGAAGACTGGACGAAAAGCACATTGTGCCAAAACTTTAATTTCAAAATCCAATTTTCATAGTGCAACTAAAATAAATGATAATTTCTATGCAATTCAAATGAAAAGATTGTCCGTTCTATTTAATAAGCCAATGTATTTAGGATTTCATTATTTTCATTATCAATATATGAAGCCAGTTTCAGGAAAACTTACTCTTAAATTATATGGATACTGATTCATTTATCTATACAATAAAAACTGAAGATTTTTATAAAGATATTCGTAATGATCTTGAAGCAAAACTTGATACATCGGACTATTCAGATGAAAGAAATAATCTATATAACTTCAAAAGAGTTAACAAAAAAAAGTTTAGGGTTTCTTAAAGATGAGCTTAACGGTAAACTCATGACAGAATTTGTAGGCGTGTGCTCAAAGGTTTATTGTTATAAAATAGATCAAGTTGAATCTTCACATAATAAAGCAAAGGGAGTGAGTTCACGAAATCTTATAATTGAAGACTATAAAAATGTTTTATTAACTGGGGCCTCACTATATGGTAATAGAACAATGGTTAGATCAAAAGCACATAAAATAACTACAGTTAAAGTAAATAAAAATATTCTTTGTGGCAAAGATAACAAAAGAAAACGTAATGTTAATGGAACACAATTTTTAGAGTTAAGAAATGAAGACCATGGTACGACATCAATAAAACATCAGAGATTAATTGAAAAAGATATTTTAGGAAATGTTGAATGGCTAGAATCAAATTCATTTTGCTTGGGTGAGATGATACAAAATAATTATGTGAACGATGGAGAATCATTAGATAGCCTTAAATTTCAAAAGGAACATATTGAAAAAAAAACTATTTTATAAATCAGTTGAATTGGAGATGTTTTATTATGATCGAGACTTTGGAAAATATAAATGAAAATGATTTTGAGTTTGTAAAAAGTGTTTTTATTATATTTAATTTTAGTTTAAAACATTGTACAAAAATGTTAATATTAAACTTATACAAATAAAAATTAATTAAATAAATAATTTATTATACTACAAAATGTCTTCCTTGTTTATCCAGCTAGTCTTTGAAAACCCGAGCCACTTAACCAAAACTTTATTTCCTTTTCGCCTTTTTCAACTAGGTATGTGTGGGGAAATCGTCGTTTTTTCAGTTCTTCTTTATAGAATCCGCCCTGAATCGGGCTACCATCTAAATCTTCAAGTAAGTATGTTTTAGGGTATGTGTTCTTCACCTTTCTAATTTTAAAGATTTCTGTTGTATAGTTTGGTGTATACCCTTTCTCAAGGACATGTTTGTATTTACTGATACGAACGTGGTCCCCCTTACGGAATTTACTTGCAACAAATATTTTCAGGTGATTATACGATGTTTGTAATATTTGTTTTTCATTGGAAGAATTGACTTTACTTGGACTCATTTTTATTGTTCTATGCTCTCTATTATTATATTTATTAATTAACTGTTTATAAATATCTATCCACTTATATTTTCCATTGAAACTAAACTCACGCCACATTAATTCTTTAAGAGTTCTATTGAAACGTTCAACTATTGATGCTTTTAGAGTACTGAAGGTTGAATAATGATTTATCCTATAACTTTTCATTAATACCTTAAATTTAGAATTAAAGAATTCAGTGCCATCATCAGTTTGCAGGTTTCTTGGTGTTCCATGACCTGTTTTAAATATTCTCTCCATGGCTTGGGAAACATCATTTGCATTTTTTGATTTTAATGCCTCACCCCAAGCATATTTCGAAAATGTGTTTATAACAGACAACAAGTATCGGTACCCATCATTAGATTTTGAAAAGGCTCCTATTTCAACCAAATCTGCTTGCCACAGATCGTTTGTACCCCTTGTAATCACTCGTCTTCGTTGAAAGTTTTTTCGAGATGGTCCGTGCAACTCATTTACGATTTCTCGCTTAATCATATTCTTCTAATAGGCTGAAAAGCGACACCTTCTAACTCAAATGTGGTTTTTTTCGGTAATGATATCGGTTTTGTTACATATTTAAATATATAGTCCTCAACGGTTTTAATCTTTTCCAGAATTTTGGCAAAAATTTGGTCAGCGCTGTCTGCCCTCTTATTATTCAATTCAATTTTATTTTCTAAGCTTGAAATTTTTGTGAGTCGACGATTAACATTTTGAGTTATAATTTTTCTTAAATCTTCTCCCAACTTTCCGAGGATCTCATCAGTATATTGTTTCGTTGCTAGATCATTGTTGTCTAAAGGCTTAGATCCGTTTTTGATACGTTTATTTTGAGCATTTAGATTACCGTCCTCATCGATGAATAATCCCTCAGTAGAATTAACACGTCTTTTCAAATTTTCTGATCGTTCCTTATCAACAGAAAAATGTCCAAACTTGTCGACAGACATGATGTTTATAAATGTAAAACATATTTGTCCTTCCTATTTATACTCATTAATATATAATCCTTTCTTCACGCAATTCCTCTAATATTGAAAAAATTTCGTTGTTGTGGCTGGTGTTACCCGCTCCTTTTGATGCTACTAAAATTTCCAATCGTTCGACTAACTCACTTACATCATTCCAATATACATAGCTTGGATTTGATTTCTGAAGAGTCATGTAACCAAAGCCTGTTTTTGAGCGAAGTGGAGTGGACGTTGTAGGACTGAAATCTTTGTCCATCAACTTCTTAATAATATGGCTATATTTGTGTGCTCGTGTACCCTTGATTCTGTTATTAGGTTTAAAGCCTACTCTATGTATATTCGTTTCTAAAATAATTTTTTTATACATTTTCAAGTCTTGATCATCATAGTTTTCAGGTTTACTAAGAAAAATTAGAGAGTACAGACCAAAAGTCAGATCACAACTCATTCCACTAGAAAATGTTATTTTATTATCTTTAATTTTTAATTCTTTATCTCCCAAAGTTAATGAATTGTTTGCGCTTTTTTTAGGTCCATAACCCTTATCCAACACATTTCCTCTGGTCAAATTACTGATATTAAATTCATAATTATAACTAGTGTTATTATCTTCTAGCTCTGCATCCACACCCATATCGGCCTCTCCTGTATACATTGGTAAAGGTGTTGTCCCTTCTTCTTCACTCTTTTCCGTCTCCTTTTTCTCTTCTTCTATATCTTCCTCTATATTCGTTTGTGAAAAGAATTGATTATAGGAATCACTATATCCGAAAGACCTTGGTGGAGTTATGTTTCGATTAGACTGCAGATCTTTCTTATTAGTTGTAAAGTAGAAATCGTCAAGCTCTCTCTCATCATCATCGTATTTTTTAATTTGCTTCATTTCACGCTTTACGTTTAAACTATCTTTTACATTAGAAATCTTTTGTTTTTTATTTTCCTTAACAAGTTCATGTAAGGGTTCAGTAATAGGTTTAAAAGTTTCCTCCAATTGTAAATTCGTATGAATTTTGACTTGTTTGAGATCATCGAATTTTCGCTTCAAAGCAAATCTAGCTTTGGTTAACTATGACAATATGTTCATTGTAGTATATTTTTCAAACTTTATAGGTGAAAGATTTAAAATTTCCGAAATTCATGTAGTCACTCCTCAGTTACTAAACAAATACTGTTTAGGGAACGCCAAAATCTGTAATATTTATATATCATTTCCGAATAAAAAAAGATTCGATACATTTTCTTCATTATATTTAAAAAAGTGTATTTATTGTTATATTCTTAAAATCTCAATGTTTTTAATGATTACTGACTTATTTCTAAATACAAATTGTCATTGCTTTTATAAATATTAAATTTTCCATCAACCATTTCATTGATGATATCATCTTGAAGAGAGGTGTACCTTTCCGGCATGTACAGAATGTGCTCCTCCAACTCGAGAGCAATAGATTCTCCAACCTTTGTTGTTTTGCGCTCCGCCTTGAGGATCGGGAATCTTACATTTTCAGGCATCCTTGTCTTTGAAAGCAGTGTCTTTTTATTAAATTTATTGAACTCTTTAACTACAATGTTCATCTGGTTTTCCTGATTCATGATGGTTGTTGAGGTTTTTGGACTTGGTACAGTTGTTCCACGTTGTTTTTAGCTGTATTTTTGATGTTTACTACCTGTTTAGCAGTTCTTCAGTACTTGTTTCGTAGTTGCTTACTACTTGTTTTAGCTGGTTAATAGCTGTTATTAGATGGTTATTATCGGTTTAGTAGCTGTTAACCAGCTGGTCACCAGCTGTTTTGAGCTGTTATGAGCAGTGATAGGTTTTTTTTGTTAAGAACGATCAAAAACTCTTGTCCTCTAGATGACGTTCGATGTGAAGTAGAAACTTAGACTGTGAATTTGAACGCGTGCAGGTCCACTTTTTATACTATACAGAGTTCACACATACACGTACCCGTACATTGATTTTCAACCCCCCAAATGTAAATACCGGTTTTGACTCCACATCTTCTACGAAAGAAAGTAGAAAAGCGAGGCACAGGTGTCCACAGTTGTATGTATCAAAGTCTTGAACTCTATCGTAGTTGTATTGCATTCTATGTCCCAAGTATTTCACAACTTCTCTAGGTGGCTGAAGATTTCCAAAACTATCGAAATAATGTATGTTATTTTTATTTTTACTATATGCAACCCAATGTGTACCACTTGATCGTGAATTATCTAAGTTTACTATACCACACTCCCTACTTTTTGGTGCTTCTGGGAGTAGATCTCTCATAAACACCCCTCTAAAATGTGGGATATATTTCTTAGCAAAATGTATAATGTCGATATTTAATAGTGGTCTATTGGGTAGCAGAGAAATTAGTTTTTTCGCTTCTTAATTCCTTTCCCCTTACTATAGGGCTTAAGAAAGAAACCATAACCCTTTCTATAGGGCTTGAGATATAAGCAACACTTTCAATTTTCCTATTGTGACGTTTTTTCTCCTCCATATCTTCTTTAGCCATTCTCGCATTGTTAATTGTTTTTGCAATTGCTGTACTACCACTTGATAAACTACCAAGAGCGCTGAGGGCTGTCAAGATCGGCACGATTGGTAGAAAACCTCCAATTTTGGGTACATTAATTACACGAGGTACTTTAACATTTTTCATAGAACCCATTGATTGATGAATTGATTTACATGCAACTTTAATGGCACTCATAATGTCTAATGGTTTTTGTCTTTTTAATTAATAATAATTAATAATTAATAACAGTCGAAAGGTTTGTCTTCTTTATTTTATTCTTCAATATCTTTTTCCTTCCTTTCTTTTCCGTTTTATTCAATCCCATACCAAATTTTTTCTTGGCTTTCATTATATTTTTAACAAAGTATGCTGCTGCTCTTTCACCAAGACTGCTATCTGGTGCCTTGACACGCGACCAGGCTTTATCAATTAATATGGAGTCTGCCCTATGTCGTTCACTCAATACCTTGTTTTGAAAATATGCAATATCGTGCTCTTTGCAAGGTTCATCCAATGGGTTTATTCCTTGATCACCACGTTCCAACCGTTTCTGTAACTTTGTACCCGGTCCACAAAAATTATATCCCAGAATATGGGCTTCAAACGGTAATGTATTAATTAGCTTATCGACAAGACCACCACCGTCTTTACAATTAAAAATACGACTGATGCGATTATAAAAACGTTTCCCCATTTTATTGATGTTTAATCATCAAAGATTTCTCATTGAATGAGGTACATTAGTTAAAAGATGCGTTTAATAAGTCAGAAAAAAAAATTTTAGCTAGAAATATTAACGATGAATTAACGATCTTACCGAACACAATAAGGGCTCTAATTGTTGGGCCTTCGAATTGTGGTAAAACTAATATTATGTTAAGTCTAATAGAGAGTCCTAATGGATTAAAATTCGAAAATGTTTATATATTTTCAAAAAGTTTATATCAACCTAAATATGAGTACTTGGAGAAATTAATCAAACCTATTAAAGGAATGGGATATCATACATTCTCCCATAATGAGGGTGTACTAGACCCCAGTGAAGCTAAAAACAATTCCATTATGATATTCGATGACGTAGCTTGTGAAAAACAAGATAACAAGATCTTATTTTTGTATGGGTCGACATAAAAATATCGACTCTTTTTATTTATGTCAAACGTATAGTCATATACCTAAACATCTGATTCGTGATAATGCCAACTTTATTATAATGTTTAAGCAAGATGATTTAAATATGCGACATATATATCGGGACCATATTAACACTGATATGAATTATGAAATATTTGTGAAAATTTGTCAAAAATGTTGGGAGGACAAGCACGGATTCCTATTAATTAGCAAGGATAACGAAATGGATAACGGAAGATACAGAAAAGGATTTGATCAATTTATTATGATTTAAGGAGTAATTTCAATATAAAGCTTGGTTAGATACTTACAATCCCACAGTTTATCAAGAGATTTCAATGTGTCTAGATCACTTGCATTATCCTTGAATGGAAATAGTTCCATTATAAATACAAACTTTTTTCCACCTATCGAATTGAATGGTCGATATGAGTGCGCTCTTATCGATTTTAATATGTATAATTCGATTCCAAATATTGATGAAAAAAATAACCTCTTCCACATCGGTGACAAGGTTATTACAATTCCAACTGGATCATATGAATTGAATGATATCACCGATTTTATTTACAATAAACTAAAAGACTATAACCTGGAAAATACATTTAAAATTCAAAGTAATAATAATACACTTCAAGTTGAAATAACTACCATGCGAGAGTCAGTTTACTTTAATAAGGAAAGATCGGTTGGACAATTGTTTGGTTTCCATCAAAAAGTACTAGAACCACATCCTACAAAAACCTATCGATCAGATCAAACCGTGAACATATTAAAAATTAATACAGTTCGTTTGGAATGTAATATAGTTAGCGGTTCATATGTAGATAATACACCGAATCATACATTACATGAGTTTGGCGTTAATGTTCCGCCTGGGTATAAAATGACAGTGACATCACATAACCTAATTTATTTAACAATCAACTGTGACGAGATAAGCACACTATCTATACGCATAGTTGATCAAAACGGTGATTTGGTGAATTTACGTGGTGAAAACGTTTCCATTCGCATGCACATTCGGTTAATAGAATGATTATTTATAATAAAAGACGTAGCTTAAGTCCTCAGCCAAGCATTACTAATTGTAAAGCTATAGAAAGAGGATCAACAGTAAAAAGAAGCTCACTTACTTTGAAAAATAAACTATTTTTAAAGTCGTTAGGCTTGAAGCTTCGAGTATAATATAAAAGGTGGAAAGAAAAACAATGAACGAAATTTTAAATGTTCCAGAAAAGGTTTACTCAGATGAGAGTATTTCGAAGAAAGAGTTTCATACTTATTCATCGTATAATCAAACATTTAAACCAAACGATGAAATTCGAATTACTATTCAAAATCAAGACTTGTACGTGCTTCCTCACGAAAGTTACCTTAATTTTCAAGGAATTATTATAAAAGATTCACCGAATGGACCTACAACTGATAATGTTACCACTTTTTTTTTAAATAATTGTATGGCTTACTTTTTGGATGAAATTAAGTACGAAATAAATGGATGTGAGATTGATAAAACACGATTTGTCGGTATGACTACAACCCTAAAAAATTATATATCTCTGGATAATCTTCAAAGTCAAAATCTATTAAATTCCGGATGGAGAAGTGGAGACGAAATATCTACGGGACCCCACTTTAACTTTTCTGTACCATTAAAAAATTTATTGGGATTTGCTGAGGATTATAAAAAAGTTTTGTTAAATTGTTAACACGAACTAGTGTTGATGCTAACTAAGAATCTTGGTGATGTGTTTGAACAAACCAGAAATGAACAAACTTTTAAGTTGGAAATGACGAATATAACCTGGAAAATTGCCCATGTAACTCCGAGCGATTTTGCAAAAATTAAGATGTACGATATTATTAAAAGTGGTGTAAACCTACCAATCGCATTCCGGAGTTGGGATTCATATGTTAACCCCAAATTGGGGTATGGAAGTCAACACAGCTGGCATGTGAAATTGTCGGCTAACCGCGAAATACTAAGATTTGCTATAATTGGATTTACACTAAATGGAGAATTTATCACAAATAACTTATCAAACTTGAAAGTTCACTTGAATTCTGAGTCATATCCATATGATAATCTGAATGTTGATTTTAGTAAGAATCAGTGTATGAAATGTATACAAGATTTCAATCTAGCTACTATAATCGTGAGTCACAACCATTTTTGACCCCAAATGAGTTTAAATTGAAGTCCCCTATTATTGTGGTTGATCTTTCATATCAAAACGAATCAGTGAAAACTGGTCCTATTGATGTGAGAATTTCAATAGAACTCAAGACACCAAGTCATGAAAATACCCAAGCTTACTGTCTCCTCATACATGACCGTTTAGTTGAATATAATATTTTAATAGAACCACCATATGATTTTACTTTGCTAAATACAAAATCTCGAAAGACTGCAATTTGGTTAACTAATACACATCACAAAATTTTTTGGAACGATGGAGAGAAAAGTTTTCCACAAACTCGAAAGTATCTAAGCACAATTACAAGCGGAAAACAAATTATTTGTAAAGGTGTGGAAAAGAAACGATTTCTACAGAAGTTTTTTGGGAGTCGACACCTCATTAATATCGAGGAAACGGGCTGTCCGTCATTAAACAGGTTTAAAGTAAACCGGTTTTCCTATTGTGAAACACACCTGTCACGATCCAGTTCCGATGGGGAAGCATTGAACAGCAACTGTGTGGCAACTCTAAAGCCAGTTGGCGAGTAATTGTGGAACGAGATCGACACGAGCAACGTCAGCTCCGCGAGATCGACACATCGCAACGTACAAATTTCATAAGCCGATATATCTATTCATATTTTGTAATCCATTTCTTTATCATTAAAATACTATAACTAATAACACGAGTTAGTGTAATTATTCACCGTAAGTCGCGCTATCTATTCGCCTTATTCCTGACAAACCAACAGCAACTCACACATTCCCCTATACAATGCCTAAGTATTGGGATGTATGTGACATTCTCAGAAGTGGGATAGTGCGCAATAAGTGAAACCGAGCAAAATTTAATGGACACAACGTAAAGCGAAACTAATACACTATGCCAGGAAAGAACTATTTGACTAAGAAAACCCTACAACATAAGTGCAGAGAAGCGGGACTCCCAACATCGGGAATCCGCGAAGACATGCTAAAAAGATTAAACTCCCAAAACAGCGACGATGAATACATAAGTGCAGAAAACCAATCACTTCAAAAGAAGGTTGTTGAGCTAGAGAAAACGGTCCGAGAGCTTCAGGAGAGATCTTTTCATCCCTCCGTAATTTCATCACCAATCGAAAAATCTGTAACAGTAAACGAAGTTCAGCCAGCCAACGGTAGCTATTCAACGAGTCAGAGGCATGATGAAAAACTGCAACAACAAGAAATCGACCTACGATCCAGCGAGATGCATGTGCAAAAATTAACGAATGTCCCAAACGTAAACTTGGCAACGTCTCAATCACAGCAGAACGATAACTACCCAACTCAACCGCACAACGTCCACTTTGCTACGTCACAACAGAACGATATCTACCCAACTCAACTCACAGCGAAATGTTATCCACCCGACTCAGCCAAACACCGTGCTCTTTTCTACGTCACAGAAATTTGCAGACTGTGCTACATCACAGCCAAACGTAATCATCCCGGTCACTTACTCAAACTTTGGAAATTTTGTAACTTCGGGAAACGAAGTTACAGTACTCAATACAGTACTTTTCCAATACATCAACCGATGTATAACGAGTATCCGTATGCTCGTGCTGGCTACTTGGATAGCAGGATCCCTACTGGCAATGAAAACCGTAGTCCCTCCTATGGAAACATCAGTGATATTGTCGCGCTGCTTCCGGAATTCAATCCATCGTCTGGTAAATCCTTGAACTCACATCAATTTGTAAAGCGTGTTAACTCCCTTCGTAACGCTTATCGTTGGGATGATCGTAAGGTAATATTTGCAGTCCAGCAAAAGATGATGGATGCTGCTCGTTATTGGGTAGACTCTACGGATCATATATTTCAAACATGGCCCCAGTTTGCTGCAAGATTTTTAAATGACTTTCCATGTTTTAGCAATCCGGCAGACGTTCACCTTAAGATGTCAAAAACGCATAGAGATTCCACCGAGTCACCGTCAGATTATTTCTACAAGATGCTAGCCTTAGGTAAAAAGGGTGAGCTACCAGATTCAGCAATTTGCACACACATTATCAACGGGATTAACGACTACGATTTAAAGAGAAAGGTATCCAACAGTTATGTTTCGTGTAACGAACTTCTACGCGACATTCTTGCATACTCAGCGCAGAATATCATAAAGCATAACGCCAGTCAAATGTCAAACAAACGGGATCTTAACGTCAGCCTTCATAAGCCGAATTCATCCTTGGTTACAAAACGTCCTTTTAACGATAAAGTCGAAGTATCGGTTAAATGCTACAATTGTCAGAAGGTTGGACATTATTTTTCGAAATGTCCTGAGCCCCAGCGCAAGCCTCGTTGCACGCACTGCAATCGCACAACACACGATTCTGCCAGCTGCCCCGATAACACAAAAACAGGTCCAAAAATTAATAAAATTGACTCTGATTCTGATTCGGAAATCTCCAAATTGATCTCGGTAAACGGCAATGAAACCGTCGCATTCGTAGATCCAGGCAGTACGCGAACGCTAATTCGTAAATCATTCGCCGAAAACATAGGTGTTCTACAACGATGTGCTGTTACTCTGAACGGATTTGGTGGTGGTAAATTTCTTTGCACACAGAAACTTTTCGTGAAAATTGTGATTGACGATTCTGATTACGAAGTTGAAGTTTTGGTCGTAGAAGATAAACAAATAACCGAAAATGTACTTTTGGGTAAGGATATCCTTTGTCGCGATGGAAACAAATTGATCATCCTCGGTAACGAGTGTTACGTAGAGAACATTCGAAAAATTCAAACGAGCCAAGAGCGTTCCTCAGTTGAGAATGAACTCATAAACGGATTGATATTGGAAAACGCTTCTTGCTTTGCGGAGAAAGCTAACGAGCTCGGCAAATGTTCTCTAACCAAAATGGAAATAACTTTAACATCAAACGTTCCGTGCTACACTAAGCCCTACCGTACGCCTTTTGCACTTAGACCTGTCGTCGGTAATATTATCTCCGAGTTACTCGATAGTGATATCATTCGTCCTTCGGACTCTCCTTATGCATCTGGAATTGTCGTCGTTAAAAAACAGAATGGTGAGCATCGTCTTTGCGTCGACTACCGACGTCTCAACAGTATAACCGTCAAAATACCGTTTCCAATGCCAAATCTGGGAAACAATTTGCCCAAATAGCCGGGAACACCTATTTTTCTCAGCTGGACTTGCGTATGGAATATCATGAAGTCGAGGTTTGCGAATCATCCAAACAATTCACAGCATTTGTAACTTCAGACGGCCACTACGAATATAACAGGATGCCGTTCGGTCTCGTCAATGCCCCAGCAGTTTTTCAAGCGGTCATGAACAAAGTAGTCAAACGCATGGAGCCAGGTGAGGTACTCGCATATTTAGATGACGTCATAGTTCCCAGCAAAACGTTTGATGAGGGTATCCAACGACTCGAAAAAATCTTTCGAATTCTTAAAGAGAGCGGCCTAACACTTCGCTATGACAAATGCAAGTTTCTTCAATCAGAAATAACTTTCTTGGGCCATATTGTCAACAAAGATGGTATCACTCCTGGAGAAAACAAGGTGAGCGCTATCAAAAACTCCAAAGTCCCCAATAACGTAAAGGATGTCAGACGATTTTTGGGTCTAACAGGATTCTTTCGAAAGACCCCTTACACGATTGTTGCGTAAATCAGACCAAAACAGTTTTGATTGAAAGAATATATCTCAACATGCATTCAATGCTGCTACTACAAATCCAAAGGAGGCAAGCCCGAAGGTTGCATGCATTATAATGACACCGATCCAGTACCATTTCGCAGGCTACACAGTGATCATTTGGGACCGTTTGTTCGAAGCAAACGCGGAAATACCCATATACTAGCCATATCTGATCCCTTCAGTAAATATCTGATTGTAAAGGCAGTTAAAAACACAAAAACCCTGCCAGTGCTGAACATTTTAAATGAAGTTTCTAGCTACTTCGGTCTGCCCACGATAATAATATCCGATCGTGGAACAGCGTTTACCTCGAAACAATTTGAAGAGTACTGCAAGCACAACCAGATTCAACACATTAAAAACGCTGTGCGAACATTTCGTGCAAATGGACAAGTCGAGCGAGCAAACCAAACTATTCTCAACTATGTACGCGCCATGAACGACAGCCCGAAGGATTGGGATCTTACTTTACACAATCTTCAGTGGAGTGTAAACTCTCAAGAGAACGAAACATCAGGATTCAGCCCAATTGATTTGGTGTTTAACTTTAATCCTATTGACGTCGTCCAGAACCATCTCACGGCAGCTATACATGCCGATTTGGGAAAAGATGAGAAGGAATCTGTCAGCGACAACAGAAACCAAGCGCTCGTCAATATTGCAAGCGAGCGAGCTAAATGGAAACAACGGCTTGACAAAAAACACGCTAACCCTTCTATCTACTCCACAGGTAATCTTGTAGTCGTTGAAAACGAACCAGCTGCTACAGGCGAGTCGCGAAAGCTCGAACCACGTTACCGAGGACCCTATATCGTCGTCAAGGTCCTTGGAAATGATCGTTATGAAAAATAAACTATTTTTAAAGTCGTTAGGCTTGAAGCTTCGAGTATAATATAAAAGGTGGAAAGAAAAACAATGAACGAAATTTTAAATGTTCCAGAAAAGGTTTACTCAGATGAGAGTATTTCGAAGAAAGAGTTTCATACTTATTCATCGTATAATCAAACATTTAAACCAAACGATGAAATTCGAATTACTATTCAAAATCAAGACTTGTACGTGCTTCCTCACGAAAGTTACCTTAATTTTCAAGGAATTATTATAAAAGATTCACCGAATGGACCTACAACTGATAATGTTACCACTTTTTTTTTAAATAATTGTATGGCTTACTTTTTGGATGAAATTAAGTACGAAATAAATGGATGTGAGATTGATAAAACACGATTTGTCGGTATGACTACAACCCTAAAAAATTATATATCTCTGGATAATCTTCAAAGTCAAAATCTATTAAATTCCGGATGGAGAAGTGGAGACGAAATATCTACGGGACCCCACTTTAACTTTTCTGTACCATTAAAAAATTTATTGGGATTTGCTGAGGATTATAAAAAAGTTTTGTTAAATTGTTAACACGAACTAGTGTTGATGCTAACTAAGATTCTTGGTGATGTGTTTGAACAAACCAGAAATGAACAAACTTTTAAGTTGGAAATGACGAATATAACCTGGAAAATTGCCCATGTAACTCCGAGCGATTTTGCAAAAATTAAGATGTACGATATTATTAAAAGTGGTGTAAACCTACCAATCGCATTCCGGAGTTGGGATTCATATGTTAACCCCAAATTGGGGTATGGAAGTCAACACAGCTGGCATGTGAAATTGTCGGCTAACCGCGAAATACTAAGATTTGCTATAATTGGATTTACACTAAATGGAGAATTTATCACAAATAACTTATCAAACTTGAAAGTTCACTTGAATTCTGAGTCATATCCATATGATAATCTGAATGTTGATTTTAGTAAGAATCAGTGTATGAAATGTATACAAGATTTCAATCTAGCTACTATAATCGTGAGTCACAACCATTTTTGACCCCAAATGAGTTTAAATTGAAGTCCCCTATTATTGTGGTTGATCTTTCATATCAAAACGAATCAGTGAAAACTGGTCCTATTGATGTGAGAATTTCAATAGAACTCAAGACACCAAGTCATGAAAATACCCAAGCTTACTGTCTCCTCATACATGACCGTTTAGTTGAATATAATATTTTAATAGAACCACCATATGATTTTACTTTGCTAAATACAAAATCTCGAAAGACTGCAATTTGGTTAACTAATACACATCACAAAATTTTTTGGAACGATGGAGAGAAAAGTTTTCCACAAACTCGAAAGTATCTAAGCACAATTACAAGCGGAAAACAAATTATTTGTAAAGGTGTGGAAAAGAAACGATTTCTACAGAAGTTTTTTGGGAGTCGTCACCTCATTAATATCGAGGAAACGGGCTGTCCGTCATTAAACAGGTTTAAAGTAAACCGGTTTTCCTATTGTGAAACACACCTGTCACGATCCAGTTCCGATGGGGAAGCATTGAACAGCAACTGTGTGGCAACTCTGAAGCCAGTTGGCGAGTAATTGTGGAACGAGATCGACACGAGCAACGTCAGCTCCGCGAGATCGACACATCGCAACGTACAAATTTCATAAGCCGATATATCTATTCATATTTTG
This sequence comes from Drosophila suzukii, assembly GCF_043229965.1. NCBI lineage: Eukaryota > Metazoa > Arthropoda > Insecta > Diptera > Drosophilidae > Drosophila > Drosophila suzukii. The sequence goes on along the minus strand of NW_027255939.1, from coordinate 1,671,145 downwards.
TAATCCATTTCTTTATCATTAAAATACTATAACTAATAACACGAGTTAGTGTAATTATTCACCGTAAGTCGCGCTATCTATTCGCCTTATTCCTGACAAACCAACAGCAACTCACACATTCCCCTATACAATGCCTAAGTATTGGGATGTATGTGACATTCTCAGAAGTGGGATAGTGCGCAATAAGTGAAACCGAGCAAAATTTAATGGACACAACGTAAAGCGAAACTAATACACTATGCCAGGAAAGAACTATTTGACTAAGAAAACCCTACAACATAAGTGCAGAGAAGCGGGACTCCCAACATCGGGAATCCGCGAAGACATGCTAAAAAGATTAAACTCCCAAAACAGCGACGATGAATACATAAGTGCAGAAAACCAATCACTTTAAAAGAAGGTTGTTGAGCTAGAGAAAACGGTCCGAGAGCTTCAGGAGAGATCTTTTCATCCCTCCGTAATTTCATCACCAATCGAAAAATCTGTAACAGTAAACGAAGTTCAGCCAGCCAACGGTAGCTATTCAACGAGTCAGAGGCATGATGAAAAACTGCAACAACAAGAATTCGACCTACGATCCAGCGAGATGCATGTGCAAAAATTAACGAATGTCCCAAACGTAAACTTGGCAACGTCTCAATCACAGCAGAACGATAACTACCCAACTCAACCGCACAACGTCCACTTTGCTACGTCAGAACAGAACGATATCTACCCAACTCAACTCACAGCGAAATGTTATCCACCCGACTCAGCCAAACACCGTGCTCTTTTCTACGACACAGAAATTTGCAGACTGTGCTACATCACAGCCAAACGTAATCATCCCGGTCACTTACTCAAACTTTGGAAATTTTGTAACTTCGGGAAACGAAGTTACAGTACTCAATACAGTACTTTTCCAATACATCAACCGATGTATAACGAGTATCCGTATGCTCGTGCTGGCTACTTGGATAGCAGGATCCCTACTGGCAATGAAAACCGTAGTCCCTCCTATGGAAACATCAGTGATATTGTCGCGCTGCTTCCGGAATTCAATCCATCGTCTGGTAAATCCTTGAACTCACATCAATTTGTAAAGCGTGTTAACTCCCTTCGTAACGCTTATCGTTGGGATGATCGTAAGGTAATATTTGCAGTCCAGCAAAAGATGATGGATGCTGCTCGTTATTGGGTAGACTCTACGGATCATATATTTCAAACATGGCCCCAGTTTGCTGCAAGATTTTTAAATGACTTTCCATGTTTTAGCAATCCGGCAGACGTTCACCTTAAGATGTCAAAAACGCATAGAGATTCCACCGAGTCACCGTCAGATTATTTCTACAAGATGCTAGCCTTAGGTAAAAAGGGTGAGCTACCAGATTCAGCAATTTGCACACACATTATCAACGGGATTAACGACTACGATTTAAAGAGAAAGGTATCCAACAGTTATGTTTCGTGTAACGAACTTCTACGCGACATTCTTGCATACTCAGCGCAGAATATCATAAAGCATAATGCCAGTCAAATGTCAAACAAACGGGATCTTAACGTCAGCCTTCATAAGCCGAATTCATCCTTGGTTACAAAACGTCCTTTTAACGATAAAGTCGAAGTATCGGTTAAATGCTACAATTGTCAGAAGGTTGGACATTATTTTTCGAAATGTCCTGAGCCCCAGCGCAAGCCTCGTTGCACGCACTGCAATCGCACAACACACGATTCTGCCAGCTGCCCCGATAACACAAAAACAGGTCCAAAAATTAATAAAATTGACTCTGATTCTGATTCGGAAATCTCCAAATTGATCTCGGTAAACGGCAATGAAACCGTCGCATTCGTAGATCCAGGCAGTACGCGAACGCTAATTCGTAAATCATTCGCCGAAAACATAGGTGTTCTACAACGATGTGCTGTTACTCTGAACGGATTTGGTGGTGGTAAATTTCTTTGCACACAGAAACTTTTCGTGAAAATTGTGATTGACGATTCTGATTACGAAGTTGAAGTTTTGGTCGTAGAAGATAAACAAATAACCGAAAATGTACTTTTGGGTAAGGATATCCTTTGTCGCGATGGAAACAAATTGATCATCCTCGGTAACGAGTGTTACGTAGAGAACATTCGAAAAATTCAAACGAGCCAAGAGCGTTCCTCAGTTGAGAATGAACTCATAAACGGATTGATATTGGAAAACGCTTCTTGCTTTGCGGAGAAAGCTAACGAGCTCGGCAAATGTTCTCTAACCAAAATGGAAATAACTTTAACATCAAACGTTCCGTGCTACACTAAGCCCTACCGTACGCCTTTTGCACTTAGACCTGTCGTCGGTAATATTATCTCCGAGTTACTCGATAGTGATATCATTCGTCCTTCGGACTCTCCTTATGCATCTGGAATTGTCGTCGTTAAAAAACAGAATGGTGAGCATCGTCTTTGCGTCGACTACCGACGTCTCAACAGTATAACCGTCAAAATACCGTTTCCAATGCCAAATCTGGGAAACAATTTGCCCAAATAGCCGGGAACACCTATTTTTCTCAGCTGGACTTGCGTATGGAATATCATGAAGTCGAGGTTTGCGAATCATCCAAACAATTCACAGCATTTGTAACTTCAGACGGCCACTACGAATATAACAGGATGCCGTTCGGTCTCGTCAATGCCCCAGCAGTTTTTCAAGCGGTCATGAACAAAGTAGTCAAACGCATGGAGCCAGGTGAGGTACTCGCATATTTAGATGACGTCATAGTTCCCAGCAAAACGTTTGATGAGGGTATCCAACGACTCGAAAAAATCTTTCGAATTCTTAAAGAGAGCGGCCTAACACTTCGCTATGACAAATGCAAGTTTCTTCAATCAGAAATAACTTTCTTGGGCCATATTGTCAACAAAGATGGTATCACTCCTGGAGAAAACAAGGTGAGCGCTATCAAAAACTCCAAAGTCCCCAATAACGTAAAGGATGTCAGACGATTTTTGGGTCTAACAGGATTCTTTCGAAAGACCCCTTACACGATTGTTGCGTAAATCAGACCAAAACAGTTTTGATTGAAAGAATATATCTCAACATGCATTCAATGCTGCTACTACAAATCCAAAGGAGGCAAGCCCGAAGGTTGCATGCATTATAATGACACCGATCCAGTACCATTTCGCAGGCTACACATTGATCATTTGGGACCGTTTGTTCGAAGCAAACGCGGAAATACCCATATACTAGCCATATCTGATCCCTTCAGTAAATATCTGATTGTAAAGGCAGTTAAAAACACAAAAACCCTGCCAGTGCTGAACATTTTAAATGAAGTTTCTAGCTACTTCGGTCTGCCAACGATAATAATATCCGATCGTGGAACAGCGTTTACCTCGAAACAATTTGAAGAGTACTGCAAGCACAACCAGATTCAACACATTAAAAACGCTGTGCGAACATTTCGTGCAAATGGACAAGTCGAGCGAGCAAACCAAACTATTCTCAACTATGTACGCGCCATGAACGACAGCCCGAAGGATTGGGATCTTACTTTACACAATCTTCAGTGGAGTGTAAACTCTCAAGAGAACGAAACATCAGGATTCAGCCCAATTGATTTGGTGTTTAACTTTAATCCTATTGACGTCGTCCAGAACCATCTCACGGCAGCTATACATGCCGATTTGGGAAAAGATGAGAAGGAATCTGTCAGCGACAACAGAAACCAAGCGCTCGTCAATATTGCAAGCGAGCGAGCTAAATGGAAGCAACGGCTTGACAAAAAACACGCTAACCCTTCTATCTACTCCACAGGTAATCTTGTAGTCGTTGAAAACGAACCAGCTGCTACAGGCGAGTCGCGAAAGCTCGAACCACGTTACCGAGGACCCTATATCGTCGTCAAGGTCCTTGGAAATGATCGTTATGTAATCGAAGACATCCCAGGTATTCAGATTACAGGACGTAAATACTGTTCTGCCTATTCCTCTGACAAAATCAAGCCGTGGTGCTCCAACATCCCTGAGCTTGATGTTCCCGACGATGACGATGATCGAATCGAGGACGATCCGAATGCAGGATTGGCCGAGCTGTCACGATCCAGTTCCGATGGGGAAGCATTGAACAGCAACTGTGTGGCAACTCCGAAGCCAGTTGGCGAGTAATTGTGGAACGAGATCGACACGAGCAACGTCAGCTCCGCGAGATCGACACATCGCAACGTACAAATTTCATAAGCCGATATATCTATTCATATTTTGTAATCCATTTCTTTATCATTAAAATACTATAGCTAATAACATGAGTTAGTGTAATTATTCACCGTAAGTCGCGCTATCTGTTCGCCTTATTCCTGACAAACCAACAGCAACTCACACATTCCCCTATACAACGCCTAAGTATTGGGATGTATGTGACACACCTTAAGGGCGGGGTTTGTGCTCTTAACAATGCGTACATTATTTTGACAATTTTTAAAAGTAGGTGAAAAACAATAAAATAATTTTTATACATCATTTTAAAGTTGAGGCTAGATGTGTAAGGACCTACAAGAAAACAAAATTAACAATATAAAATTTCATGAGGAAATTGACCAATTTATTGAACAATTTAAAGGACAGATAATTGGTCAACATTTCCAATACTTTTAAAATACAAAAACTATGTTCATGAATCGAGGTGGACATGATCTCAAAATTTTGTAGTTCTGAATTGACGTCTTAAACTTGCGACTGCCTCTTCTATGCAAATCGCCGGAACTAAATTAATTTCAATATATAATGAAACATGTTCGCAATACCAAAATAAATGAATAAATGTATTATTATGCTACAAAATAAGCTTATGACCTTGAATTTCGAGTTATGGGCTAGCTGTCAGCCGTGAGGTCGTTGGCGTGGGGCCTATGATCTTGTCAATGAGCGTGCGCCCTCCGGTTTGTGCATGTGTCCCTTTTATTGCGCTAAAAGATGAAGATGAAAACCTATATAAAATTTCTTTATAAATTATGTAAACATATATAAAAGTGTAACACGAGATTGTTGACTTAGATAAACCAAATGCATTCAGTTAAAATAAACACCTTTCTGAATTTATTTGACGGAATTATGTTCAATGCACACTATATACGGCTGCAGTGTATACAATCAAAACTCTTTGAATGTGATGGAGGTAATATGAAAATATCTATTCATGGAAATCATATGGACACCTGCGTGTGGAGCAATAATGCAGCCACTGCGGGAGTTGATACTTGTGTATGCCATCGAATTTCTGATTACAAAAAGGAAGCACTCAACATTATGAATATATACTATAATCTAGAAAAAAGAATGAAAATGATTAAATAACATAATAAAACATGTTCGCAATACCAAAATAAATGAATAAATGTATTATTATGCTACAAAATAAGCTTATGACCTTGTATTTCGAGTTATGGGCTAGCTGTCAGCCGTGAGGTCGTTGGCGTGGGGCCTATGATCTTGTCAATGAGCGTGCGCCCTCCGGTTTGTGCTTGTGTCCCTTTTATTGCGCTAAAAGATGAAGATGAAAACCTATATAAAATTTCTTTATAAATTATGTAAACATATATAAAAGTGTAACACGAGATTGTTGACTTAGATAAACCAAATGCATTCAGTTAAAATAAACACCTTTCTGAATTTATTTGACGGAATTATGTTCAATGCACACTATATACGGCTGCAGTTCATACAATCAAAACTCTTTGAATGTGATGGAGGTAATATGAAAATATCTATTCATGGAAATCATATGGACACCTGCGTGTGGAGCAATAATGCAGCCACTGAGGGAGTTGATACTTGTGTATGCCATCGAATTTCTGATTACAAAAAGGAAGCACTCAACATTATGAATATATACTATAATCTAGAAAAAAGAATGAAAATGATTAAATAACATAATAAAACATGTTCGCAATACCAAAATAAATGAATAAATGTATTATTATGCTACAAAATAAACTTCTGACTTTTTATTTCGAGTTAAAATGACAGGTGCGGAGAATGGAAAATATTTCCTTGACTGAGATATGTCGGCTACTTGCGAGTTGTTGCGCGGTCGCAACGTACAAATTTCATAAGCCGATATATCTATTCATATTTTGTAATCCATTTCTTTATCATTAAAATACTATAGCTAATAACATGAGTTAGTGTAATTATTCACCGTAAGTCGCGCTATCTATTCGCCTTATTCCTGACAAACCAACAGCAACTCACACATTCCCCTATACAACGCCTAAGTATTGGGATGTATGTGACACACCTTAAGGGCGGGTTTTGTGCTCTTAACAATGCGTACATTATTTTGACATTTTTTAAAAGTAGCTCAAAAACAATAAAATAATTTTTATACATCATTTTAAAGTTGAGGCTAGATGTGTAAAGACCTACAAGAAAACAAAATGAACAATATAAAATTTCATGAGGAAATTGACCAATTTATTGAACAATTTAAAGGACAGATAATTGGTCAACATTTCCAATACTTTTAAAATACAAAAACTATGTTCATGAATCGAGGTGGACATGATCTCAAAACTACGAATTATGGTGAACACTTTACATTTTGTAGTTCTGAATTGACGTCTTAAACTTGCGACTGCCTCTTCTATGCAAATCGCCGGAACGAAGTCAGAAAATTAATTTCAATATATAATGAAACATGTTCGCAATACCAAAATAAATGAATAAATGTATTATTATGCTACAAAATAAGCTTATGACCTTGTATTTCGAGTTAAAATTACCGGTACTGAGAATGAAAAACATTTTCTTAACTGAGATATGTCGGCTTCTTGCGAGTTATTACGTTCAACCCCTAGTATGGGCTAGCTGTCAGCCGTGAGGTCGTTGGCGTGGGGCCTATGATCTTGTCAATGAGCGTGCGCCCTCCGATTTGTGCATGTGTCCCTTTTATTGCGCTAAAAGATGAAGATGAAAACCTATATAAAATTTCTTTATAAATTGTGTAAACATATATAAAAGTGTAACACGAGATTGTTGACTTAGATAAACCAAATGCATTCAGTTAAAATAAACACCTTTCTGAATTTATTTGACGGAATTATGTTCAATGCACACTATATACGGCTGCAGTTCATACAATCAAAACTCTTTGAATGTGATGGAGGTAATATGAAAATATCTATTCATGGAAATCATATGGACACCTGCGTGTGGAGCAATGATGCAGCCACTGAGGGAGTTGATACTTGTGTATGCCATCGAATTTCTGATTACAAAAAAGGAAGCACTCAACATTATGAATATATACTATAATCTAGAAAAAAGAATGAAAATGATTAAATAACATAATAAAACATGTTCGCAATACCAAAATAAATGAATAAATGTATTATTATGCTACAAAATAAACTTCTGACTTTTTATTTCGAGTTAAAATGACAGGTGCGGAGAATGGAAAATATTTCCTTGACTGAGATATGTCGGCTACTTGCGAGTTGTTGCGCGGTCGTGATTTCAACCCCTATTATGAGAACGTCGTATGAGGTCGGAGGTATGGAGGCCATTTATATGCTAATTGTCCCAGAATCCGCGTTTCCCTACTACTGATCTAGCCATGTCCGTCTGTCCGTCTGACCGTCTGACCGTCTGTCCGTCTGTCTGTCCGTCCGGATGAACGCTGAGATCTCGGAAACTATAAGAGGTAGGCTATTGAAATTTGGCGTGCAGATTCCTGAGCTTCTTACGCAGCGCAAGTTTGTTTCAGTAGAGTGCCACGCCCACTCTAACGCCCATAACGCTTAAGTCTGTCTACCGCCTGTAGGTGGCGCTCGCTTTGCTGCTTGCATATCTCCAGTAACGGGTATCTGATAGTCGAGATACTCGACTATATCGTTCTTCCTTGTTATTTATTTATTTATATTTTATTCCATTTTCTTTAATTTTAAAATTTGATTACAGAACTATTACCGTTACTCGTAGAGTAAAAGGGTATGCTAGATTCGTCGGAAAGTATGTAACAGGCAGAAGGAAGCGTTTCCGACCCCATAAAGTATATATATTCTTGATCAGGATCACTAGCCGAGTCGATCTAGCCATGTCCGTCTGTCCGTCTGTCTGTCCGGATGAACGCTGAGATCTCGGAAACTATTGGAGCTAGGCTATTGAGATTTGGCGTGCAGATTCCTGAGCTTCTTACGCAGCGCAAGTTTGTTTCAGTAGAGTGCCACGCCCACTCTAACGCCCACAAACCGCCCAAAACTGTGGCTCCTAAAGTTTTTATGCTAGAATAAAAATTTTAACTGAAATGTTATGTTCTCATCAATACCTATCGATTGACCCAAAAAAAAATTTGCCACGCCCACCCTAACGCCCATAAACCGCCCACAAACTTCAAAAAATCGTAAATATGAACGTGGATATCTCGGAAACTATCAAAGATAGAGAATTGGGATTTCAGATTTAGATTCCGTAGCCTTATACGCAGCGCAAGTTTGTTACGCGAATTCGCCACGCCCACCCTAACGCCCATACCGCTTAAATCCGTATACCGCCGGTAGGTGGCGCATTTTAATCTCGCTTTGCTACTTGCATATCTCTATTTAGCTGAGTAACGGGTATCTGATAGTGGAGGTACTCGACTATAGCGTTCTTCCTTGTTTTTCTATTAATGTTGTTTGTGCTATAATTTTTTTAAAATTTTGTCCAGATCATTTGCCTGGCTCATATGTTTCTTCTTAAGACATTTATTATGCGCACATTATAAACACAATTATTATTAACAATGTTTGAATTAATTCTAAGTCAATGTTATCCGACTCGACTTTATTAATAACATTTGCAGTGGAGTCCATTGACTTAACGTCTACTATAGCCATTTTCGGCGTATATACTTTTAAATTATAATTATAATAATCTGTTCTGCAGAAAATTTACTTATTGCATTACTTTGCATCAATTTTTTTCTTGTGTATGGTTGCATTTTTTTTTTCTTGTGTATGGTTTTCAGGTCATACTCTAATCGGGCAACTTTTATGTCGCTCAATTTTAAACATTTGTAATAATAATAATAAATGAAACAAGGAAGAACGCTATAGTCGAGTACCTCGACTATCAGATACCCGTTACTCAGATAATGGGACCAAAAGGAAATGGAGATATGCAAGCAGAAAGCGAGATTGAAATGCGCCACCTACCGGCGGTAGACAGATTTAAGCGTTATGGGCGTTAGAGTGGGCGTGGCAAACTTTTCGGTCAATCGATAGGTATTGACGAGAACAACACATTTCAGTTAAAATTTTTTATCTAGCATGAAAATTGTGGGCGCCACAGGCTTGGCCGGTTTGTGGGCGTTAGAGTGGGCGTGGCACATTGCTGAATCAAACTTGCGCTGCGTAAGAAGCAATAGAATAAGTTAGCCGCGCACTTTGCTCTCTCTGAGCGCCGGCAGTGGTTTTTTCTTTGCCGCTAAGTTCGGCCGGCAACTATTTACATACACACACATACACGCGTAAAAACATTTCGCATTGTCTGGCTCTGACGTCATAGCTTTTTTTCTTGGGAGGTTTGTGGGCGTTAGAGTGGGCGTAGCAAAATTTTTATTATCAAATTATCAAATTTATCATTAAAATACTATAGCTAATAACATTAGTTAGTGTAATTATTCACCGTAAGTCGCGCTATCTATTCGCCTTATTCCTGACAAACCAACAGCAACTCACACATTCCCCTATACAACGCCTAAGTATTGGGATGTATGTGACACACCTTAAGGGCGGGTTTTGTGCTCTTAACAATGCGTACATTATTTTGACATTTTTTAAAAGTAGGTCAAAAACAATAAAATAATTTTTATACATCATTTTAAAGTTGAGGCTAGATGTGTAAAGACCTACAAGAAAACAAAATGAACAATATAAAATTTCATGAGGAAATTGACCAATTTATTGAACAATTTAAAGGACAGATAATTGGTCAACATTTCCAATACTTTTAAAATACAAAAACTATGTTCATGAATCGAGGTGGACATGATCTCAAAACTACGAATTATGGTGAACACTTTACATTTTGTAGTTCTGAATTGACGTCTTAAACTTGCGACTGCCTCTTCTATGCAAATCGCCGGAACGAAGTCAGAAAATTAATTTCAATATATAATGAAACATGTTCGCAATACCAAAATAAATGAATAAATGTATTATTATGCTACAAAATAAGCTTATGACCTTGTATTTCGAGTTAAAATTACCGGTACTGAGAATGAAAAACATTTTCTTAACTGAGATATGTCGGCTTCTTGCGAGTTATTACGTTCAACCCCTAGTATGGGCTAGCTGTCAGCCGTGAGGTCGTTGGCGTGGGGCCTATGATCTTGTCAATGAGCGTGCGCCCTCCGGTTTGTGCATGTGTTCCTTTTATTGCGCTAAAAGATGAAGATGAAAACCTATATAAAATTTCTTTATAAATTGTGTAAACATATATAAAAGTGTAACACGAGATTGTTGACTTAGATAAACCAAATGCATTCAGTTAAAATAAACACCTTTCTGAATTTATTTGACGGAATTATGTTCAATGCACACTATATACGGCTGCAGTTCATACAATCAAAACTCTTTGAATGTGATGGAGGTAATATGAAAATATCTATTCATGGAAATCATATGGACACCTGCGTGTGGAGCAATGATGCAGCCACTGAGGGAGTTGATACTTGTGTATGCCATCGAATTTCTGATTACAAAAAGGAAGCACTCAACATTATGAATATATACTATAATCTAGAAAAAAGAATGAAAATGATTTAATAACATAATAAAACATGTTCGCAATACCAAAATAAATGAATAAATGTATTATTATGCTACAAAATAAACTTCTGACTTTTTATTTCGAGTTAAAATTGCAGGTGCGGAGAATGGAAAATATTTCCTTGACTGAGATATGTCGGCTACTTGCGAGTTGTTGCGCGGTCGTGATTTCAACCCCTATTATGAGAACGTCGTATGAGGTCGTATGAGGTCGTTGGCGTGAGGCCCATGATCTTGTCAATGAGCGTGCGCCTTCTGGGTTGTGCATGTGTCCCTTTTATTGCGGTCAGGTAACTGACAGGTGCGCTCTTGCTTGAATCCCTCTTATGCCATGTTTATGACCCATTTGTGGAAAGGAGAGAATCTTAGACAATTTACCAGTTAAACGTTCTGGGGCGGAAACAAAAATGTGTATTTGAAAATATTCCACATCTGAGAATCATTAACTTGTGAGATTTACTTTATTGGGGTTCTTTTGATTTCTAAATTAGTTTTACAATCATAGGAAACATTATTCCCCAACATGATGGGACACCTCTAAGATAACCATCTTTGAATACTTTGGGTGTGCGACCTTTCACACGTGCACAGCAACACCTGTGATAATGAGGCAAAAGGGTACGTGATCACACCTTCTTCCCAACATGATCGGATATGTTCCTCTAAGATAACAACCTTTGGATACTATGGTTGTGAGACCTTTCTGAATTTATTTGACGGAATTATGTTCAATGCACACTATATACGGCTGCAGTTCATACAATCAAAACTCTTTGAATGTGATGGAGGTAATATGAAAATATCTATTCATGGAAATCATATGGACACCTGCGTGTGGAGCAATGATGCAGCCACTGAGGGAGTTGATACTTGTGTATGCCATCGAATTTCTGATTACAAAAAGGAAGCACTCAACATTATGAATATATACTATAATCTAGAAAAAAGAATGAAAATGATTAAATAACATAATAAAACATGTTTACAATCATAGGAAACATTATTCCCCAACATGATGGGACACCTCTAAGATAACCATCTTTGAATACTTTGGGTGTGCGACCTTTCACACGTGCACAGCAACACCTGTGATAATGAGGCAAAAGGGTACGTGATCACACCTTTCCCCAACATGATCGGATATGTTCCTCTATGATAACAACCTTTGGATACTACTGTTGTGAGACCTTTCTCACGTGCACCTTTCTCACCTGACTATTAATTGCACATAATGAGGGGAAGGATACATGATCAATATTGTCACATGGGGATGTGGGGGCGATAGGGTCAATTAATTTTACTCTTTATAGACATGATCGTGACATTTTTATGACTTCAAAGCCCATTAAAATCAGTTAATTTATTGGATTATGCTAATTGTCCCAGAACCCGCATACGTTAATGAGGGGGGGGGGGGAGGGGGGGCGGGGGCCATTTATATGCTAATTGTCCCAGAATCCGCGTTTCCCTACTACTGATCTAGCCATGTCCGTCTGTCCGTCTGACCGTCTGACCGTCTGTCCGTCTGTCTGTCCGTCCGGATGAACGCTGAGATCTCGGAAACTATAAGAGGTAGGCTATTGAAATTTGGCGTGCAGACTCCTGAGCTTCTTACGCAGCGCAAGTTTGTTTCAGTAGAGTGCCACGCCCACTCTAACGCCCATAACGCTTAAGTCTGTCTACCGCCTGTAGGTGGCGCTCGCTTTGCTGCTTGCATATCTCCAGTAACGGGTATCTGATAGTCGAGATACTCGACTATATCGTTCTTCCTTGTTATTTATTTATTTATATTTTATTCCATTTTCTTTAATTTTAAAATTTGATTACAGAACTATTACCGTTACTCGTAGAGTAAAAGGGTATGCTAGATTCGTCGGAAAGTATGTAACAGGCAGAAGGAAGCGTTTCCGACCCCATAAAGTATATATATTCTTGATCAGGATCACTAGCCGAGTCGATCTAGCCATGTCCGTCTGTCTGTCCGGATGAACGCTGAGATCTCGGAAACTATTGGAGCTAGGCTATTGAGATTTGGCGTGCAGATTCCTGAGCTTCTTACGCAGCGCAAGTTTGTTTCAGTAGAGTGCCACGCCCACTCTAACGCCCACAAACCGCCCAAAACTGTGGCTCCTAAAGTTTTTATGCTAGAATAAAAATTTTAACTGAAATGTTATGTTCTCATCAATACCTATCGATTGACCCAAAAAAAAATTTGCCACGCCCACCCTAACGCCCATAAACCGCCCACAAACTTCAAAAAATCGTAAATATGAACGTGGATATCTCGGAAACTATCAAAGATAGAGAATTGGGATTTCAGATTTAGATTCCGTAGCCTTATACGCAGCGCAAGTTTGTTACGCGAATTCGCCACGCTTACCCTAACGCCCATACCGCTTAAATCCGTATACCGCCGGTAGGTGGCGCATTTTAATCTCGCTTTGCTACTTGCATATCTCTATTTAGCTGAGTAACGGGTATCTGATAGTGGAGGTACTCGACTATAGCGTTCTTCCTTGTTTTTCTATTAATGTTGTTTGTGCTATAAATTTTTTAAAATTTTGTCCAGATCATTTGCCTGGCTCATATGTTTCTTCTTAAGACATTTATTATGCGCACATTATAACAACAATTATTATTAACAATGTTTGAATTAATTCTAAGTCAATGTTATCCGACTCGACTTTATTAATAACATTTGCAGTGGAGTCCATTGACTTAACGTCTACTATAGCCATTTTCGGCGTATATACTTTTAAATTATAATTATAATAATCTGTTTCTGCAGAAAATTTACTTATTGCATTACTTTGCATCAATTTTTTTCTTGTGTATGGTTGCATTTTTTTTTTCTTGTGTATGGTTTTCAGGCCATACTCTAATCGGGCAACTTTTATGTCGCTCAATTTTAAACATTTGTAATAATAATAATAAATGAAACAAGGAAGAACGCTATGGTCGAGTACCTCGACTATCAGATACCCGTTACTCAGATAATGGGACCAAAAGGAAATGGAGATATGCAAGCAGAAAGCGAGATTGAAATGCGCCACCTACCGGCGGTAGACAGATTTAAGCGTTATGGGCGTTAGAGTGGGCGTGGCAAACTTTTCGGTCAATCGATAGGTATTGACGAGAACAACACATTTCAGTTAAAATTTTTTATCTAGCATGAAAATTGTGGGCGCCACAGGCTTGGCCGGTTTGTGGGCGTTAGAGTGGGCGTGGCACATTGCTGAATCAAACTTGCGCTGCGTAAGAAGCAATAGAATAAGTTAGCCGCGCACTTTGCTCTCTCTGAGCGCCGGCAGTGCTTTTTTCTTTGCCGCTAAGTTCGGCCGGCAACTATTTACATACACACACATACACGCGTAAAAACAATTCGCATTGTCTGGCTCTGACGTCATAGCTTTTTTTCTTGGGAGGTTTGTGGGCGTTAGAGTGGGCGTAGCAAAATTTTTTTTGGGTCAATCGATAGGTATTGACAAGACTAATACATTTCAGTTAAAATTTTCTATCTAGCATCAAAACTGTAGGAGTTACAGTTTTGGGCGGTTTGTGGGCGTGGCACTGTGCTGAAACAAACTTGCGCTGCGTAAGAAGCTCAGGAATCTGCACGCCAAATCTCAATAGCCTAGCTCCCATAGTTTCCGAGATCTCAGCGTTCATCCGGACGGACAGACAGACGGACAGACGGACAGACGGACAGACGGACATGGCTAGATCGACTCGGCTAGTGATCCTGATCAAGAATATATATACTTTGTGGGGTCGGAAACGCTTCCTTCTGCCTGTTACATACTTTCCGACGAATCTAGTATACCCTTTTACTCTACGAGTAACGGGTATAAAAATTTTGCAACGCAGTGCAGAAAAAAAAATTATGCGCTCTTGGTAGCGCTGTCGGTTCCCTTTTCCTTGGTCTGGCTTGGTGCGCCTGACGGTACCGGTGCTGCACAGGCTGTTCTTCTATGGTGGGGCACCGGTGCTGGCTGCACAGGTTGTTACTTTTTTGGTGGGGCACCAGTACTGGCTGCACAGGTGTACTCGCAATGGGGGGAGTACAGTGGTCCCTTGCCGCCATCCGGGCACGTCTTCTTCAGCTTTGGAATGGAAATTTTTGCTGGAGGAGGCAATGTTTTTATAGTTTTGGCAATATTTGGGATTACAGTTTTTTTTTTATATTCATTTATTCCCTACAAATATATACAAGTAAAAGTAAGTTCAAGAACAGGAGTAGGGGGCCGTGGTTGCGCGGTATCACCGCAAGGTATTGCTTCGCGCAATGGTAGCCACCTAGACTGTAGCTTCTCTCCTCTCATTGTCGGTGCGACGCAGCGTTCGCAGTACGCTCGCTGCGTAGGCTGCCGTCGCTTCCCAATTCGCCTCCTTCAGCAGCATGAGGGGCACAAAAGTTTCTGGCCGAACTCTTGCCCCGGTGGTCTCCATGAGTATCTGGCGGTCATAGCCAAAGCGGCGACATTCAAAAAGGACATGCTGAGCGTTTTCGACAATGCCACTGCCGCACTCTGGGCCACCGTCCTCCGTGTTGTGCCCGAAGCGCTTAAGGAAGCTTCGGAAGCAGCCGTGTCCACTCAGCGCCTGCGTGAGGTAAAAATCCACCTGGCCGTGCTTCCTATTTAGTCATGGCTCTATGCTGGGGATGAGCTGGTGCGTCCAGCGACCCTTGCTGGAGCTGTCCCAGGCTGCCTGCCAGTTGACGACGCTCTGCATCCTGGCCCTTCTCTTCACCTCGGTCTTGGTACTGCGGTCCGCCTGTTCGCCTGCTAGAGCCGCGCGAATCTCCTTGGCCTCCCGCACCAGTTCACACAGGGGAACTTGGCCTGCGATGACAAGCGCTGCGTCGTCCGAGATCGTCCTGAAGGCACTCGAAATTCTGACGGCGCACAGGCGGTACTTCAAGTTAACACCTCGCATGTAGCTGCTCACAGCAGTGGCCTCAGCCCACACTGGAGCAGCGTACAGCAACTGCGACTTGACAACAGTCGCGAGGAGCCTGCGTCTGTCCTGCTTCGGTCCCCTGGTATTCAGCAGGATCCTGCAGAGCGATCCTGTGGTCTCGCTTGCCTTCTTGTTTACGAACTCCAGGTGTTCGCGGTAGAAGAGGCGGGTGTCCAGCATGACTCCCAGGTACCTTATGGCACGCTGAGAAGTTATCGTTGTCCCTCCGATCTGAATATGCGCCGACTCCACTGCTTTCCTGCTTGAAATCAGCACCGCTTCAGTTTTGTGTGAGGCCAGCTCTAGGTCCGCCACTAAGAGCCACTCCTCCACTGCTCGAATCGCGCAGTTTGCAGCTGCCTCCACGGCCGCAACTTCCTTGGCCACCACAACCAGCGCGACATCATCCGCAAAGCCCACAATGTTGGTGCTGCTCGGCAGTAGGAGCTTCAGAACACCGTCATACATCGTGTTCGAGGACCAACTCCCTTTTGCTGAGGTAGCTGTGCACTACATTCAGCAGGTAATCCGGGATGTTGAAGGACCGTAGTGCCTCCAGTGTCCTCCCCCAATCGGCTGAGTTGAACGCGTTCCGTATGTCCAGCGTGACCACTAGACAATACTTTTTCATCCCACCTTTCCATCTGGTACCCGCGATGGCCTTAGCAGCAATGTTGGTGACCCTCTCTTTCGCGTCAAGTGTATATTTCCCTTTCCGGAAACCTTACTGGTTGGAAGACAGTCCACCAACATTCTCCATAACAGCGTTAAGCCTTGTTGCAATGACCCTTTCGAAGACCTTGCCTATAGTGTCCAGCAGGCAGATGGGTCTACAGGAAGAAGCTTCGCCCGCTGGTTTCCCTGGCTTTGGCAGAAGCAGAAATTTTTGGCGCTTCCACCTGTCGGGGAAGGTCCCTTCCAGCATGCACGTATTGTAGAGCGATGCTACCACGCCCGGATGGAGGGATAGCAGGGTCTTCACTGCCCTGTTCGGGACCAAATCCGGCCCGAGTGCCTTCCTGCTCTTCAGGTTCCTTGCCGCAGACAATAGTTCCGTCTCCGTGACCGGACATATCTGGCTCCCAATTTGTCGCGTCCATCGGGGGATGCAATGGCGGCGACTCTCTGGAAACAGCACTTGGACAATGCCTTCCATGACCGCCGGGTCAGTAGGCGACTTGTTGCCGGCACTCACACGCTTGACCACCGTCTTGTAGGCTCTTCCCCATGGGTCGTTTTCCAGCTCGTCACAGAGCTTGAGGTAGCTCTCCCTCTTGCTGTCCCGAATCGCCAGTTTGAGTGCCTTCTTTGCACTCTTAAAGCTAGAGTTGCAGGCAGAAAGGTTTGCGGTGCCTCTCGCCCTTTGGACTAACCTCCTGGCTCGAAGGCAGGTCCTGCGCATGTTAGCAATTTCCTCGCTCCACAAGTACACTAGCGCGTGGTGCTTCCAAAAGGTCTTACGCTGCTGAGTATTTCCACCTCAGAACACAGCTCGCGCACCGTCTGCTTCAGGAGGTCCTGCGCGGCCCGACAATGGTTCAGATTTAGCTGAATCAATTGCATGACGGTCGAGGTCTCCCTGTCCCGCTGGTTGTGGCTGGGCAGAGTCTGCTTCCTGCCTGGTGCCTGGTCTCCTTTCTTCCTGCCGCAGAGCAGAATAAGCATGAAGGCTCCTTGCTGCACTTGGCTGCCTTGTGCCCTTTTTCACCACATCTTATGCAGCAATCGCTCCTGTCCACTAGGCTCTTTCAGTTAACTGCAATATGCCCGGATTCCAAGCATTTGAAACATCTTGGGGGGCCTGTTCTTTCCCGGATCCTGCAGATGGTCCATCCAATCCGCACCTCGCCGCAATGGAGGACGGTTTTCCCCAGGGAGTAGGGCAAACTGATCACAGCTAACTGCGACTCCGCGTAGCCTCGACGCAGACTCCGAACTCTGATGCGCTCCGCGTCGATACCATACTGGCTCGCAATCGCAGCGCAGATTTCCTGCTCCGTCGCGATGGAGTCGATGTTTCTTATCTCCAGAATGAGCAGTTTGGTCTCGTCCGACATGGCTCGCACTGACGCTGCGTCGCCTAACATCCTCGCTATGATCTCCTTCATAGCATCTGCACTTTCTGCGCTGCCTTTGGCCACCTCGAGCAGTAGGTTGCCGTTAATGGTGCGGCGTACCTTGGAAACGCAGCTTCCCAAGTCCGACAGCTTCCCTACGAGTCACCATGGCTAACACCTCGCTGTACGATTTCCCGCTCGCCTGGACAACGATGGCGTCGGGTCTGGCGTGACGCGTGGCCCTCGGCTTTTTCTTGAACACCTCCCACTCAGCGACCGGAATTGCGGGGCTCAGAGTCTTACTGGCGCCAGCGTGCGTCGCATCTCTCTCTTGTGGCCCTTTTGGCGGGTTCTTTCGGGTGCTCCTGGGAGCTTTGGCACTTTTCTGCTGCGTTGGGCGCGTGGATGGTGGGGCCACTTGAGCCGCGGATCTTCCAGCCACAGTCGGCTGGCTTATCCTTCGCCAAGGCTCCGTTTGCGCTGCAGAAACCCTCCTCTAGACAGGCGTTGTCTGCTGTTCTTTGTCGGCGCTTGCAGGCTACGAGAGCATTTCGCGCACACAATTGCAGCATCTTGCCCATTCACCCTGATGCTGTCGTCCTTGCCGCCCTTTCTGTTCGCCTCTATGATGTTCGTGTGAAGCGCCTTCATACGCACGAACGTCTCCCTCGTGGCGACAGTTATGTGGCGCGCCGTCTTGTCCATCATCTTGGTGGATACCACCTGCAGAAGCTTTCCCAGCTCCAAGAGATCCTCCAGGCAGGTTGCCCCGTGGGAGGCCTTGCTCCTTTTGGCCGGCGTTGTCCTCTGCGAGTTAGCTGGGCTCGCAGGATCACGCGTCCTCTTAGGGGTTTCCTTAGCTTCCTCGGTGTCTACGATCAGCTCATCGACTTGGGTTGTCGAAGGTGCCGGCGAGCGGGCGAGCTTGCTTCCCTTCTTAAATGCCGCTGCAACTCCGTCGGTCCCATCTTCCCTCGGCTGGCGGGGAGTTCTTACCACCACTGGTCTGCCCGCGAAAGGGTTTTCAGCCTCATCCATCTCGGGCTACCCGGTTGGTTCGAGGGAGGCTCCCGCGCTGGCCACAGATTTCCCCTAGGCTTACGATGGGGGATATACCGCCCCTTTTCGGTCCCCAGTGCCCCTTTTGATAGACACCGCCGCGGCGGAGGGTTTGGAATTTAGCCCGATCCTTGGCCTTCTGCCTTTTGCCGTCCCTGAATCCCGGTGCCAGAATTTGGAGAATTTCGAATATTCAAAATTCAAAAACTTAGACTGGGCCCGCGTTTATGGCGCTTTCCAACACTATGTGCTGTTAGGCGCGGGGATCCACGCTGTTAAGCTCCTCCACTGTTTGCAGTGATGAGGGAAAAAACGCGCGGGTGGCAGCTTGTGGATGCTGTGCGCGTGAGAGAGATTTTCGAGGTGAAAGCCTCTCACTCGATAGGCGCGGGAGAGGATCCGCCCTCTGGCCCACGAACCGACAGCAGCCTCACCAGTCCAAGACTTGGGGATACGTTCGGAGGCCCCGCCAGAACAGTGCCCTGGTACGTACCTCTAGTCCCGGAGTGTCTCGCACTATACACAGTACACTTTTTAGGTAACGACCGTCGCTACACTGACTTTAAAACGAGATAAATTCAGAGCGCACTCGACTATACAACCGTCTTGCCTCACGTCCTGAGATTACAGGTTAGGTGGATGTGTGTGTGGCTGTGGTCTGATTTTTACGTACTGTTAGCAAATTTTTTATGTGTTCAACTTCGGCAGGTATTTTTACCGAGTTGTTCCAACTTATTGCATTGCCGCTGTTCAGCAGCTTCAGTAGCTCAGCCTTTCTGGCTTTTAATCTTTTTACCACGCCACTACGTTTGGCACACATCACACTCTATTCACTGCGTTTCTTCTCTTTGTTCTTGTTATTGTAGTGTAAGCTGTTGTTGTTGCCGTTGTTGCTGTTGTTGCCGTTGTTGCTGTTGTTGCCGTTGTTGCTGTCTTCTAATTCTGTGAGGTCCAGATCCAGGTCCAGATTCTTTTGGACCAAAGGCACGGTCGCCATATAGTGTAAACGTATCTTTTATATTTTTAATATTCCTTATTTGTAATCAGGAGCAGCATTAGTGCCGCTTCCAACGTCAAGTTGTTTCTGATTTAACAATTTGCCTTAGGTTCTAAGTAAGCCGGCAGAGAGACGACTATGTATATCTTATGTATATCAAGTGTATTTAATTATGGTCTCTTTAGCTGGAGCGCGTGGGTATATGTATGTACTTGAGTTTGGTTGAGCGGCCGGCGTGTGTAACAGAATGCTGACACTTGCACTTTCTGTGAGCGCGCCGATCGACTTATGTTTCGGCCTATTAGGTTTTTGACCGGGCCTTTGTTTATGTAAACACTGCAACAAAGTGTTACAGTGTGTTTGCTTCAAGTACTCTTGGTACAGTAGATATTCAATATATGTGCATTCCACAATACATTCTTGATCAGCATTACTAGCCGAGTCGATCTAGCCATGTCCATCTGTACGTGTGAACGCTGTGACCCTGCAAACTATAAGAGCTAAAAAGTGAGGTTTCAGATTTAGGTTCGTTATCTTCGTATGCAGCCCAAGTTTGTTAGGCGAACATGCCACGCCCACTCTGTCAACTGAAATATATTGGTCTCGTCGCTACCTTTTGATTGATCCAAAATGTTTGCCACGCCCACTCTAACGCCCTCAAGCCGACCAACACTATAACGCCCAAGGTTTTGGTGCTAGAAACAAGCTTAAACTTAAATTGTAGTACCTCTGGATAGTAGGCTCAGAAGTACGATAGAAGTGAAGATCGGTCGACCGTATGTAGGAGAGTATGATGGCCCTTTCCACACTTGTGGCAATGATGATCACTGTATCAATTTAAGCATCACTTCTGGATATGTACTTCCTGGAGCCGTTTCTTGAGGCTAAGCCGCAGAAAGTGGTGGCACTTCCGTAGAGGTTGGATCTCTCGGCAGACTCTGCATTGGTAGGATTTAATACCTCGAGTACGTATGTCATTCAAGGAGGGATATGGGACGCAATATTCGCATGAAGTATTCGTAGGAGGGACTTTTTGTACGGAAACTTGCGCCAAGTAGGATAAAATTATGTGTGGAAATGAGGCGAATACTGGCCTTGGAGAGTCGGATGGAATCGGCGGAGTAGTAGGGCCTCTGTTTCGATGCAGCAGTTTGATGCCGATCCTGGCTAGTGAGACAGATGTGAGCGCTTGTGCAATCCCGGAATTGATGGCTGCTTTCAAAGCAATTACATATAGGCCAGGCGATCGTCTACCGTCATTTGTAGAAAGCGTGGACATATACGCTCGGGGTGGTTCTTCTTTGAACACAGATCGCAGCCTTTGGGTATCGGAACTACCCTTGTGGTGATGGAATTTTTTTTTGGAAGTTCTGCCACTCGATTTGTGTCTTTGGACTAGACGTGGAGGATACTGCCAGATCGGAAGCTATTGACGGCCTCAAGAGTTCGATGGCACTCCGTCAAAAAGGAATCAAGCTTAGAAATTTCGTAAGAATTTCAGCTTAATTTTGGACGGATTGCTCCCATAGTGAGGGCGTGATCTTTGGTAGTTTTGTCGAGCACATATAAACCAGGATAGGGTTCCAATTCTCAATTTTAACGCCGGAAAATTTTTAAGGAAGGTAAATAAGCTTAAAAAGTGCGTTGAAGATCTTCTAAGGCTGCTCTAGACTCATGTGCTATGGATCGCACATTGAATAGAGTATTCAGTTGACTGTTCACCTGCAATCGCTTATTTTCGAAACTTTTTCAATGGGCGATAGACTCGGATTATCTATTGTAACGAACTGATTTTTGTGGTCTGCTCGCTACGAGATTCGTTCGGCTAGCTCAGTAGATTGTGTGTTCGTCCCACCAAATTTATATAAACGTGACCGCCCAGTAGCTCAGTGAGAAAGCACAGAATTCACGGGTTCGTAGTTGGTTTTTTGCGGGTATATTATTACAAATGTCTTGGTAGCTTGGTTGGCCATGACTCGTCGCTTGTGACCATCGGTACTTCCGACGGTCCTGATTGTCTCGACGACCTCTTGCCTTGATGACTCGGTGCTCCAGTTCTGTAGCTCCCTGAAGATCCTCGCAGCTCCCTGAAGATGCTCGCTCGCTGCTCGCTCCTGACGCGTTGACTTGGTGACGGCTGGTAACGACTCGGACTCGCGAGGGGGTCAGCCGTACGGGCTTAGGGAAGCGTCACCGTTCTCAGACTAGGGTGAACAGAAGCTGCGCTCTCCAGGATCTTTCCTTTCGATTCACCGCCGCCTGCCCTGCTCAGCCCGCGCGGACAGTCAAAGCGGAACGCCAGGAAGCTGCCTCGAGCTTTACTTCGCTTCTATGTCTAGTGCAAACGAACATTCCACCTTAGCCTCACCCTTCTGCGTGTGGTCCGGGACGTTTTCGCGTGGCTCGCTCTGTGTTGCGCGGCTGTCATGATGTGGTGGCTGGCCTGCTGCTGACGCTATCTTGCGCACTGCTACTGGTGGTGCTGGCTGCGCGACTGGACGTAGCATGGCTTTTGGTGCTCGGGGTTCGGGCGTACGACGCTCCGGGACCTCGTAAGTTGAAACCGTACGGCTCTCCTGGATTTTGGAGAGGTAGCATCTTGCGACTTCCGCTCGCCTCTCTGCGGCTGAGATCGCTGGGCATTTTCCATCTGCAAGTAGCATTCGACGCTCCTGACGCCTACTCTCCCGCACACCCAGCAGAACAACAAGCGTTGGTGCCGACACCCTCGCGCCCATTGTCCATGACCACCGCTCTTTCGGCAGGCCTCGTAGGGGTCTGTGATGTGTATCGTTTCAAGAGACCTTTGTGTTGTACTTGGTGGCCTCCAAACAGTGTTTGCTGGCTGCATCTGTAGCTGTTGTGGTGGTGTCCATTGGCCTCCGCGTGGTGCTCCTGTTGCCTGCTTCCGTGGGACTCGGTTAGGTGGCGACCATTGGTCGTTTCCCCGTGTCTCCTGGGTTCCTTGGTCTTCGAGAATTTGTTTTCTTGTGCGAACGCTTCCCGCTCCTTTTCGAGTTCTTCACACTCATCTGCTAATATCATCAGCGTGTCCAGGTCCGACACTTTGTACGCCATTAGGAAGATCCTTAAACTTGGGGTGCAGTTTTCCTTGATGATCCCTATGGTATCTTTCGCGGAATAATTAAGTGGCCTCATTATCGTCTGCATGTCGTTCATGTAGTCTTTGAACGACTCGCTGAAGCCCTGCTTCCGTTGCCTGACCTGATCCGCCAGCCTGGTGAACTCCGCCCAGGTTTTCCATTGTTCGTTGTTGGCGATAAACCACTTCAGAGCCCTTCCCTTAAGCAATTCAGGCATCGCTCGGGGAATCATGTCTAACTCCAAGCCATATGTGTTGGCGGACCATTCCACCTGCTCCAGGAACTCGAACGGTTTTTGCGCCCTGTCGAACCTGAACGACCATTCGCGGAACTGTTTAGCGATCCTTGCATAGTCTGACTGACTGAGTCTCGAGATCAGCGCTGTTATTTTCCTGTCTTGGTTTGATTCTCTCCTGTTTGCCTCTTTTTGTAGGTTGTCAACGCTCAGGCTTGCCACTAAGTTGTCCCCTTCGGCGTTCGTTAACGTGATGCTCGGGCCGGCTTTGTGGTATGTAGCTTCCAACTCGGCACAGATGTCAACGAGTTGTGGGTCATTATCCGTTTCTGAGTAATACTCGGATAATGCCTTTTCCTTTTTAAGCCGGTAGATCCACTTCTTTCCCATTCTGTTTAAGCTGCTTCCACTGCTGGGACAATCACGTTGGGCGCCAGATGTAACGAACTGATTTTTGTGGTCTGCTCGCTACGAGGTTCGTACGGCTGTCTCAGTAGATTGTGTGTTCCGCCGCCTGTCCCTTGCTCTGTCCCGGATGGTCCCACTGGGGTTTCTGCTCAGCCCTCGCGGACAGTCAAGGCGGAACTCCAGGAAGCTGCCTCGCGCTTTACTTCGCTTCTACGCCTAGTGTTATCGAACATTCCACATTGGCCTCACCCTTCTGCGTGTGGTCCAGGACCTTTTCGACCGCCGACCGCCTTAACCTAGCCGTGTGATGCCGTCTAGACCTCAGCTACCTGCGTCTCAATTCGGAGAATCCTGGTATCCCAATCACGAACGTCTCGACGTAGCAATCTTGCTCCTCGTAGGCTCCCACGGCGCTGCTTTTCCGACGACTCGACTTGCTGTTGCTCCCTTGTAGACTATCTGGTTGGTCAACTGTTCACTTTGATATCTGATTGACCTTAATGGTTTGACTCCTCGTGATCGACTGATCCAGCTGCCAGCGCTCTGCGGCCTTATATAGGGCCTCCGGGAACCGTTATTTCCCTTTTGCGCACGGCCCGCTGGATCTCTCCACTCCAGGTCCAAAGTCCGTGACTCCTGGTAGACCCACTTGTCCTTCACGTACCGCTTCCAACCGATGTTCTGCCCACTGCTGCCGTCCCGCTGATTCCCGTGATGCTTGTGGCACGCCTGTGTGCCGCCCCACCGCCGAGATGTGGCACTTCTTCTCCCGGTCCAAAGAGTTCACGGGAGAGTCCAAAGTACGGTGGAGTCCCGTTATCCCCACATGGCACTCTTGCTCTGCAACTGAGCAACTTGAAATCTCCCGCGCCGATATTTCCCGTGTTTCCACTGGGACATCGATACTCATGGGCTATCGATCCCCAGCTCGCTGCTCCCACTCCTTTCCGTCCGTGCGTGATCGATGTTTTTGCAAACATCGATACCGACGGTGCGGCGTTGCCACCTGCTCGTTGCGATATTTCCACCTTTTGCCGATATTTCCATTATCGTGTGCCCATCGATCGCACTATCGTCCAGTGCCAATAACTCGCCTATCGAGGAGCCCCCTTCCCTGGCTCATGGTGATTTTGCAACTTTCTAAGTTAGTTTTCGCATTTCTTAACTCCTTTCTATTTCATTCTTTCTCTCTCCATACGACCTTTCTCGCCTCTCGTCTCTCTCTCTCGCCCTCTAGTCTTCCTCAGCCGGCTGAACCTGGCTCCACGCTGGCAACACTCAAGAGCGGGTGCGGAGAGGACTTCGCATTTAACCCAATTTGAATTTCAGGATGCCGGTGCTGCCATGTATGCCCCTTTCTTTTGGCCCCTGTTTCAGCCGCGCTTCCCGTCCTATGCCGGTTTCAAACTTTGTTTTCGTTTTCTTTTATTTTTGAACTTTATTCGGCTGCTCCTTAAACACTCTCGTGCCCGCGAGCCCCAACCGGACTCGGAACGCGCGCCCCTCTCTCCATACGCGTACGCTGCACCCGCCGCCCAGGATGCGGGCCTCCTTCACCGCCGGTGCCTCCGCGATCCCTTCGGGCAACTCGTGCTCCGCGATCTCTCGCCATCGCTGGCCCTCCAGCGCCGACACCGTCCGCGACAATTTTGGGCGTGCCACCACCCCGGCCACTTCGGACACTTCGGGCGCCTAGTGCTGCCGCTTGAGCGACGGTCGGCCACTTTCCACGGGTTCGGACCACACCCAGGGTCCTCGTTCCAGCGGCTCATCTGGCTCCGCGGTTACCGTCGCGCTCCCTGTTGGCGCTGGCGTCGACGGCCCTGTCCTTGGCGTCGCCGGTTCGGTGCTCGGTGTCGATGGGGCCCAATGCTCTGGTCTGCCGCTTGTCCTGGGGTCCAGCGGGCTCACCCGGGGACCACTCTCCTCCCAGATTCGGGGCTCCTCCGTTGCCGCCGTCTCCTCCGCGAGTCCCTCCGGCCAGGTCCAGACGCTGCCACAGACTCGGCAGGGCTACCGGGAGACTGCTGGTCCTGGGGCGGCTCCTCGCTGGCCCATTCGACCTCTGATGGGCAGCCATCATCTTGCGCCACCAGCATGGGCGCTCGGTAGTCTTGGTTCTCTGCCTTGGGTAATGAACGACGGTGTGTAACCTGTGGATTCTGAAACGCTCGTGTTTACTGCCAGCATGACTTCCGGCCATTTTTCGTCCCAGTTTCTTTGGTTCTGGCCTACGGACTGCGCTATCATTGTCTTCACCGTCCTATTTGCTCTCTCAGTCGGGTTCTCCTGTGGGGTGTATGGAGCTGTGAACTGTTGCTTGGTTCCCATTTCGGCCAGGAAACTCTTGAAAATTTTGATGTCAAACTGTACTCTGTTGTCCGTTATGACCATTTTCGGAACCCCATACCTCGCGATTATGCGTTCTCTAAAAGCTTTTTTTTAGGGACTCGGCCGTCCCGCTTCGCAGCGGCACCAACTCAGTCCACTTGGAGAACCGGTCTATCAATACCAGCAGCATTTGGTTGCCGTGCTTCGAACGCGGCAGGGGTCCAAAAAGGTCCGCACATACCGTAGCCCATGGTTCCTCTGGCACCTGCGTCAGAATTTTCCCAGCCATTTGCATCTGATTCAGCTTGAATCTCATGCATGTCTCGCATCCTCGCACGTGGGCTCGGGCGTCTCTGTGCATTCCTGGCCAGTAATACCGTGCTGCCAGACGCGCTATTGTTTTTTGGCTTCCTACATGACCAGCCGCTGGTGAGTCGTGGTTCTTCTTCAGCACCGTTTCCCGCAGAGCTTTCGGGACGCACATCCTCCATGTTGCCCGCTCAATGAGGTATATTCCTGTACAGAGTGTTACCCTCCATCACGTAGTCCGTATACTTTTGCGGCTGGGTCCTTATCTTTTCGCGCATTTCCAGAATCCAGCTGCATGTTGCAGAAGCTTCCGCCGCCGACGTCTCCTTGATCCCTCGAAGCGTTTCCGGTAGTGGCTGCCTTGACAAAACGTCTGCTACCACGTTGAGTTGTCCTTTCCTGTACGCTATTTCGAAGTCGTACTGCTGAAACTCTAGGGCCCATCTGGCGATCCTCTCTGAAGGGCTCTCTATGCTGTTGAGCCACTTCAGCGCCATGTGGTCGGTTACTACTTTAAAGTGGTAACCTTCCAGATACGGCTTGAGCTTTCGGATCGCCCAGACGATTGTCAAGCATTCCTTCTCGGTCGTTGAGTAATTCTCCTCAGCGCCGTTGAGCGTTCGGCTCGAGTGAGAGATTACCTTTTCGCCTCGTTCAGTTTCCTGGGTCAAGATTGCTCCGATGCCGTAGTCGCTCGCGTCAGTTTGCAAGATGAATGGTTTGTCGAAATCCGGGCACGCCAGTACGGGGTCTGCGACGAGTCTCGCCTTCACCTCCTCGAACGCCATCTGGTGTTCCTGTGTCCACACCCACTTATTGCCCTTGCGTAGCACATCGTTGAGAGGCTTGACTATTTATGCGAAGTAAGGTACAAACTGGCGGTACCATGATGTTACGCCCAAGTACTGTCGGAGCTCTCTTACTGTCGATGGTGGTTCTAGTTCGACGATGAATTCTACCTTTTCCGGATCTGTGCATATTCCATCGCTAGTCACTCGATGACCAATATACAACAGCTCTTTCTTTAAAAATTGGCACTTCTCCGGGTTTAGCCTCAGATTTGCCTCCTTTAGCTGTCGGAACACTTCCTTCAGGTTAGCCTTGTGTTCTTCCAGCGAGCGTCCGATCACTATGATGTCATCCTGGTAAGAAAATGCGTGCGGCGACATTTCGGGACCGATCACCCGGTCCAGCACCCGTTGAAAGGTCGCAGACGCCGAATGAAGTACGAATGGCATTACTCTCCACTGTGTACTGCCTGATGTCTGCTTTCAGTGGAATTTGCCAGTACCCATCCTTTAGGTCCAAGCTGCTGATGTACCGTGCTTCCCTCAGTTGGTCGAGAATATAATTTATTCGGGGCATCGGGTAGGCATCCTTTATTGACTTGTCGTTGATTTGCCTAAAGTCGACGCACAGTCTCCATTTGCCCGTCCTTTTTTTAACCATCACGATGGGAGCGCTGTATGGGCTTGTTGAATGTTCTATGTATCCCATCTGGAGAAGCTCGTCCTCGCGATTTCCACCTCCAGCTGCTCTTCGATTCCGCCACATCTTCCGTCTGCCAACCTAACTTGCCGTCGTATCCTCGTAATCTTCCCGAGGGCAACCAGGTTGTCCGCCAGTTCTTTGCTTATAAAGCTTGCTGTTGCCCAGGTGTCGATTGTGGCCTTGTATGTGCCCCCGTCAATCGTCACCGCTGCGGACAACTGCTGCTCCTCCTCGATCAGCTTTCCCGTTAGTTTGGAGAGGTAGCATCTTGCGACTTCCGCTCGCCTCTCTGCGGCTGAGATCGCTGGGCATTTCCCATCTGCAAGTAGCATTCGACGCTCCTGACGCCTACTCTCCCGCACACCCAGCAGAACAACAAGCGTTGGTGCCGACACCCTCGTGTTGTACTTGGTGGCCTCCAAAAAGTGTTTGCTGGCTGCATCTGTTGCTGTTGTGGTGGTGTCCATTGGCCTCCGCGTGGTGCTCCTGTTGCCTGCTTCCGTGGGACTCGGTTAGGTGGCGACCATTGGTCGTTTCCCCGTGTCTCCTGGGTTCCTGTCTCTTCGCGTCTTCTGCATGTTACCTGCGTTGGTGATGCCGACTTGGTCTTCGAGAATTTGTTTTCTTGTGCGAACGCTTCCCGCTCCTTTTCGAGTTCTTTACACTCATCTGCTAATATCATCAGCGTGTCCAGGTCCGACACTTTGTACGCCATTAGGAAGATCCTTAAACTTGGGGTGCAGTTTTCCTTGATGATCCCTATGGTATCTTTCGCGGAATAATTAAGTGGCCTCACCATCGTCTGCATGTCGTTCATGTAGTCTTTGAACGACTCGCTGAAGCCCTGCTTCCGTTGTCTGACCTGATCCGCCAGCCTGGTGAACTCCGCTCAGGTTTTCCATTGTTTGTTGTTGGCGATAAACCACTTCAGAGCCCTTACCTTAAGCAATTCAGGCATCGCTCGGGGAATCATGTCTAACTCCAAGCCGTATGTGTTGGCGGACCATTCCACCTGCTCCAGGAACTCGAACGGTTTTTGCGCCCTGTCGAACCTGAACGACCATTCGCGGAACTGTTTAGCGATCCTTGCATAGTCTGACTGACTGGGTCTCGAGATCAGCGCTGTTATTTTCCTGTCTTGGTTTGATTCTCTCTTGTTTGCCTCTTTTTGTAGGTTGTCAACGCTCAGGCTTGCCACTAAGTTGTCCCCTTCGGCGTTCGTTAACGTGATGCTCGGGCCGGCTTTGTTATGGTATGTAGCTTCCAACTCGGCACAGATGTCAACGAGTTGTGGGTCATTATCCGTTTCTGAGTAATACTCGGATAATGCCTTTCTCTTTTTAAGCCGGTAGATCCACTTCTTTTCCATTCTGTTTAAGCTGCTTCCACTGCTGGTCCGGGACGTTTTCGCGTGGCTCGCTCTGTGTTGCGCGGCTGTCATGATGTGGTGGCTGGCCTGCTGCTGACGCTATCTTGCGCACTGCTCCTGGTGGTGCTGGCTGCGCGACTGGACGTAGCGTGGCTTTTGGTGCTCGGGTTCGGGCGTACGACGCTCCGGGACCTCGTAAGTTGAAAGCGTATGGCTCTCCTGGACAACTTCACTTGAGACCTTACCGATCGACTGCTCTTCCTTGTGGCTTGTTGTACTTGGGATTCGGACACGCCGCTCCGGGACCTCGCAAGTCGAAACCGTATGGCTCTCCTGGACAACTGCACTCGAGACCGTACCAATCGACCGCTCTCCCTTCTGGCTTGTTATACTCGTTATCCTCCAGGCGTAACGCCAGGACTTTGTTGATAGGGTTAGACCTCAGCCGTCTAGAGCTCAGCTACCTGCGTCTCAATTCGGAGAATCCTGGTATCCCAATCACGAACGTCTCGACGTAGCAATCTTGCTCCTCGTAGGCTCCCACGGCGCTGCTTTTCCGACGACTCGACTTGCTGTTGCTCCCTTGTAGACTATCTGGTTGGTCAACTGTTCACTTTGATATCTGATTGACCTTAATGGTTTGACTCCTCGTGATCGACTGATCCAGCTGCCAGCGCTCTGCGGCCTTATATAGGGCCTCCGGGAACCGTTATTTCCATTTTGCGCACGGCCCGCTGGATCTCTCCACTCCAGGTCCAAAGTCCGTGACTCCTGGTAGACCCACTTGTCCTTCACGTACCGCTTCCAACCGATGTTCTGCCCACTGCTGCCGTCCCGCTGATTCCCGTGATGCTTGTTTCACGCCTGTGTGCCGCCCCACCGCCGAGAGGTGGCACTTCTTCTCCCGGTCCAAAATTCACGGGAGAGTCCAAAGTACGGTGGAGTCCCGTTATCCCCACATGGCACTCTTGCTCTGCAACTGAGCAACTTGAAATCTCCCGCGCCGATATTTCCCGTGTTTCCACTGGGACATCGATACTCATGGGCTATCGATCCCCAGCTCCCACTCCTTTCCACGGTTCCTCCGCCTGGTCACACCGTCCGTGCGTGATCGATGTTTCTGCAAATATCGATACCGACGGTGCGGCGTTGCCACCTGCTCGTTGCGATATTTCCACCTTTTGCCGATACTTCCATTATCGTGTGCCCATCGATCGCACTATCGTCCAGTGCCAATAACTCGCCTATCGAGGAGCCCCCTTCTTTGGCTCATGGTGATTTTGCAACTTTCTAAGTTAGTTTTCGCATTTCTTAACTCCTTTCTATTTCATTCTTTCTCTCTCCATACGACCTTTCTCGCCTCTCGTCTCTCTCTCTCGCCCTCTAGTCTTCCTCAGCCGGCTGAGCCTGGCTCCACGCTGGCAACACTCGAGAGCGGGTGCGGAGAGGACTTCGCATTTAACCCAATTTGAATTTCAGGACGCCGGTGCTGCCATGTATGCCCCTTTCTTTTGGCCCCTGTTTCAGCCGCGCTTCCCGTCCTATGCCGGTTTCAAACTTTGTTTTCGTTTTCTTTTATTATACCCGTTACTCGTAGAGTAAAAGTGTATACTAGATTCGTCGTGTATAGTGTATACTAGAAACCGCCCAAAACTGTAACTCCTACAGTTTTGATGCTAGATAGAAAATTTTAACTGAAATGTATTAGTCTTGTCAATACCTATCGATTGACCCAAAAAAAATTTTGCTACGCCCACTCTAACGCCCACAAACCTCCCAAGAAAAAAAGCAATGACGTCAGACCCAGACAATGCGAAATGTTTTTACGCGTGTATGTGTGTGTATGTAAATAGTTGCCGGCCGAACTTAGCGGCAAAGAAAAAAGCACTGCCGGCGCTCAGAGAGAGCAAAGTGCGCGGCTAACTTATTCTATTGCTTCTTACGCAGCACAAGTTTGATTCAGCAATGTGCCACGCCCACTCTAACGCCCACAAACCGGTCAAGCCTGTGGCGCTCCTTTTCGAGTTCTTCACACTCATCTGCTAATATCATCAGCGTGTCCAGGTCCGACACTTTGTACGCCGTTAGGAAGATCCTTAAACTTGGGGTGCAGTTTTCCTTGATGATCCCTATGGTATCTTTCGCGGAATAATTAAGTGGCCTCACCATCGTCTG
The DNA here is from genome assembly GCF_043229965.1 of Drosophila suzukii. Taxonomy (NCBI): domain Eukaryota; kingdom Metazoa; phylum Arthropoda; class Insecta; order Diptera; family Drosophilidae; genus Drosophila; species Drosophila suzukii. The sequence continues at coordinate 1,639,879 of NW_027255939.1, read as the reverse complement.
CATGTCGTTCATGTAGTCTTTAAACGACTCGCTGAAGCCCTGCTTCCGTTGCCTGACCTGATCCGCCAGCCTGGTGAACTCCGCTCAGGTTTTCCATTGTTTGTTGTTGGCGATAAACCTCTTCAGAGCCCTTACCTTAAGCAATTCAGGCATCGCTCGGGGAATCATGTCTAACTCCAAGCCGTATGTGTTGGCGGACCATTCCACCTGCTCCAGGAACTCGAACGGTTTTTGCGCCCTGTCGAACCTGAACGACCATTTGCGGAACTGTTTAGCGATCCTTGCATAGTCTGACTGACTGGGTCTCGAGATCAGCGCTGTTATTTTCCTGTCTTGGTTTGATTCTCTCTTGTTTGCCTCTTTTTGTAGGTTGTCAACGCTCAGGCTTGCCACTAAGTTGTCCCCTTCGGCGTTCGTTAACGTGATGCTCGGGCCGGCTTTGTTATGGTATGTAGCTTCCAACTCGGCACAGATGTCAACGAGTTGTGGGTCATTATCCGTTTCTGAGTAATACTCAGATAATGCCTTTCTCTTTTTAAGCCGGTAGATCCACTTCTTTCCCATTCTGTTAAAGCTGCTTCCACTGCTGGTCCGGGACGTTTTCGCGTGGCTCGCTCTGTGTTGCGCGGCTGTCATGATGTGGTGGCTGGCCTGCTGCTGACGCTATCTTGCGCACTGCTCCTGGTGGTGCTGGCTGCGCGACTGGACGTAGCGTGGCTTTTGGTGCTCGGGGTTCGGGCGTACGACGCTCCGGGACCTCGTAAGTTGAAAGCGTATGGCTCTCCTGGACAACTTCACTTGAGACCTTACCGATCGACTGCTCTTCCTTGTGGCTTGTTGTACTTGGGATTCGGACACGCCGCTCCGGGACCTCGCAAGTCGAAACCGTATGGCTCTCCTGGACAACTGCACTCGAGACCGTACCGATCGACCGCTCTCCCTTCTGGGCGTAACGCCAGGACTTTGTTGATAGGGTTAAACCGACCGCCTTAACCTAGCCGTGTGATGCCGTCTAGACCTCAGCTACCTGCGTCTCAATTCGGAGAATCCTGGTATCCCAATCACGAACGTCTCGACGTAGCAATCTTGCTCCTCGTAGGCTCCCACGGCGCTGCTTTTCCGACGACTCGACTTGCTGTTGCTCCCTTGTAGACTATCTGGTTGGTCAACTGTTCACTTTGATATCTGATTGACCTTAATGGTTTGACTCCTCGTGATCGACTGATCCAGCTGCCAGCGCTCTGCGGCCTTATATAGGGCCTCCGGGAACCGTTATTTCCCTTTTGCGCACGGCCCGCTGGATCTCTCCACTCCAGGTCCAAAGTCCGTGACTCCTGGTAGACCCACTTGTCCTTCACGTACCGCTTCCAACCGATGTTCTGCCCACTGCTGCCGTCCCGCTGATTCCCGTGATGCTTGTGGCACGCCAGTGTGCCGCCCCACCGCCGAGAGGTGGCACTTCTTCTCCCGTTCCAAAATTCACGGGAGAGTCCAAAGTACGGTGGAGTCCCGTTATCCCCACATGGCACTCTTGCTCTGCAACTGAGCAACTTGAAATCTCCCGCGCCGATATTTCCCGTGTTTCCACTGGGACATCGATACCTATGGGCTATCGATCCCCAGCTCGCTGCTCCCACTCCTTTCCACGGTTCCTCCGCCTGGTCACACCGTCCGTGCGTGATCGATGTTTCTGCAAATATCGATACCGACGGTGCGGCGTTGCCACCTGCTCGTTGCGATATTTCCACCTTTGGCCGATACTTCCATTATCGTGTGCCCATCGATCGCACTATCGTCCAGTGCCAATAACTCGCCTATCGAGGAGTCCCCTTCTTTGGCTCATGGTGATTTTGCAACTTTTTAAGTTAGTTTTCGCATTTCTTAACTCCTTTCTATTTAATTCTTTCTCTCTCCATACGACCTTTCTCGCCTCTCTCTCTTTAACCCAATTTGAATTTCAGGATGCCGGTGCTGCCATGTATGCCCCTTTCTTTTGGCCCCTGTTTCAGCCGCGCTTCCCGTCCTATGCCGGTTTCAAACTTTGTTTTCGTTTTCTTTTATTTTTAAACTTTATTCGGCTGCTCCTTAAACACTCTCGTGCCCGCGAGCCCCAACCGGACTCGGAACGCGCGCCCCTCTCTCCATACGCGTACGCTGCACCCGCCGCCCAGGATGCGGGCCTCCTTCACCGCCGGTGCCTCCGCGATCCCTTCGGGCAACTCGTGCTCCGCGATCTCTCGCCATCGCTGGCCCTCCAGCGCCGACACCGTCCGCGACAATTTTGGGCGTGCCACCACCCCGGCCACTTCGGACACTTCGGGCGCCTAGTGCTGCCGCTTGAGCGACGGTCGGCCACTTTCCACGGGTTCGGGCCACACCCAGGGTCCCCGTTCCAGCGGCTCATCTGGCTCCGCGGTTACCGTCGCGCTCCCTGTTGGCGCTGGCGTCGACGGCCCTGTCCTTGGCGTCGCCGGTTCGGTGCTCGGTGTCGATGGGGCCCAATGCTCTGGTCTGCCGCTTGTCCTGGGGTCCAGCGGGCTCACCCGGGGACCACTCTCCTCCCAGATTCGGGGCTCCTCCGTTGCCGCCGTCTCCTCCGCGAGTCCCTCCGGCCAGGTCCAGACGACCGTCTGCTGCCGCCACCTTACCCATTTTGCAACGAACGTCCGGGTACTGTGGTTCACGTGGGCCACCGGTATGTCCGTCCGGATGTGTTGTCCCATCGGGTTCCCTGCCGCATACCTCGGTGTGGTTGGGTACCCCGGGTTCTCCCACAGCTGCTGCTCTTCCTCCTCGGCCGCCCGCAGTAGGGCCTGCCACTCCGGTGATTCCTCCATCTCCTTCAACTGCCGCTCCTCGCTCCGCCGTCGCGCCCCGCACTTCCGGCGATAATCCAACGTAGCCGCTGCCACAGACTCGGCAGGGCTACCGGGAGACTGCTGGTCCTGGGGCGGCTCCTCGCTGGCCCATTCGACCTCTGATGGGCAGCCATCATCTTGCGCCACCAACATGGGCGCTCGGTAGTCTTGGTTCTCTGCCTTGGGTAATGAACGACGGTGTGTAACCTGTGGATTCTGAAACGCTCGTGTTTACTGCCAGCATGACTTCCGGCCATTTTTCGTCCCAGTTTCTTTGGTTCTGGCCTACGGACTGCGCTATCATTGTCTTCACCGTCCTATTTGCTCTCTCAGTCGGGTTCTCCTGTGGGGTGTATGGAGCTGTGAACTGTTGCTTGGTTCCCATTTCGGCTAGGAAACTCTTGAAAATTTTGATGTCAAACTGTACTCCGTTGTCCGTTATGACCATTTTCGGAACCCCATACCTCGCGATTATGCGTTCTCTAAAAGCTTTTTTTTAGGGACTCGGCCGTCCCGCTTCGCAGCGGCACCAACTCAGTCCACTTGGAGAACCGGTCTATCAATACCAGCAGCATTTGGTTGCCGTGCTTCGAACGCGGCAGGGGTCCAAAAAGGTCCGCACATACCGTAGCCCATGGTTCCTCGTCATGGACGCACCTGCGTCAGAATTTTCCCAGCCATTTGCATCTGATTCAGCTTGAATCTCATGCATGTCTCGCATCCTCGCACGTGGGCTCGGGCGTCTCTGTGCATTCCTGGCCAGTAATACCGTGCTGCCAGACGCGCTATTGTTTTTTGGCTTCCTACATGACCAGCCGCTGGTGAGTCGTGGTTCTTCTTCAGCACCGTTTCCCGCAGAGCTTTCGGGACGCACATCCTCCATGTTGCCCGCTCAATGAGGTATATTCCTGTACAGAGTGTTACCCTCCATCACGTAGTCCGTATACTTTTGCGGCTGGGTCCTTATCTTTTCGCGCATTTCCAGAATCCAGCTGCATGTTGCAGAAGCTTCCGCCGCCGACGTCTCCTTGATCCCTCGAAGCGTTTCCGGTAGTGGCTGCCTTGACAAAACGTCTGCTACCACGTTGAGTTGTCCTTTCCTGTACGCTATTTCGAAGTCGTACTGCTGAAACTCTAGGGCCCATCTGGCGATCCTCTCTGAAGGGCTCTCTATGCTGTTGAGCCACTTCAGCGCCATGTGGTCGGTTACTACTTTAAAGTGGTAACCTTCCAGATACGGCTTGAGCTTTCGGATCGCCCAGACGATTGTCAAGCATTCCTTCTCGGTCGTTGAGTAATTCTCCTCAGCGCCGTTGAGCGTTCGGCTCGAGTGAGAGATTACCTTTTCGCCTCGTTCAGTTTCCTGGGTCAAGATTGCTCCGATGCCGTAGTCGCTCGCGTCAGTTTGCAAGATGAATGGTTTGTCGAAATCCGGGCACGCCAGTACGGGGTCTGCGACGAGTCTCGCCTTCACCTCCTCGAACGCCATCTGGTGTTCCTGTGTCCACACCCACTTATTGCCCTTGCGTAGCACATCGTTGAGAGGCTTGACTATTTATGCGAAGTAAGGTACAAACTGGCGGTACCATGATGTTACGCCCAAGTACTGTCGGAGCTCTCTTACTGTCGATGGTGGTTCTAGTTCGACGATGAATTCTACCTTTTCCGGATCTGTGCATATTCCATCGCTAGTCACTCGATGACCAATATACAACAGCTCTTTCTTTAAAAATTGGCACTTCTCCGGGTTTAGCCTCAGATTTGCCTCCTTTAGCTGTCGGAACACTTCCTTCAGGTTAGCCTTGTGTTCTTCCAGCGAGCGCCCGATCACTATGATGTCATCCTGGTAAGAAAATGCGTGCGGCGACATTTCGGGACCGATCACCCGGTCCAGCACCCGTTGAAAGGTCGCAGACGCCGAATGAAGTACGAATGGCATTACTCTCCACTGTGTACTGCCTGATGTCTGCTTTCAGTGGAATTTGCCAGTACCCATCCTTTAGGTCCAAGCTGCTGATGTACCGTGCTTCCCTCAGTTGGTCGAGAATATAATTTATTCGGGGCATCGGGTAGGCATCCTTTATTGACTTGTCGTTGATTTGCCTAAAGTCGACGCACAGTCTCCATTTGCCCGTCCTTTTTTTAACCATCACGATGGGAGCGCTGTATGGGCTTGTTGAATGTTCTATGTATCCCATCTGGAGAAGCTCGTCCACCTTCGCATTGATCTCCCCTTGAACTTTCGGATTCTTGGGGTAGTATCGCTGCCTTATTGGTTTGTCGTCTTTCATCGTGATCTGATGCTCTGCCATATTCGATGTTCCCTTCATGCTGCTGAAACTCGATAGCTCTGCCTACAGAAATTTCGTCGTGTCGTGACTGCCACCGATAGCTTCTCCTCGAGCCATCCCTTGTGTCGATTCCTGGCCGGCATTGTCACTTCGTGTCTAGCGCACTTAATCTCGGTACCGACTTGTGTTAGAAAGTTCCATCCCAACACTAATGAATCCACTACCCCTGGTAGTATCAGAAGGCTCATGTCGCTTATTTCCGAACGCGATTTCCACCTCCAGCTGCTCTTCGATTCCGCCACATCTTCCGTCTGCCAACCTAACTTGCCGTCGTATCCTCGTAATCTTCCCGAGGGCAACCAGGTTGTCCGCCAGTTCTTTCCTTATAAAGCTTGCTGTTGCCCAGGTGTCGATTGTGGCCTTGTATGTGCCCCCGTCAATCGTCACCGCTGCGGACAACTGCTGCTCCTCCTCGATCAGCTTTCCCGTTAGTTTGGAGAGGTAGCATCTTGCGACTTCCGCTCGCCTCTCTGCGGCTGAGATCGCTGGGCATTTCCCATCTGCAAGTAGCATTCGACGCTCCTGACGCCTACTCTCCCGCACACCCAGCAGAACAACAAGCGTTGGTGCCGACACCCTCGTGTTGTACTTGGTGGCCTCCAAAAAGTGTTTTCTGGCTGCATCTGTTGCTGTTGTGGTGGTGTCCATTGGCCTCCGCGTGGTGCTCCTGTTGCCTGCTTCCGTGGGACTCGGTTAGGTGGCGACCATTGGTCGTTTCCCCGTGTCTCCTGGGTTCCTGTCTCTTCGCGTCTTCTGCATGTTACCTGCGTTGGTGATGCCGACTTGGTCTTCGAGAATTTGTTTTCTTGTGCGAACGCTTCCCGCTCCTTTTCGAGTTCTTCACACTCATCTGCTAATATCATCAGCGTGTCCAGGTCCGACACTTTGTACGCCATTAGGAAGATCCTTAAACTTGGGGTGCAGTTTTCCTTGATGATCCCTATGGTATCTTTCGCGGAATAATTAAGTGGCCTCACCATCGTCTGCATGTCGTTCATGTAGTCTTTGAACGACTCGCTGAAGCCCTGCTTCCGTTGCCTGACCTGATCCGCCAGCCTGGTGAACTCCGCTCAGGTTTTCCATTGTTTGTTGTTGGCGATAAACCTCTTCAGAGCCCTTCCCTTAAGCAATTCAGGCATCGCTCGGGGAATCATGTCTTACTCCAAGCCGTATGTGTTGGCGGACCATTCCACCTGCTCCAGGAACTCGAACGGTTTTTGCGCCCTGTCGAACCTGAACGACCATTCGCGGAACTGTTTAGCGATCCTTGCATAGTCTGACTGACTGGGTCTCGAGATCAGCGCTGTTATTTTCCTGTCTTGGTTTGATTTTCTCTTGTTTGCCTCTTTTTGTAGGTTGTCAACGCTCAGGCTTGCGACTAAGTTGTCCCCTTCGGCGTTCGTTAACGTGATGCTCGGGCCGGCTTTGTTATGGTATGTAGCTTCCAACTCGGCACAGATGTCAACGAGTTGTGGGTCATTATCCGTTTCTGAGTAATACTCGGATAATGCCTTTCTCTTTTTAAGCCGGTAGATCCACTTCTTTCCCATTCTGTTTAAACTGCTTCCACTGCTGGGACAATCACGTTGGGCGCCAGATGTAACGAACTGATTTTTGTGGTCTGCTCGCTACGAGGTTCGTACGGCTGTCTCAGTAGATTGTGTGTTCCGCCGCCTGTCCCTTGCTCTGTCCCGGATGGTCCCACTGGGGTTTCTGCTCAGCCCGCGCGGACAGTCAAGGCGGAACGCCTGGAAGCTGCCTCGCGCTTTACTTCGCTTCTACGCCTTGTGTTAACGAACATTCCACAATAGCCTCACCCTTCTGCGTGTGGTCCGGGACGTTTTCGCGTGGCTCGCTCTGTGTTGCGCGGCTGTCATGATGTGGTGTCTGGCCTGCTGCTGACGCTATTTTGCGCACTGCTCCTGGTGGTGCTGGCTGCGCGACTGGACGTAGCGTGCCTTTTGGTGCTCGGGGTTCGGGCGTACGCCGCTCCGGGACCTCGCAAGTCGAAACCGTATTGCTCTCCTGCACAACTTCACTTGAGACCTTACCGATCGACCGCTCTTCCTTGTGGCTTGTTGTACTTGGGTTTCGGACACGCCTCTCCGGGACCTCGCAAGTCGAAACCGTATGGCTCTCCTGGACAACTGCACTCGAGACCGTACCGATCGACCGCTCTCCCTTCTGGCTTGTTATACTCGTTATCCTCCAGGCGTAACGCCAGGACTTTGTTGATAGGGTTAAACCGACCGCCTTAACCTAGCCGTGTGATGCCGTCTAGACCTCAGCTACCTGCGTCTCAATTCGGGGAATCCTGGTATCTCAATCCCGAACGTCTCGACGTAGCAATCTTGCTCTTCGTAGGCTCCCACGGCGCTGCTTTCCGACGACTCGACTTGCTGTTGCTCCCTTGTAGACTATCTGGTTGGTCAACTGTTCACTTTGATATCTGATTGATCTTGATGGTTTGACTCCTCGTGATCGACTGATCCAGCTGCCAGCGCTCTGCGGCCTTATATAGGGCCTCCGGGAACCGTTATTTCCCTTTTGCGCACGGCCCGCTGGATCTCTCCACTCCGGGTCCAAAATCCGTGACTCCTGGTTCCCGCTGATTCCCGTGATGCTTGTGGCACGCCTGTGTGCCGCTCCACCGCCGAGATGTGGCACTTCTTCTTCCGGTCGAAAGTTCACGGGAGGGTCCAAAGTTCGGTGGAGTCCCGTTATCCCCACATGGCACTCTTGCTCTGCCCGGCAAGTCTCCACTCTCTCCTTATCCGCTCCTTGGTCTCAAAACTCTCTGGATCTCCATCCTTGGTCTCCAAACTCTCTCGAACTCCATCCTTGGCCTCCAAACTCTCTTGCTCTCCATCCTTGGTCTCCAAACTCTCTCGTCCTCCATCCTCCCCTCGCCGCGCCGTTACTACGCGAATTCGCCGCGTATCTGGTAAGCGGCCAGCCATCTGCTGCTGCTGCTGCTTATATTTGTGGGGAGTTATTCAATTCCTCACACTATGTATATCGCCGTGAAAAGGAACCGGCGAAGATAATCGCCCGAGAAAACCTCTGTCTCGATAGAAGGGAGGCGACTGTTATATGACGTGGAATTTCGGGGTGAAGCTTTGGGTATTTGGGAGGAGCCCTATTGGATTTGTTCCATGAATTGCGCGGATAACGTTGGGGTAGCAGCACCTGGAGTGTTCACAGCGGCCACAAAGTGGATCAGACATAAATCGGGCTAAATTGCGCATTAAGTGTTGGTGCACCAAATTTACCGTACTCAATCAAGACTCTGCAATTTCAAAATTGTCTCACGAAGCAGAGAGTGTTTTTGATGGCCAAAGACGGCTCTGAACAGGGGCATAGATAGCCGTCAGGGCAAATAAAACACCCCCAACGTGTCGCTAAAAAGTAAAATGAGACAATACAATTTAAGAAGCAAAAAGATGAGTTCCTCCGATAAGCAAGATTCTATTGAATCTGATCAGGAAAGTGTGGACGGCATCATACTCAAAAGTACACATCAAGATGTAGGAATGGATGTACATAACAAAATTGTACATCAGGGTATGTGTGATATCGTACAACAGAAGATAGGCAAGAGCGACAACTCCGAAATTGTCTCCATACTAGCAGCGCTCCGAACAGACATGAAAAGTATTAAATATGATATTCGAAATGCACATTAAGGACAACAGAGTAATCAACGTGAAATTAAATCACTATCTGATCGACAACTGAGGCAGTTTGAATGTTAACGCGATACGCAATACGGTGAGAGTAAACATAGAACGGGTGAAGAAAACAATACTGACACCAACGGATGCCATGATCAACCTCAAAATCCTCAGGGATCCACCGCAGTCCTTCATGATCTACCTAAGTTTACTGGAAATTCTGAGAAATGGCCTGTGTTTAAAAGTAATTTTGATGACTCAACAACTCTTCTTCAGTACAATAACTGACAGAATCTGATGCGCTTACGAAAATGCTTGGTTGGGGAAGCCAAAGAAACAGTGGCATCCCTACTTATATATCTCGACAACGTACGTAGTGTCATGGAAGAGCTGGAATTCAGATTTGGTCGGCCGGAATTACTAATTCTCACTCAACTAATAAGAATTCGTGATTTTCCAAAGGTGCCATATATTTGGCCTGAACAGATTGTAACTTTCTCAACGAATGTTCGGGGAGTGGTTAATTTTTTATTAGCGTCAAACCACAACAAGCTCTTACATAACCCAATCCCAATCTGAGATGGAGGAGGCTGAAAACCCTTTTGTGGGCAGACCAGTGGTGGCCAGATCTCCCCGCCATCCGTGGGAAAAGGGGACCGATGGAGTTCCACCGGCATTTGGGAGGGACAGCAAGCTAGCCCGCTCGCCGGCACCTTCGTCAACTCAAGTTGATGAACTGATCGCAGATACTGAGGAAGTTAAAGAAACCCCTAAGAGGACGCGGGATCCTGAAAGCCCAGCCAACTCGCAGAGGACAATGCCTGCCAAAAGCAGCAAGGCCTCCCACGAGGCAACATGCCTTGAGGATCTCTTGGAGCTGGGGAAGCTTCTGCAGGAGATATCCACCAAGATGATGGACAAGACGGCGCGCCACGAGGGAGACGTTCGTGCGCATGAAGGCGCTTCACTCGAACATCCTATGCTTGGTATTACGTTTATTAGAAATCTTATTCATGGTGATGTAGAGAGTCCCGAGTTACTGGGTCGCGTGCATTTTAATGTGCCAAATAGATTCACTAGAAACTTTATTCCTTTAGTATTAAATCACTGTATCTCTAATTACGCAATGCATGAACCTTTTAGAGTACTTTGCAATGATTATAATAGACTATATCATCTAATATCTACTACTGACTCACTTCCTATCCTTAAATCAATAATACTATCCTCCCTAGTAACTAATTAGTTTTACTTGATGTATTTTGTCTATTCGTATATTGACCTGTATTTTTATACCCGTTACTCGTAGAGTAAAAGGGTATACTAGATTCGTCGGAAAGTATGTAACAGGCAGAAGGAAGCGTTTCCGACCCCATAAAGTATATATATTCTTGATCAGGATCACTAGCCGAGTCGATCTAGCCATGTCCGTCTGTCCGTCTGTCCGTCTGTCCGGATGAACGCTGAGATCTCGGAAACTATGAGAGCTAGGCTATTGAGATTTGTCGTGCAGATTCCTGAGCTTCTTACGCAGCGCAAGTTTGTTTCAGTAGACTGCCACGCCCACTCTAACGCCCACAAACCGCCCAAAACTGTGGCTCCTACAGTTTTGATGCTAGAATAAAAATTTTAACTGAAATGTAATGTTCTCATCAATACCTATCGATTGACCTAAAAAAAAGTTTGCCACGCCCACTTTAACGCCCACAAACCGCGAAAACCTGTGACGCCCACAATTTTTATGCTAGATAAAAAATTTTAACTGAAATGTATTCGACTTGTCATTACCTATCGATTGACTCAAAAAAAAGTTTGTCACGCCCACTTTAACGCCCACAAACCGCAAAAACCTGTGACACCCACAATTTTCATGCTAGATAAAAAATTTTAACTGAAATGTATTGGTCTCGTCGATACCTATCGATTGATCCAAAAAAAAATTTGCCACGCCCACTCTAACGCCCATAACGCTTAAATCTGTATACCGCCGGTAGGTGGCGCATTTTAATCTCGCTTTGTTGCTTGCATATCTCCATTTCCCTTTGAGTAACGGGTATCTGATAGTCGAGGTTCTCGACTATAGCGTTCTTCCTTGTTAATTGTCTATTGTTACATTGTCTTTTTCTTTGTCCGCGATTATGATTACTCGCCCAAAACGGTGATGGGCTCCGCGCGTAACAAGCATTGCTTGGTGTCGTAGGGCCACTTGTTTGTAGTGCATCAACGTCCAAGTATAAACAACCAAGAGGCGATCAGAGAGGGCGGCAAGGACAACAGTATCAGGGAGAAGGGGCAGGATGCTGCAATTGTGTGCTCGAAATGCTCTCGAAGCTTGCAGAGCGCCGACAAAGATCAGCAGACAACGCCTGTCTGGAGGAGAGATGCTGTAGCGCAAACGGAGCCTTGGCGAAGGATAAGCCAGCCGACTGTGGTTGGAGGACCCGCAGCTTAACTGGCCCCACCATCCACGCGCCCAACGTAGCAGAAAAGTGCCAAAGCTCCCAGGAGCACCCGAAAGAACCCGCCAAAAGGGCCACAAGAAAGAGATGCGACGCACGATGGCGCCAGTAAGACTGTGAGCCCCGCAATTCCGGTCGCCGAGTGGGAGGTAGTCAAAAAAAGAAGAGGGCCACGCGTCCCGCCAGACCCGACGCTGTCGTTGTCTTGGCGAGCGGGAAATCATACAGCGAGACGTTAGCCATGGTGACTCGAAGGGAAGACAAACAGCTGTCGGACTTGGGAAGCTGTGTATCCAAGGTACGCCGCACCATTAACGGCAACCTACTGCTCGAGGAGGCAGCACAGAAAGCGCAGAAGCCATGAAGGAGAGCATCGCGAGGGTGCTAGACGACGCAGCGTCAGTGCGAGCCATGTCGGACGACATGGTATTGGACATACGAGACATCGACTCCATCGCGACGGAGCAGGAAATCTGCGCTGCGATTGCGAGCCAGTTTGACATCGATGGGGAGCGTATCAGAGTCCGGAGTCTGCGCCGAGGCTACGCGGAGTCGCAGTCGACAGTGATCAGTTTGCCCTACTCCCTGGGGAAAGCCGTCCTTCATCGTGGCGAGGTGCCTATTGGATGGACCATCTGCAGGATCCGGGAAAGAACAGGTCCACCAAGATGCTTCAAATGCTTGGAACCCGGGCATATTGCATTAAAACTGCAAAAGCCTTCACTTAATCTGCTCTGCGGCAGGAAAGAAGGAGACCAGGCACCAGTCAGGAAGCATATTCCACAACTAGCGGGACAGGGAGACCTCGACCGACATGCAGTTGATCCAGCTGAACCTGAACCACTGCAGGGCCGCGCAGGTCGGCATCGACTTATCGTTCGCGAGCAGCTCCTTATCCCGTAGCACACGCTGGAGGATAGGCGAGGGGCTCACGGCCAGCGACCATGAGGTCATCCTGCTGACAGTTGGCAGTCCACCGTGCCAAAGTCAGCCGACGACCGTGCCAAGAAAAGCCTACCGCCATGACACCTTTAGGCCACAGATCTTCGCCAGTGCACTGGAAGGACTGGCTGTCTCTCAGTTGGACTCGGCAGATAAAGCAGCGAACAAGTTGGCAGCTAGACTGGAGGAAGCCTGTGACCTATCGGAAGCACCACGCGCCAGTGTACTGGTGGAGTGGGGAAATCGCTAGCTTGCGCAGGACCTGCCTTCGAGCCAGAAGGTTAGTCCAAAGGCCGAGAGGCACCGCAGACCTCTCAGCCTACAACTCGAGCTTTAGGAGTGCAAAACACAAAGAACGCGACAAGTTAGGAGCCCGATATGTCCGGTCACGGAGACGGAAATATTATCTGTGGCAAGACACTTGACGAACAGGAAGGCACTTGAACCGGATTTGGTCCCGAACAGTGCAGTGAAGACCCTGCTATCCCTCCATCCGGATGCAGTAGCATCGCTCTACAACACCTGCCTGCTGGAAGGGACCTTCCCCGACACGTGGAAGCGCCAAAAACTCCTGCTCCTGTCAAAGACAAGGAAAGCAGCGGGTGAAGCTTCTTCTGCCTGCTGGACACTATAGGCAAGGTCTTCGAAAGGGTCATAGCAGTAAGGCTTAACGCTGCTATGTAGGATTCCGATGGACTCTCTTTCAACCAATACGGTTTCCGGAAAGGGAAATAGACACTAGACGCGATAGAGAGGGTTACCATTGCTGCTAAAGCCATCGCTGGTACTAGATGGAAAGGTGGGACGAAGAAGTATTGTCTAGTGGTCACGCTGGTCATACGGAACGCATTCAACTCAGCCGATTGGGGGAGGGCACTGGAGGCATTACGGTCCTTCAACATCCCGGAATACCTGTTGAATGTAGTGCACAGCTACCTCAGCAAAAGGGAGCTGGTCCTAGAAACCTCTGTGGGCTCCAGTACTTGCGAGGTGACAGCCGGTGTTCCTCAGGGCGCGGTACTGGGCCCTCTTTGGAACACGATGTATGACGGAGTTCTGAAGCTCCCACTGCCGAGCAGCACCAATAAAGTCGGCTTTGCAGATGAAGTCGCGCTGGTTGTGGTGGCCAAGGAAGTTGTTGCCTCGGAAGCAGATGCAAACTGCGCAATTCCAGCAGTGGAGGAGTGGCTCTCAGTGGCGGACCTACAGCTGGCCTCACACAAAACAGAAGCGGTGCTGATATCAAGCAGGAAAGCAGTGGAGTCAGCGCATATCCAGATCGGGGGGACAACGATATCATCTCAGCGTGCCATAAGGTACCTGGGAGTCATGATGGACACCCGCCTCTCCTACCGCGAACACTTAGAGTACGTAAATAAAAAGGCAAGTGAGAGCACAGGACCGCTCTGCAGGATCCTGCTGAACACCAGGGGACCGAATTCAAGTCGCGACCGTTGTCAAGTCGCAGTTGTTGTACGCTGCTCCGGTGTGGGCCGAGGCCACGGCTGTTAGCAGCTACAAGCGAGGGGTCAACTCGACGTACCGCCTGTGTGCCGTCAGAATATAGAGTACCTTCAGGACGATATCGGACGACGCAGCGCTCGTCATTGCAGGCCAAGTATGTGAACTGGTGCGGGAGGCAAAGGAGATACGCGCGGCTCTAGCAGGCGTACAGGCGGACCACAGAACCAAGACCGAGGTGAAGAGGAGTGCCAGGATGCAGAGCGTCGACAACTGGCAGGCAGCCTGGGACAACTCCAGAAAGGGACGCTGGACGCTCAGCATGTCTTCTTTGAATGTCTCCGCTTCGGATATGACCGCCAAATACTGATGGTAACCACCGGGGCAACAGTTTGGCTAGAAACTTTTGTGCCCCTCATGCTGCTGAACGAGGTGATTTGGGAAGCGACGGCAGCGAGTGTACTGCGAACGCTGCGTCGCACCGATAATGAGAGGAGAGAAGCTACAGTCCAGGTGGCTACCATTGCGCGAAGCAATACCTTGCTTGTACTTATTTTTAGTCTGTATATACGTTTAGGTAATAAATGAATATAAAACAAGAATGAAAGTTAACTTCGACAAGCCAACGTTTGTATACCCTTGCAGTTATTATTGTTAAATTTAAAAATACAAAAAATGATATTCCCAATAGTATAAGATAAAATGTCAAAAAACACCGAAGCTATAATTTATTTCATATTATTTGCCCACCAATTTTACGATCGTTCCTATGGCACCTATATGATATAGTCGTCCTATTTTGATAAAATTAAATTCGAAATTCAGAACTAGTTAAAGAATGTTATTTCAAAGCGTGGGAGGTTATACGTTAAAAAACACGGAAGCTATAATTTGTTTCATATTATTTTCCCAACAATTTTCCAATTATTTCCTAGCTTAGGAGGTTATATGTTAAAAAACACTGAAGATATAATTTTTTTAAAGATTTCTTTTCCGATTATTCCTATGGGAGCAATAAGATATAGTTGTACCATCCGTCTGGTTCCGACTTATATACTACCTGCAAAAGGAATAAGACTTCTGGGAAAGATTCAGCCCGATAACTTTGCAACTTAGTCTAGTTTGCGTAGAAACGGACGGACAGACCATGGACATGGCTATATACACTTTATGGGGTCGAAAACGTCCCCTTTACTGCGTTGCAATCTTAATGTTGTGCAAAGAAGACCAGAATTTGGACTCATGCTAAATGTGGAATGAAGAAACTGATGTGCAGAAACAAGCTTGTCACCACTCACATCATATTATTCTGCACAATTCTACACACTCGGAACTTCCTCAACCCACGGATTCCAAGCCTTTACTCAATTGCTATCCAAACTTTGCAGACGCACTTCCATACCTATTTAAAATCATCCCAGTTAAGTTGTATGGACCAAGTGGAAAAATGGAGACATTCGCCATGTTTAACGACGGAAGTGCGGTAACCTTGTTGAAGGGCTTAATTGGGCGCTTGATAACAAAAAGAGTATTGAGATGTCTAAAAGAATTAGACTTGAAATAGCCGGTGTACACGCTGAAGTACATTACGACCTAAAAGGTGTACAAACTGTAAAGAATCTAAATTTACCAGTACAGCCTTTTTCAAGTAATCAATATGAAAACTTCACCAACCTACCAATCCTTGATTATACCTACGTCAAACCAGTTTTGCTAATCGGGCTCGATAACGCCCACTTAGGGTTGTCGCAAAATATTGTGAAAAAAGAAATTACACAGCCAGTAGCAATTAACAAAAAGCTGGGATGGTAAGCTTATGGCCCAGGCCAGAAAATATCAAAAGAACGCAATACAGAAACATTTCACGTACATTTCGTGGCAACAGAGACCAAATAGGAGGATGTAGTTTCCGAGTTCGTGGAATATGAAAATTTTGGACTGAACAATTTTCCTCCAACAGAATCCGTTGATGATATTAGAGCAAAAAAGCTGTTGACCGCAAATCCAATTTGATTGATAAAACATTTTACAATAGGATTACCATCGAAGGAAAACGTAAGTATGACTAACAGTTACAAGAATGCTGGAAAGAGTTTACATGGAATCGAGAGGAAAATGAACGCTAACTCAGAGTTTGCTAAGAAATACAAAACGGAAATAGCCAAATATTTCTTAAAGGACTACGCTCGAGAACTTAGTACCTCTGAAATTAGTGACTCTTCCAATCTCACCCCAGTTTGCGGTACACACAGTACACAAGCCAGACAAAATGCGAATTGTCTTTGACGCTGCTGCTGAGGCGAAGGTCACTTAACAAGGCGTAACTTAAAGGTCCGGACAACTGAAAGTCTTTGGTAGCCATTCTTATGCATTTCAGACAAAACACAAATTTTTTTAGCATATAACCTCCTAAGCTTGGAAATAACATTTTTTTTAATTAGTTTTGAATTTTGAATTAAATTTTATCGAAATCGGACGACTATATCATATAGCTGCCATAGGAACGATCGGAAAATTGGTGAAAAAATAATATGAAACACATTATAGCTTCGGTTTTTTTTTAACATATAACCTCCTACGCTTGAAAATAACATTTTTAAATTAATTCTGAATTTCGAATTAAATTTTATCAAAAACGGACGACTATATCATATAGCTGCCATAGGAACGAGCGGAAAATTGGTGGGAAAATAATATGAACCAAATTATAGCTTCGGTGTTTTTTAACATATAACCTCCTACGCTTGAAAATAACATTTTTTAATTAGTTCTGAATTTCGAATTTTATTTTATCAAAATCGGACGAATATATCATATAGCTGCCATAGGAACGATCGCAAAATTGGTAGGAAAATAATATGAAACAAATTATAGCTTCGGTGTTTTTTGACATATTATCTTATACTATTGGGAATATCATTTTTGGTGTTTTTAAATTTAGTAATTATAGCTGCAAGGGTATACAAGCTTCGGCTTGACGAAGCTAACTTCCTTTCTTGTTTTTATTTTTTATTTACTAAGTTAAAACTTTTCCTTAATATCGACTTGCATATAACTGTTCACAATTATTATTTGATTCAACCGATTATCTCGGATGCAAAACCGGACTGCCTGGCCAAGGGCCGATTATCTGATAAACAAACCTAGGTTTAAGAGAATTGGGGAACTCATTAAGAGTTGGACTCAAGGGAGTCGGGAAATTGGATGATCAAGTTCTCTGCTCGATTGCTAAACGGATTACGCTGCAGTTTTGGGGCTCGCCGGGTGTTGACCGGACGCTTGTGTTTACGTTAGCTGGACCCAGCTTAGTTTATGTTAAGAGTACCGCGGCGCAATTGAATCTTAATAATGAACTTCGACTGAAGTGGGGGAGCTAATTGGGATTCTGTGGGATCGCTGAATAAGGGGTTCCCAGCTAAGAATTGTTTATAAGAAATTGTTTACGACTTTGGTAAGGCAGCTGGGTGCTTGAGCTGGAAGTCGTTCTCAGCTAAGAATTGTATATAAAAAGTTTGTTTATAAATAGGGTAAGGAGGCTAGGATCATGAGCTGGAAAACTCTCCCCTTCTAAATTGAATCGTCCCGATTCATTGGAAGTGACGGATAAACTGAATTTAGATGATTTGTCAATTCGACTTTAATTTCATCCTCAGTGGTATTTACACTTTAAGACATATTATTTTCGACGCTTATTTCAATATGAATTTGCCGTGGCTTGCATATTAGATATTTTTTGAATTTAAATACAAGCGTGACAATTAAATATATTATACTTGTAGTTAATATGATCTGTATTAACGTTATTGGGACTTCAGTTTTTTTAATTTGAATAAAGGGGTTTAATATGTTAATGTTATCGAATGAAAGTTCCGAATCATTTGACATAAGATATTCGGATACTAAAAAATTATTATACTGTTTAGCAGGGATGTATTCTATTATCTTATAATCCAGATTAGTGTAGGGTATATTATTTATTGTAGTAGTACTATTAAAAGTAATTAAAAATTACCCATTTAGATGAGTGTCATTAACAGTATTATGACCATTTATAAAAATGGCTCCTTCTTGGATTACATCAATTTATTTATAATATTCCCTGATTTTATTACAAAGAGTTCTTTCTCCATTTAGTAGCCTAGTAAAACAAGTACTTACTGGGCTTAAGGTGCCATAATTATTAAATATTTCTGTCTTAAAATTAGAAATTACATAGTATCTATTGTTACATTTAGCGACATGATAATCAATTAATAGTTTTCCATCATTGTGTGAGATGTATCTGTCGTTATACACTTTGCAACGGTTTGTTATGGGGTATTTTATATACATTACAATTAACTCTTGGTGTTTGGCGATTTTAAATTTTGATATATCTAATTTGTCAGTAATTACTACAGGTTTCTGTTCGTGTTTATATATTTCTTGGATTTCTTCAGCGTTTAGAATTTTAGTGTTGAAAACATCTCTGTTCGTACCCAAAGGTACTCAACATGACCACACCCAACAAATCAAGCAGTAGCCAAGTTGGGAACAGTACCAGGCGCTCAGTAGCACCCACTGCATATGAGAATGGCTGATCAGCATATTATATGTCTCACTAGCTCACCGTCTCACCGACTCAACGGCACACTGACCGGCCAATGCAGTCAGCACATTCTGCAGTGTCTGCCGAGCCAACTACACAAACTGCTACCATAATCAAAACTCCCTGACCTACCTACCTACTTTAGAATATAGCGCACTTCACTAATCATTACACTAAACTTTCGTCTTCCAAGTAGTATATAAACATGTACCAAATGAAGAATAAATCAGTTATCAACACACCTCTTAACTCCGCGGTTCTACTTCCTACATCTGGGAATAGGGCTCGTAATACACTATCTCAACTAGCAGCTAACCACGTTAGCTCAACCTCAGCGCAGCTCAGCATCGCCTGTGGTCCGGCATCACAGTAACCATCGTTACCATTGCCGCGACGCGATCGTCCTGCCATCAAAGCGTCCCCGTGCCAGCGACAAGTGCTCATTACCCCCTTGTCCCGCGGTGTGACCCGGAAGTGTCTACTTCGGTTAGGCACAAACATTGGTGACCCCGACGTGATCCTTTAACAACAAAGGATCACACTCAAGCAACCCCCTTCCCACAAAAGGACTCACAGCTTTATCCAGCTTCACAGGATCCGCTTCTTCTTCCAGCGTCACAGGAACTTCAGCTTAAGCCAGCTTCACAGGATACGCTTCGTCTTCCAGCGTCACAGGAACTTCAGCTTAATCCAGCTTCACAGGATACGCTTCTTCTTCCAGCGTCACAGGAACTTCAGCTTTATTCCAGCTTCACAGGATTCGTTTCTTCTTCCAGCGTCACAGGAACTTCAGCTTCATCTAGCTTCACAGGATCCGCTTCTTCTTCCAGCGTCACAGGAACTTCAGCTTCATCCAGCTTCACAGGACTCGCTTCTTCTTCCAGCGTCACAGGAACTTCAGCTTAATCCAGCTTCACAGGATACGCTTCGTCTTCCAGCGTCACAGGAACTTCAGCTTAATCCAGCTTCACAGGATACGCTTCGTCTTCCAGCGTCACAGGAACTTCAGCTTCATCCAGCTTCACAGGATACGCTTCTTCTTCCAGCGTCACAGGAACTTCAGCTTAATCCAGCTACACAGGATTCGCTTCTTCTTCCAGCGTCACAGGAACTTCAGCTTCATCCAGCTTCACAGGATACGCTTCTTCTTCCAGCGTCACAGGAACTTCAGCTACATCCAGCTTCACAGGATACTCAGCTTCATCCAGCTTCACAAGATTCTTTGTTTCCAAGACACACAATATGTCTACTTCATTCATTGAGGAAACAAGTCACACAAGAATCGATTTACACAATCGATTACTAGATACACAAAACGAGCTGCAAGGGAAAATCCAACAGCTCATTAAGAATTATGGCAAGGATTCTGCCGACCGACGCCACCGAGACGGCTATTATTCTGGTAAGCTATATCAGTTAAACGATCTCTGGCGGCAGTTTTGCGACCTAGATGAAGAAGTCCAGCAAGCGGCACTACCCACTGGAAGTGAGTACTCTTCACGACTAGTAGCACTTAAAGAGCTGGTCGAAAAATATCAGAATATCTTTCTGGACAACATGCCGACTGGAAGCGGGCTTCCGAAGGCCCCCAGACGAACTTCGGCCAACATCAAGCTCACAACAAAAGATCAAGTCAAAGGAGATTCCGCAATTGACACGGTGATCCGACAGTTGCAGAGAAGATGCAACGAATTGGAGTCATCATTAACATTAGCCTCGAACGCCCCAACTGTCACCCCAGCCTTACAAAGGCACCTGGATCTCCATTGGGTGTTACGGAGGCAAGCCCACGACGAATTGGATAGCACACCTGGGGCCGCAGCTCTGGCAGAAGCAGAGCTAGCCCAATTCCACACATTATACGAGGAATACGAAATGAGCGTGCTACGAGAAAACGACGCGCCAATGAGCCTAAACTTGGCACTTCCGCCAATTAGCATTCCGGAGTTCAACGGCGAGTATCTAGACTGGCCACGGTTCCATGATCTCTTTGTGGAATTGGTACATAACAAACCATATTCGGCCAGTCAAAAACTACATATTCTACAGAGTTCGCTTCGTGGGGAAGCGAGGAACGTCTTGACAGACACAGCCTTCTCACAGGGTGGCTATGACGACACCTGGTTGCGGTTGAAGGCCAGGTACCAGAACGGCAAAATACTAGTATTCGCCGCCATAGCAAAAATTATTGACCATACGCCCATAGACGGTTCCTCGCGCCAACTAAGGGCATTACATGACACTATAAAAAACTCAATGAGTACTCTTCAAAACCTCGATATCAGCACAAAATCCTGGGATCCAATCCTGTGTTTTCTTATCAGAAGAAAACTAGACCAGCAGTCTCTAACTGCTCTAGAAAATTCAGCGGATGCACCAACGGAAATTCCAACGTTATGGAGTGTACTGACGTTTATTGAGCGGCGCGCTTGCATGCTGGAGACGATAAGCGCTCAACCTACAGCAACACTCCGCCATCAGTCAGTTCACAACGAAGAGAGCTGTAAGATTTGTCACCTAGGACAACATAATCTTAGAGCATGTAGCCGGATCCAGCAAATGGACCCCAAAGCACGGCGCCAAGCCATTATTCAAGTAGGAGCATGCACAAATTGTTTGTCTACAGCTCATAAGGTTGAAAACTGTGGATCACCGACCGCTTGTCGAGTCTGCCAGCAACGGCATCATTCACTGTTACACCAAGGACCGACTAGCAATCCAGTGGCCGGCGCAGTAACCATTGCAGGCTACGACGACGTAGGAGGATATACTCTGCTCGCGACCGCCAAGGTCTCATTACAAGGGCCAAACGGTCAATTACAAACATGTCGCGCTGTAATAGATGGTGGATCACAGGTGAATCTTATCTCAAGGAGAATGGCAGATCTGCTATCTCTTAAGGAAAGGTCACCGATTGAAATATCTGGAATCGGAGGAAAAATATCAACAGCAATTAGATCAACACTAAAGCTCTCATCAGTTACATCAGGGTTTGAACGACTAATAGAGGTTTTTATTATTCCCACAGTCATTCCAGACCAACCGTCAGTATCGATTGATAACGATCTTAATATTCCCGGGGAACTGCCATTAGCAGATCCTGACTTTCGGCAACCTGGACCCATTGACCTAACCTTAGGGTCTGAGGTGTATTCTCGTGTAATAACCGGTGAACTTCTTGAACTAGGACCTAATAAACCTTTGGCACAAGGCACTAGGCTTGGTTATGTAATCATAGGTTATCTCAATAAAGAAACCTCATCTGATACGGAAATCAACACTATTCTGGTAGAAGGCAGAGGTGATTTTGCAGGACCGAACGCTGCTTATGAGCCAACAAAGGATAAAAATCCGATGAATATAGAACCGACTTCTCACCAATTCAAAACCGACAAGAAGGCTGACTTTGGTTCAACATGTCCAA
The DNA here is from genome assembly GCF_043229965.1 of Drosophila suzukii. Classification (NCBI taxonomy): domain Eukaryota; kingdom Metazoa; phylum Arthropoda; class Insecta; order Diptera; family Drosophilidae; genus Drosophila; species Drosophila suzukii. The sequence continues at coordinate 1,618,122 of NW_027255939.1, read as the reverse complement.
ACCTAACCAAGAAATATCTTAGTTATATTGCAGAATGTCCACATACCATAGACGTGCCAAATGATCAAGTTCTACGAGAGCACAATTTCAGTCCCCACGGTAATGTCAATTTTATCGCAAAGGAGAGTGTTAAGCAGCATCAAGAAGATGTGAAGGACCTGAATCACAAACCGCAGTTGAAGGAAAGATCCACCTTGGTCAATGATTTGTTAGGTACTTCCTATACAATTCGGTCAAGGGCTGACCGACATCACGACTTAATTGAGGGTACCCCTCAATGGGGGGGAGAATGTTCGTACCCAAAGGTACTCAACATGACCACACCCAACAAATCAAGCAGTAGCCAAGTTGGGAACAGTACCAGGCGCTCAGTAGCACCCACTGCATATGAGAATGGCTGATCAGCATATTATATGTCTCACTAACTCACCGTCTCACCGACTCAACGGCACACTGACCGGCCAATGCAGTCAGCACATTCTGCAGTGTCTGCCGAGCCAACTACACAAACTGCTACCATAATCAAAACTCCCTGACCTACCTACCTACTTTAGAATATAGCGCACTTCACTAATCATTACACTAAACTTTCGTCTTCCAAGTAGTATATAAACATGTACCAAATGAAGAATAAATCAGTTATCAACACACCTCTTAACTCCGTGGTTCTACTTCCTACATCTGGGAATAGGGCTCGTAATACACTATCTCAACTAGCAGCTAACCACGTTAGCTCAACCTCAGCGCAGCTCAGCATCGCCTGTGGTCCGGCATCACAGTAACCATCGTTACCATTGCCGCGACGCGATCGTCCTGCCATCAAAGCGTCCCCGTGCCAGCGACAAGTGCTCATTACCCCCTTGTCCCGCGGTGTGACCCGGAAGTGTCTACTTCGGTTAGGCACAAACAATCTCGTTTTGCCAATGTAATGGTATCCATTAAATTCATCAGATCGTAAGTGAGTATGCGAAGACGGTGTTTTCTGAATGGAAATTCTTGGTTTGAAAGAATTGTTTGAAGATTCTCAGATAGGGTTTTTATTTCTTTAAATAATTTAGAATTAATAACAAATTGATTGATATTATTTTGGATTAAATCATCAATTTTATTTTGGACCGTTAGCAAATCATCGTGATCGGGAGTCCCTGCTATCCATTTCCAAAGGGTGCCTCATTCATTGATTCCTCTTTTTGCCCTACTTGGTAAATTTTGTGAGAGAAGGATTTTAATAACGTTTAAATCATAGGAAATTTCCCAATGTAAATTCTGATTACTTTTGTTTATGTTTGTCGATTCGAGTTTGATTATGTCTTTATATAAACTTAAATTAGTTATATGAAATAGGTCAGCGTATGAATCACAAATAAGAATGTCTTTTGTATCTTTGAAGAGGAAACCATTATTTCGGAATTGGTGGCCGCTACTATTAATAATAATCGATATATTATTGAATTCATTTTCTGTAAGATTTGATGTTCTCTTTATGAATCGTACGATCTCTATTATTTATGATTACCTTAATATGTAAATTCTCCTTAATTACTTGTTTTTTATATCTAGAGCTAAGCTTATTCCTTTCCCCTTTTTTTATAGATGACTTCCCCTACGAGATAGTCCTTTTCCTTTCTACCTTTGTTGTGAGAATTTAACATTTTCTCTTGTGCCTGTTTTAATATCTGTGGATATAGTATCTTACGGTCGTTGGTTGGTAATGGAATGTATAGTCATGTTATATATCTGAGCTGCTTTAATTATAATTTCAGAATAATCAACTAAATTAAGTTATTCTCTGATGCAACGAGCAATTTCTGTAAGGGTTGAATGAGCCCTTTCTATTTGACCATTGGACGTACTATGGCGAGGATTCGCGAAATATAAAGTAATACCGCATCTTTGTGCGAAGGATTTAAATTGTGTTGATGAAAAACTAGGCTCGTTATCCATCATTAAAGTTTTAGCAAGTGGAAAGTGTTGCAATTATTCTAAAATCTTGGTTTTTATGTTGAGTTAATTTTGAATCTCCTTTACAACTAAGTATTTTGAATATGAATCAATACAAGTAGTGAACGTAATAATGTCGATATGCAGATTTCCTCCTTCTTTATTTGGGATGGGTGCTTGACCAATAGGAATTAGTACAGGGTGTCTATTACATTTGTTACTATTACAAATTGTACAGTTCTTTATGTACTCATGGCGTTTTTTGTTCAAAATTGGCCAATAGTATAGTCCGTTCATTTGCCCTGTGTGCTCTACAATAAGTCTTTTCGATTATTAATGCTCTATCTTCTTGTATATAGGAATTTATTTGTGAAATTTTCTTTAAGTGGATTTTGAATTTTGTATAAATCTTCTAAGGTACAGTGAACACCTATTGATATGTTAGGAGGGATATATTCTCTTAAGATTGATACTAAATTTTCCGGGGTATCAAATAAACGAGGGCAGTCCGATAAGTACTTAGCCTCACCGAATTTTGGGCTTGAGAAAGCTGTCGGCGCGATGGGTGCCGCGTTTGCTCACTCCGGAGAACAAGCGCAACCGTGAGACCACTTCAGAGCAGTGTTTGACCCTGTTAATCCGAAGGAGTTTCTGCGTCGTTTTGTGACCGTCGACGAAACATGGATCCGCTGGTACACACCAGAGACCAAGGAACAGTCGAAACAGAGGACTTCACCCGGCGAGCCTGCTCCGAAGAAGGCGATGACTGTCCCATCGGCCGTAAAGGTAATGGCCACCGTTTTTTGGGATTCACAAGGTGTGATCAACATCGACTACCTGGAGAAGGGCAAAACGGTCACAGGGCTGTACTAAGCCGAATTATTGGGCCGATTCGCCGCCGAATTGCAGAAATACGGCCCTTTAGCGAAGAAAAAAGTGCTCTTCCATCATGACTCGAGCTAAAAGGAGAAATAAATCGCCACATCTCATGTATTGTATACATCCCCGTTGCTATTAGCAATTGTTTCTTAAACTGGTTTAGGGGTTTGCGGGTTTCTTGTATAACATTCTCAAAACTACTCTGAATCGTCCAACTGTATGGAAGTGTTACAGGACATTTTTTTGGATACTTTACCATTTTGACCTGCCAAAGAGAGGTTTTTGCATAGTTTTACAAAATCTGAAGCCGATAGAGCATAGGGATACTGTTTGCTATAAATAGCTCCATCGTCTTCGGTGCTTATTTCACCGCGACTATCAGTCCTGAAAGGGACTTGCATAATATATATTATCTCATTTTCCAAATCCATTCATTGGTTTGGAATTGATTCACTCATATTGTTTATTTCATTGTTGTCGGATAATTCACCGACGGCTTGTTCAGGTTTTTTGAATCCCAAACTTGTAATTTTGTCGGATACTTCAACGACGGCGCGCTCAGCATTTTTGAATCCCAAACTTGTAATTTTGTCGGATACTTCAACGACGGCGTGTTCAGGATTTTTCAATCCCAAACTTGTTTTGCTTTGATTTGCCTCTTCAGACAGAAAGACGAGGGCCACGCGTCCCGCCAGACCCGACGCTGTCGTTGTCTTGGCGAGCGGGAAATCATACAGCGAGACGTTAGCCATGGTGACTCGAAGGGAAGACAAACAGCTGTCGGACTTGGGAAGCTGTGTATCCAAGGTACGCCGCACCATTAACGGCAACCTACTGCTCGAGGAGGCAGCACAGAAAGCGCAGAAGCCATGAAGGAGAGCATCGCGAGGGTGCTAGACGACGCAGCGTCAGTGCGAGCCATGTCGGACGACATGGTATTGGACATACGAGACATCGACTCCATCGCGACGGAGCAGGAAATCTGCGCTGCGATTGCGAGCCAGTTTGACATCGATGGGGAGCGTATCAGAGTCCGGAGTCTGCGCCGAGGCTACGCGGAGTCGCAGTCGACAGTGATCAGTTTGCCCTACTCCCTGGGGAAAGCCGTCCTTCATCGTGGCGAGGTGCCTATTGGATGGACCATCTGCAGGATCCGGGAAAGAACAGGTCCACCAAGATGCTTCAAATGCTTGGAACCCGGGCATATTGCATTAAAACTGCAAAAGCCTTCACTTAATCTGCTCTGCGGCAGGAAAGAAGGAGACCAGGCACCAGTCAGGAAGCATATTCCACAACTAGCGGGACAGGGAGACCTCGACCGACATGCAGTTGATCCAGCTGAACCTGAACCACTGCAGGGCCGCGCAGGTCGGCATCGACTTATCGTTCGCGAGCAGCTCCTTATCCCGTAGCACACGCTGGAGGATAGGCGAGGGGCTCACGGCCAGCGACCATGAGGTCATCCTGCTGACAGTTGGCAGTCCACCGTGCCAAAGTCAGCCGACGACTGTGCCAAGAAAAGCCTACCGCCATGACACCTTTAGGCCACAGATCTTCGCCAGTGCACTGGAAGGATTGGCTGTCTCTGAGTTGGACTCGGCAGATAAAGCAGCGAACAAGTTGGCAGCTAGACTGGAGGAAGCCTGTGACCTATCGGAAGCACCACGCGCCAGTGTACTGGTGGAGTGGGGAAATCGCTAGCTTGCGCAGGACCTGCCTTCGAGCCAGAAGGTTAGTCCAAAGGCCGAGAGGCACCGCAGACCTCTCAGCCTACAACTCGAGCTTTAGGAGTGCAAAACACAAAGAACGCGACAAGTTAGGAGCCCGATATGTCCGGTCACGGAGACGGAAATATTATCTGTGGCAAGACACTTGACGAACAGGAAGGCACCTGAACCGGATTTGGTCCCGAACAGTGCAGTGAAGACCCTGCTATCCCTCCATCCGGATGCAGTAGCATCGCTCTACAACACCTGCCTGCTGGAAGGGACCTTCCCCGACACGTGGAAGCGCCAAAAACTCCTGCTCCTGTCAAAGACAAGGAAAGCAGCGGGTGAAGCTTCTTCTGCCTGCTGGACACTATAGGCAAGGTCTTCGAAAGGGTCATAGCAGTAAGGCTTAACGCTGCTATGTAGGATTCCGATGGACTCTCTTTCAACCAATACGGTTTCCGGAAAGGGAAATAGACACTAGACGCGATAGAGAGGGTTACCATTGCTGCTAAAGCCATCGCTGGTACTAGATGGAAAGGTGGGACGAAGAAGTATTGTCTAGTGGTCACGCTGGTCATACGGAACGCATTCAACTCAGCCGATTGGGGGAGGACACTGGAGGCATTACGGTCCTTCAACATCCCGGAATACCTGTTGAATGTAGTGCACAGCTACCTCAGCAAAAGGGAGCTGGTCCTAGAAACCTCTGTGGGCTCCAGTACTTGCGAGGTGACAGCCGGTGTTCCTCAGGGCGCGGTACTGGGCCCTCTTTGGAACACGATGTATGACGGAGTTCTGAAGCTCCCACTGCCGAGCAGCACCAATAAAGTCGGCTTTGCAGATGAAGTCGCGCTGGTTGTGGTGGCCAAGGAAGTTGTTGCCTCGGAAGCAGATGCAAACTGCGCAATTCCAGCAGTGGAGGAGTGGCTCTCAGTGGCGGACCTACAGCTGGCCTCACACAAAACAGAAGCGGTGCTGATATCAAGCAGGAAAGCAGTGGAGTCAGCGCATATCCAGATCGGGGGGACAACGATATCATCTCAGCGTGCCATAAGGTACCTGGGAGTCATGATGGACACCCGCCTCTCCTACCGCGAACACTTAGAGTACGTAAATAAAAAGGCAAGTGAGAGCACAGGACCGCTCTGCAGGATCCTGCTGAACACCAGGGGACCGAATTCAAGTCGCGACCGTTGTCAAGTCGCAGTTGTTGTACGCTGCTCCGGTGTGGGCCGAGGCCACGGCTGTTAGCAGCTACAAGCGAGGGGTCAACTCGACGTACCGCCTGTGTGCCGTCAGAATATAGAGTACCTTCAGGACGATATCGGACGACGCAGCGCTCGTCATTGCAGGCCAAGTATGTGAACTGGTGCGGGAGGCAAAGGAGATACGCGCGGCTCTAGCAGGCGTACAGGCGGACCACAGAACCAAGACCGAGGTGAAGAGGAGTGCCAGGATGCAGAGCGTCGACAACTGGCAGGCAGCCTGGGACAACTCCAGAAAGGGACGCTGGATGCTCAGCATGTCTTCTTTGAATGTCTCCGCTTCGGATATGACCTCCAAATACTGATGGTAACCACCGGGGCAACAGTTTGGCTAGAAACTTTTGTGCCCCTCATGCTGCTGAACGAGGTGATTTGGGAAGCGACGGCAGCGAGTGTACTGCGAACGCTGCGTCGCACCGATAATGAGAGGAGAGAAGCTACAGTCCAGGTGGCTACCATTGCGCGAAGCAATACCTTGCTTGTACTTATTTTTAGTCTGTATATACGTTTAGGTAATAAATGAATTTAAAACAAGAATGAAAGTTAACTTCGACAAGCCAACGTTTGTATACCCTTGCAGTTATTATTATTAAATTTAAAAATACAAAAAATGATATTCCCAATAGTATAAGATAAAATGTCAAAAAACACCGAAGCTATAATTTATTTCATATTATTTGCCCACCAATTTTACGATCGTTCCTATGGCACCTATATGATATAGTCGTCCGATTTTGATAAAATTAAATTCGAAATTCAGAACTAGTTAAAGAATGTTATTTCAAAGCGTGGGAGGTTATACGTTAAAAAACACGGAAGCTATAATTTGTTTCATATTATTTTCCCAACAATTTTCCAATTATTTCCTAGCTTAGGAGGTTATATGTTAAAAAACACTGAAGATATAATTTTTTTAAAGATTTCTTTTCCGATTATTCCTATGGGAGCAATAAGATATAGTTGTACGACCCGTCTGGTTCCGACTTATATACTACCTGCAAAAGGAATAAGACTTCTGGGAAAGATTCAGCCCGATAACTTTGCAACTTAGTCTAGTTTGCGTAGAAACGGACGGACAGACATGGACATGGCTATATACACTTTATGGGGTCGAAAACGTCCCCTTTACTGCGTTGCAAACTTAATGTTGTGCAAAGAAGACCAGAATTTGGACTCATGCTAAATGTGGAATGAAGAAACTGATGTGCAGAAACAAGCTTGTCACCACTCACATCTTATTATTCTGCACAATTCTACACACTCGGAACTTCCTCAACCCACGGATTCCAAGCCTTTACTCAATTGCTATCCAAACTTTGCAGACGCACTTCCATACCTATTTAAAATCATCCCAGTTAAGTTGTATGGACCAAGTGGAAAAATGGAGACATTCGCCATGTTTAACGACGGAAGTGTGGTAACCTTGTTGAAGGGCTTAATTGGGCGCTTGATAACAAAAAGAGTATTGAGATGTCTAAAAGAATTAGACTTGAAATAGCCGGTGTACACGCTGAAGTACATTACGACCTAAAAGGTGTACAAACTGTAAAGAATCTAAATTTACCAGTACAGCCTTTTTCAAGTAATCAATATGAAAACTTCACCAACCTACCAATCCTTGATTATACCTACGTCAAACCAGTTTTGCTAATCGGGCTCGATAACGCCCACTTAGGGTTGTCGCAAAATATTGTGAAAAAAGAAATTACACAGCCAGTAGCAATTAACAAAAAGCTGGGATGGTAAGCTTATGGCCCAGGCCAGAAAATATCAAAAGAACGCAATACAGAAACATTTCACGTACATTTCGTGGCAACAGAGACCAAATAGGAGGATGTAGTTTCCGAGTTCGTGGAATATGAAAATTTTGGACTGAACAATTTTCCTCCAACAGAATCCGTTGATGATATTAGAGCAAAAAAGCTGTTGACCGCAAATCCAATTTGATTGATAAAACATTTTACAATAGGATTACCATCGAAGGAAAACGTAAGTATGACTAACAGTTACAAGAATGCTGGAAAGAGTTTACATGGAATCGAGAGGAAAATGAACGCTAACTCAGAGTTTGCTAAGAAATACAAAACGGAAATAGCCAAATATTTCTTAAAGGACTACGCTCGAGAACTTAGTACCTCTGAAATTAGTGACTCTTCCAATCTCACCCCAGTTTGCGGTACACACAGTACACAAGCCAGACAAAATGCGAATTGTCTTTGACGCTGCTGCTGAGGCGAAGGTCACTTAACAAGGCGTAACTTAAAGGTCCGGACAACTGAAAGTCTTTGGTAGCCATTCTTATGCATTTCAGACAAAACACAAATTTTTTTAGCATATAACCTCCTAAGCTTGGAAATAACATTTTTTTAATTAGTTTTGAATTTTGAATTAAATTTTATCGAAATCGGACGACTATATCATATAGCTGCCATAGGAACGATCGGAAAATTGGTGAAAAAATAATATGAAACACATTATAGCTTCGGTTTTTTTTTAACATATAACCTCCTACGCTTGAAAATAACATTTTTAAATTAATTCTGAATTTCGAATTAAATTTTATCAAAAACGGACGACTATATCATATAGCTGCCATAGGAACGAGCGGAAAATTGGTGGGAAAATAATATGAACCAAATTATAGCTTCGGTGTTTTTTAACATATAACCTCCTACGCTTGAAAATAACATTTTTTAATTAGTTCTGAATTTCGAATTTTATTTTATCAAAATCGGACGAATATATCATATAGCTGCCATAGGAACGATCGCAAAATTGGTAGGAAAATAATATGAAACAAATTATAGCTTCGGTGTTTTTTGACATATTATCTTATACTATTGGGAATATCATTTTTGGTGTTTTTAAATTTAGTAATTATAGCTGCAAGGGTATACAAGCTTCGGCTTGACGAAGCTAACTTCCTTTCTTGTTTTTATTTTTTATTTACTAAGTTAAAACTTTTCCTTATTATCGACTTGCATATAACTGTTCACAATTATTATTTGATTCAACCGATTATCTCGGATGCAAAACTGGACTGCCTGGCCAAGGGCCGATTATCTGATAAACAAACCTAGGTTTAAGAGAATTGGGAAACTCATTAAGAGTTGGACTCAAGGGAGTCGGGAAATTGGATGATCAAGTTCTCTGCTCGATTGCTAAACGGATTACGCTGCAGTTTTGGGGCTCGCCGGGTGTTGACCGGACGCTTGTGTTTACGTTAGCTGGACCCAGCTTAGTTTATGTTAAGAGTACCGCGGCGCAATTGAATCTTAAAAATGAACTTCGACTGAAGTGGGGGAGCTAATTGGGATTCTGTGGGATCGCTGAATAAGGGGTTCCCAGCTAAGAATTGTTTATAAGAAATTGTTTACGACTTTGGTAAGGCAGCTGGGTGCTTGAGCTGGAAGTCGTTCTCAGCTAAGAATTGTATATAAAAAGTTTGTTTATAAATAGGGTAAGGAGGCTAGGATCATGAGCTGGATAACTCTCCCCCGTCTAAATTGAATAGTCCCAATTCATTGGATGTGTCGGAACAGCTGAATTTAGATGATTTGTCAATTCGACTATAATTTGATCCTCAGTGATATTTTCATTTTCGGACATATTATTTTCGGGGGTTATTTCAATATGAATTTGCCGTGGTTTGAATATTAGATATTATTTGAATTTAAATACAAGCGTGATAATTACATATATTAAAATTAACATGATCAGTATAAATGTTATTGGGATTTGAGTTTGTTTAATTTGAATAAATGGGTTTAATATGTTAATGTTATCGAATGAAAGTTCCGAATCATTTGACATAAGATATTCGGATACTAAAAAATTATTATACTGTTTAGCAGGGATGTATTCTATTATCTTATAATCCAGATGTGTAGGGTATATTATTTATTGTAGTACTACTATTAAAAGTAATTAAAAATTACCCATTTAGATGAGTGTCATTAACAGTATTATGACCATTTATAAAAATGGCTCCTTCTTGGATTACATCAATTTATTTATAATATTCCCTGATTTTATTACAAAGAGTTCTTTCTCCATTTAGTAGCCTAGTAAAACAAGTACTTACTGGGCTTAAGGTGCCATAATTATTAAATATTTCTGTCTTAAAATTAGAAATTACATAGTATCTATTGTTACATTTAGCGACATGATAATCAATTAATAGTTTTCCATCATTGTGTGAGATGTATCTGTCGTTATACACTTTGCAACGGTTTGTTATGGGGTATTTTATATACATTACAATTAACTCTTGGTGTTTGGCGATTTTAAATTTTGATATATCTAATTTGTCAGTAATTACTACAGGTTTCTGTTCGTGTTTATATATTTCTTGGATTTCTTCAGCGTTTAGAATTTTAGTGTTGAAAACATCTCGTTTTGCCAATGTAATGGTATCCATTAAATTCATCAGATCGTAAGTGAGTATGCGAAGACGGTGTTTTCTGAATGGAAATTCTTGGTTTGAAAGAATTGTTGGAAGATTCTCAGATAGGGTTTTTATTTCTTTAAATAATTAAGAATTAATAACAAATTGATTGATATTATTTTGGATTAAATCATCAATTTTATTTTGGACCGTTAGCAAATCATCGTGATCGGGAGTCCCTGCTATCCATTTCCAAAGGGTGCCTCATTCATTGATTCCTCTTTTTGCCCTACTTGGTAAATTTTGTGAGAGAAGGATTTTAATAACATTTAAATCATAGGAAATTTCCCAATGTAAATTCTGATTACTTTTGTTTATGTTTGTCGATTCGAGTTTGATTATGTCTTTATATAAACTTAAATTAGTTATATGAAATAGGTCAGCGTATGAATCACAAATAAGAATGTCTTTTGTATCTTTGAAGAGGAAACCATTATTTCGGAATTGGTGGCCGCTACTATTAATAATAATCGATATATTATTGAATTCATTTTCTGTAAGATTTGATGTTCTCTTTATGAATCGTACGATCTCTATTATTTATGATTACCTTAATATGTAAATTCTCCTTAATTACTTGTTTTTTATATCTAGAGCTAAGCTTATTCCTTTCCCCTTTTTTTATAGATGACTTCCCCTACGAGATAGTCCTTTTCCTTTCTACCTTTGTTGTGAGAATTTAACATTTTCTCTTGTGCCTGTTTTAATATCTGTGGATATAGTATCTTACGGTCGTTGGTTGGTAATGGAATGTATAGTCATGTTATATATCTGAGCTGCTTTAATTATAATTTCAGAATAATCAACTAAATTAAGTTATTCTCTGATGCAACGAGCAATTTCTGTAAGGGTTGAATGAGCCCTTTCTATTTGACCATTGGACGTACTATGGCGAGGATTCGCGAAATATAAAGTAATACCGCATCTTTGTGCGAAGGATTTAAATTGTGTTGATGAAAAACTAGGCTCGTTATCCATCATTAAAGTTTTAGCAAGTGGAAAGTGTTGCAATTATTCTAAAATCTTGGTTTTTATGTTGAGTTAATTTTGAATCTCCTTTACAACTAAGTATTTTGAATATGAATCAATACAAGTAGTGAACGTAATAATGTCGATATGCAGATTTCCTCCTTCTTTATTTGGGATGGGTGCTTGACCAATAGGAATTAGTACAGGGCGTCTATTACATTTGTTACTATTACAAATTGTACAGTTCTTTATGTACTCATGGCGTTTTTTGTTCAAAATTGGCCAATAGTATAGTCCGTTCATTTGCCCTGTGTGCTCTACAATAAGTCTTTTCGATTATTAATGCTCTATCTTCTTGTATATAGGAATTTATTTGTGAAATTTTCTTTAAGTGGATTTTGAATTTTGTATAAATCTTCTAAGGTACAGTAAACACCTATTGATATGTTAGGAGGGATATATTCTCTTAAGATTGATACTAAATTTTCCGGGGTATCAAATAAACGAGGGCAGTCCGATAAGTACTTAGCCTCACCGAATTTTGGGCTTGAGAAAGCTGTCGGCGCGATGGGTGCCGCGTTTGCTCACTCCGGAGAACAAGCGCAACCGTGAGACCACTTCAGAGCAGTGTTTGACCCTGTTAATCCGAAGGAGTTTCTGCGTCGTTTTGTGACCGTCGACGAAACATGGATCCGCTGGTACACACCAGAGACCAAGGAACAGTCGAAACAGAGGGCTTCACCCGGCGAGCCTGCTCCGAAGAAGGCGATGACTGTCCCATCGGCCGTAAAGGTAATGGCCACCGTTTTTTGGGATTCACAAGGTGTGATCAACATCGACTACCTGGAGAAGGGCAAAACGGTCACAGGGCTGTACTAAGCCGAATTATTGGGCCGATTCGCCGCCGAATTGCAGAAATACGGCCCTTTAGCGAAGAAAAAAGTGCTCTTCCATCATGACTCGAGCTAAAAGGAGAAATAAATCGCCACATCTCATGTATTGTATACATCCCCGTTGCTATTAGCAATTGTTTCTTAAACTGGTTTAGGGGTTTGCGGGTTTCTTGTATAACATTCTCAAAACTACTCTGAATCGTCCAACTGTATGGAAGTGTTACAGGACATTTTTTTGGATACTTTACCATTTTGACCTGCCAAAGAGAGGTTTTTGCATAGTTTTACAAAATCTGAAGCCGATAGAGCATAGGGATACTGTTTGCTATAAATAGCTCCATCGTCTTCGGTGCTTATTTCACCGCGACTATCAGTCCTGAAAGGGACTTGCATAATATATATTATCTCATTTTCCAAATCCATTCATTGGTTTGGAATTGATTCACTCATATTGTTTATTTCATTGTTGTCGGATAATTCACCGACGGCTTGTTCAGGTTTTTTGAATCCCAAACTTGTAATTTTGTCGGATACTTCAACGACGGCGCGCTCAGCATTTTTGAATCCCAAACTTGTAATTTTGTCGGATACTTCAACGACGGCGTGTTCAGGATTTTTCAATCCCAAACTTGTTTTGCTTTGATTTGCCTCTTCAGACTCAGTTCTGATTTTGGCCATTTCGTCAAAGTATTTTCGTATAATAAATTCTTTTAATGGAATGGTTTTTTCTTCGGATAAGGAAAGTTGGTTAAAAGTACTGTCATTATTATAAATCAATTTTTCTTCCTTGCCCCCATATCTCATTACTCCTTTTTCTGTGTCAATTACAGCTCCTATTTATTTCAATAGGTTGTATCCTATTAGAAAATCTGATTTTAACCCATCTATTTCATAAAATGTGTAACGCGTATCAAAGATCGTTACCATGTGATAATATTTAATTATAGAATATCCATAAAGCGTAGATACTCTTTTATATATATGAACCTCGTTTTTGTTTTTATAAATCCCTTTTTTGATATAGCAAGAGGTTTGCTCCTGTGTCAATTAAAATTTTAAGTTTTTTTTTATCTTGCTATCATATCGTATTAAGTAGAGTAATCCTACTCCGGACTCTGTCCTCAAAAATGGTCGTCTTCGATATTATTTAATCGCATTGTCTTATTTGCCGGTTAGTTAACCGTACCTGTTGGTTCTCTTTTGTTCTGTGGATAATTATGCTGAGTTGTTTGTGCCTCTGGCTTTTTATTTTGATTCCATCTATTCTGATTATAGTTGTTGTTGCTATAATTATTATAACCCTGATTATACTTTGGCCTATTTTGAATCTGCAGGGATTCATGTGCGTCCATTGGTTCTGGCTTGCTTTGCTGAGCTCTATTGGAATTCCATTGATTATGGGAATTATATTTTGGATTATACTGTCTGCCCTGATTCCCAGTTATGATTTTTATTCTGATTATATTAAGTTCTATTCTGGCTATCGAATGGGTTAAATCTCAAGTTATTAGTATTTCTTTGATTATTATTATAGTTATTATGGTTACTTTGCCTGGGTTTATTATTTAAGGTTTGGTACCGTATAAGTGTGATATAATTATAATTTTTGCGCTGTGATGATGTGAAATTGATTGCGAATTGGGCCCTCAAATTATTGCTTTCTAGTTCTTATACTTTACCATAGCGTTCGGTAAGTCTGGCGAATTCATAGAAAATATTACGTCTGAGATATGGCCGTTGAGGCCAGTTATGAATACCCTTAGTGCTGTCTTTTTGTGTTTTTCATTCATTTCAGCAGTTAATAGTTTATTTCTCAAAATTTAGTACTGTTCCATTGTGTGTTAGGGCAATCTTTTGCTGTACCAGCTGTTTTGTTTCTCAAGATTGACAATGCGAAAAAGAATCTTTCGCTACCCTTAGCATATTGCCCCATGGCTATTTCTGCTGTTTCCCTGCAACTCACATTTTTGTCTTCTTCTCCTTTAAGTTCCCTGACTGATTTGATAACTTCAAATGAAGTTTCACATTTAATATTTGGGTCAATGACATATATTAGAAAATCTTCAACCTTTTTTATATTTTGATTTAGTTGTGCTTTTAAACTCACGATCTCATTCCTTAGAGGATTCACCTCATTATTTACAATATGTGCAATTAAATAGCTCACTTGGTTATTAGCTTGGCTGCTAGAAGCCATTGCAGGTTGGGGTAGAGGCTTGGTGAGAATTCTTTCAAAATCGTTAATTAGGTCTTCCACTTTGTTTGATTTTATTTAGTTTTTTTGCTTATAATTCTTATAAAAATATAAAAAGTATACGCTCACTAATTGTCTTCTTTCTTCCGCGGTTAATGGGATGTCTTCTGTGTTCCTTTGATGATCCTTATTGGGTCGTCCTTCTTGGTTGTTTTAGCGAGGGATGGCCCTCAGCACTTCCTTCGATTTATTTTGTTATCGTCACTGTTTAGCGAGGGATTGTCCTCAGCTCTTTCTTCTTGTAATACCCTTGCAGAGGGTATATTGATTTCAGTCAGAAGTACACAACGCAGTGAAGGAGACGTTTCCGACCCCATAACGTGTATATATTCTTGATCAGCATGACTAGACGAGTTGATCTAGCCATGTCCGTCTGTCCGTCCGTTTCTACGCAAACTAGTCTCTCAGTTTTAAAGCTATCGGGCTGAAACTTTCCCAAAAGTCTTATATCTTTTGCAGGTAGTATATAAGTCGGAACCAGCCGGATCGGACAACTATATCTTATAGCTCCTATAGAAATATTCGGAAAAAAATATTTTTTTAATTATATCTTTGGTGTTTTTTAGCATATAACCTCCTAAGCTTGGAAATAACATTTTTTAATAAGTTTTGAATTAAATTTTATCGAAATCGGACGCCTATATCATATAGCTGCCATAGGAACGATCGGAAAATTGGTGTAAAAATAATATGAAACAAATTATAGCTTCGGTGTTTTTTAACATATAACCTCCTACGCTTGGAAATAACATTTTTTAATTAGTTCTGAATTTCGAATTTAGTTTTATCAAAATCGGACGACTATATCATATAGCTACCATAGGAACGATCGGAAAATTTGTGGAAAAATAATATGAAACAAGTTATAGCTTCGGTGTTTTTTAACATATAACCTCCTACGCTTGGAAATAACATTTTTTAATTAGTTCTGAATTTCGAATTTAATTTTATCAAAATCGGACGACTGTATCCTATAGCTGCCATAGGAACGATCGGAAAATTGGTAGGAAAATAACATGAAACAAATTATAGCTTCGGTGCTTTTTGACATATTATCTTATACTATTGGGAATATAATTTTTTGTGTTTTTAAATTTAATAATTATAGCTGCAAGGGTATACAAGCTTCGGCTTGCCGAAGCTAACTTCCTTTCTTGTTTTGAGACCGTTTTGTTTTATTTGTTAAACACCAGGTTTATTATGTCTGTCGGGTCACGCAGCCGCAGCAGCCAACTAACTTCTTAATTCGATCTCTTATATTAATGGCATCGCGAAAGGTAGCTCTCTTTATCTAGCTCTCTCGTCTTTTGTGTACTTGCATTTTTCGGCCCAGCTTTCGGCTGGCTGTCCGTTTGTAAAATCAGTACGAATTCTGATCTCGACATAAAACGCATTCTCGTCTCGCCTGCTGTACTCTCTCTCGCTAATAAATTGTTAACAAGCCTAAAGCAACCTGAAATTCGTATTTTAATTTAGCAACAACTAATAAAAAAGCTTATTAGTTCAACATTGGTGACCCCGACGTGATTTGTGCATAAATAATACTAAGTGCAAATCATATAAGTCTATTTATTGACTTTTTTCATTCTTGCTTCTGCGGTGCATTGGCGTAGCAACAATCATAAGGCCTTAAATGCAGTGAGCGCTATAAATAAATAGCAGTTGGTGATTGCGGAAATTTACATATAAGGCGCAAAATCAGCTATACATAGAAGCGTACATAGCCAAGTAACGGGCTGTTATTCCCTCGTTTGCTTTGCGCTCATCTTCCCGCTGGAGCCGAATTTCGGGCATTTCGTCTGCTGTTGTTGTTGTAGCCATGCCTACGGGAGCTTTTGGAGATGTTACCGCTGATGCAAACAGGGCAATATTTTTAAAGCGCAAGGCAACGGCTTTATTTAATAGAGTGGAGCGCTTAGTGGATTCCCTATCAAGTGCGGCGTTAACTTCATGCGACGAATCCGGTCTTCATGTGAGGTTAGAGTTGATTGATGAGCTTCAAGAGTCATTTAAAAAGGTGCTCGGTGAGCTCGAAGAGTTGGATTTAGAGGAAATTGAAAGTGATTTAAGTGAGAAATTTGATGACATTCACGTAACTCTGAAGTCATCGGTTCGATCCGAAATTTCAAAGCGCACCTCACAGCTTCTTTCGCATTCAACTTTTGCTGACGGCATCACTCCGGGAGTTTTCGGCCCCCAGCAGCGTCAGCCTCGACATAGGGCAGCATTGCTGCCCCCACTGGAGCTTCCAAAATTCGCTGGAGGTTATGCAAATTGGTCTGACTTTTATTCTATGTTTACCACGATCATAGATAGTCATCCGGACCTCACCAACGTAGAAAAGCTGCAGCATCTACGATCATGCCTGAGGGACGCAGCGTTGGAAACTATTCGCTCATTGGAAATTTCGGATGGCAACTACGCAATTGCTTTAGATTTGCTGAAAAATAGATTTGATAATCGACGTTTGGTTTTTCAGGCACACATTATTGAGATCCTGGGACTAAAGGCGGTGCAGAGTGGTTCCGTCTCGACACTTCGAGATCTGTCCGATAAATTCAATGCTCATATTCGTGCTCTCAAGGGACTGGGCACGACAGAACAAATCGCAGGATGCATCATCGTCCAAGTTCTGTTCCAACGGTTGGATCCGGCAAGTCAGGCAAAGTGGGAAGAGCGTTTAGAGGACCCTGCCTTCGTCAATTTAATTCCTACGTGGGAGTCAATGGCATCATTTCTGGAGCAGCGATGCAGGACGTTGGAGACTATGGATTTCGCCATGGCAAACTATACGCCGGGCAATCAGGTGGGAAGTAACAGAATACCCAATGCGCGTAGATCAGCATTTGTTGCCTCGAACGCTAACCCCTGGATTTGTATATTCTGTAATGATACAGGGCATTCCATTTCTTATTGTCAGAATTTTAAAATCCTGTCTCCTGCGAATAGGCTTCAAGAAGCGAAGCGGCTCGGTCTTTGCATAAATTGTCTTAAGGTTGGTCATCAAGTTCGGCAATGCAACTCTAGTAGTTGTCGTTCATGCGGATCTAAGCACTACACCCTGCTTCACCTGGGAAACTCACCTTCTTTTCCTTCACAAGAAGGAGCACAGCTTCAAGAAGCACTTCCTTTGGTTTCACCCTCTGCACTGCCTTCCACTTCGACTGCTCTTATTGCACAGGAATTTAGTAATGATATTGTGCTCTTAGCAACGGCTAGCATTTTAGTAAAAAACCGTACTGGGGTTTTCGTTCCCTGTCGAGCTCTACTCGATTCGGGCTCCCAACTGCATCTAATAACGTCCCGATTCGCAAATCAGCTTCAAGTAAAGAAAGTAAAATCCTCAGCATCTGTAACTGGAGTTGGAGATTCCAGTTTTGTGACGGACGGTCACTCGGTCAATATTACGATTCAGTCCCGAACTTCCGAATACTCGGCCAACATTACCGCGGTGATTGCTCCGAACATAACAGAGCGACAGCCTAGCTTCAACGTCGACATTGGCAGCTGGAACATACCCAAAAATATACAGTTAGCTGACCCAAGGTTTTATGCTCCCCAGCGGGTGGATCTTTTAATCGGAGCCAGCCTCTTTTTCGAGATGTTGTGCGTTGGCCAAATCAAGCTCCCACCTGGATTACCCCTAATTCAAAAGACGCGTCTGGGTTGGGTTGTTTCTGGAGGCTATGGCCTTTCCAATGGCTCGGTTTTAATGTCGTCTCAAGATGAACTTCTCGCTAGTAGAGAGAATAGTTTCGATCGGTTAGATGATCTTCTTCGACGACTTTGGGAAGTGGAAAGCTGCGCCGAGCCAATTATACGCGCTACTAAGGAAGAATTGGACTGTGAAGCACATTTCGTAAGACACGTCAATCGTTTGCCAGCTGGTGATTATTCTGTTCGGCTGCCTGCCAAGTTTAATCTAGATCTTTTGGGAGAGTCCTACCAGCAAGCTTATCGAAGATTTTTGTCCCTAGAGAGAAAGTTGAGTCGTCAGCCATCTTTGAAGGCTCAATATGCAGCATTCATAAAAGAATATCTCGATCTAGGACATATGTCATCAGTTTCTGCCGCTGACATCGGGTTGTGCCGATATTTCTTGCCTCATCATTGCGTCATAAAGGAAGATAGCTCCACTACAAAGCTTCGCGTAGTTTTTGATGGATCGGCGGCCAGTTCCTCAGGCTATTCTCTCAACGATGTTCTTATGGCAGGCCCTGTTATTCAGCCTAAGCTGTTCCAGATTCTTCTACGGTTTCGTTCACACCCAGTAGCAATCACAGGAGACATTTGCAAAATGTACCGTTGTGTTAGGGTTCAGCCTGAGGACAGCCATTTGCAATGCATTTTGTGGAGGGACTCCCCCCAGGATCAATTGCGGGTGTTTAAGCTAGACACCGTTACTTATGGCACGAAGCCAGCATCATTTCTGGCTGTGCGAGCTATGCATCAGTTGGCAGCAGACGAGCATACAGCGTTTCCGCTTGGGGCTGAGGTCATTCGTCGCGATTTTTATGTGGATGATTTGATATCTGGAGCCAAGTCCAAGGAAGAGGCAGTCATCATTATGGATCAGGCATCAAAACTTCTAGCCAACGGAAAATTTAAGCTTAGAAAGTGGTGCTCCAATGTGTCGGCTGTTTTGGATGGAGTTGCAGACAAGGATAAGGAGTCCTATTTGAAGTTTGATGATGGCACTGATTTTGCAAAAACCTTAGGTCTCGCTTGGGATCCAGTCTCTGACCAACTACTGTTTTCCTTTTCGGTCTTACAGTCAACCTCAAGCCCCTGCAGGCGATCTGTCCTGTCTGCAATAGCGCGATTCTACGATCCTCTCGGGTTGGTTGGACCTGTGGTCACAAAATCGAAAATTTTCCTTCAACAACTGTGCAAGGAGAAGTTATCCTGGGATGAAAGCCTTCCTGAGTCACAGAATACGGAATGGAGTGCTATATGTTCGAGTTTTGGGCAGATTAAGCATGCGTCATTTCCTCGGCTGGTTCGTTCTCCAAACTCTGAGAGTGAAATACATGGATTTTGTGATGCCAGCATAGAAGCATATGGTGCTTGTGTCTACATCGTTTGCAAAGGCCGATCTCAATTACTTTGCTCAAAGTCAAGGGTAGCCCCCTTGAAAACACTCACTGTGCCCAAGTTGGAACTGTGTGGGGCGGAGCTCTTGTCTAGGCTCATCGCAGAAGTGTCTGGGACGAATGCATTTGAGGGAAAGGTTTATTGCTGGAGCGACTCTGCTGTTGCGCTTTCATGGATCCGGGATCTTTGTAGCGAACCGAGTAGCTGCCATTCAGGAGCTAACTGAGTCAGTGGAGTGGCGATATGTTCCAACTTCTTTAAATCCAGCTGACATTCTCTCCCGAGGTGCTTTTCCTGCTGAGCTCAACGAGTCTCCTCTCTGGACTCATGGACCAAAATTCCTCTGTGGTCCCAAAGCTGACTGGCCGACCCCAATCACTGCTGAAAAGCCAACGCTTGAGGTTCGCCGGAGGATCCTGCTAATAAAATCTCCATATGAAGATATAGTGTCCAGTTCCAAATTTGCCAACTCCTTTGCTGCCCTTCAAAGAGTTTTCGGATACGTCTATAAGTTTAGTAATCGCATCCATCGCCCTACGCTCACGGTGTCTGACCTTCAAGGCGGTACGCTGCTGTTGCTTCGTCTTGTCCAGCGCTCACATTTATGGGATGACATCAAATCATTGCAGTCAAAGGGAATGGTGCACTCCTCCAGCTCGCTCGCATCTCTTTCGCCATTCATTGACCAATTTGGGCTTCTTAGAGTGGATGGCCGGCTGAGGAATTCTTCTCTGGATTTTAATGGGCGTCATCCAATTATATTACCACGGAGTCATTCGGTCACTATTGCCATTATTACTCATTTTCATGAACGCAATCTGCACACTGGGCCACGGGCATTACTTGGCATAATTCGATCCCAATATTGGCCTATTGGGGGGAGAAAGACGGTAATGAAGGCGGTAAACAAGTGCATTAGATGCTTTCGAATGAAGCCTCGAGTAGTGGAGCATATAATGGCGGATCTTCCAAAGGAACGACTTGATGGATCGCATGCATTCGAAGTCACTGGCATTGGCTTTTGCGGGCCATTTCTCTACAAGTCAGAGGTGCGAAGCAAGCCTCCAGTAAAATGCTACGTTTGTGTCTTCATTTGCTTCGCCACGAAGGCTATTCATCTGGAGTTGGTCAAGGATCTCTCTACGGTATCGTTTCTACATGGCCTCAAACGATTTATATGCACTAGAAGGAGGCCGCGGCAGATTTGGTCTGATAATGCAACCAACTTTGTTGGAGCTCGCAATGAGCTGCTCGAGCTAAGGCGTCTTTTCCTCAGCAGTGATCATCAGAGAGCTACATTGGACTTTTGCCTAGCTGAGGCTATTGATTGGTGTTTCATTCCTCCTAGGTCGCCACACTTTGGCGGTCTTTGGGAAGCGGCTGTGAAGATCGCCAAGCATCATTTCTACCGCGCTGTTGGCGCTGCTGTTTTAGCCTTTGAGGAGTTGCGGACCCTGGTGTGTCACATTTCGGCGGTTGTTAATTCTCGACCATTAGTCTCGATTTCAGAAAACCCAGCTGATCTGGATGTATTAACCCCAGCACATTTTTTGAATGGTGGTCCGCCTTCTTCTTTCGTCGAGCCGGATGTGACCAGTCTTAACTTCAATCGCTTGGATGGATGGCAACGCGTGGCTTACTTGCAGCAGATCTTTTGGTCCCGATGGAAGGAAGAATACCTAACATTGCTACAACAGCGCTCCAAGTGGCGCACCCCAAAACCTGGCCTGGTTGTCGATGACCTAGTTCTGGTTAAGGACGAAAACTTGCCTCCCATGAAGTGGCCCCTCGCCAGAGTGATCGAGCTTCTCTTCGGTGGAGATGGGGTTGCTCGAGTTGCCGTTCTGAAGACAGCATCAGGAGTGACAAAGCGAGCAGTAAACAAGCTGTGTCTGCTACCCCTTAAGGATAATGTTGAAGCCCAGGCTTCCAACGGGGGGAGTATGTCGGGTCACGCAGCCGCAGCAGCCAACTAACTTCTTAATTCGATCTCTTATATTAATGGCATCGCGAAAGGTAGCTCTCTTTATCTAGCTCTCTCGTCTTTTGTGTACTTGCATTTTTCGGCCCAGCTTTCGGCTGGCTGTCCGTTTGTAAAATCAGTACGAATTCTGATCTCGACATAAAACGCATTCTCGTCTCGCCTGCTGTACTCTCTCTCGCTAATAAATTGTTAACAAGCCTAAAGCAACCTGAAATTCGTATTTTAATTTAGCAACAACTAATAAAAAAGCTTATTAGTTCAACAATGTCGATTACTAGTTAGCGGATTGTTGTAAGTAAAGGGGGTTATTTCATTTATTAATTTCCTCCTTTGTTTTCAACGCGAACTTTTTGTTGGTTGGTTAGGTTTTTATTTGACCACGCAGGTTCCTTTTCACTTTCAGACCGTATATTATTTATTTTAACTTTTAGTTAGAACAATTTAAGCGTGGCCACACGTTGGGTGCCAATTCATTATTTCACTGGTGAATTATAGGAAGAAGGAAGAACGCTATAGTCGAGTACCTCGACTATCAGACAACCGTTACTCAGCTAAAGGGACCAAAGGGAAATGGAGATATGCAAGCAGCAAAGCGAGAGTAAAATGCGCCACCTACAGGCGGTAGACCGTTTTAAGCGTTATGGGCGTTAGAGTGGGCGTGGATCAATCGATAGGTATTGACGAGACCAATACATTTCAGTTAAAATTTTTATCTAGCATGAAAATTGTGGGCGTCATTGGCTTGGGCGGTTTGTGGGCGCTTAAGTGGGCGTGGCAAACTTTTTTTTGGGTCAATCGATAGGTTTTGATAAGAGCAATACAGTTCAGTTTTTATTCCAGCGTCAAAACTGTAGGAGCCACAGTTTTGGGCGGTTTGTGGGCGTTAGAGTGGGCGTGGCACATTGCTGAAACAAACTTGCGCTGCGTAAGAAGCTCAGGAATCTGCACGCCAAATCTCAATAGCCTAGCTCTTATAGTTTCCGAGATCTCAGCGTTCATCCGGATAGACAGACAGACGGACAGACGAACATGGCTAGATCGACTCGGCTAGTGATCCTGATCAAGAATATATATACTTTATGGGGTCGGAAACGCTTCCATCTGCCTGTTACATACTTTCCGACGAATCTAGTATACCCTTTTACTCTACGAGTAACGGGTATAATTACTTTTATTTTTTATTCACTAAGTTACAACTTTTTCTTAATATCGACTTTTACATAACTGTTCACAATTATTATTTGATTCAACCGATCATCTCGGATGCAAAAACGGACTGCCTGGCCAAGGGCCGATTATCTGACCAGCAAACGTCGGTTTAGGAGAATTGGGGAACTTATTAAGAGTTGGACAAGAGTGGGACTCAAGAGAGTCTGCTAAACGGATTACGCTGCAGTTTTTAGGCTCGCCGGGTGATGACCGGATGCTTGTGTTTATATTAGCTGGACCCAGCTTAGTTTATGTTAAGAGGACCGCGGCGCAATTGAATCTTAATAATGAAGTTCGACTGAAGTGGGGGAGCTAATTAGGATTCTGTGGGAAAGCTGAGTAAGGGGTTCCCAGCTAAGAATTGCTTACAAGAAATTGTTTACGACTTGGGTAAGGCGCTTGAGCTTGAAGGCGTTCTCAGCTAAGAATTGAATATAAAGAGTTTGTTTAAAAATTGGGTAAGGAGGCTGGGATCATTAACTTGCACGGAACTGATCAACGCGCTCAGCGCTTTTTATGGCGAAATGGAGACTCAACTCAACATTCTCAATATTTGGCGCCATAAGCTCACCATTTTGCGCCGATTATGTCTAGAATCGCAATGCTGAAAAGTACAGAGAGCAATTTCAGGGAGCAGCAGAT
The DNA here is from genome assembly GCF_043229965.1 of Drosophila suzukii. Classification (NCBI taxonomy): domain Eukaryota; kingdom Metazoa; phylum Arthropoda; class Insecta; order Diptera; family Drosophilidae; genus Drosophila; species Drosophila suzukii. Next base: position 1,594,833 of record NW_027255939.1, on the reverse strand, counting down.
CCTGTTATTAAACATCCGTTGTAAAAATATATTTATTTGAATAATCTTTTACTATACTTGTATTTTGAGCAGCAAAGGCGCCGCTACCAACGTTCAGTTGTTTCTGTTCCTACATTTTTTCTTAGGTTCTATGTAAGCCTAAGTCTCGTAGCTGCGCTGCCCACAGTTGGACATATAATAGTATTTAGTTATGCTCTCTTTAGCTGTATCGTGAGGGTATTTGCATGTACTTGAGTTCGGTTAAGCGGTCTGCGCGTCCAACAGAATGCTGACACTCACTTTCTGTGAGCTCGGTCAGACTTTGTTTATGCAAACTCTGAAACAAAGTGTTACAGTGTGTTCACTTAAAGTACTCTTGGTTCAGTAAATATTCAATATTTGCAAGTTATCCAGCTCATGATCCCAGTCTCTTTACCCAATTTATAAGCAAACTCTTTATATACAATTCTTAGCTGAGAACGCTTTCCAGCTCGAGCGCCCAGCCGCCGTACCCAAGTTGTAAACAATTTCCTATAAACAATTCTTAGCTGGGATCCCCTTACTCAGCGTTCCCACAGAATCTCAATTAGCTCCCCCACTTCAATCGAAGTTCATTATTAAGATTCAATTGCGCCGGAGTTCTCCTAACATAAACTAAGCTGGGTCCAGCTAATGTAAACACAAGCATCCGGTCAACACCCGGCGAGCCCCAAAACTGCAGCGTAACCCGTTTGGCAATTGAGCAGAGAACTAGATCATCCGATTTCCCGACTCTCTTGAGTCCAACCCTTGTCCAACTCTTAATGAGTTCCCCAATTCTCTTAAACCGAGGTTTGATTATCAGATAAGCAGAGTCCGTTTTTGCATCCGAGAAGATCGGTTGTATAAGAAGTTAATTGTGAACCGCCAAGAATAAAAGTCGATACTAAGTAAATGTTGTGAAGTTTAAGCTTAGTGAATAAAATAATTCACAAATGAAGTTATTAATTGGCGCCCAACGTGGGGCCACGCCTAATTTGTTCTAAATAAAGCTTTAAAATAAATAACCAACGGTTTTAAAGTGAAAAGGAACTTGCGTCGTCTAATAAAAACCCAACCGACAAAAAAGTTTGTGTTAAAAATAAAAGGAGGAAATTAATAAATGAAATAATCCCCTTTTACTTACAACAATCTGCTAATTAGTAATCGACATAATAAAACTTCGGTTTAACAAAAAAGACTAAACGGTCTCAAAAAATAAAACCTAACAATTTAAAAAGATAAACAAAAAATTTACAAAACTGTGAAAGTGAAAGCTGATACAAAAAATTTAAAAACTGTGAAAGTGAAAGCTGATACAAAAAAACAACTGAGAAACAAAATTCAAAAACAATTAAAAATTCAAATACCAAATCCAACAAGAAGGAAGAGCTGAGGGCAATATCTCGCTATACAGCAACGACCAGAAATCAAATTGAAGAAAGAGCTGAGAGCCATCCCTCGCTAAAAATTGACGACCACAAAAATAAATTAAAGGAAGAGCTGAGGGCCATCCCTCGCTAAAATCAACCAAGAAGGACGACCCCAGCAGGATCATCAAAGGAAAACAGACGATATCACACTAAATCCAGAAGGAAAGAAAACAATTAGTGAGCGTATACTGTTTATTTTTTATGTTCTATTTAAGTACTATAAGCAGAAAAATTTAAATAAAATCAAACAAGGTGGAAGACCTCATCAACGATTTTGAAAGAATTCTCACCATGCCCCTACCACAACCTGCAATGGCTTCTAGCAGCCAAGCTAATAACCAAGTGAGCGAATTAATTGCACATATTGTAAATAATGAATTGAATCCCTTAAGGAATGAGATCGTGAGTTTAAAAGCACAACTGAATCAAAATATAAAAAAAGGTTGAAGATTTTCAAGTAGAAGTCATTGACCCAAATATTAGATGTGAAACTTCCTTTGAAATTATCAAATCAGTCAGGGAATTTAAAGGAGAAGAAGACAAATATGTGAGTTGGAGGGAATCAGCAGAAATAGCCATGGGACAATATGCTAGAGGTAGCGAAAGGTTCTTTTCTGCATGATCAATCTTGAGGAACAAAATAACTGGCACAGCAAACGATGCCCTAACACACAATGGAACGGTACTACATTTTGACGCCATAATGGCAAGGTTGGACTTTGTTTTTAGCGACAAACGTCCAATCCATATAATTGAGCAAGGCTTAGGAGTACTAAGTCAAGGGAAACTGTCCATAATGGAATATTATGGGTTAGTTAATAAAAAACTCTTCTAATAAATAAAACCATTATGACTTACGGCAGAAATAAGCCTTTAACTGCTGAAATGAACGAAAAACACAAAAAGACAACTCTAAGAGTGTTCATAACTGGCCTCAACGGCCATATCTCAGACGTCATATTTTCTATGAATCCGCCAGACTTACCGAACGCTATGGTAATAGTACAAGAACTAGAAAGCAATAATTTGAGGGCCCAATTCACTAACAATTTCACATCATCACAGCGCAGGAGTTATGAGTCAAATTTATTCGGGTACCAAAACTAAAATAATAGACCCAAGCAAAGTAACCATAATAACCATAATAGTAATCAAAGGAATACTAACAACTTGAGGTTTAATCAACCCGATAGCCAGAATAGAAACAATTATAATCAAAATAAAAATCTTAATTGGAATCAGGGCAGACAGTATAATCCACAATATAATTCCCATAATCAATGGAATTCCAATAAAGCTCAGCAAAGCAAGCCAGAACCGATGGACGTAGATGAATCCTTACAGATTCAGAATAGGCCAAAGTACAATCAGGGTTATAACAATTATGGTAACATTAACTATAATCAGAATAAATGGAATCAAAATAAAAAGCCAGAGACCCAAACAACTCAGCAAAATAATCCCCAGAACAAAAGAGAACCAACAGGTACGGTTAACCAAGCGGCAAACAAAACTATGCGATTAAATAATATCGAAGAGGACCATTTTTAAGGCCAGAATCCGGAGTAGGATTACCATACCTAATCCGATATGATAGCAAAATAAATAAAAAGCTTAAAATCTTAATTGACACAGGAGCAACCTCCTGCTATATCAAAACAGGAATTTATAAAAACAAAAACGAGCTTCCTATATATAAAAGAGTGGTAACGATCTTTGACACGCGTAACACATTTTATGAAATGGACGGGTTAAAATCAGATTTTCTAATAGGCTACAACCTATTAAAAAAAATAGGAGCTGTAATAGACACAGAAAAAGGAGTAATAAAATATGGGGGCAAAGAAGAAAAATTAATATATGATAATGACAGTTCTTTTAACCAACTTTCCTTATCTGAAGAAAAAACAATTCTTCCATTAAAGGAATTTATTATACGAAAATACTTTGATGAAAAAGCCAAAATCAGAACTGAGTCTGAAGAGGCAAATCAAAGCAAAACAAGTTTGGGATTAAAATATCCTGAACACGCCGTCGTTGAAGTATCCGACAAAAATTCTAGTTTGGGATTCAAAAATCCTGAGCGCGCCGTCGTTGAAGTATCCGACAAAAATTCAAGTTTTGGATTAAAGAGTCCTGAACAAGCCGTCGTTGATTTATCCGACAACAATGAAATAAACAATATGAGTGAATCAATTCCAAACCAAAGAATGGATTTGGAAAATGAGATAATAAATATTATCAATAAAGAGCACTCGAAGATAAACATGCAAATCCCTTTCAGGACTGATATTCGCGGTGAAATAAACACCGAAACTATAGAGCTATTTATAGCAAACAGTATCCCTATGCTCTATCAGCTTCAGATTTCGTAAACTCTGAAGTTAATCGCATGTTAAAAGAAGGAATTATAAGACCAAGCAAAAGCCCTTTTAATTCTCCAGTTATAGTGGTACAAAAAAAAGGATTTAATGAAGATACTACTGCAAAACTAAGATTAGTTATAGACTATAAGAAACTAAATGAAAACACCATTCCCGACAGATATCCAATGCAAGATCCTTCAGTGATCTTGTCAAATCTTGGAAAGGCTAAATACTTTTCCACGATCGACTTGGAGTCTGGGTTTCACCAGATTCTAATGAAAGAAACAGACATTAAAAAAACCATTTGGGCTAATAAACGCTCATAGAATATTGGATGATATTTTGAGAGAACAAGTAGGTAAAACACGTCACGTATGGCATTATTATATTTTCTAAAACAATAGAACAACACTAAAAGGACTTAATCGTCATAATTAATATATTGCTGAACGCAAATATGAAAATTTCAATTGAAAAATCAAAGTTCTTCAAATTAGAAACCACTTTCCTTGGCGTTGTTTCCCACAATGTAATCAAAACAGACCCCGAAAAGATATCTACAATATTAAAGTATCCAATTCCAAAAAACATTCGAGAGCTTAGAAGCTTCCTAGGCCTTACCGGCTATTACAGAAAATTTGTACAAAACTACGCAAAAATTGCAAAACCGCTAACAATGTATTTGGAAGGCCAAAAAAATGTCCCGTAAAACTTCCATACAGTTGGACGATTCAGCTGTAAGAGCTTTTAACGAGCTCAAAGATAATTTAATTGCACAAATCGAATTGGTACAACCTGATTACAATACAAAATTCACTTTAACAACCGATGCGTCCGATCTAGCTATTGGTGCTGTTCTTTCTCAGGAAGGAAAACCAATAACCTTCATTTTAAAAACTCTAACTAAAGCCGAACAAGTATATGCAACCAATAAGAAAGAACTTTTAGCAATAGTTTGGGCATTTAAAAATTTGAGAAACTATTTATACGCCGTTAACAACATAGAAATCTATACAGATCACCAACCACTGTCTTTCTCAATCTCTCAAAAAAATCCAAACATCGAGATGAAAAGATGGTACTCGTCTATTGAAAGTTACTCTCCCAAAATAATTTATAAACCAGGATCTACCAATGTAGTTGCTGACGCCCTATCAAGAATTCAAATTAACAACCTAACGGACAGTAACGAGTCGGTCTCAGATCAAAACACTCAGCATTCTGCAGAGAGTAGTTTTGAGAATGTTATACAAGAAACCCCCAAACCCTTAAACCAGTTTAAGCAACAATTGCTAATAGCAACGGGGAGGTATACAATACATGAGATGGTTAATATATTCGGAAATACCAGACACATAATAGAATTTGATACCCCGGAAAATTTGGTATCAATCTTAAGGGAATATATCCCTCCTAACATAACAATAGGTATTCACTGTACTATAGAAGACTTATACAAAATTCAAAATCCACTTAAAGAAAATTTCACGAATAAATTCCTATATACAAAAATATTCGTCCAAGTGTAGAAAACCCTGAAGACAGAGCATTAATAATAGAAGAAACTCATTGTAGAGCACACAGGGGATTGGACGAAAATTACAAGCAAATTAACAGACTATACTATTGGCCAAATTTGAGCAAAAAACTCCAGGAGTACATAAAGAACTGTACAATTTGTAATAGTAACAAATATAATAGACACCCTGTACTAATTCCTATTGGTCAAGCACCCATCCCAAATAAAGAAGGAGAAAATTTGCATATCGACATTTTTTACGCTCAAAGTTTAATGTTCATTACTTGTATTGATTCATATTCAAAATACTTAGTTGTAAAGGAGATTCAAAATAAACTCAACATAGAAACCAAAATTTCAGAAATATTGCAACATTTTCCACTTGCTAAAACTTTAATGATGGATAACGAGCCTAGTTTTTCATCAACACAATTTAAATCCTTCGCACAAAGATGCGGTATTAATTTATATTTCGCAGATCCTCGCCATAGTACGTCCAATGGACAGATAGAAAGGGCTCATTCAACCCTTACTGAAATTGCTCGTTGCATCAAAGATGAACTTAACTTAGTTGATTATTCTGAAGTTATAATTAGAGCAGCTCAGAAGTATAACATGACTATACATTCCATTACCAACCAACGACCGTACGATATATTATACAATAAAATCGAACATGATACTGTTCCACAGTTATTAAAACAGGCACAAGAGAAAATGTTAAGTTCTCACAACAAAGGTAGAAAAGAAAAGGACTATCTCGTAGGGGAAGTCATTTATGAAAAAAAAACACGGGGAAAGGAATAAGCTTAACTCTAGATATAAAAAACAAGTAGTTAAGGAGAATTTACATAATAAGGTTATCATAAACAATAAAAATCGTACGATTCATAAAGATAACATCAAATCTTAAACACAGTTTGTCTTAAATTACAGAAAATGAATTCAATAATATTTGTATTATTGATAGTAGCGGCCACCAATTCCGAAATAATGGATTACACGAACCATGATTTTTTCCTCTACAAGGATACAAAAGACATTCTTCTTTATGATTCATACGCTGACCTATTTCATATAATTAATTTAAGTTTATATAAAGACATAATCAAACTCGAATCAGCACACATTAACAAAAATAATAATTCACAGTGGGAAATTTTCTATGATTTAGATATTATTAAAATGCTGCTCTCACAAATTTTACCAAGTAGGGCAAAAAGAGGAATTAATGAATTAGGTACCCTTTGGAAATGGATAGCAGGGACTCCCGATCACGATGATTTGATAACGGTGCAAAATAAAATTGATGATCTAATCCAAAATAATAACAATCAATTTGTTATTAACTCTAAATTATTCAAAGAAATAAAAACCCTATCTGAGAATCTTCAAACAGTTATTTCAAATCAAGAATTTCCATTCAGAAAACACCGTCTTCGCTTGCTCACTTACGATCTGATTAATTTAATGGATACAATTACACTAGCAAAAATAGATGTTTTTAACACTAAAATTCTAAACGCTGAAGAAATCCAAGAAATATATAAACACGAACAGAAACCTGTAGTAATTACTGACATATTAGATATATCAAAATTTAAAATCGCCATACACCAAGAATTAATTGTAATATATATAAAATACCCCATCATAACAAACCGTTGCGAAGTGTATAACGCAAGATCCATCTCACACAATGATGGAAAACTATTAATTGATAATCATGTCGCCAAATGTAACAATAGGTACTATGTAATTTCTAATTTTAAGACAGAAATATTTAATAATTATGGCACTTTAAGCCCAGAAAGTACTTGTTTCACTAGGCTACTAAATGGAGAAAAATCCCTTTGTAGTAAAATCAGGGAATATAATAACAAAAATTTATGTAATCCAAGAAGGAGCCATTTTTATAAATGGTTATAATACTGTTAATGACACTCATTTAAATGGGTCATTTTTAATTACTTTTAATAGTACTACTACAATAAATAATATACCCTACACTAATCTGGATTATAAGATAACAGAATACATCCCTGCTAAACAGTATAATAATTTTTTAGTATCCGAATATCTTATGTCAAATGATTCGGAACTTTCATTCGATAACATTAACATATTAAACCCATTTATTCAAATTAAACAAACTCAAATCCCAATAACATTTATACTGATCATGTTAATTTTAATATATGTAATTATCACGCTTGTATTTAAATTCAAATAATATCTAATATTCAAACCACGGCAAATTCATATTGAAATAACCCCGAAAATAATATGTCCGAAAATGAAAATATCACTGAGGATCAAATTATAGTCGAATTGACAAATCATCTAAATTCAGCTGTTCCGACACATCCAATGAATTGGGACTATTCAATTTAGACGGGGGAGAGTTATCCAGCTCATGATCCCAGCCTCTTTACCAAATTTATAAACAAAATCTTCATTTACAATTCTTAGCTGAGAACGCTTTCCAGCTCGAGCGACCAGCCGCCTTACCCAAGTCGTAAACAATTTCCTATAAACAATTCTTAGCTGGGATCCCCTTACTCAGCGTTCCCACAGAATCTCAATTAGCTCCCCCACTTCAATCGAAGTTCATTATTAAGATTCAATTGCGCCGCAGTTCTCCTAACATAAACTAAGCTGGGTCCAGCTAATGTAAACACAAGCATCCGGTCAACACCCGGCGAGCCCCAAAACTGCAGCGTAATCCGTTTGGCAATTGATCAGAGAATTAGATCATCCGATTTCCCGACTCTCTTGAGTCCAACTTTTGTCCAACTCTTAATGAGTTCCCCAATTCTCTTAAACCGAGGTTTGATTATCAGATAAGCGGCCCTTGGCCAGGGAGTCCGTTTTTGCATCCGAGAAGATCGGTTGTATAAGAAGTTAATTGTGAACCGCCAAGAATAAAAGTCGATACTAAGGAAATGTTGTGAAGTTTAAACTTAGTGAATAAAAAATACAAATAAATTTTTTTAAATAATTCACAAGTGAAGTTATTAATTTGCATACTACATCTCCCTCCTTTTGAAAAATAACGAAATATTATGAAGTTATATTATTAGTATATTTTATTTAAAAAAATAATTTTGAATTAACAAAGAAAATTATTTTTAAATTTTTTATTTTATTGGTATTTCTATCTAAGCATGGCCATACTAAATACAATTATGAAATAATTTTTCCTTATGAACTGTTGGTTTTTTATACCCTTGCAGAGGGTATAATGATTTCAGTCAGAAGTTTGCAACGCAGTGAAGGAGACGTTTCCGACCCTATAATGTATATATATTTTTGATCAGCATGACTAGACGAGTCGATCTAGCCATGAACATGGCCGCCCGTTTCTACGCAAACTATTCTAAGTTTTAAAGATATCGGGCTGAATCTTTCCCAAAAGTCTTATTTCTTTTGCAGGTAGTATATAACTCGGAAACAGCCGGATCGGACAACTATATCTTATAGCTCCCATAGAAATAATCGGAAAAAGAATGTAAAAAAGTAGGAAAATAATATGAAACAAATTATAGCTTCGGCGTTCCTTAACATATAACCTCCTACGCTTGGAAATAACATTTTTTTATTAGTTCTGAGTTTCGAATTTTATTTTTTCAAAATCGGACGACTGTATCATATATATATAAATTATAGCTTCGGTGCTTTTTTACATATAACCTCCTACGCTTGGATATAACATTTTTTATTTAGTTCTGAATTTCGAATTTTAATCAAAATCGGACGACTGTATCATATAGCTGCCATAGGATCGATCGGAAAATTGGTGGAAAAATAATATGAAATAAATTAAAGCTTCGGTGTTTTTTGACATATTATCTTATACTATTGGGAATACCATTTTTTGTATTTTTAAATTTTAAAATTCGGCTTGCCGAAGTTGACTTCCTTTCTTGTTGTTTTTATTATTCGTTATCATAATGTTAATTCTATCTCCTATTTCCGTTACTTTATACGGACCAGTATATTTATAATCTAACTTATGACCTTTTTCTTTTCTTAACAAAACTTGATCACCTACTGATACATCTATGTTGTTTATTTTGTGATCATATATTTTCTTATTATTTTTCTAATTTTTTTCTATCCATATTCTAGCTCTTTTGTATGCTACTTCTCATCTGTATTTACTTTCATTAGCATAGTCATCTATATTATATATGGTTTCTATAATATCTATACTATTAAATTGTTTTGGTAAACTATTTGTTTTACCAAATACTAGCTCATATGGACAATAATAATGTGCCATTGAGGGGGTCGTGTTGAAACAATAAACAAAATATTGTAGCCATACGTCCCAATCAGTTTTATCAACCGAAATATATGAGCGTATGTATTCATTGAAAGTTCTATGACTTCTATGACTTCGTTCTATTGTTCCTACTGTCTGGTGGTGGTGTGCCGTAGATGTTATATTTTCAATTTTTAAGTATTTGCACAAGTCATTTATAATTAAATTCTTATATTCTGTACCCATGTCCGTAATGAACGTCTTCTTTGGACCGTACTTCAGAACAAATGATTCAAAAATTTCTTTAGCGACAGTGTTCGCGAACTGGTATGGCAACTAAATATTTAGTCAGGTCACATATTAGAAGTGACTGCATACTCATTGCCATTTTCTGATTTTGGTAATGGACCAATAGTGTCCACTATCACTCTGTCGAAAGCATTTATAGGCGTATCAGTTATTATTAATGGGGTCTTATTGTGCTTAGTTATTTTAGCTTTTAGGCATTTCTGACATTTTCGTATGTACTCAGTAATAGCTCGAGTCATACCTTTTTCAAAAATAATGTCTTTTGACCTTGGCAAGGTTTTTGCAATGCCTGTATGATCTTCTTGTATTGGATCGTCATGGAATTTATACAGTATTGCTTCTTTCTCGTCTTGTTTTTCTATAAGGGTCGCCGGGTTCAGTAGCGCTACTCTTAATGTATTCAATATTTAATTACCCACTTGTTTGAACTTACCTATTGAAACATATTCAAAGATATTTTTATACGGCGCCATTTTGAGTTGGCTGATTTTGTTTATACCAGCTTGCACTTCAAGCCTTTGGTTGTAAAGTGTTTTTCATAAATATATGGTCGAAAATGTAATATTCCCCAGTGCAGCTAATTCCTGCTCAGTTGTACACTTATTACTTTCATTGAACATTTTTCTGGATGTAATTTTGAATTATATTTCCTACATTTCTCAAATACGTCTGTTAAACTTTTAAGCATATGTTTTTCGGAACAACTTATAACTATTAAATCATCCATATAAAGGAATGCTTGTTATGCGCCGGGGGAGTAGCGGGGTATCGTCAGCGCTGGTAGAATGGCGAGGGAGGCGGAGGCGGGAACTGCTGCGCTGGGCTTCGGTGGTTTGCTGCTGGTGCGGCTGGCATACGTTGGAAGCGGCGGACTGCGTCTTATCTGTAGGGGAGAAAACAAACGATGCGCGAAATTCCCCGGTGACCGAAAGAAAGTACGCAAAAGGCTCACTTTACAAATTAGGCGGGGGAGCGACCGCGGTTTATTCAATATGAATGACAAAATCGAACTGCTTAAGTCTAAGCTGAGTTCCACGCTACAAAGCGCAGCGCAGACTTCACGTTGGGGAGCTCGGAACAGAGCGGGAGAGCGAGAGAGCGGCAGAGCGAAAAAGCGGTGCAGTTGGATAGCGGGACCGGGGTCCAGATTCGACGGACAGTGTGCCTGAACATCGCTAGCGTTGCAAAAAGAGACGGAACCCCGGCCAGTCGCCTACGCCTTAGGCCTGCGTACAGGCGCCGGAGAGAATCCACCCGAACACCGTCTTCTAGGCTACTGGCAGTCCCTCGTCGACCATGTGGAAGCCCAGGATTAGAAAAAATGGTGGCTCATCCGCGAGCGTTAGCTCCCTGAACTCCTTCTAAGTGCCGCGAGCGACGGAGCTGGTGTCGAGGATGCTGAGCGCGGTGGAGGGGCAAGCGTGTGACGAGTTGGCGGAGCAGCGTGTGATGGTTCCGGTTGCACGTTCTGCACCGGTCACCGCTACGACACCGTCCAGTGGAGTGCTCGTGTGCGAGACAGTTTGCGCAGTACTTGCTCAAGAGAGCTGCCCGCATCCGGTTCTCCACGCTCAGCTTTAAGAACCTCTGACACTTCCGAAGAGGATGGATTCCACGGCAGACTCGGCATCGGTAGGATTGAGTACCACTCAGACGTACGACGCCTGAGCGCTACGTGGATGGGGAGCCATTTTTCTGGTTAGAGTTTGGATAAGGAAAAAACAAACAGGGCTGACTAACATTGATGTGGATAATGGCTACGGATTAAGGTGTCTTGGAAGAAGAACCACCTTGGTCACTGCGTGCAGTACGAATGTCGACTACGCGGACATTGCCATCTGTTCCCGGAAAAACGGAGTCTATTCTTCCGAGTCGCCACTCATTTGAGGGCAAATGGTCATCCTTAATGACGACCATGTCGCCGACGCGCAGATTTTTTGTGGGAACTTGCCACTTGTTGCGCTTGTGGAGCTCCTTAAGGTACTCATCCTTCCATCGAGTGCGGAATTGCTGATGGAGAGACCTTAAGTGCTGCCACTGGTTCAGAATGGACTTGGATTCGCCCTTTACCCAGTATCTGGACCGGGTGAGACGCCCGACTAACTGATTACCACCATGTAATGAAATGAGATGCGTGAATTTTACCAGAAGCCGCGAGAGTGCACATTCGTACGGTAGGATTATAGTCGGAGGCCGTTACGCGATCGCATGCCCTGATTAGCCCTTTCTTGTCTAGAAAGGGGTTCAGGGAGAGAATCGAACTAGCCGCGGGCACAGGACGCTTCTGACTCAAGCAGCGGTATTCTTTAGAAGAAAAACTGCGCTGAGTACAAATTGTTATGAGCCGTTCCGCGGCGGCAACGTCCTGGGCCTCTAGACAGACCCCGGAAAGCGGTGATCGACAACGATGGACAAATCGATGGACATACGCGAGGACCCGCAATGCTCTATCTAATTTAGAAAAGCGATCCAGGAATTCTTCTGTCGGCATATATATATATATATATATATACGCACGGCACGCTTTTCGATCTCGGTCACCGGCAGGTCGGTTCCCTGGCTGGGCCAATGATCGCTTGCAGGCGTTGCAGGCAAGTGCGTCCATGCCACCAAAGCGGGTTATCCACCAGCTCGTGAAGGGGAACTCCTGGACTAGCCAAATCAGCTGGATTATGTTCGGATTGAACGTATGACCAATTGGCTACGTCTGTGGACTCGGTGGTCTTCGTCACCATGTTGCCAACGAACGTTGTCCAATGCCACGCTGGTTTGGCTAACCATGCTAGCACAATCGTGAAATCGGTCCAAGAATGGAGTTTTGAGTTCAGCCTCGGCATATTAGGAAGAATGGCTTCGGCCATCTCGGACAAAAGGATAGCCCCACATAACTCCAGCCTGGGAAGGGACACCGTTTTGACTGGCGCCACACGCGTCTTGGCCATAGATCGCAGTCCACTATGCCTTTTGCGAGGCGTCACAGAATCCGTGATGCTCTACGCGGAACTCTGGACGGAAGGAAACCCATCTGGGTATTCTGACCTGGTCTAGGACCGAATAGCTCTGGAGAAAGCTGTTCCACCTTTAGCACAGCTCAGTTGGAAGTTTGTCGTCCCAAACTAGATCTTGCATAACGATTTTGGCACACACAACAAAGGGAGCAAGTCAGCCTGCTGGATCAAATAGCTTGGCAATTTGGGGATAGACTTGGCGTTTCGTGGGGAAGATTTCCGTTGCTAAATCTGGTGGGACGAAGGAGAATTCATCGAACGTCGCCTTCCATCGTACGCCGAGAGTTTTGGCTGTGCTCTCAGAGTCGATCAGAGAAAGTCTTTTGTCAGAAGATGATCCCTTTGGTTATGAGCTAATACTTCTTTGTGGTTGGAGGTCCATTTTCTTAATAGAAAGCCCGCGGAATCTAGAGCACTTTGTAGCTTACGAACAATAAGCTTATCGTCCTCGGTGGAGTCAGCTCCCGAAAGAACATCGTCCACATACATATGATTTGGAATGACGTTGCTCGCTCTTGGATGGCTGAGCTGCACGTCAGTTGCCAGCTGTTGCAGGACTCGAATGGCCAGGAATGGCGCGCAATTGACTCCAAAAGTTATGTGCCCCTCTCTGTTGAGGAATAAGATGCGCTGGAAGGGGGAATGCTTCGGATCTACACATATCTGTCGATACATTTTCTCGATATCGGCACTGTAGATGTATCGGAAATATCACCACTTCAGGATCTGGGTAGTAAGATCGGACCGTAAGACTGGGCCAGCATGAAGGATATCATTTAAACTGACCCCATTCTCTGAAGGGCTTGAGGCACTGAAAACCACACGCAGCTTGTTGGTTGTACTTTCCGGCTTGATACCGGCATGATGCGGAAGGTAATAACTGGCGGAGTTATGGGTATTACGGACTTCTTTCATGTGATGGAGGTCGAGATACTCTTAAATCACGGAGTCGAATCGTCAGGTCAAATCTGAAAATTTTGTCACTTTTACTGGCAGATCTTCCACCTCGCAAAATTTGGTGAGAAGCCTATCCAGGGACATGTCAACCGTGTGGGAGATTCGCTGATTCTGATTTTCCCTTGGAGCAAGGAACGGGTCCTGTTAGGATCCACCCGAAAATGGTTTCTTGACCGAGGAGAGAGCCACAAATGTTCGACCGAGTGCCGCTTAGGAGAATGGATGGCAGTACGTCGGCCCCGACCACAATATCTATCTGTGCGCTCTCGTAGAACTTCAGATCCGCTAGTTGCAGTTCGGGAAGATCCCGTAGAAACTGTTGCGGAATCTGACATGATGGGAGGTTTCCAGCTAAATGTTTATTTGCAAGCCAGGCCTGGTCGGAGAACGGATGGTAGACTGACAGAGCTTTTTGTAATCAGCGGATACTGTCTGGTTTAAGCCTGATAGTTGGGCTCCGATTACTTGGTGAGGCAACTTAATTAATTTGAACAGCCGCTCAGAAATAAAGGTTGGCTCTGATCCTAAATCTATCAATTTAAAATTCGGCATATGTTTATACTGGCGGTGCCCCGCAAGACGGATCCATATCCCGTCCCGAAGTAATTTTGGACTGTAGAGTCCGTGGACCTGGTAGCGGTGGCAACTGGGTCTCGGGGAGGGATTCGAAGGCGATTGGGAGGAGTTGCCTCTGTGTAGTAAGGTGTGATGGCGGCCGCGGCACGTAAAGCAACAATGAGTGCTTTCACAATCACGCAGCTGATGCCCTCGTGCGAAGCAGTTCAGATACAGCTGCATTCTCTTTATATATGCCGACCGCTCGTCAACCGTCATCTGAAGAAATCGTGCACATGTGCGGACAGGATGGTTTCCCTTTTTACAAAGGTCACATCCTTTGGGCTTGGGTGCTACCCTTGTCTCGTAAGGATTTATTCTTCGAGGCGCTGCAGTGGAGGCGGATGTTTTTGGCAGAGATTGACTCGAGCCTGACGGCCGTACGTTGTCTATGGCTTCTGAGGTCCGGTGACGCTTCAAAAGGAATGCGTTCAGCTCCTGCCACGTCGGAATCTCGCCCTTGTTGTGTGGATAGCGCGAGCTTCGAAAGTTTGGAGGAGCACATGTACACTAAGAGGCAATCCCAATTTTCGGTATGAATTCCGGTCATTTCTAAAGCCGTGGGGCAATGGTGCTTTGAAGTTCACGGTTAGCTGACCCAGATTCCTGATTAACGGACTGCACATTGAAAAGTATTTTTAATTTTCTATTTACTAATAACCGCTTGTTTTCGAAACGCTCAGTCAGGTTAGCCCTAGCTGAGCGAAAGCCATCGTTAGTAAGGGGGGAGTTCGACACTATCGTGTGTGCATCGCCACTTGTTTTTGCATTTAGGTAAAACAGTTTTTCGTCAGCCTCGGATTGTTTATATAAATGGCCGTAAACAGATCGCTAAAGGTCGGCCACCGCAGATAATCTCCGGTAAAAGCCTCGGTATCACACGGAGGCAGCTGACAGCCAGAGGAAATGTTAGTCTGGGTAGGAACAGCTTGAAATTGGGGAGCTTGGTCTATCATATCTTCGATCTGAGCCCCACATCTCTCGTAAACGGAATAACAGTAGCCGTATTTAGCTTTGAGAATTGGTAAACTATTATCTGCACTGTCTCCGGCTTCTGCTATGCACCCGGTGCATTCATCGTTGTCTGCTGTGATGTGGTCCCATAACGCACGTATTTCTTCGCGGCGAATGTTAAGCATGGACAGAGTAGGAGGGACCGGCAAAGGAGTGTTTGTTCTGGATTTAAATTCACTCAGCCGATCTGAGACCTCAATAAATTTGCTTAGAGCAATTTGGAAAGCTGTTGGTGCCATTTTGACGATTGCACGGGTGACCCTTTTTCGGTGCGACGAGGACTTAGCGTTTAGTTCGGGTGTGGGCGGATCTACGGATATGCCTGGAACTACGGCAGGTGGAATAGACAACTTGTTGTTATCACTTCCAACGGACATTTAAAGAAAATGACCTTTTTTGGGTCAGAATCTGCTCGCCTTTGTTTATGTCGAATAAATAGGAAACCTGGCCCACTTCTGGAACTGTGGAACGAGGTGTCGACAAAATCAGGTTGTGGATCGGAGAAATAGAAATTGGAGCACGTACCGACCAGGCTTACTTTTCGGAATTAAACTCAATGATACGGATTAGGAAAGGTGACTAAGGAGTTCTTATATCACCCGTGGAGAAAAAATACTATGGTATTTAACCTTTTTGGTATATGTATATTGTAATGTATAATTGTTATCAAGATTGGTTTTTTTTTGTTGCAGGATTTTTTATACCCGTTACTCGTAGAGTAAAAGGCTATACTAGATTCGTCGGAGAGTATGTAACAGGCAGAAGGAAGCGTTTCCGACCCCATAAAGTATATATATTCTTGATCAGGATCACTAGCCGAGTCGATCTAGCCATGTCCGTCTGTCCGTCTGTCTGCACGGATGAACTCTGAGATCTCGGAAACTATGAGAGCTAGGCTATTGAGATTTGGCGTACAGATTCCTGAGCTTCTTACGCAGCGCAAGTTTCTTTCAGTAGAATGCCACGCCCACTCTAACGCCCACAAACCGCCCAAAACTGTAACTCCTACAGTTTTAATGCTAGATAGAAAATTTTAACTGAAATGTATTGTTCTTATCAATACCTATCGATTGACCTAAAAAAAAAAAAAAGTTTGCCACGCCCACTTAAACGCCCACAAGCCGCGAAAATCTGTGACGCCCACAATTTGCATGCTAGATAAAAAATTTTAACTGAAATGTATTGGTGTCGTCAATACCTATCGATTGATCCAAAAATAAATTTGCCACGCCCACTCTAACGCCCATAACGCTGAAATCTGTCTACCGCCGGTAGGTGGCGCATTTTAATTTCGCTTTGCTGATGCATATTTCCATTTCCTTTTGAGTAACGGGTATCTGATAGTCGAGGTACTCGACTATAGCGTTCTTCCTTGTTTTTTACTTTGAAATAATTTGAGGGGGGAAATACCAAATATGTGTTAATATGCATTATAGTCCCCGGTGGATTCTGAGTGAAGAATAATTCCAAAACATGCCAATAAGTAGTTGGCCGGAGGATGCTATTGGTTGATTATTTAGTACTAGAGTATTCTTTTAATTTTATTTAATATTCCGAGGGGAAAATACTAAAATATGCCGAAAAAATTGGTGGACGAAAGATGCTAAGCATGCGGTGGAGTGCTAGTATTATTTTCCCTGGATAGAATAAATTTTACGGAGTAAAAACCCAATACCGAAAAAAAATACTAAAAAGTTTGACGGTTGTTAAATAAAACACAATGACCAAAAAAAATTCACGTCGGTTGATGTAATTTTTATTTTATTATTTTTAAATAGTGGGAACGGGTGGAGTTAAAATTTTATGTGACTGTATGTATGTATATGTGTATGTAGATATGGATATGTATGTAGATATTCCTTAGGGACGCGGTGACATGGCTCAAGGCAAAAACCTTTTTTGTTTTTTTTTGCCTAAAACGCTGTGCCGCTGTTGACCTCAGCAGAGAAGTCGGCGCAGCATAGAAGACTGCCTACGAAAACGCGCGTGCAACAAAGAGAGGCAGATTTTCGGAGGTTCCCTCTATTTCTTTGTCTTATAATCTGCCTGCACTCGGCGCGCTCAGAGACAAATTTCGGCTGATCCGTTATTTCTTTTGCGTCTCTCTGTTATGTTCGACTAGCGACTAACTTTTCGGCGGAAAAATTTTCGTAGAGCAGTGACTTGTGAATGCCCTAATATTTAAGGAGGTTTATTGTATATCGAAAAGAACAACTAATATTGTTTTACAAAAGTCAATTATTTGATTATAGTAAAATTAAGTAAATTGAATTTTATTACAATAGTTAGTTTAATTAGAGAAATTTAGTACGTTAAAATTGATTTCAATATTTAAAACATTATAGTATTAACATTTTGAAAAAAATCATATTGTATTTTTTACTCAAGAAGTAAAAATTATATAGTCGGATATTTTTCGCTTTAGAAAGGGTATAGGTGCAGTGACGCGCGCCAACAGCGAAGAGAAAACAAAAGACATCAAGTAAAGGGGTGAGAAGAAGACCTGGTGCATTCCGTTTGAGTGATTGAAAGGGAAGCATCCATTTTAATTGTGCGCAGCAGAGTTACTTTAATCGTTTCTTTAAGTTAATATAATAAACTCAGGTAAGCATTACATTAAGTTTAAGAGTACTTAGTTACCTTATTTTAAGGTACGTAAATTTTAGCCGAAAGTCGATGATCAAATGTTTTGTGCCAACAAAAATCCCGCAAAGGGTATATATACAAATAAGCAAATAAAAGGCATTTATGCCCATACATTTTTTAACGAGCGTTGGCCAAGGACTCTGAGGTCCCGGACACATGTTTGAGAAAGGCGATGACGAACGTTAAAGCCAAACTAACAAGACAAAAAATCAGAAATACTAACAATAATTGTCCCTTAATTGAATATCTGAATAAAACGATCTAATTAAATTGAATTTAAACGTAATTAGAAATGTATCTATTTTAAATTCTATATATTATATAAGTGAAAACTCATGGGAAATATTCTGAATTTCAAAAGTGATTTCACTTGGGACGTTTCACTTGTAAGTGATTTCATAAGTGAAAAATCATTGGAAATGTTCTAAATTTCACAAGTGTGGGACGTTTCATCGGCACGTGAAAGGCCATACGACAAATGAGTATAAGGAACAAGTGAAATCCCGTGGGGCTTCGAAAAATTTTCATTTGAATTTTCACTTGTGAAAAAAGCGGACATCCCATACAATTGTCTATATGGAATTTCACTTGTTCTTCACTTATATTTTATACATATTTATATGTATGTAGATATGTATGTATGTAGATATGGATATGTATGTATGTAATGTTCGCAGGTTTTAAATTTATGAATTAATTATTGCCGGCGGGTATGTGGGCGTTTTCGATATATTTGTATGTGGACTGCATTTGGAAAAACGAAAAAATATGTGCAAGTATATAAGCGGCGACGGATATACAGTGAGAAAATCTTGGAAAGTTTTGGCGGCCTGAATTGGTAGAACACTGGAAATTAAATAGTTCTCACTGTATGCTTGGCATATATTTGCACAATATTTTTTCTAAGCTTAGAATTTTTTTCTCGATTCTATATATAAAAATGGGAAATATTTCCGCTCGTAACAAAAGGAAAATCGAAGAAATAATGGCTAACTAATTTATTAATTGCCGTTGTCGGATTTAATCGGACTTGGATTTTGGACAAATCGTACAGAAAGTAAAACGAATTATATTTTTGAGTGGCTGACTGCAGACCGGCAATAAATTAGACGAAAAAGCTTTACTTATCTTGATTCAAGATCAGGCTCGAAGGACCAAAATGTACGCCAGGGGGTAGCGGGATACCGTAGGCGCTGGGAGAATGGCGTGGGAGGCGCCGGCGGGAACTGCTGCGCTGGGCTTCGGTGGTTTGCTGCTGGTGCGGCTGGCGTACGTTGGATGCGGCGGACTGCTTCTTATTTGTAGGGAAGAAAACACACGATGCGCGAAATGCCCCGGTGACCGAAAGAAAGTAAGCAAAATGTTCACTTTACAAATTAGGCGGGGGAGCGACCGCGGTTTATTCAATATGAATGCCAAAATCGCACTGCTTAAGTCTAAGCTGAGTTCCGCGCTCCAAAGCGCAGCGGAGACTTCACGGTGGTGAGAACGAGAGAGCGGGAGAGCGAGAGAGCGGTGCAGTTGGATAGCGGGGCCGCGGTCCAGATTCGCCGGACAGTGGACCTGAACACTTGTAAAGGTTCTAATCCAGAGAAACCTATAGTCATCATTCTCTAAAATGAATTAGGCGCTATTTTTAATCCGAAAGGTAATCGCGTAAAGCGATGCTAGCCATTGCTCGTTGAAAATCACGTTATATCTCTTAAGCTTTTTTCGAGTTCAATTTGACGAAATGCTGACATTAAGACAAGACATGAAAAATATTTTGCTCGTTCTAGTTGATCCAAAATATCATCAATTCTTGGGAGTGGAAATTTATCAGACAGAAACTTTTTATTAATTTGATGATAGTCAATCACTAATCGCCATTTCTTTTGTTCTGAACCTGGAGATGATTTTTTAGGGACAACTAATAATGAGTTATTATATTCAAATACAGATGGTTCAACAATCCCGTCGGTGATCAATTTTCCAACTTGTTTCTGTATTTCGTTCACCTGACTGTGTTGGCTTCTGTAATTTTATATATGCACTGGTTCATCATCTTTTAATCTCAGTTTTTGTTTATAAAAATTGTTTGTGCTTATTGGTTCGGTTTCCGATTCGAACATATTATTATATTGGGTGCGTAAGCTTGAAAGCTGTAATTTCAATTGAGAAGGAAAGTTATTTGAAAGTTGAGATAAAACATATTTTTCTCAATTTTCTAGATTAGTTTTGACTACTCGTATTTCAAAAGTGGTTCATATGCTAAATTATTTGTACTGACTACTTGTTCTTTATTTGTTGTATTGAGTAATCTTATGAAAGCGTTTTTATATGTTGCTATGTTACTGGCTACGAAATACCATGCTTAATTTCTTGATTTGGAATCAATACACTGGCTTCTTTTTAATGTAGTTCAATTTTTCTAATAACTTGGGATCTTGCTGGCAGAAGTATTGAGTTGTTGCCAGAACTGTATGTTATTGGAACATATATTGGAAATTTCAAGTTATTATGTATAATTATAAGCCAATCTTCAGATGGCTTGAAGTCTAATTGACAGTTATATTTTTTAATAAAATCGATTCCTAATATGCCATCACAAGGAACAGCGAATTGTAAATCCACGATATGAAAATCGTGTTGGATTATGTACTTAGTGGTCTGTATCTCAATATAAGTTAACCTCCTGGATTTGGTTACCTCTTGACTTATTCCTTTTGTTTCTGTAATATAATTATCTATTATGTCATGAAAGACATCAAAATTTTCTTTAACTATTGAAATGTCTGCACCTGTGTCTACTAAAAAGACAAGTTATTTTCCTGTAGCCACATGGTTGAGTGATACAAATATGTTCTGACTGTTTAGCATCTAAAGGGTTTTCTGGGTTTCCCGAGGTGTTATTGGTTACTCGGACATTACTTGGGTTATTATTGTTGTGGCCTCGAGTCCAGTTGCCACGGCCTCTTGAGTTTCCTCTATATTAGCGTCTTCCATTATTGTATTGGTTACCATTCTTGATGTAATTATTATTACGACTACGAAAGCTACCTCTACCGCGGTTTTTGCCGCGTTGTGGGTAATTTTTGTAATATAGGACAGTGTTTGGCTGTCCGGTTGCTTCTTTGCAACTATTTACAAATTTTTATACGGCATCATTCATAGTATTAAAGGTACCAGCTTGCATGATAGGTTTTACCTTATCGATTGTGCAATTTTTAGTCATTTCTTTGACTGCATGCTGAGTGGAATAACTTTTGGCTAACTCTAGGGGTAAGCCGCCTGTTATATATGCACCTTCTAAAGCTTTTGTCATCTGCTCAACCTCAATTGTGTACTGGTTAGCAATTTTATTGCGTTGCTGTAGGTTCATCAGTTTCGCTGACAATACTTCTACAGTTTCGCCTTTACTGTTGTTTCATTTCCGATTAGATTTCTGGCGACACCTTTAAGCTTTGTTTTTACTATAGAAACTGGTGATTGTTCGTGCTCTCCTTTTATTGATTCTGTTCGTACCCAAAGGTACTCAACATGACCACACCCAACAAATCAAGCAGTACCCAAGTTGGGAACAGTACCAGGCGCTCAGTAGCACCCACTGCATATGAGAATTGCTGATCAGCATATTATATGTCTCACTAACTCACCGTCTCACCGACTCAACGGCACACTGACCGGCCAATACAGTCAGCACACTTTGCAGTGTCAGCCAACTACGCAAAGCCATCTACGCAAACTGCTACCATAATCATAATTCCCTGACCTACTTTAGAATATAGCTTACTTCACTAATCATTACACTAAACTTCCGTGTTCCAAGTAGTATATAAACATGTTCCAAATGAAGAATAAAACAGTTATCAACACATCTCATAACTCCGCGGTTCTACTTCCTACCTCTGGGAATAGGGCTCGTATTACATTATCTCCACAAGCAGCTAACCTACGTTAGCTCAACCTCAGCGCAGTTTCGCATCGCCTGTGGTCCGGCGTCGCAGTAACCTTCGTTACCATTGCCGCGACGCGATCGTCCTGCCAGCAAAGCGTCCCCGTGCCAGCGACAAGTGCTCATTACCCCCTTGTCCCGCGGTGTGACCCGGAAGTGTCTACTTCGGTTAGGCACAAACATTGGTGACCCCGACGTGATCCTTTAACAACAAAGGATCACACTCAAGCAACCCCCTTCCCACCAAAGGCTGAACCTCTGACTGCTTCACAGGATACTCAGCTTAATTCAGCTTCACAGGATACGTTTCTTCTTCCAGCGTCACAGGAACTTCAGCTTAATTCAGCTTGACATGATTCGTTTCTTCTTCCAGCGTCACAGGAACCTCAGCTTCATCCAGCTTCACAGGATACGCTTCTCCTTCCAGCGTCACAGAAACCTCAGCTTAATCCAGCTTCACAGGATACGCTTCTTCTTCCAGCGTCACAGGAAATCAGCTTAATCCAGCTTCACAGGATACGCTTCTTCTTCCAGCGTCACAGGTACTCAGCTTAATCCAGCTTCACAGGATACGCTTCTTCTTCCAGCGTCACAGGAACTTCAGCTTAATCCAGCGTCACAGGATTCGCTTCTTCTTCCAGCGCCACAGGAACTTCAGCTTCAACCAGCTTCACAGGATTCGCTTCTTCTTCCAGCGTCATAGGAACTTCAGCTTAATCCAGCTTCACAGGATACTCAGCTTCATCCAGCTTCACAGGATACTCAGCTTCATCCAGCTTCACAGGATACTCAGCTTCATCCAGCTTCACAGGATACTCAGCTTCATCCAGCTTCACAAGATTCTTTGTTTCCAAGACACACAATATGTCTACTTCATTCATTGAGGAAACAAGTCACACAAGAATTGATTTACACAATCGATTACTAGACACCCAAAACGAGCTGCAAGGGAAAATCCAACAGCTCATTAAGAATTATGGCAAGGATTCTGCCGACCGACGCCACCGAGACGGCTATTATTCCGGTAAGCTAAATCAGTTAAATGATCTCTGGCAGCAGTTTTGCGACCTAGATGAAGAAGTCCAGCAAGCGGCATTACCCACTGGAAGTGAGTACTCTTCACGATTAGTAGCACTTAAGGAGCTGGTTGAAAAATATCAGAATATCTTTCTGGACAACATACCGACTGGAAGCGGGCTTCCAAAGGCCCCGAGACGAACGTCGGCCAACATCAAGATCACAACAAGAGATCAAGTCAAAGGAGATTCCGCAATTGACACGGTGATCCGACAGTTGCAGAGAAGATGCAACGAATTGGAGTCATCATTAACATTAGCCTCGAAGGCCCCAACCGTCATGCCAGCCCTACAAAGGCACCTCCATTGGGCGTTACTGAGGCAGACCCACGACGAATTGGACAGCACACCTGGGGCTGCAGCCTTAGCAGAAGCAGAGCTAGCTCAATTCCACACATTATACGAGGAATACGAAATGAACCTGCTTCGGGAAAACGACGCGCCAATGAGCCTAAACTTGGCACTTCCGCCAATTAGCATTCCGGAGTTCAACGGCGAGCATGTAGACTGGCCACGGTTCCATGATCTCTTTGTGGAATTGGTACATAATAAAACATATTCGGCCAGTCAAAAACTACATATTCTACAGAGTTCGCTTCGTGATGAAGCGAGGAACGTTTTGACAGACACAGCCTTCTCACAGGGTGGCTATGACGACACCTGGTTGCGTTTGAAGGCCAGGTACCAAAATGGAAAAATACTAGTATTCGCCGCCATAGCAAAAATGATTGACCATAAGCCTATAGACGGCTGCTCGCGCCAACTAAGGGCCTTACATGACACTATCAAAAACTCAATGAGTACTCTTAAAAGCCTCGATATCAGCACAAAATCCTGGGATCCAATCCTGTGTTTTCTTATCAGAAGAAAACTAGACCAGCAGTCTCTAGCCGCTCTGGAAAATTCAGCGGATGCACCACCGAAAATTCCAACGTTAAGGAGTGTACTGACGTTTATTGAGCGGCGCGCTTGCATGCTGGAGACGACAAGCGCTCAACCTACAGCAACACTAGGCCATCAGTCAGTTCACAACGAAGAGAGCTGTAAGATTTGTCACCTAGGACCACATAATCTTAGAGCATGTAGCCGTTCCCAGGAAATGGAACCCAAAACACGGCGCCAAGCCATTATTCAAATAGGAGCATGCACAAATTGTTTGTCTACAGCTCATAAGGTTGAAAACACTTGTCGAGTCTGCCAGCAACGGCATCATTTACTGTTATACAAAGGACCGACTAGCAATCCAGTGGCCGGCGCAGTAACCAATGCAGGCTACGACGACGTAGGGGGATATACTTTGCTCGCGACCACCAAGGTATCATTACAAGGGCCAAACGGTCAATTACAAACATTTCGCGCTGTAATAGATGGTGGATCGTAGGTGAATCTTATCTCAAGGAGAATGGCAGATGTGCTATCTCTTAAGGAAAGGTCACCGATTGAAATATCTGGAATCGGAGGAAAAGTATCAACAGCAATTAGATCAACACTAAAGCTCTCATCAGTTACATCAGGGTTTGAAACACTAATATAGGTATTTATTATTCCAACAGTCATTACAAACCAACCGTCAGTACCAATGGATACCGATCTTAATATTCCCGAGGGACTGCCGTTAGCAGATCCTGACTTTCGGCAACCTGGACCCATTGACCTATCCTTAGGGTCTGAGGTGTATTCTCGTGTAATAACCGGTGAACTTCTTGAACTAGGACCTAATAAACCTTTGGCACAAGGCACTAGGCTTGGTTATGTAATCATAGGTTATCTCAATAAAGAAACCTCATCTGATACGGAAATCAACCCTATTCTGGTAGAAGGCAGAGGTGATTTTGCAGGACCGAACGCTGCTTATGAGCCAACAAAGGATAAAAATCCGATGAATATAGAACCGACTTCTCATCAATTTAAAACCTACAAGAAGGCTGACTTTGGAATATCTTAGTTTTGTTGCAGAATGTCCACATACCATAGACGTGCCAAAAGATCAAGTTCTACGAGGGCACAATTTCAGTCCCCACCGTAATGTCAATTTTATCGCAAAGGGGAGTGTTAAGCAGCGTCAAGAAGATGTGAAGGACCTGAATCACAAACATGAACCTCAGTTGAAGGAACGATGATGATTTGTTAGGTGCTTCCTATACAATTCGCTCAAGGGCTGACCGACATCACGACTTAATTGAGGGTACCCCTCAATGGGGGGGAGAATGTTTGTACCTAAAGGAACTCAACATGACCATACCCAACAAATCAAGCAGTAGCCAAGTTGGGAACAGTACCAGGCGCTCAGTAGTACTCACTGCATATGAGAATTGCTGATCAGCATATTATATGTCTCACTAACTCACCGTCTCACCGACTCAACGGCACACTGACCGGCCAATACAGTCAGCACACTTTGCAGTGTCAGCCAACTACGCAAAGCCATCTACGCAAACTGCTACCATAATCATAATTCCCTGACCTACTTTAGAATATAGCTTACTTCACTAATCATTACACTAAACTTCCGTGTTCCAAGTAGTATATAAACATGTTCCAAATGAAGAATAAAACAGTTATCAACACATCTCATAACTCCGCGGTTCTACTTCCTACCTCTGGGAATAGGTCTCGTAACACACAATCTCCACAAGCAGCTTACCTACGTTAGCTCAACCTCAGCGCAGTTCCGCATCGCCTGTGGTCCGGCGTCGCAGTAACCTTCGTTACCATTGCCGCGACGCGATCGTCCTGCCAGCAAAGCGTCCCCGTGCCAGCGACAAGTGCTCATTACCCCTTTGTCCCGCGGTGTGACCCGGAAGTGTCTACTTCGGTAAGGCACAAACAGATTCTATTATTTGTAATGCATCAATAAAACTTGTTAAGTTTTCAGCTTTATCATCGAAAGCTGGTATAAGCTTGGATGCTGTATTAATAAAATCAATATTAAATTGCGTCATTTTGATATTGTTGCTAAATTTATTTTCTATTACGGTTGAACTATCATCAGAATGTGTAGAATTATCCAGATCTGACATTAAAACAGCTGGAATAGTAATGTTATTTAAATCTTGCTCTTCTATTTTAAGGTTTGTCTGTAAGCTCTTTTGACTCTATTTGGCCAATGTGAAGTTGTTCTGTTGATTTCGGTTCATCACCAGTTTCAACTGATAGAGAAGTGTTAAGTATGGTCGATACTGATATATCTAAATTGAACTTTAGTTTAATTGATATTAAATTAGATCGTAGTCTGATCAAAAATTTGAGTACTTGGGACCAAGGATCTTGATTTAATTTTTTTCTCTGGCCATGTACGAGTATTAGTATGTTTTTTAATAGTATTTTTTTGAATTGGCCTGTTTTGTGTAAGTGACTTAATTTTAATGTTATTTATTTCGTTATATAATTCATTCCATTCCATTATATCATGGCTATGAATTATTTCTTACAGACCATCATCACTATTGCTCTACCTAGTATTGGGTGATTGTCTATTACTGATCTAACTTGCACACCTGGTTAATACAATTCCCTTTTGGGTGCTTGTGCAATGTATTAATGGGGAAGCATCTAAATGAAAGGTTTCAGTACATATAGTTTCTAATTCATGTATGTTTACTGAAGTCATTGAGACTAATTGCTGAGCTCAATCTTTAAAATAGGGGTCCCTCTCATATGTTTCTCTAATTGTCTTTAGTGTAGCCATACTTTAGTATATATATATTTTTAGTTGTATATAAATATATTTATTTAATTCCATTTTCTTAAAGTTTTAAAGTTAATTACAGGACTATTTTCAATTAATGTTGTTTATGCCCTATTTTTTTAAATTAAATTTTGTACAGGTCATTTGCCTGGCTCATATATTTCTTTTTTGAACATTTGTTATGTAACTTATATAGTTCATAAAAACAATTTGCGCACATTATAACAACAATTATTATCAACAGTGTGTGTATTAATTCTAAGACATTATTATTTGAGTATACTTCATTAATGACACTAGCAGTGGAGTCCACTGACTTAACGTCTACTATGGCCATTTTTGGTGTATATATATTTAAATTATAATTATTACTATTTGTTGTATCCTCAAAAAATTTGCTTACTTTGCATTTACTTTTACAAGTTTTCTTCTTATTGTTTAGTATAGCTTTACGGGCTACACTTTTAGTTGGGCAGAAAGGTGCCGCTCAATTTTACGAATTTGAATTATAATTAAAGTAATTTAGCTTAATTTTTTTTGTTATTTATCTTAAATACGCCTTCCCTCAGACCATCTGTTGCATCAACTGGGCGTCGCCGGGGTTGGCACGCTGTTGCCCCCCCCCCCACGCTTGTAGTTCTGCTGCGGTTGTCCGGGGCCTATGGGCGTGTAGGTGTAGTTGCAATGTATACTTTTTAGTGTTCCAGGGCAATCGGCTGGGCAAACTTTTGGTCGTTGAGGCACTTGTTTTGGGGATGGAGATTTCAATATTATTTGTTCTTTTATGATTTGAATTTATGCTGAGTGAGCTGTGATATGGGGCGTTTGTTATTGAGACTTGATTTTAAGTGATCAAGCTCAGCTTTTTAAATTTTCGGCTGTTGCCCACGCGGAAGGTGGTGTGTTTGTATATAGTAACCACTTTATGTGCGCTACTTTTTTTATCAATTTTTTGGTCGACACCACCGCGTCTATCAATCACTCACACTCTACTCACTCAGACTTTTTTTTAATTTTTTCATTTGCGCCGTCATGCCGATCCAGTTGATTTCCGTTGATTTCCATTCAGTTGCTGCCGATTTGAACTGTTGTCAGTTATTTGAATAACTTTTTATTATATTTGGAGCAGCAAAGGTGCCGCTACCAATGTTCTGTGGCTTCTATTTATACATTTTTCCTTAGGTTCTAAGTAAGTCTAAGTCTCGTAGCTGCGCTGCCCACAATTGGACAGCAGAGAGACGGCTATGTGTATCTTATATATTATATGTATTTAATTATGCTCTGTTAAGCTGGAGCGCGAGGGTATATGCAGAAGGGTATATGCATACGAGGATGATCTCGTCATAAGATTTACATCAGAGGAAAAGGCATCGAAATCTGTAAACAAATTGTGGAGGTACATGGTTATGGAGTTTTCGAACTACGTTATTTTTGCTCGAATTTCTCGAATTCCCGTCAAGAATGGTAAAAACTTCCAAAAGCACTCAAGTTATCTACAGAACGGATCGAGCAGTGAAAAGGTCTTTGTAATGTTTTGAAATACGCAGCAAGATGCCAT
Organism: Drosophila suzukii; assembly: GCF_043229965.1. Lineage (NCBI taxonomy): Eukaryota > Metazoa > Arthropoda > Insecta > Diptera > Drosophilidae > Drosophila > Drosophila suzukii. The sequence continues at coordinate 1,566,446 of NW_027255939.1, read as the reverse complement.
TCAATTCGAAACTAAGTTTCATCGAATACCGAAAGAAGTAATAGGTGACAATCGAGTTCCAACTAAGAGAGCTACTAGGCACAGTGATGGCAATATTTGACCCATTTGGCTTGATTGCGAACTATAATATATCTGTAAAAATTCTTGTACAGAATACAGCTATGGTACAAATTGGGATGAGGCTATACCAAAAGAGTTACATCAAAATTGGTGCTAGTGGCTATCAGAACCTTTTCATAAGCACCATTTCAAAATTCTGCGAGCATACTCTCCCAACTTAAGTTGTTATAAAAATTGGAAATGAATTTTTTTGTTGACGCAAGCCAGGCCACTTTTGCAGCTGTTGCATGGGAAAACGCGTTTAGCTCTAAAGAAACTCATTTCTATTCCTATATTGGAACTGCCAGCTGCCATTCTTGGGGTTCGATTGAAACGCTTGATACAATAACATCTTTTGCTACCAATAGAAGGCATCTTGTTTTGGAGTGATTCCAAAACCGTACTGCAGTGGATTTTTTCGAGAGCAAGAAAGTTTAAACCAATTTTCGGCCACCGCATTGCAGAGATCTTAGCCAGTACTACTCGTTTGAGTAATTTACCAAAAATATGTAGCGACAGTCCTTGGATACTTGGTCCAAGCATCTTGAAATCGCCACGTTCAGACTGGATGATGATTGACATAGCTTCAACGGAACTATTGGAAGAGGAACTCTGCGAACGCTAAAATGCTAAGGTGTCAGGTAGGAGTCTCAGCAATAGATTTTAAACGATTCCCTTCTTACAGTAATATGAAGCGCGTAATGCGTGCAAAAAGAACCGGCTTAAACTTGCATCCAAGTGAGGATCTTTCACTGCCGGCGATCTATCTGATGCCGAAATTTAGATTTGTAGACTGGTTCCGTAAATGAGATCACGTCATTGCTAAACAATAAAGTGCTGTTAAGGGAAAGTGCAATTTTTGGACTTCCGCCTTAAATAAAGACAGATGGCCTTTTACACCTCGCGGGTCGAAAAGATGAGGCATATCTACTGAGCTCGAGACGGCGACCTATTCTGCTTGCGAAAGATCACAAAGTGTCCACCTTTATCATGAGATACTTTCATGTAAAATATCATCGTCAAAATCAGGCGGTTATATTCAACAAAAGTCGACAAAAGTTTGGACGCTCGAATGCTCTAGATGTATCATAGAACGATGGGTCAATTGCCACCTGATCGTCTGACGCCCTACGTTAGGCTATTAACACATACAGGGGTGTATTTGTTTGGTCCACCAACCGAAAAGCGCTGGAAAGTTATCTTTACTTTCATGACATACAGAGCAACTCATTTTGAACTAGTTTCAGACCTTTCGACAGATGCAGTTTTTAATCTGTCTACGAAATTTCGTCAACCGTAGGGGTACACCTGTAATTATTCGAAGAGATAACGGCACAAACTTCATCGGTGCTACTAAGGAGCTCAAGGATCATGCGAGTTTGTTGGATTGCGATACTATAGCGAACGAAGCGGCTCAAAAGGGTATTAAGTGGATCTTTAACTGCCCACTTGAACCTAACGCCGGTGGGTGTTGGGAAAGGTTAATTCGAATCATAAAAGGATTGTTGAAGAAAACGTTACTCGATATTTTTTTTTTTTTTTTAAATGCTTTGCTATTTATTTATTGAATCTTCTCCCTTTGGGTACTAACAATAAGTGTATCAAATCTTAGACTAATTAATCTAACTCACAGTCATATGTCTGATGTTGTGCTAAAGGGGCCCGAAAGTTATAGCTGGCTTGGCAGGTCGTTGCGTTGTAGACGGGATCGGTCAAGCCACTTGCGAGGCGATTGGAGTGCACAGAGAGTTTTTCGTTGTAGGACGCTTTTTGTTTGTCTATTTCATCTTTTACGGTAAGAATGCTTAGGTCCCTGTGGATGTTTTGGTTGCGAATTTACCATGGTGCTCCAGTGATAGTTCGCAGGATTTTCGATTGAACGCGCTGTATAATGTCTATGTTGCTTCTGCTGGCGTTCCCCCATAGCTGGGAGCTATATGTCCAGATGGGCTTGAGAGTGGAGTTGTAGAGCAAAACCTTGTAGTCCAGACGCAGGGGCGAACGAGCGTTAAGAATCCAGTGGTAGCTGCTGGCCTTTAGTTTTAGATGTACTTCGTTCGTACTTATTCGTCTGTCAAGGTGGACGCCGAGATACGTTACATCGTTGACTTGGGGAATCTGCGTATTATTCAATAATAGTGGAGGGCATGTTTGCCTGTTGAGAGTAAACGTTATGTGTTTACATTTTTCTTCATTTATTTTAATCCGCCAATCAGATAGCCACCTCTTTACTACGAGGAGGTGGTTTGCTAGCTGTGTTGTGGCTCGGCCTGGGCACCTCGAGCGAATTAAAATTGCGGTGTCGTCAGCGAACGTAGATGTTGTTAGCTGCTCGTTCGTGGGAATATCAGCTGTGTATAGGAGGAACAGAGTAGGCCCTAGCGCGCTTCCTTTGCGGGACTCCAGCTTTGATAATGTAGTCGTCGGATGTTGTTGTATTGCACCTTACTGCGAAGGTCCTGTTGTATAGATACGACTCAAGAAGCTTGTGAGTGTAATCAGGTAAGTGTGTTTTGATTTTGTGCATGTGGCCATCTAGCCATACTGGATCGAAGGCTTGAGATACATCCAGGAATATGGCGTTGCACTATTCCCGATGCTCAAGGGCTGTGCGTATTTCTGATGTTATTCTGTTAACTTGTTCGATTGTTCCATGGTTTTGACGAAATCCAAATTGATGAGCTTATCCCTGCATTGTGTGCTCCTAGATATGGTGTTATGCGAGTCAGTAGGCATTTTTCGAACAGCTTAGACAGACACGATAATAATCTAATTGGTCTGTAGGATGACGGAATTGTGTGGTCTTTTCCGGGCTTCGGATTCATAATGATAATATATTTCTTCCATTTTTTCGGATAGTAGTCGAGAGTTATAATCCCATTGAAGAGCTTACAAATAACCTCAATGGCAGAGTTTGGAAGTTCAATTAACATTTTTGGGGTTATTTTGTCACCGCCAGGGGCCTTTTTCGGTTTCAGTTCCCCAATGACTTTCGCGATCTCCTTTGGCTGAAACAATGGTGGTAGGGAAATAGATTCAGATTCGATTTGTGGTAGGAAAAATGAACCAGTGGCAGGGTTCTGCTGGAAGACGTTTCTTAGATGTAAAGCAAAAGTTTCGGCTCTATCTTCGTCGCTGCGGGCCCAGATGCCAGATGAGTTTCTTATCGGAGTGACTGTTTCGATTGGAGAGCTCAGATTTGGGTGAGCCCTCCACAGAGGATGTTTTGTACTGGTTGGCGATAGTTTTAGAGCTCGATTTAGTGAGCGAGTGGCTTCCTTAAGACGTTGTTTTGATGACGGCGATCTGTTGGTTTGCCAGGCACGTCGCAGGCGCCTCTTTTCTAGGACTAACCGTTCCCTGCCTTGTGGTGTTGAGATAGTGGCTGCCTCCACGAATACTTCTTCAAGAGCATCGGTAGAGCAGTCGATGTCCGCTTCGATGTTGAAGTGAGGGGTTAATTTGATGTGTGAGCTTACATACTTTTTATATTTAAACCAGTTGGTTCTGTGCGACGTCAGCCTGAGGGGGTGATCTGTGGTTTTTGTGCTTTGAAGAAGAGTTATTAGCACTGGCGAATGGTCTGACGACAGGTCCAAAAGCGCTTTGGCGCTTATTATATTGCGGGGAATGTTTTTTGTCACCGCAAAGTCTATTAGGTCTGGAACTTTCCTGGGGTCTGTTGGCCAGTATGTGGGGCTGCCAGGAGAAACATAGTCTCATTTGTTGTTCGGTTTTTATGATTGCATTGTATAATTGCCTTCCTTTGGGAGTCACAAGGCGTTTTTTTTTTTATATTCATTTATTTCATACAACTATATACATTAAAAGTGAGTTCAAGAACAGGAGTAGGGGGCCGTGGTTGCGCGGTATCACCGCAAGGTATTGCTTCGCGCAATGGTAGCCACCTAGGCTGTTACTTCTCTCCTCTCGTTATCGGTGCGACGCAGCGTTCGCAGTACGCTCGCTGCGTAGGCTGCCGTCGCTTCCCAATTCGCCTCCTTCAGCAGCATGAGGGGCACAAAGGTTTCTGGCCGAACTCTTGCCCCGGTGGTCTCCGTGAGTATCTGGCGGTCATAGCCAAAGCGGCGACATTCAAAAAGGACATGCTGAGCGTCCTCGACAATGCCGCTGCCGCACTCTGGGCAACCGTCCTCCGTGTCGTGCCCGAAGCGCTTAAGGAAGCTTCGGAAGCAGCCGTGTCCACTCAGCGCCTGCGTGAGGTAAAAATCCACCTGGCCGTGCTTCCTACTTAGCCATGGCTCTAAGCTGGGGATGAGCTTGTGCGTTCAGCGACCCTTGCTGGAGATGTCCCAGGCTGCCTGCCAGTTGACGACGCTCTGCATCCTGGCTCTTCTCTTCACCTCGGTCTTGGTACTGCGGTCCGCCTGTTCGCCTGCTAGAGCCGCGCGAATCTCCTTGGCCTCCCGCACCAGTTCACACAGGGGAACTTGGCCTGCGATGACAAGGGCTGCGTCGTCCGAGATCGTCCTGAAGGCACTCGAAATTCTAACGGCGCACAGGCGGTACGTCGAGTTAACACCTCGCATGTAGCTACTCACAGCAGTGGCCTCAGCCCACACTGGAGCCGCGTACAGCAACTGCGACTTGACAACAGTCGCGAGGAGCCTGCGTCAGTCCTGCTTCGGTCCCCTGGTATTCAGCAGGATCCTGCAGAGCGATCCTGTGGTTTCGCTTGCCTTCTTGTTTACGAACTCCAGGTGTTCGCGGTAGGAGAGGCGGGTGTCCAGCATGACTCCCAGGTACCTTATGGCACGTTGAGAAGTTATCGTTGACCCTCCGATCTGTATGTGCGCCGACTCCACTGCTTTCCTGCTTGAAATCAGCACCGCCTCAGTTTTGTGAGAGGCCAGCTCTAGGCCCGCCACTGCGAGCCACTCCTCCACTGCTCGAATTGCGCAGTTTGCAGCTGCCTCCACGGCCGCAACTTCCTTGGCCACCACAACCAGCGCGACATCATCCGCAAAGCCCACAATGTCGGTGCTGCTCGGCAGTGGGAGCTTCAAAACACCGTCATTCATCGTGTTCCAGAGCAGAGGGCCCAGTACCGAGCCTTGAGGAACACCGGCTGTCACCTCGTACGTCCTGGGGCCCACAGAGGTATCTAGGACCAACTCCCTTTTGCTGAGGTAGCTGTGCACTACATTCAGCAGATAATCCGGGATGTTGAAGGACCGTAGTGCCTCCAGTGTCCTCCCCCAATCGGCTGTGTTGAACGCGTTCCGTATGTCCAGCGTGACCACTAGACAATACTTTTTCGTCCCACCTTTCCATCTGGTACCCGCGATGGCCTTAGCAGCAATATTGGTGACCCTCTCTATCGCGTCCAGTGTAGATTTCCCTTTACGGAAACCGTACTGGTTGGAAGACAGTCCACCGGCGTCCTCCATGGCAGCGTTAAGCCTTGTTGCAATGACCCTTTCGAAGACCTTGCCTATAGTGTCCAGCAGGCAGATGGGTCTATAGGAAGAAGCTTCGCCCGCTGGTTTCCCTGGCTTCGGCAGGAGCAGAAGTTTTTGGCGCTTCCACCTGTCGGGGAAGGTCCCTTCCAGCATGCACGTGTTGTAGAGCGATGCTACCACGCCCGGATGGAGGGATAGCAGGGTCTTCACTGCCCTGTTCGGGACCAAATCCGGCCCGGGTGCCTTCTTGCTCTTCAGGTTCCTTGCCGCAGACAATAGTTCCGTCTCCGTGACCGGACATATCTGGCTCCCAATTTGTCGCGTCCATCGGGGGATGCAATGGCGGCGACCCTCTGGAAGCAGCACTTGGACAATGCCTTCCAGGACCGCTGGGTCAGTAGGCAACCTGTTGCCGGCACTCACACGCTTGACCACCGTCTTGTAGGCTCTTCCCCATGGGTCGTTTTCCAGCTCGTCACAGAGCTTGAGGTAGCTCTCCCTCTTGCTGTCCCGAATCGCCAGTTTGAGTGCCTTCTTTGCACTTTTAAAGCTAGAGTTGCAGGCAGAAAGGTTTGCGGTGCCTCTCGCCCTTTGGACTAACCTCCTGGCTCGAAGGCAGGTCCTGCGCAAGCTAGCGATTTCCTCGCTCCACCAGTACACTGGCGCGTGGTGCTTCCGAAAGGTCTTACGCTGCTGCATGCTTTGGTCACAGGCTTCCTCCAGTCTGGCTGCCAATTTGTTCGCTGCTACATCTGCCGAGTCCAGCTCAGATACAGCCAATCCCTCCAGTGCGCTGGCGAAGGTCTGTGTCCTAAAGGTGTCCTGGCGGTAGGCTTTTCTTGGCCCGGTCATCGGCTGGCTTTGGCACGGTGGACCGCCAACTGTCAGCAGGATGGCCTCATGGTCGCTGGCCGTGAACACCTCGCCTATCCTCCAGCGTGTGCTACGGGATAACGAGCTGCTCGCGAACGATAGATCGATGATTGAACCGGCCCCAGCTCTGTTGAAGGTGTGCTGGGAGCCCTCGTTCAACAGGACGATGTCCAGAGACGCGATTGCTTCAAGGATGGTGCGCCCCCTGGCGTTGGTATAGAGGGAGCCCCATTCCTCGGCCCAGGCGTTAAAGTCGCCTCCGATCACCACGTTGCTCCTTCCTCTTAGGTCGCTGATCAGCTCGTCCATGATCCTGCTAAAGGACGTCAGTGATAGACTGGGGGCCAGGTAGCAGCTGTAGATCCATGTGCCGCCTACGTTCGCTCGGACAAATCCCTCTACTGCCATCGTGTCCCGCATTGGTGGAACACTCACGCCGCAGAGCCACAGTGCAGCTTTGCCTGTGCGATCCGTGACCCAATCGCTGCTGCTTTCCACTCTGTATGGCTCACTGAGTATCGCCACCTCAGAACCCAGCTCACGCACCGTCTGCTTCAGGAGGTCCTGCGCGGCCCTACAATGGTTCAGATTTAGCTGAATCAATTGCATGACGGCCGAGGTCTCCCTGTCCCGCTGGTTGTGGCTGGGCAGAGTCTGCTTCCTGCCTGGTGCCTGGTCTCCTTTCTTCCTGCCGCAGAGCAGAATAAACATGAAGGCTCCTTGCTGCACTTGGCTGCCTTGTGCCCTTTTTCACCACATCTCATGCAGCAATCGCTCCTGTCCACTAGGCTCTTGCAGTTAACTGCAATATGCCCGGATTCCAAGCATTTAAAACATCTTGGGGGGCCTGTTCTTTCGCGGATCCTGCAGATGGTCCATCCAATCCGCACCTCGCCACGATGGAGGACGGTTTTCCCCAGGGAGTAGGGCAAGCTGATCACAGCTAGCTGCGACTCCGCGTAGCCTCGACGCAGACTCCGAACTCTGATGCGCTCCGCGTCGATACCATACTGGCTCGCAATCGCAGCGCAGATTTCCTGCTCCGTCGCGATGGAGTCGATGTCTCGTATCTCCAGAACGAGCAGTTTGGTCTCATCCGACATGGCTCGCACTGACGCTGCGTCGCCTAGCACCCTCGCAATGCTCTCCTTCATGGCTTCTGCACTTTCTGCGCTGCCTTTGGCCACCTCGAGCAGTAGGTTGCCGTTAATGGTGCGGCGTACCTTGGATACACAGCTTCCCAAGTCCGACAGCTGTTTATCTTCCCTTCGAGTCACCATGGCTAACACCTCGCTGTACGATTTCCCGCTCGCCTGGACAACGACGGCGTCGGGTCTGGCGCGACGCGTGGCCCTCGGCTTTTTCTTGACCACCTCCCACTCAGCGACCGGAATTGCGGGGCTCACAGTCTTACTGGCGCCAGCGTGCGTCGCATCTCTCTCTTGTGGCCCTTTTGGCGGGTTCTTTCGGGTGCTCCTGGAAGCTTTGGCACTTTTCTGCTGCATTGGGCGCGTGGATGGTGGGGCCACTTGAACCACGGTTCCTCCAGCCACAGTCGGCTGGCTTATCCTTCGCCAAGGCTCCGTTTACGCTGCAGAATCTCTCCTCCAGACAGGCGTTGTCTGCTGTTCTTTGTCGGCGCTCTGCAGGCTTCGAGAGCATTTCGCGCACACAATTGCAGCATCTTGCCCATTCACCCTGATACTGTCGTCCTTGCCGCCCTCTCTGTTCGCCTCTAGGATGTTCGTGTAAAGCGCCTTCATGCGCACGAACGTCTCCCTCGTGGCGACAGTTATGTGGCGCGCCGTCTTGTCCATCATCTTGGTGGATACCTCCTGCAGAAGCTTCCCCAGCTCCAAGAGATCCTCCAGACAGGTTGCCTCGTGGGAGGCCTTGCTCCTTTTGGCCGGCGTTGTCCTCTGCGAGTTAGCTGGGCTCGCAGGATCACGCGTCCTCTTAGGGGTATCCTTAGCTTCCTCGGTGTCTACGAACAGCTCATCGACTTGGGTTGTCGAAGGTGCCGGCGAGCGGGCGAGCTTGCTGCCCTTCTTAAATGCCGCTGCAACTCCGTCGGTCCCATCTTCCCTTGGCTGGCGGGGAGATCTTGCCACCACTGGTCTGCCTGCGAAAGGGTTTTCAGCCTCCTCCATCTCGGGCTACCCGGTATGTTCGAGTCACAAGGCGTGATCCCCAGTGTGTGTGTTTAGCATTATATTCCCCTGCAGCTATAAGGCGGTCTCCAAGCAAGTTGTAGAAGTCCATGAATTGTCCTTCAGAAATTGTAAAGCGAGGCGGGCAGTAGACAGCGGCTATGGTGAGGTTTCCGTTGCCTGACTGCACTTTGATAGACGTGGCTTGCAAGTAATTAGTTGAAAGCCTTTGGTGAAAGTGGTGCTTGATTCGTTCCCTGATTAGGATGCCGGTTCCGCCGTGGGCTTTACCATCTGGATGGTCTGTGCGGTAGAAAGTGTAGCCTCTTATTTTGAAGTTGTATTTGTTTGTGAGGTGCGTCTCTACCAGTAGCATAATGTCGATATGATTTTCATTCATTAACTGTGTTACTTCAAGGTTGTTCCGTGAAACGCCATTGGCGTTCCACATTGTTATTCGTAGATTTGCCATCTGATTATTTGGACTGCTTAGCTGCAAGTAGCTGTAACACCATGTTCTGGTTTTGAACCAGTGTTTGCATGGTCGTTTTCATGAATGACATGAGTTCCATCATACTTTGTTGCATGGTGACCATCATAGTTTCCAGAGTGCTTTGCGACTGTTCTTGGATCTGCTGACCGTTTCCTAGATTAGACTGGAGTGGGTTTTCCGTCCCCGATCGAATGGCATCGGCGTATGAGAATCCCTTTTGGGTATTTAGTTGAACAAAGGAGGATCTTGCAGCCGTGCCGAAAAATACTTCCGGCGTCGTAAGCGAGTAAGTGTAAGCATTTTGGGTATTCTGATGACGCGTTGCTATCACTTTTCGCATGCGGTCCTTCATCTCCTTGTAGACCGGACAGCCCCTGTAGTTTGCCGTGTGGTTACCTTGGCAGTTAACGCATTTTTTCTTTTTGGGGTCTTCTTTGTTGGCAGGGCAGTTAGCCGAATTGTGGAAGTCTCCACAAGCTACACAGACTGTTCGAAGCGAACAGTATGCCCTGGTGTGTCCATACTCCTGACAATTTGTGCATTGCACTGGGCCGTTTCTTTTATGTGGCTCTTCCACGTTAATTCTTCGGTGCAATAAGTATTGCAGGTTAAAAATGGGGTGCACTTCATTTTTCTTCAAGACTCTGCTGTCTGGCTCCAGCTCGACCCTGAAGAGTGGTTGCGGCTCTTTTTTCCTGTTTATAATGTTACTGACGTTCTTTGCAGAAAACCCTTTTTCCTTGAGAGCATCGATAACTTCCTTGGCGGTTACGTCGGGCTCGATTCCTTTTATTACCACTTGCAGGCCCTTGCTGCTTTTTAGTTGGTACGTGTAGTAGCTTTTCCTAGCTTCCTCCAGGTATTTGGATACTGCTCGGAAATGTTCTTCAGAATTGGTCTGAAGCTTGGTTTCATGGATATCCCCTTTTGTGACCGTCCTGATCCATTTTCTGCTAGAAGCGCAAATCGATTGCTTTCGGATCTCCCGGGTAATATATCTTCTACTTGGGCACGGTTTATTTTTGACTTGTTACCTACCGCGGTGTTCTGCGGGCTAAGCTTACGCTTGATATGGATGTACCGATCTAGTCCGGTCTGTATGGCCGGACCTGCTTGCTGAATTTTGTTTTGGTTTTGATTTGTTGTCGTGGTTTTTGTTGCCGTTGTATTTAGAGCTGCGGTTGCAGTCGATTCCGAAATAATAGTCGTAGCTGTGGTTGTCGTTGGTTTTTTTGCCGTAGCTTTAGTTGTTGCTGAAGTTTTACCGTTGCGTGTTGTTGGTTCGCCAGGGGTCAAAACTGATGGTGGGGGGGTTTTGCATTGTTGACTCCACGCCGTCGGAGTACGGGTAGCCGTAAGTAAGCATGGTGGGCAAGATCGTGCTCTTTGGCTATCGACCGACAGTAGGGTCGTTTTTTGCACTTCGCAATCACGCGTTGAGACATACCGTCTCCTCGGCTCGCGGAGCTGAGTCGCTCTTTATTCTGTTCGTAGCTCATTGAGCTTTTATTATTATAAGATGAAAAAATGTATGTGCTAGTTAAAGTCATTACACCGATTTTGTGTTGAAACCTAAATTTCTTTGGGTTTTAGCGTCTTTTCGCTTATTTGAAATTAACCAGTTTAGTTTTTGTGTTTTGTTTGCATTTAATTTATCAACTTTCTTGCACTTTTCGCGGAGCTCGCAAAAGACACGTCCACTCTCTTCAGCGGTCGCGACTTTTTTTGATATTTGTCTTTGAATTTTCCTCTCCTGAAGTTTCCTTTGATTTTGTCCCAGCAGGCTTGAGCCGCTCCAGATCAGTTCCACTTACTATAATTACCGGTCATACAGCCAGTTTTTCGAACCCTACTTCGACTAACTTTCTGTATGATATATTGTCTAAATCTAAAAGTTATTAATCCGACACAACGGCATTGAATATATGTATTACCATTCCGTTATTTTTACCCGACTGTATTCCAGTTTCCTTTGCCCACAATTGTATATTTGAAACTATTCCAGTATATATTTTAGTGCTACTATTCAACTAAAATATCTCTCAAATACGTTTTCACTTTCAATTGTGTGTAACATATAACTCAGCCACAGTAAAACTTTCCCGATCATAAAACTTTTCCTTAAGATTTTCACTCTTTATTTTATACTGTGTTCCAGCTGCTTGTGTATATTAACATACATGTTCTAATACAGTCCACTCTAAGTACTCCTTCTTAAACAGTCCACTCCAACTACTTTTCTCGACCTACAAATACGGCTAAACGATTTCTAAAATTAAAACCAAAGTTACAATATCCACCAATTTACTCCAGCAAATCGTTTTCAATTTAGTTGTGCAGGTGACATAACATAAGCGAAGTCTTTCCAATTCCCGCAACGTTATTCCGCTATTCGCACCCCAAATATGTACAAATGTACAGTGTACATACATACGTATATCGATATTTTCGCCAGTGCACAGTGGGTCAAGAGCTCACAATAAAATAAACATAAAATATTAAAGTCCGTATTTCTTTACATAATTCCGACCACCCGATATAATAAATATTTATTGACTCTGCCTATCCGACAGTGTGACCGTATATATTTACAATCCTGATTGGTTCCTAAATTCCAATTTGATTCCAAACCGTTTCCTTACTTCTAAATTAAAATTCTAAATTATTTAACGTCATGGCAACATCAGTAAAATCCGCTTTAACCCGGTTTATGGAAACAGCTGACTGTCTGATCCACTTTGAGGCCACTGTGAATGCTCCTGTAAAATTCGTCGCGATCACCTCAATTCGTTGTCAGAGCGCCACAGATACAAAATCCATACTAAAGTCCAAGTATTACCAAACGTACTCCATTTACGAAATATTTGCCGCGCAGCTGATGGAATAAGTCCAAAAAGGCTCCTCCCAAATACCTCAAGCTCCAGTAACTCCGTCCCAAAATTCCACGTCTTATGGCTGTCGGCTCCCTCCTATCGACACAGTGGTTTTCTCTGGCGATTATCTTCGCTGGCCGACATTCCGGGACCTATTCACGGCAATATACATAGACAATCCGAGTCTAACGCCCGTTGAAAAATTATTCCACTTAAATTCAAAAACAAGTGGTGAAGCTCATTCCATAGTTTCAAGATCACCACTGAAATAACCTAACTGAGCGTTTCGAAAATAAGCGATTGCAGGTGAACAGTCACCTGAAAACACTTTTCAATGTGCAATCCATAGCACAGGAGTGGAATGTTTACGTCAAAAGGGCGTTTAATTTCAGAACGCAGTGTCGAGCGGCAGTTTTATCCAGATGTCTACATCTCGCGCGCTCGCACTGCCGTCCGCTCTCCTTCTCCATCTCTCCCCTAAGTCACATCTCCGCTGTGGAGCGCTTAAGTTAAGGAAGGCTTAACTAGTTCTTATTTCAAAGTGTACTAATAAACACCTATGCACGTCGCGCAAAAAAACCCCAAAGTACCCCCGTGTTTATTGCGTACCCTTCGTTCTTGGGACTTCAGCTACTTCAGATCAAGCCACCCCGCCCCAACAGGCATCATAAAACAACTCAATTTCAAGTTGACGACTTAGTACTTGTAATGGACGCCACTGCATCGAGAAGTACTTGGCAAAAAGGAAGAGTCATAAAGGTGTTTGTCGGGAAGGATCAACAAGTTCGTTCTGCCGACGTCAAAACGTCAAAAATTAACGTGCTACGCCGGCCAACATCCAAGTTAATTAAACTTCAGTTAAGTGGTGAGTCCTAGGACGATTCACGGTGGGAGGACGTAAGCATTTAGTATTTAATTTGAGAAAAATATGTTGTGAGGAGTTGAATAACTCCCCACAAAAATAAGCAGCAGCAGCAGCAGACGGCCGGCCGCTTACCAGATACGCGGCGAATTCGCGTAGTAACGGCGCGGCAAGGAGAGGCTGGAGAACGAGAGAGTTTGGAGAACAAGGATGGAGATCGAGAGAGTTTGGAAACTAAGGATGGAGATCGAGAGAGTTTGGAGACCAAGGTGCGGATATTGAGAGAATGGAGACTTGGCGGGCAGGGCAAGAGTGCCGTGTGCAAAAGGGGATAACGGAACTCCACCGGACCTTGAACTCTCCCGTGAACTTTGGACCGGGAGAAAAAGGGCGACATCTCGGCAGTGGAGCGGCACACAGGCGTGCCACAAGCATCACGGGAATCAGCGGGACGGCAGCAGTGGGCAGAGCATCGGTTGAAAGCGGTACGTGAAGGACAAGTGGGTCAACCCGGAGGCACGGACTTTGGACCCGGAGTGGAGAGATCCAGCGGGCCGTGTGCAAAAGGGAAATAACGGTTTCCGGAGGCCCTATATAAGGCCGCAGAGCGCTGGCAGCTGGATCAGTGGATCACGAGGAGTCAAACCTTCAAGATCAGTTAAAGTACCAAGTGAACAGTCAGTCAAGCAAGTAATCTACGAGGGAGTCACATCCAAGCGAGTCGTCGGAAGCAGCGCCGTGGGAAGCATACAAGATCGCCACGTCGAGACGTTCGGGGTTGGGACATCAGGAATCTCCGAATTGAGACACAAGTGGCTGAGTTCCGGAAGGCATCACACGGCTAAGTCAAGGCGTTTGTTTTCCAAATTTGTCCCGACCACACCCTGGCGAGTCGCCCGGCGGGTCTGCCAGAGACAAACGAAAGAGGCCTACGACGTAGAACCGTCAGCTTCGGGAGGAAAGTTGTCTGAGACCCAGTGTATTCTGCCCGACCAAGCAGGACCTGGCGTGACGGACGAGCGGTGGATCGATTTCCGGTTTCAAGAGGCGTTCGCCTGGAGAGCCCTGCGATTACCGGCGAAGTTCCCGAACAGCAACCGCCAACTCCCCGAGTGCCAGAACACCGAGCTACTGGTCACGAGACAGCGTAGAGGACATCGGCAGCGACGCTAGCAGACATCTCCGGCTCATCGAGGAGCGCAGGAGCGTCGCGGTCGTCAAGCATTAGGGTGAAGCCGGGTGGAACGTTCGTCTGCGCTAGGCGTAAAGCAAATTGAACTGCTAGGCAGCTTCCTGGCGGTAGCCTTGACTGTCAGCACGATCTGAGCAAGAACCTAGCGGAACCGCCCGGGACAGAGCAAGGGACAGATATTGCCTCGCAAGGCGTTGGCCTGGAGGGCAAAGCTTGTTTACCCTAGTCTGAGAAAGGTGACGATTCCCTAAGCCCACAAGGCCGAACTCTCTGCGAGTCTAAGGCGCGACAAGCGACCCCGAGGCAGCGCGTCGGCAAGCGAGCAGAGGCGGCCACTACGAGCGTCCCGAGACACAGGAGCCAGCGGACGTCGAGTCAACGCGTCGACAAGCCAGGAAGAGGAGCACTAGCAGCCGGCGAAGCCCGAGCAATGAGATACCGAAGCCAGCCCAGCCACACACCCGCTGTACTAATACCACGAGAATAAAGTCGGCCCAAGCATTTCGTTAACGAACGCTGAAGGGGACAACCTGGTGGCAAGCCTGAGCATTGACAACATGCAAAAAGAGGCTCATAGGATAGAGTCAAGCCAAGATAAGAAAACAGCAGCGCTGACCCCGAGATTAAGCCAGTCGGTCTATGCAAAGGTCGCTAAACAGGTCCGCGAATGGTCGTTCAGGTTCGACGGGGCGGGAAAACCATTTGTGTTCCTGGAGCACGTAGAATGGTTCGCCAACTCGAACGGCCTGGACCTTGACACGATCCCTCGAGCGATGCCCGAGTTGCTTTAAAGAAGGGCTTTGAAATGGTTCATCGCCAACAACAAGCAATGGAGAACCTGGGCAGAGTTCATAGAAAGCTTCCAGACCTATTTTCTGCCAAAAGATTTCATCGCCAGGCTAGCGGACCAGGCCCGGCAACGGAAGCAAGGCTTCAGCGAGTCGTTCAAGGACTACATGATCGACATGCAGACGATGGTGAGGCCACTTAACTACTCTACGAAAGAAACGTTAAGGTCATTAAAGAGAACTGCACCCCAATCCCACGGATTTTCTTAAGAGCATACAAAGTGTCCGACTTGGATACGCTAATGATCCTAGCCGATGAGTACGAAGAACTTGAAAAGGAACGGGAAGTTTTCGCACAGGAGAACACGTTCTCAAAGACCAAGTCGGCGTCACCAACGCAAGTAACATGCAGAAGATGCGAGGAGACAGATAACCAGGACACCCAAGGAAATGACCAATGGTCACCACCACACCAAGCCAGACGACAGCAGGCAACAGTCGTACCACGCGGAGACCAATGGACACCACCCCCACAGCAACAGAGACAGGCAAAGAATTCCTTGTGGAGGCCGCCAAACAACACACAGAGGCCACAAGATGCCACCCATATCACAGACCCGCAGGAGGCCTGTCGGAAATGCGGTGGGAACGGACACTGGGCTAGAGGATGTCGAAACCAGCGGCTGTTATTTTGCTGGATATGCGGCAAGGTGGGTGTCAGGAGCGTCGATTGCTGCCAACGATCGGGAAATGGCCAGCGATCTCAGCCGCAGAGAGGCGAGCGGGGATCGCACAATGCCACCTCTTCAAACTAACGGGCAAGCTAATCGAGGAGGAGCAGCAGTTGTCCGCAGCTGTGATGATTGGTGGGAACAGCTACAAAGCCACAATCGACACCGAAGCAACGGCAAGCTTCGTTAGCGAAGAAATGGCGGACAACATTGCTGCTCTAGGAAGGATTACAAGGACGAGACGGCAAGTTAGGTTGGCAGACGGAAGGTGCGGCGGAATTAATGCGCAGCTCGAGGTGGAGGGCAAATTTGGCAACAAACAAGTGACCATGAGCCTGTTGATTTTACCCGGAGTAGTGGATCCATTAGTGTTGGGATGGAACTTCCTGAAACAAGTAGGAACCGAGATAAGGTGTGCTGGACACGAGATAATAATACCAGCCAGGAACCGACACAAGGTGTGGCTCGAGGAGAAGCTATCAGTAGCAGTCGTGCAACAAGTAAACGAGTTGGACGATACTACAGCGCTCCTTGAAGCAGAGCTGTCAGACTTCAGCACAATGACGGGAACATCAAATATGGCAGAACACCAGATCAAAATGAAGGATGACAAGCCAATCAAGCAGAGATACTACCCCAAGAACCCAAAAATCCAAGGGGAAATCAACGCAAAGGTGGACGAGCTTCTCCAAATGGGTTTCATAGAGCATTCAAAGAGCCCATACAGCTCCCCCATCGTGATGGTGAAAAAGAAGACAGGCAAGTGGAGACTGTGTGTCGACTTCAGACAGATCAACGCGAAGTCTGTGAAGGATGCCTACCCAATGCCCCGCATAAACTACATCCTAGATCAACTTAGGAAAGCGTGGTACATCAGCAGTTTGGACGATGGATACTGGCAGATCCCTCTGAAAGAGAGTAGCAGGCAATATACGGCGTTCACGGTACGAGGCAAAGGTCTGTTTCAGTGGAGGGTAATGCCGTTCGGACTTCACTCGGTGTCGGCCAGTTTTGGACCAAGTAATTGGCCCCGAGATGTCACCTCACGCATTCGCTTACCAGGATGACATAATAGTGATCGGTCGCACGCTGGAAGAACACAAAAGAAACCTGAGAGAAGTGTTCCGGATAGGATAGGATAGGTCACAAGGACTTGGATAAGGATGGATAGTGATCCCGACCGCAAGGCAACAGGATTCAGCGTCGGGCAGTTGCCAGAGTAATCCACGACTACGCCAGGCGGAAGGCACACTTACAAAACGGCACAATGATACGGGTAACGTGTAGGGATCCAATCGCAAGACAACAGGTTTCAGCGTCGGGCGCGAGCCAGAGTTAACCGATTACGCCACGTAGAAGAGATTATGCGCGGAGGGAGACAAGCAACACAAGTCGCGCAGTCCAGACATACACCGCAGCATCCGGAGATTCTATTCGGAATGCGCCGAACGAGCTCGTCTAGTTGTCAGCCGAGGAAAAGGGGAGGACCGTGCAGAATCGGATCTACACCGTAGCCAGCTGGTCACAAAAGACAGAAACACGCACCACACCAACAGTTAACTAAAAAAAAACGAATGGGCTCATGGCAATAGTAGTAGTAATACAGATCAGAAATAAAAAAAATAGCCGAAGAAACCAACACACCATATCTGCCTTAAAACATTTTGCAGTAAATCCGGCCTCAAACGGCATATGCTTACCCGTAATCGAGAGACGAGTCCGATGAAATGTTCTAGACATGAATAACTTGCGACGACACAAGATGCGCATTCATTGTAACCGACGAGCGGACGAAGAAACCAACACGCCATATCTGCCTTAAAACATTTTGCAGTAATTCCGGCCTCAAACGGCATATGCTTACCCGTAATCGAGAGGCGAGTCTGATGAAATGTTCTAGACATGAATTACTTGCGACGACATTGTAACCGACGAGCGGACGAAGAAACCAACACGCCATATCTGCCTTAAAACATTTTGCAGTAATTCCGGCCTCAAACGGCATACGCTTACCCATAATCGGGAGACGAATCCGATGAAATGTTCTAGATATGAATTACTTGCGGCAGCAGAAGAGATGCATTCATGGTAACCGACGAGCAAAGAGAAATTAATGCCAAAAGTGGAACTCACTACGGGCAGAAAAGCCTTGCTGTAAACGATGGCCAAACGCTGTTCAAAGCCGCTGGGGCCATTGTATTTGGGGTTAAGCACAACGAACGGCATAAAGAAGCTAAGAAAATAAAATGGAAAAGACAGATCAGCCAGAAGCTGTGCGGGCAGATGGAAAGTTGCAAAATCACCATGACCCAGGGAAGGGGGCGCCTCAATAGGCGATCGATTGTCACTGGACGATAGTGCGATCGATGGGCACACGAAAATGGAAATATCGGCAACTGTGGAAATATCGCAACGAACAGGTGGCAACGCCGCACCGTCGGTATCGATATTCGCAGAAACATCGATCAAGCACGGACTGTGTGACCAGGCGGAGGAACCGTGGAAGGAGTGGGACGCAGCAATGAGCAGCGAGCTGGGCATCGATAGCCCATGAGTATCGATGTCCCAGTGGAAACACGGGAAATATCGGCGCGGGAGATTTCAAGTTGCTACGAGGATGATGACCAGCGCTGAAGAAACTCAATAGAGTTAAGAGCGTCGAGGGAGCAGAGGGAGCGCCGCGGGAATCGGAGGGAGCATCACAAGGACTCGAAGGCTAGGATATGCAAGGAAACGCCGGAGAGTAGGACAAGTTTTAAATGTTACCCGAAGTAAGGGGGGAATGTGAGGAGTTGAATAACTCCCAACAAAAATAAGCAGGAGCAGCAGCAGATGGCCGGCCGCTTACCAGATACGCGGCGAACTTGCGTAGCAAGGGCGCGGCGAGGAGAGGATGGAGAATGAGAGAGTTTGAAGACCAAGGATGGAGAGCGAGAGAGTTTGGAGAACAAGGATGGAGATCGAGAGAGTTTGAAGACTAAGGATGGAGATCGAGAGAGTTTGGGGACCAAGGAGCGGATAATGAGAGAATGGAGACTTGGCGGGCAGGGCAAGAGTGCCGTGTGCAAAAGGGGATAACGGAACTCCACCGGACCTTGGACTCTCCCGTGAACTTTGGACAGGGAGGAGAAGTGCCACATCTCGGCAGTGGAGCGGCACAAAGGCGTGCCACAAGCATCACGGGAATCAGCGGGACGGCAGCAGTGGAGGAGTCAAACCTTCAGGAGTCAAGCAAGTAATCTACGAGGGAGTCACAACCAAGCAAGTCGTCGGAAGCAGCGCCGTGGGAAGCATACAAGGAGCAAGATCGCCACGTCGAGACGTGAGACGTTGAGACACAAGTGGCTGAGTTCCGGAAGGCATCACACGGCTAAGTCAAGGCGTTTGTTTTCCAACTTTGTCACGACTGGCGAGTCGCCCGGCGGGTCTGTCAGAGACAAGCGAAAGAGGCCTACGACGAAGAACCGTCAGCTTGGGGAGTTGTCTGAGACCCAGCGTACCTTGCCCGACCAAGCAGGACTTGGAGTGACGGACGAGCGGTGGATCGATTTGCGGTTTCAAGAGGCGTTCGCCTGGAGAGCCCTGCGATTACCGGCGAAGTTCCCGAACAGCAACCGGCCAACTCCCCGAGTGCCAGAACACCGAGCTACTGGTCAGGAGACAGCGCAGAGGACATCGGCAGCGACGCCAGCAGACATCTCCGGCAGCCACGTTACCATCGCCGCGCGGAGCTCGTTGGGGAGCGCAGGAGCGTCGCGGACGTCAAGCATTAGGGTGAAGCCGTGTTGAACGTTCGTCTGCGATAGGCGTAAAGCAAAGTGAACTGCTAGGCAGCTTACTGGCGGTAGCCTTGACTGTCAGCGCGATCTGAGCAAGTACCTAGCGGGACCGTCCGGGACAGAGCAAGCAACAGGTATTGCCTCGAAAGGCGTTGGCCTGGAGAGCAAAGCTTGTTCACCCTACACTAAGAACGGTGACGCTTCCCTAAGCCCACAAGGCCGAATTCTCTGCGAGTCTTAGGCGCAACAAGCGACCCCGAGGCAACGCGTCGGCAAGCGAGCAGAGGCGGCCACTTCGAGCGTCCCGAGACACAGGAGCCAGCGGACGTCGAGTCAACGCGTCGACAAGCCAGGAAGAGGAGCACTAGCAGCCGGCGAAGCCAGAGCAATGAGATACCGAAGCCAGCCCAGCCACACACCCGCTGTACTAATACCACGAGAATAAAGCCGGCCCAAGCATTTCGTTACCGAACGCTGAAGGGGACAACCTGGTGGCAAGCCTGATCATTGACAACATGCAAAAAGAGGCTCACAGGATAGAGTCAAGCCAAGATAAGAAAACAGCAGCGCTGACCCCGAGATTAAGATTTCTTCACCAGGCTAGCGGACCAGGCCCCGCAACGGAAGCAAGGCTTCAGCGAGTCGTTCAAGGACTACATGATCGACATGCAGACGATGGTGAGGCCACTTAACTACTCTACGAAAGAAACGTTAAGGTCATTAAAGAGAACTGCACCCCAAACCCACGGATTTTCTTAAGAGCATACAAAGTGTCCGACTTGGATACGCTAATGATCCTAGCCGATGAGTACGAAGAACTTGAAAAGGAACGGGAAGTTTTCGCACAGAAGAACAAGTTCTCAAAGACCAAGTCGGCGTCACCAACGCAAGTAACATGCAGAAGATGCGAGGAGACAGATAACCAGGACACCCAAGGAAATGACCAATGGTCACCACCACACCAAGCCAGAAGATAGCAGGCAACAGACGTACCACGCGGAGGCCACCCCCACAGCAACAGAGACAGCCAAACAATACCTTGTGGAGGCCGCCAAGCAACACACAGAAACACAGAGACAAGATGCCACCCATATCACAGATCCGCAGGAGGCCTGTCGGAAATGCGGTGGGAACGGACACTGGGCTAGAGGATGTCGAAACCAGCGGCTGTTATTTTGCTGGATATGCGGCAAGGTGGGTGTCAGGAGCGTCGATTGCTGCCAACGATCGGGAAATGGCCAGCGAATTTCAGCCGCAGAGAGGCGAGCGCGGATCGCACAATGCCACCTCTCCAAACTAACGGGCAAGCTAATCGAGGAGGAGCAGCAGTTGTCCGCAGCTGTGATGATTGGTGGGAACAGCTACAAAGCCACAATCGACATCGGAGCAACGGCAAGCTTTGTTAGCGAAGAAATGACGGACAATAGCTGCTCTAGGAAGGATTACAAGGACGAGACGGCAAGTTAGGTTGGCAGACGGAAGGTGCGGCGGAATTAATGCGCAGCTCGAGGTGGAGGGCAAATTCGGCGACAAACAAGTGACCATGAGCCTGTTGATTTTACCCGGAGTAGTGGATCCATTAGTGTTGGGATGGAACTTCCTGAAACAAGTAGGAACCGAGATAAGGTGTGCTGGACACGAGATAGTAATACCAGCCAGGAACCGACACAAGGGGTGGCTCGAGGAGAAGCTATTAGTAGCAGTCGTGCAACAAGTAAACGAGTTGGGCGATACTACAGCGCTCCTTGAAGCAGAGCTGGCAGACTTCAGCACAATGACGGGAACATCGAATATGGCAGAACACCAGATCAAAATGAAGGATGACAAGCCAATCAAGCACAGATACTACCCCAAGAACCCAAAAATCCAAGGGGAAATCAACGCAAAGGTGGACGAGCTTCTCCAAATGGGTTTCATAGAGCATTCAAAGAGCCCATACAGCTCCCCCATCGTGATGGTGAAAAAGAAGGCAAGTGGAGACTGTGTGTCGACTTCAGACAGATCAACGCGAAGTCTGTGAAGGATGCCTACCCAATGCCTCGAATAAACTACATCCTAGATCAACTAAGGGAAGCGCGATACATCAGCAGTTTGGACCTGAAGGATGGATACTGGCAGATCCCACTGGAAGATAGTAGCAGGCAATATACGGCGTTCACGGTACCAGGCAAAGGTCTGTTTCAGTGGAGGGTAATGCCGTTTCGCCACATCGAGACGTTCGGGATTGGGACATCAGGCATCTCCGAATTGAGACACAAGTGGCTGAGTTCCGGAAGGCATCACACGGCTAAGTCAAGGCGTTTGTTTTCCAACTTTGTCCCGACCGCACCCTGGCGAGTCGCTCGGCGGGTCTGCCAGAGACAAGCGAAAGAGGCCTACGACGTAGAACCGTCAGCTTCGGGAGGAAAGTTGTCTGAGACCCAGCGTATTCTGCCCGACCAAGCAGGACCTGGCGTGACGGACGAGCGGTGGATCGATTTGCGGTTTCAAGAGGCGTTCGCCTGGAGAGCCCTGCGATTACCGGCGTAGTTTCCGAACAGCAACCGCCCAACTCCCCGAGTGCCAGAACACCGAGCTACTGGTCAGGAGACAGCGCAGAGGACATCGGCAGCGACATCTCCGGCTCATCGGAGAGCGCAGGAGCGTCGCGGACGTCAAGCATTAGTGTGAAGCCGGGTGGAACGTTCGTCTGCGCTAGGCGTAAAGCAAATTGAACTGCTAGGCAGCTTCCTGGCGGTAGCCTTGACTGTCAGCGCGATCTGAGCAAGAACCTAGCGGGATCGTCCGGGACAGAGCAAGGGACAGA
Organism: Drosophila suzukii; assembly: GCF_043229965.1. Taxonomy (NCBI): domain Eukaryota; kingdom Metazoa; phylum Arthropoda; class Insecta; order Diptera; family Drosophilidae; genus Drosophila; species Drosophila suzukii. The sequence goes on along the minus strand of NW_027255939.1, from coordinate 1,544,377 downwards.
TATTGCCTCGAAAGGCGTTGGCCTAGAGGGCAAAGCTTGATCACCCTAGTCTGAGAAAGGTGACGATTCCCTAAGCCCACAAGGCCGAATTCTCTGCGAGTCTAAGGCGCGACAAGCGACCCCGAGGCAGCGCGTCGGCAAGCGAGCAGAGGCGGCCAATTCGAGCGTCCCGAGACACAAGAGCCAGCGGACGTCGAGTCAACACGTCGACAAGCCAGAAAGAGGAACACTAGCAGCCGGCGAATACACCGGCGTTTCTTACCCAGGTCAGGGAACCACGTCTACCCAGCAGCATGTATGAAACCCTAGGCACTGGACAAGTTACGGAGACCCCTGGGGAAAATGCCAACAAACTGAGGGTGGTATTCGAGATCGTACGGCGAAATATATAAAAGGCGTCCCAGGACAAAGCCAGACACTATAATCTGAGAAGGAGGCAATGGTCACCAGCGGTGGGCGACATAGTGTGGGCCAAGGAACTTCACCTGTCCAAAGCGGCTGAAGAAACGTCAGATGTCTAACAACAGGTACGAGGCGACAGGATTAGGCGAAGCGAGAGTCATCCATACGCAACGCGGAAAGAACAATCAGGATAGCACAAGGACATGAATAATGATTTCACGTTGATCCAGACTGCGAGGGCTCAGGACTATGCGTCAGGCCTAAGCGAGAGTCATCCACGCGCCACGCAGAAAGGTCAACCATAAGGATAGGTCACAAGGACATGGATAATGATCTCACGTTGATCCAAACTGCTAGGCCACAGGATTATGCGTCAGGCCTAAGCGAGAGTCATCTACACGCCACGCAGAAAGGACAGCTAGAAGGATAGGTCACAAGGACTTGGATAAGGATGGATAGTGATCCCGACCGCAAGGCAACAGGATTCAGCGTCGGGCAGTTGCCAGAGTAATCCGCGACTACGCCAGGCGGAAGGGACACTTACAAAACGGCACAATTATACGGGTAACGTATAGAGATCCAATCGCAAGGCAACAGGTTTCAGCGTCGGGCGCGAGCCAGAGTTAACCGATTACGCCACGTAGAATAGAGTATGCGCGGAGGGAGACAAGCAACACAAGTCGCGCAGTCCAGACATACACCGCAGCATCCGGAGATTCTATTCGGAATGCGCCGGACGAGCTCGTCTAGTTGTCAGCCGAGGAAAAGGGGACGACCGTGCTGAATCAGATCTACACCGTAGCCAGCTGGTCACAAAAGACAGAAACACGCACCACACCAACAGTTAACTAAAAAAAAGGAATGGGCTCATGGCAATAGTAGTAGTAATACAGATCAGAAATAAAAAAAAAAGCCGAAGAAACCAACACACCATATCTGCCTTAAAACATTTTGCAGTAATTCCGGCCTCAAACGGCATATGCTTACCCGTAATCGAGAGGCGAGTCTGATGAAATGTTCTAGACATGAATTACTTGCGACGACAAGAAACCAACACGCCATATCTGCCTTAAAACATTTTGCAGTAATTCCGGCCTCAAACGGCATACGCTTACCCATAATCGGGAGACGAATCCGATGAAATGTTCTAGATATGAATTACTTGCGGCAGCAGAAGAGACGCATTCATGGTAACCGACGAGCAAAGAGAAATTAATGCCAAAAGTGGAACTCACTACGGGCAGAAAAGCCTTGCTGTAAACGATGGCCAAACGCTGTTCAAAGCCGCTGGGGCCATTGTATTTGGGGTTAAGCACAACGAACGGCATAAAGAAGCTAAGAAAATAAAATGGAAAAGACAGATCAGCCAGAAGCTGTGCGGGCAGATGGAAAGTTGCAAAATCACCATGACCCAGGGAAGGGGGCGCCTCAATAGGCGATCGATTGTCACTGGACGATAGTGCGATCGATGGGCACACGAAAATGGAAATATCGGCAACTGTGGAAATATCGCAACGAACAGGTGGCAACGCCGCACCGTCGGTATCGATATTCGCAGAAACATCGATCAAGCACGGACTGTGTGACCAGGCGGAGGAACCGTGGAAGGAGTGGGACGCAGCAATGAGCAGCGAGCTGGGCATCGATAGCCCATGAGTATCGATGTCCCAGTGGAAACAGGGGAAATATCGGCGCGGGAGATTTCAAGTTGCTACGAGGATGATGACCAGCGCTGAAGAAACTCAATAGAGTTAAGAGCGTCGAGGGAGCAGAGGGAGCGCCGCGGGAATCGGAGGGAGCATCACAAGGACTCGAAGGCTAGGATATGCAAGGAAACGCCGGAAAGTAGGACAAGTTTTAAATGTTACCCGAAGTAAGGGGGGAATGTGAGGAGTTGAATAACTCCCAACAAAAATAAGCAGGAGCAGCAGCAGATGGCCGGCCGCTTACCAGATACGCGGCGAATTCGCGTAGCAAGGGCGCGGCGAGGAGAGGATGGAGAACGAGAGAGTTTGAAGACCAAGGATGGAGAGCGAGAGAGTTTGGAGAACAAGGATGGAGATCGAGAGAGTTTGAAGACTAAGGATGGAGATCGAGAGAGTTTGGGGACCAAGGAGCGGATAATGAGAGAATGGAGACTTGGCGGGCAGGGCAAGAGTGCCGTGTGCAAAAGGGGATAACGGAACTCCACCGGACCTTGGACTCTCCCGTGAACTTTGGACAGGGAGAAGAAGTGCCACATCTCGGCAGTGGAGCGGCACACAGGCGTGCCACAAGCATCACGGGAATCAGCGGGACGGCAGCAGTGGAGGAGTCAAACCTTCAGGAGTCAAGCAAGTAATCTACGAGGGAGTCACAACCAAGCGAGTCGTCGGAAGCAGCGCCGTGGGAAGCATACAAGGAGCAAGATCGCCACGTCGAGACGTGAGACGTTAAGACACAAGTGGCTGAGTTCCGGAAGGCATCACACGGCTAAGTCAAGGCGTTTGTTTTCCAACTTTGTCACGACTGGCGAGTCGCCCGGCGGGTCTGTCAGAGACAAGCGAAAGAGGCCTACGACGAAGAACCGTCAGCTTGGGGAGTTGTCTGAGACCCAGCGTACCTTGCCCGACCAAGCAGGACTTGGAGTGACGGACGAGCGGTGGATCGATTTGCGGTTTCAAGAGGCGTTCGCCTGGAGAGCCCTGCGATTACCGGCGAAGTTCCCGAACAGCAACCGGCCAACTCCCCGAGTGCCAGAACACCGAGCTACTGGTCAGGAGACAGCGCAGAGGACATCGGCAGCGACGCCAGCAGACATCTCCGGCAGCCACGTTACCATCGCCGCGCGGAGCTCGTTGGGGAGCGCAGGAGCGTCGCGGACGTCAAGCATTAGGGTGAAGCCGTGTTGAACGTTCGTCTGCGATAGGCGTAAAGCAAAGTGAACTGCTAGGCAGCTTACTGGCGGTAGCCTTGACTGTCAGCGCGATCTGAGCAAGTACCTAGCGGGACCGTCCGGGACAGAGCAAGCGACAGGTATTGCCTCGAAAGGCGTTGGCCTGGAGAGCAAAGCTTGTTCACCCTACACTAAGAACGGTGACGCTTCCCTAAGCCCACAAGGCCGAATTCTCTGCGAGTCTTAGGCGCAACAAGCGACCCCGAGGCAACGCGTCGGCAAGCGAGCAGAGGCGGCCACTTCGAGCGTCCCGAGACACAGGAGCCAGCGGACGTCGAGTCAACGCGTCGACAAGCCAGGAAGAGGAGCACTAGCAGCCGGCGAAGCCAGAGCAATGAGATACCGAAGCCAGCCCAGCCACACACCCGCTGTACTAATACCACGAGAATAAAGCCGGCCCAAGCATTTCGTTACCGAACGCTGAAGGGGACAACCTGGTGGCAAGCCTGATCATTGACAACATGCAAAAAGAGGCTCACAGGATAGAGTCAAGCCAAGATAAGAAAACAGCAGCGCTGACCCCGAGATTAAGATTTCTTCACCAGGCTAGCGGACCAGGCCCGGCAACGGAAGCAAGGCTTCAGCGAGTCGTTCAAGGACTACATGATCGACATGCAGACGATGGTGAGGCCACTTAACTACTCTACGAAAGAAACGTTAAGGTCATTAAAGAGAACTGCACCCCAATCCCACGGATTTTCTTAAGAGCATACAAAGTGTCCGACTTGGATACGCGAATGATCCTAGCCGATGAGTACGAAGAACTTGAAAAGGAACGGGAAGTTTTCGCACAGGAGAACAAGTTCTCAAAGACCAAGTCGGCGTCACCAACGCAAGTAACATGCAGAAGATGCGAGGAGACAGATAACCAGGACACCCAAGGAAATGACCAATGGTCACCACCACACCAAGCCAGAAGATAGCAGGCAACAGACGTACCACGCGGAGGCCACCCCCACAGCAACAGAGACAGCCAAACAATACCTTGTGGAGGCCGCCAAGCAACACACAGAAACACAGAGACAAGATGCCACCCATATCACAGATCCGCAGGAGGCCTGTCGGAAATGCGGTGGGAACGGACACTGGGCTAGAGGATGTCGAAACCAGCGGCTGTTATTTTGCTGGATATGCGGCAAGGTGGGTGTCAGGAGCGTCGATTGCTGCCAACGATCGGGAAATGGCCAGCGAATTTCAGCCGCAGAGAGGCGAGCGCGGATCGCACAATGCCACCTCTCCAAACTAACGGGCAAGCTAATCGAGGAGGAGCAGCAGTTGTCCGCAGCTGTGATGATTGGTGGGAACAGCTACAAAGCCACAATCGACATCGGAGCAACGGCAAGCTTTGTTAGCGAAGAAATGACGGACAATAGCTGCTCTAGGAAGGATTACAAGGACGAGACGGCAAGTTAGGTTGGCAGACGGAAGGTGCGGCGGAATTAATGCGCAGCTCGAGGTGGAGGGCAAATTCGGCGACAAACAAGTGACCATGAGCCTGTTGATTTTACCCGGAGTAGTGGATCCATTAGTGTTGGGATGGAACTTCCTGAAACAAGTAGGAACCGAGATAAGGTGTGCTGGACACGAGATAGTAATACCAGCCAGGAACCGACACAAGGGGTGGCTCGAGGAGAAGCTATTAGTAGCAGTCGTGCAACAAGTAAACGAGTTGGGCGATACTACAGCGCTCCTTGAAGCAGAGCTGGCAGACTTCAGCACAATGACGGGAACATCGAATATGGCAGAACACCAGATCAAAATGAAGGATGACAAGCCAATCAAGCACAGATACTACCCCAAGAACCCAAAAATCCAAGGGGAAATCAACGCAAAGGTGGACGAGCTTCTCCAAATGGGTTTCATAGAGCATTCAAAGAGCCCATACAGCTCCCCCATCGTGATGGTGAAAAAGAAGGCAAGTGGAGACTGTGTGTCGACTTCAGACAGATCAACGCGAAGTCTGTGAAGGATGCCTACCCAATGCCTCGAATAAACTACATCCTAGATCAACTAAGGGAAGCGCGATACATCAGCAGTTTGGACCTGAAGGATGGATACTGGCAGATCCCACTGGAAGATAGTAGCAGGCAATATACGGCGTTCACGGTACCAGGCAAAGGTCTGTTTCAGTGGAGGGTAATGCCGTTTCGCCACATCGAGACGTTCGGGATTGGGACATCAGGCATCTCCGAATTGAGACACAAGTGGCTGAGTTCCGGAAGGCATCACACGGCTAAGTCAAGGCGTTTGTTTTCCAACTTTGTCCCGACCGCACCCTGGCGAGTCGCTCGGCGGGTCTGCCAGAGACAAGCGAAAGAGGCCTACGACGTAGAACCGTCAGCTTCGGGAGGAAAGTTGTCTGAGACCAGAACACCGAGCTACTGGTCAGGAGACAGCGCAGAGGACATCGGCAGCGACATCTCCGGCTCATCGGAGAGCGCAGGAGCGTCGCGGACGTCAAGCATTAGTGTGAAGCCGGGTGGAACGTTCGTCTGCGCTAGGCGTAAAGCAAATTGAACTGCTAGGCAGCTTCCTGGCGGTAGCCTTGACTGTCAGCGCGATCTGAGCAAGAACCTAGCGGGATCGTCCGGGACAGAGCAAGGGACAGATATTGCCTCGAAAGGCGTTGGCCTAGAGGGCAAAGCTTGATCACCCTAGTCTGAGAAAGGTGACGATTCCCTAAGCCCACAAGGCCGAATTCTCTGCGAGTCTAAGGCGCGACAAGCGACCCCGAGGCAGCGCGTCGGCAAGCGAGCAGAGGCGGCCAATTCGAGCGTCCCGAGACACAAGAGCCAGCGGACGTCGAGTCAACACGTCGACAAGCCAGAAAGAGGAACACTAGCAGCCGGCGAATACACCGGCGTTTCTTACCCAGGTCAGGGAACCACGTCTACCCAGCAGCATGTATGAAACCCTAGGCACTGGACAAGTTACGGAGACCCCTGGGGAAAATGCCAACAAACTGAGGGTGGTATTCGAGATCGTACGGCGAAATATATAAAAGGCGTCCCAGGACAAAGCCAGACACTATAATCTGAGAAGGAGGCAATGGTCACCAGCGGTGGGCGACATAGTGTGGGCCAAGGAACTTCACCTGTCCAAAGCGGCTGAAGAAACGTCAGATGTCTAACAACAGGTACGAGGCGACAGGATTAGGCGAAGCGAGAGTCATCCATACGCAACGCGGAAAGAACAATCAGGATAGCACAAGGACATGAATAATGATTTCACGTTGATCCAGACTGCGAGGGCTCAGGACTATGCGTCAGGCCTAAGCGAGAGTCATCCACGCGCCACGCAGAAAGGTCAACCATAAGGATAGGTCACAAGGACATGGATAATGATCTCACGTTGATCCAAACTGCTAGGCCACAGGATTATGCGTCAGGCCTAAGCGAGAGTCATCTACACGCCACGCAGAAAGGACAGCTAGAAGGATAGGTCACAAGGACTTGGATAAGGATGGATAGTGATCCCGACCGCAAGGCAACAGGATTCAGCGTCGGGCAGTTGCCAGAGTAATCCGCGACTACGCCAGGCGGAAGGGACACTTACAAAACGGCACAATTATACGGGTAACGTATAGAGATCCAATCGCAAGGCAACAGGTTTCAGCGTCGGGCGCGAGCCAGAGTTAACCGATTACGCCACGTAGAATAGAGTATGCGCGGAGGGAGACAAGCAACACAAGTCGCGCAGTCCAGACATACACCGCAGCATCCGGAGATTCTATTCGGAATGCGCCGGACGAGCTCGTCTAGTTGTCAGCCGAGGAAAAGGGGACGACCGTGCTGAATCAGATCTACACCGTAGCCAGCTGGTCACAAAAGACAGAAACACGCACCACACCAACAGTTAACTAAAAAAAAGGAATGGGCTCATGGCAATAGTAGTAGTAATACAGATCAGAAATAAAAAAAAAAAGCCGAAGAAACCAACACACCATATCTGCCTTAAAACATTTTGCAGTAATTCCGGCCTCAAACGGCATATGCTTACCCGTAATCGAGAGGCGAGTCTGATGAAATGTTCTAGACATGAATTACTTGCGACGACAAGAAACCAACACGCCATATCTGCCTTAAAACATTTTGCAGTAATTCCGGCCTCAAACGGCATACGCTTACCCATAATCGGGAGACGAATCCGATGAAATGTTCTAGATATGAATTACTTGCGGCAGCAGAAGAGACGCATTCATGGTAACCGACGAGCAAAGAGAAATTAATGCCAAAAGTGGAACTCACTACGGGCAGAAAAGCCTTGCTGTAAACGATGGCCAAACGCTGTTCAAAGCCGCTGGGGCCATTGTATTTGGGGTTAAGCACAACGAACGGCATAAAGAAGCTAAGAAAATAAAATGGAAAAGACAGATCAGCCAGAAGCTGTGCGGGCAGATGGAAAGTTGCAAAATCACCATGACCCAGGGAAGGGGGCGCCTCAATAGGCGATCGATTGTCACTGGACGATAGTGCGATCGATGGGCACACGAAAATGGAAATATCGGCAACTGTGGAAATATCGCAACGAACAGGTGGCAACGCCGCACCGTCGGTATCGATATTCGCAGAAACATCGATCAAGCACGGACTGTGTGACCAGGCGGAGGAACCGTGGAAGGAGTGGGACGCAGCAATGAGCAGCGAGCTGGGCATCGATAGCCCATGAGTATCGATGTCCCAGTGGAAACAGGGGAAATATCGGCGCGGGAGATTTCAAGTTGCTACGAGGATGATGACCAGCGCTGAAGAAACTCAATAGAGTTAAGAGCGTCGAGGGAGCAGAGGGAGCGCCGCGGGAATCGGAGGGAGCATCACAAGGACTCGAAGGCTAGGATATGCAAGGAAACGCCGGAAAGTAGGACAAGTTTTAAATGTTACCCGAAGTAAGGGGGGAATGTGAGGAGTTGAATAACTCCCAACAAAAATAAGCAGGAGCAGCAGCAGATGGCCGGCCGCTTACCAGATACGCGGCGAATTCGCGTAGCAAGGGCGCGGCGAGGAGAGGATGGAGAACGAGAGAGTTTGAAGACCAAGGATGGAGAGCGAGAGAGTTTGGAGAACAAGGATGGAGATCGAGAGAGTTTGAAGACTAAGGATGGAGATCGAGAGAGTTTGGGGACCAAGGAGCGGATAATGAGAGAATGGAGACTTGGCGGGCAGGGCAAGAGTGCCGTGTGCAAAAGGGGATAACGGAACTCCACCGGACCTTGGACTCTCCCGTGAACTTTGGACAGGGAGAAGAAGTGCCACATCTCGGCAGTGGAGCGGCACACAGGCGTGCCACAAGCATCACGGGAATCAGCGGGACGGCAGCAGTGGAGGAGTCAAACCTTCAGGAGTCAAGCAAGTAATCTACGAGGGAGTCACAACCAAGCGAGTCGTCGGAAGCAGCGCCGTGGGAAGCATACAAGGAGCAAGATCGCCACGTCGAGACGTGAGACGTTAAGACACAAGTGGCTGAGTTCCGGAAGGCATCACACGGCTAAGTCAAGGCGTTTGTTTTCCAACTTTGTCACGACTGGCGAGTCGCCCGGCGGGTCTGTCAGAGACAAGCGAAAGAGGCCTACGACGAAGAACCGTCAGCTTGGGGAGTTGTCTGAGACCCAGCGTACCTTGCCCGACCAAGCAGGACTTGGAGTGACGGACGAGCGGTGGATCGATTTGCGGTTTCAAGAGGCGTTCGCCTGGAGAGCCCTGCGATTACCGGCGAAGTTCCCGAACAGCAACCGGCCAACTCCCCGAGTGCCAGAACACCGAGCTACTGGTCAGGAGACAGCGCAGAGGACATCGGCAGCGACGCCAGCAGACATCTCCGGCAGCCACGTTACCATCGCCGCGCGGAGCTCGTTGGGGAGCGCAGGAGCGTCGCGGACGTCAAGCATTAGGGTGAAGCCGTGTTGAACGTTCGTCTGCGATAGGCGTAAAGCAAAGTGAACTGCTAGGCAGCTTACTGGCGGTAGCCTTGACTGTCAGCGCGATCTGAGCAAGTACCTAGCGGGACCGTCCGGGACAGAGCAAGCGACAGGTATTGCCTCGAAAGGCGTTGGCCTGGAGAGCAAAGCTTGTTCACCCTACACTAAGAACGGTGACGCTTCCCTAAGCCCACAAGGCCGAATTCTCTGCGAGTCTTAGGCGCAACAAGCGACCCCGAGGCAACGCGTCGGCAAGCGAGCAGAGGCGGCCACTTCGAGCGTCCCGAGACACAGGAGCCAGCGGACGTCGAGTCAACGCGTCGACAAGCCAGGAAGAGGAGCACTAGCAGCCGGCGAAGCCAGAGCAATGAGATACCGAAGCCAGCCCAGCCACACACCCGCTGTACTAATACCACGAGAATAAAGCCGGCCCAAGCATTTCGTTACCGAACGCTGAAGGGGACAACCTGGTGGCAAGCCTGATCATTGACAACATGCAAAAAGAGGCTCACAGGATAGAGTCAAGCCAAGATAAGAAAACAGCAGCGCTGACCCCGAGATTAAGATTTCTTCACCAGGCTAGCGGACCAGGCCCGGCAACGGAAGCAAGGCTTCAGCGAGTCGTTCAAGGACTACATGATCGACATGCAGACGATGGTGAGGCCACTTAACTACTCTACGAAAGAAACGTTAAGGTCATTAAAGAGAACTGCACCCCAATCCCACGGATTTTCTTAAGAGCATACAAAGTGTCCGACTTGGATACGCGAATGATCCTAGCCGATGAGTACGAAGAACTTGAAAAGGAACGGGAAGTTTTCGCACAGGAGAACAAGTTCTCAAAGACCAAGTCGGCGTCACCAACGCAAGTAACATGCAGAAGATGCGAGGAGACAGATAACCAGGACACCCAAGGAAATGACCAATGGTCACCACCACACCAAGCCAGAAGATAGCAGGCAACAGACGTACCACGCGGAGGCCACCCCCACAGCAACAGAGACAGCCAAACAATACCTTGTGGAGGCCGCCAAGCAACACACAGAAACACAGAGACAAGATGCCACCCATATCACAGATCCGCAGGAGGCCTGTCGGAAATGCGGTGGGAACGGACACTGGGCTAGAGGATGTCGAAACCAGCGGCTGTTATTTTGCTGGATATGCGGCAAGGTGGGTGTCAGGAGCGTCGATTGCTGCCAACGATCGGGAAATGGCCAGCGAATTTCAGCCGCAGAGAGGCGAGCGCGGATCGCACAATGCCACCTCTCCAAACTAACGGGCAAGCTAATCGAGGAGGAGCAGCAGTTGTCCGCAGCTGTGATGATTGGTGGGAACAGCTACAAAGCCACAATCGACATCGGAGCAACGGCAAGCTTTGTTAGCGAAGAAATGACGGACAATAGCTGCTCTAGGAAGGATTACAAGGACGAGACGGCAAGTTAGGTTGGCAGACGGAAGGTGCGGCGGAATTAATGCGCAGCTCGAGGTGGAGGGCAAATTCGGCGACAAACAAGTGACCATGAGCCTGTTGATTTTACCCGGAGTAGTGGATCCATTAGTGTTGGGATGGAACTTCCTGAAACAAGTAGGAACCGAGATAAGGTGTGCTGGACACGAGATAGTAATACCAGCCAGGAACCGACACAAGGGGTGGCTCGAGGAGAAGCTATTAGTAGCAGTCGTGCAACAAGTAAACGAGTTGGGCGATACTACAGCGCTCCTTGAAGCAGAGCTGGCAGACTTCAGCACAATGACGGGAACATCGAATATGGCAGAACACCAGATCAAAATGAAGGATGACAAGCCAATCAAGCACAGATACTACCCCAAGAACCCAAAAATCCAAGGGGAAATCAACGCAAAGGTGGACGAGCTTCTCCAAATGGGTTTCATAGAGCATTCAAAGAGCCCATACAGCTCCCCCATCGTGATGGTGAAAAAGAAGGCAAGTGGAGACTGTGTGTCGACTTCAGACAGATCAACGCGAAGTCTGTGAAGGATGCCTACCCAATGCCTCGAATAAACTACATCCTAGATCAACTAAGGGAAGCGCGATACATCAGCAGTTTGGACCTGAAGGATGGATACTGGCAGATCCCACTGGAAGATAGTAGCAGGCAATATACGGCGTTCACGGTACCAGGCAAAGGTCTGTTTCAGTGGAGGGTAATGCCGTTTCGCCACATCGAGACGTTCGGGATTGGGACATCAGGCATCTCCGAATTGAGACACAAGTGGCTGAGTTCCGGAAGGCATCACACGGCTAAGTCAAGGCGTTTGTTTTCCAACTTTGTCCCGACCGCACCCTGGCGAGTCGCTCGGCGGGTCTGCCAGAGACAAGCGAAAGAGGCCTACGACGTAGAACCGTCAGCTTCGGGAGGAAAGTTGTCTGAGACCCAGCGTATTCTGCCCGACCAAGCAGGACCTGGCGTGACGGACGAGCGGTGGATCGATTTGCGGTTTCAAGAGGCGTTCGCCTGGAGAGCCCTGCGATTACCGGCGTAGTTTCCGAACAGCAACCGCCCAACTCCCCGAGTGCCAGAACACCGAGCTACTGGTCAGGAGACAGCGCAGAGGACATCGGCAGCGACGCTAGCAGACATCTCCGGCTCATCGGAGAGCGCAGGAGCGTCGCGGACGTCAAGCATTAGTGTGAAGCCGGGTGGAACGTTCGTCTGCGCTAGGCGTAAAGCAAATTGAACTGCTAGGCAGCTTCCTGGCGGTAGCCTTGACTGTCAGCGCGATCTGAGCAAGAACCTAGCGGGATCGTCCGGGACAGAGCAAGGGACAGATATTGCCTCGAAAGGCGTTGGCCTAGAGGGCAAAGCTTGATCACCCTAGTCTGAGAAAGGTGACGATTCCCTAAGCCCACAAGGCCGAATTCTCTGCGAGTCTAAGGCGCGACAAGCGACCCCGAGGCAGCGCGTCGGCAAGCGAGCAGAGGCGGCCACTACGAGCGTCCCGAGACACAGGACCCAGCGGACGTCGAGTCAACACGTCGACAAGCCAGGAGGAGGAAGACTAGCAGCCGGCGAAGCCAGAGCAATGAGGTACCGAAGCCAGCCCAGCCACACACTGTTACCATTTGAACCCTTTGTTTCCTCACTGATCTACGAGGCAGTCACGTCATAAAATTTGGTGGGACGAACACAATCTTCTGAGCTAGCCGCACGAATCTCGTAGCGAGCAGACAATAAAATCAGTTCGTTAAAATGTTTTGTTTTTGGTTTATTTAATTTGAATTGAGAGGAAAGAAATTTGGTTGGTTATGAGCTGGTCATACTGGCAATGTGAATGAAATAGTTGTGAAAAGGAGACTCGCTAAGAAAGCACAAAATTGAAACGCTGAATAAAGATTGAAAACGAGAATTTTTGTGTATTTGACTGAACAGAGCCCTTGACCCACTGTGCACTGGCTAAAATATCGATATACGTATGTATGTACAGTGTACATACGAGGTGTGTTCAAAAGGTAAGGTGACTTTTCAAATTTCGCGGGCAACATATTTTCGATTATCGATTTTTTTGTTTTGTTATGTTGGTACACTCTTCCCTAACATCTGTACCAAGTTTCAATTGAATCCCCTTTTTTGTTTAGTTGTGAGAGGCGTAAAGGTAACAAGTTGTTTTGCGTGCTCAGCGATTTTTTGCTATCGAAAAATATGGATCAAAGGATTTGCATCAAAATTTGTGTAAAAAATTAAATTAAGTGCTCCGAAACACTTGAAATGTTGACAGTGGCATACGGTGAAACTGTTCTGAGTAAAAAAAATGTTTACAAGTGGTACAAACTCTTCCAAGATGGCCGGGAAGATGCCAATGACGAGCCTCGCTCTGGACGCCCAAGCACGTCAAAAACTGATGAAGACGTTCAAGCAGTGAAGAAAATTGTTTTGGAAAATCGTCGAATCACTATCAGAGAAGTTGCTGAAGATGTCTGTATATCGCTTGGCTCGTGCCATGAAATTTTTTCAAACGTTTTGGGCATGAGTCGTGTGTCAGCGAAGTTTGTTCCAAAATTGCTGAATTTTGACAAAAAGAACCGTCGCATGAGCATCGCTCAAGAGCTGTTGGATGACGTCAACGACGACCCAGATTTACTCAAAAGGGTCATAACTGGTGACGAATCATGGGTATATGGTTATGATAATATGATGACTAAAGAGACCCATGAAAGGACGGAGATTTGCAACGATTGAAGAGATAAAGACTGCATCGCTGGAAGAGCTCAAGGCTATACCGAAAAGTGCTTATGGGAAGTGCTTTGAGGACTGGAAAAACCGTTGGCATAAGTGTATTATATCTGAGGGGGATTACTTTGAAGGGGACAACATTAATATTGATAAATAAATTCATAGTTTTTCTTGAAAATACAAAGTCACCTTACTTTTTGAACACACCTCGTTTGTATGTGGGGTGCGAATATCGTAATAACGTTGCGGTAAGTGTAAAGATTTCGCTTGTGTTTGTTTGTCGCTACCTTTGTCTGCCACCTGCACAATTTAATTGCAGACGATTTGCAGGAGTAAATTTAATCATATTGTAACTTTTTTTTTAATTTTAGAAATAATTTAGAAGAAATTGTAGGTCGAGAAAAGTAGTTGGAGAGCATTGTTTTAGAAAGACTAGTTAATACTAATATTTATGTAAATATACACACGCAGTTGGAACAAATTAAAAAATAAAGAGTGCAAATCTTAAGGAAAAATTTTACAACCGGGAATTGGAATCTTAAATATATTTGAGAAGTGTTTGACTTGAAAAGTTGCACTGGAATATCTATTGGAAATCTTTAAAGTGTGCAATTGTTAGCAAAGGAATCTGTTATATTGTCGGACACAAATAACGGAAATTAAATGCATATATTAAATGCTGTTTTGGATTTAGACAAAACACACTAGGCCAGCCAATCCGATTTTTGGCCAAAAATACGTTTTTTTTTTAAGAAAATGACCAGACCGAGTATGGAGTCCTTTTTATAATACATTAAACTAATTTATGCCAAAGTTTCAAAGAATTCGGGCAAGTAGTTTTTTTTACCGTATTTTTAAAGTTAAAACTTCATCACATATTTATGGAAATGAAAAAAAATCTAGAAGTCAAAGATGCTGATGTAGCTGTTCGACTTCTTTACAGAACTTTTAGAAGTCCTTATTCAACAAGTAAAAAATATTAAATAGCTCTTCTGACTTACTTGTTTCCTAAAAGAAACTTTTTCGTTGATTTTTACTGCTTTTTTTTAGCAAATGAGTACTTTGCTTTTCGAGTGCTTTTCAGTGCCATCCATATATCGAAAAGAGAAATATCAACTTTGTTGGATATTCTCTAAAAAATGTTCACAATTTCAGTCATTCGGTGCTCGAAACTCGAAGCGAACGCACCATGGCTAACTTTAAAAAAGTGGAAATTGTGGACTTACTTTCTGAATACAACAATGATATATCTTTAGTAGCTGGTTTTATTGCATCTAAAGCTGGAGTTTCTGATGACAATTGCATTAAAGCTATAAAACTTAAAGTATGCAAACTGAGATCCGAATACCATGTTAAAAGGAGTTATTTGAAAAAATCAAGTCTCAATTTTAACGAACGTCATTCGACTTGGTTAAATTCATTATTCTTATTTCCAATGCCCTTAAAACGTGGTCCATCCGAGAGGGGTCGTCCGAAATTAAAATTTTCGGAAATGTCTAACAGGTCGCAGCGTCGAGAAATTTCAAATATAAGTGTCAACCATAAATATAAGTGTTCAGCATTGAACAATATTTCTAATAGACCGGAATTAAAAAGGGAACTTTTAAAAAATAGTGCCGATGAAGCCATGGCTTTTTCTTTAAATAATTCGTTTTCCAAAGCGCAATATACTGCCATTCGAATATCGTCGAAGGAATCTGGTGCCGACGTCTGGCCTTCTTATAATACTTTAAGAGAGGCTAAACATAAATGCCGTCCGTCCGCAAAGAGTGTGAAAATTTCCGAAGACAGAGCTGAAGTTAAGCTACAAGCAATGCCTGGCAGAGCGCTAAAGGGAGGACTTATGTATGCCTAAAGGTATGCTGCATTTCTTGTACTTTCTTCGGAGAAGAACTAAAATATATTATAAAAATATAAATGTAGCTTACATAAATACGTAGTCGAAGGCCTCGTAGCTAGCACTACCCCCTATGTTAGTATTAGTTTTTTAAACTTTACTATGATCTCAAATTAATAAATATATAAATAAATAGCATACTTTTGTGATGACTTCAGAAAATGTCAAATTAACATAAAACGAATAAAAACACAATATTTTTCAAACAATTTTTTTCTAAGATTTTGATTATAAGAATCAAGAACAGATAACAAGAAGAAAAAAATAGAAAATTTTGTTAGGTCGATTATTAAATAAACGTTCAAGTGGGAGCCTCTGAAAGTAGCAATTTTTAACGGTTCATAAATCTCAAACGACATCATATTTTATAGTGGAGTTTATTTTTATACCCGTTACTCGTAGAGTAAAAGGGTATACTAGATTCGTCGGAAAGTATGTAACAGGCAGAAGAAAGCGTTTCCGACCCCATAAAGTATATATATTCTTGATCAGGATCACTAGCCGAGTCGATCTAGCCATGTCCGTCTGTCCGTCTGTCCGTCTGTCTGTCCGGATGAACGCTGAGATCTCGGAAACTATGAGAGCTAGGCTATTGAGATTTGGCGTACAGATTCCTGAGCTTCTTACGCAGCGCAATTTTGTTTCAGTAAACTGCCACGCCCACTCTAACGCCCACAAACCGCCCAAAACTGTAACTCCTACAGTTTTGATGCCAGATAGAAAATTTTAACTGAAATGTATTGTTTTCATCAATACATATTGATTGACCTAAAAAAAAGTTTGCCACGCCCACTTAAACGCCCAAAAACCGCGAAACCTGTGAAGCCCACAATTTGCATGCTAGATAAAAAATTTTAACTGAAATGTATTGGTGTCGTCAATACCTATCGATTGATCCAAAAACAAATTTGCCACGCCCACTCTAACGCCCACAACGCTTAAATCTTTCTACCGCCGGTAGGTGGCGCATTTTAATCTCGCTTTGCTGCTTGCATATCTCCATTCCCCTTTGAGTAACGGGTATCTGATAGTCGAGGTACTCGACTATAGCGTTCTTCCTTGTTTTAATTTGTTTGCTCTCATACTTAATCGTGTATGAAAATGGATTGAGTGCGTCTTCTAGTTATTTTTTTTTAAATAAAAAACCGAAAAGTATGTAAAAATTTCCGATTTTGGTTTGGATTATCTATACCATATAAAATTCCAATAAATTGTACTTTTAGTTCGTTGAAAAGTTCAATCTTTTAAGATATAAATGCTAAAAACTGCATCCTTCTAACTATCCCAGGAAAGAAATTACAGATTTTTGGCCAATAAATTAACTTTCTGGCCCACAGTGCAAAACAGCATACAGAAAGTTAGTCGAAATAGGGTTCGAAAAACTGGCTGTATGAACGGTAAATAATAGTAAGTGGAACTTATCTGATGCGGTTCAAGCCTGCAGGGAAAAATCCAAAAAAACTTCAGGAAAGTAAAATTCAAGGATTTTGAAATCAGACTCGAATGACCAAAATGACGGGGCAGGGTGTCTTGATCGCTGAAATAGATTAAGTCCCAAGAACGAAGGTACGAAAAGTCCCGGGGGTACTTTGGAGTTTTTACGCGACGTGCGTGGGTGTTTATTTGGTCACCTTGAAATAATAACTGCTTAAGCTTAGCTCAACTTAAGCGCTCCAGAGTGGAGCGGAGACTTAGAAGAGAGATGGAGACTAAAACTATGGTTACAATAACCAATATGGTTATAATACCCAAAGAGGATTCAAAAAGGATACTCAATTATATAATATAATTTATTATATATATATATAATATTGTTATTCTAGTTACCTAAGTTGTTTTTTATACCATTGCATACCGGGCTGAAACCTTACCAAAAGTCTTATTTCCACTGCAGGTAGTATAAGTCGGAATGAGCCGGATCGGAAAACTATGTCGTATAGCTCCTATAGGAATAATTAAAAATCTTTTATTGAAAAATTGTTACTTCGGTGTTTTTTTGAGATATTATTTTGTTCTCTTAGGGTTATTATTATTTAAGTATTTCAGAATTAAAAAAATATTTTTTTCTTAAACCTGTCGTCTATATCATTTAACTCCTATAGGAGTGATCGGGTAATTAACGGTAAACAATAAAATTTGTTGAATATTTCAGAATTACGGATAAAATGTTTAGGAAATCGAACGACAATATCATGTAACAGCCATAGGAAAGATGGGGATATTAATGGGAAAATAATTATAGCTTCGTTAATTTTGTTGTTGGTTATATTTTCGTCTTCGGTATAGAGCATTTTTTAGATTTCAGAATTACTAATTAAATTTTTTAAAAATCGGTAAAAAATTTTCTGAATTTTCAAGCAGTTTAGGATGGTCTTCTTTTTCCAAGGTAAATTTTATTATTTTTACCAAAAATTTAATTTATTTACTCGAAAATGGGTTATTATTAACAATTATTATTTATTTGTCTTCCCAAACTATACAAACGTATCCAGTATTTGGAGTTTAAGGATCTGGGTTTTCAGATTTAAGATCGGAGTTGTATGCTTTTAGGAAGTTGGCTGGACTTAGTTGGCATTTATTTCTTTTTTTATAACAATTAGGTCTTCCCCTAATATGTCTATAACATTCGCAGCCTGGGTTTCATGAATGCTCAAGAGTAAGTCCTTGTAAATTAGGAACAATTCCTCTACTTTATTAAATGTATCTACCAAGACAATTGCATGTTTTTTAATTTTTTCTGTAATGGTATTTGTTTACGTCAAAAAGGGGTTTAATATCAGGAGGCAGTGTCGAGTGGCAGTTTTATCCAGATGTCTACATCTCGCGCGATCGCACGGCCGTCCGCTCTCCCTCTCCATCTCTCCGGATTTCAAAATCTTTGGATTTTCCTCCCCTGGAGTTTCCTTTGATTTTGTCCCAGCAGGCTTGAACCGCTCCAGATAAGTTCCACCTACTAAAATTGCCGGTCATACAGCCAGTTTTTCAAACCCTTTTTTGGCTAACTTTCTGTATGATATATTGTCTAAATCCAAAAGTGATTAATCCGACACAACGGCATTGAATATATGTATTACCATTACGTTATTTGTACCCGACTATATTCCAGTTTGCTTTGCCCACAATTGTACACTTTAAACATATACATATTATATATATATATATAATATATATATATATATTATATATATATATATTTTAGTGCTACTATTCAGCTAAAATATCTCTCAAATACATTTTCAATTTCAACTGTGTGTAACATATAACTCAGCCACAGTAAAAAATTCCCGATCATAAAACTTTTCCTTAAGATTTGCACTCTTTATTATACCCGTTACTCGTAGAGTAAAAGGGTATACTAGATTCGTCGGAAAGTATGTAACAGGCAGAAGGAAGCGTTTCCGACCCCATAAAGTATATATATTCTTGATCAGGATCACTAGCCGAGTCGATCTAGCCATGTCCGTCTGTCCGTCTGTCCGTCTGTCTGTCCGGATGAACGCTGAGATCTCGGAAACTATGGGAGCTAGGCTATTGAGATTTGGAGTGCAGATTCCTGAGCTTCTTACGCAGCGCAAGTTTGTTTCAGTAGAGTGCCACGCCCACTCTAACGCCCACAAACCGCCCAAAACTGTGGCTCCTACAGTTTTGATGCTAGAATAAAAATTTTAACTGAAATGTAATGTTCTCATCAATACCTATCGATTGACCCAAAAAAAAATTGCCACGCCCACCCTAACGCCCATAAACCGCCCACAAACTTCAAAAAATCGTAAATATGAACGTGGATATCTCGGAAACTATCAAAGATAGAGAATTGGGATTTCATATTTAGATTCCGTTGCCTTATACGCAGCGCAAGTTTGGTACGCGAATATGCCACGCCCACTATAACGCCCACAAACCGCGAAAACCTGTGACGCCCACAATTTTTATGCTAAATAAAAAATTTTAGCTGAAATGTATTGGTTTCGACAATACCTATCGATTGGTCCAAAAAAAAATTTGCCACGCCCACTGAATGTTTATGTCAAAAGGGCGTTTAATTGCAGGAGGCAGTGTCGATCGCCAGTTTTATCCAGATGTCTACATCTCGCGCGCTCGCACTGCCGTCCGCTCTCCCTCTCCATCTCTCCCCTAAGTCTCCGCTCTGCTCTGGAGCGATTAAGTTAAGTTAGGCTTAAGTAGTGCTCTTTTCCAAGTGATCCAATAAACTTCTACGCACGTCGCGTAAAGAATCCCAAAGTACTCCAGCTTGGGGCTTCATCTATTTTCAACGATCAAGCCACCCCGCCCCAACAGTATTTCTATAAAATAGTTCATGGCATCCTTTGAAATGCGAGTAAACATATACGTTTTTATACATAAAATAATTTTATATTTATATAAACCTTATTCGGAATTAAAAATCCACAAACATAACAAAATAGCGGATATTAGGCTGTACTATAAATGTTATGTTCCGAAGACAATTTTCCTTTTTATTCGCATTCTATAGATTACCAACACATATTTTAAATTTAACAACATATAGGAGCAGTTAATGAAAATAAAAAACGTTTTATTACTATAACAAATCCAATAAAATACTGTCATGAAATCGCTTTAAGCCGAAATTGAAGCATACTGTGTCTATTGTCGAATACAATAAATATATAAATGACTTCCATTCAAGATTTATTTTTTCATCAGAGATATTCAAAAAAACTAAGGAGCCTCAACTTTGCTGTCAAATTCCAAAGACATGGGCAATTATTCAAGATGGGGACTACATTTTATCAATGCCGTCATGTATTGAGAGTGTGTTTAGGCAAAAGCATTTACGGTAAGTCCAATTATATAGGCCTCATAATTCAAAATGTTGGCAGACATCAGTTTTTGTTTTCCTAGCTCTACGCGGAACAAGTAAGTGATGGAACACAAATTTGTTCGGCACTTTTACTCAGGAGAATCCAATTATGATGGAAAACTTGAAATGTGTGTAATAGGTAAGGGCTCCATACTTTTGTCCTTCATATGTTTTATCCAATGTGTTAATAAAATTGTGTTTCTCTTCCGCTGTGATTCTCATGGTGTTTTGCTGCCTAGTTTTAGGCTGTTCACGGTCGTGTTTTCTACAGTATTCGTATTTTTGCCAATGTAATTATACCAGTTACTCGAAGAGTAAAAGAGTATACTAGATTCGTTCGAAAGTATGTAGCAGGTAGACGGAAGCGTTTCTGATAAAGTATATATAGTATTTAAAAGTATACATATACTTTTTATACTTAATATAATACATATTTACAAACAAAAATCAATGGACAAATATATGGGGGGAATAACCAAAAAATATCCAGATTATTAAAAAAAGCATATTATAAACCTAGAACCTAAGAGAACGAAATCTAAATAGGCTTCGTATGGCGCCCCACGTAATGCTTCGTGGCGCAGCTAGTAGAGTGGTTGACTACACACCGTACGGCAAATAGTAAGTTTTTTGCTTTTTAAATTTTTTAATTTTTAATTTGTAGATTAATTACAGTTATTGTATCAGTTCCAAATTGAAACTAAGTGTGTACATCATCGTAATAAGTACCATCTGCATTACACCGGCAAGAGTCGCATAATCCAAAAGCAACCAAAATATCTCTCGATTCCCACAGTTGGATTCGTATTTTCTTCTTCTCATTAAATTTTTAGAAAATGTTTTTTCACCTCCGTTTCAGCAGTGAGTAAGACCGGTTGCGTTCTGCTTCGTTCAAGGAAAAAATTATTTTTTTTTTTGAGTAGCAAATGCTTTGTGGAATAGTGTGTGTCAAAAAGTAGAAAACTGTTTAGAAGAATTGTGAATTGTGAATTGTGAAGAGAAACCTTTATCAGCAGCCAGCAACCAGTTTTGTAAAGAAGGTTCTTATGAGAAAATCATGGCAAAAAATTGTGCATGGGTAATCCTGAGTATGCAGGTATTAGTGCGAATCAGATGAACACAAGGGATGACCAAACTGACAGCAATGTGAAATGCCGCCAATTCAGGCAGCGAAAAGAGTGAAAACAAAATACCCCGGATGCTACCAAGAAAAATACCAACATAATTTCAGATCCAATAAAATTAACTAATAGTGAATTGAATGCAGCAAACGTTAAGGAAGGGCGTGTATCTTGTTTATGTGAAAAACAAGTCTTGTTGGTGTAGCTGCTGTTTTACTTTCGACCAAGGAGTGTCAGCTGTTTGAAAATATAAGAATCATAAGTGGTCTTTTTCTGTACGAAAAAATTAGACATATCAAATTTCAAGGTTTAAAGGAAACTATTCCACTTGCAGGCTCTCTATACAAAATTTACTTTCAAAACGCTCGAAATGCTAACTTCCTAGTTCTAAATGCTGAGTTAAAGATGATGAAGATGAATGCCTTTACTCCGCAAAACTTTGTTGAGTCCCAATTAGTTATTAGGGGTATTCCCACAAATTTCTCTGAACAAGCAGTAAAGGTTAATCTAATTGAGCGCATGACGAGGCGTCAGGAAAACTTAAACGGAACTGAGGGTGTTAAGTACAACTTGATACCAACTGAGACCGTTAAAGTCAGCTTCGACGGAGCTGATTACCTGAGAAGATTGTTTTGTTCAAAATCTGTTTGTTAAAGATTGACCACTATATAGCGACAGTGCGTCAGTGCTTTAAATGCGGTAGACTGGCACAAACTGCTTTTACATGCAAGTCATTCAAGTAGTTCTTGATCAAGACAAGAATACTGCACGAGTAGCTGATTAAATAACTATAAAAGCGATTCAGTCTCTCAGCACAGCAGCCAAGGTCGAGTTGGTAGCCTTATACAATAATAAGGTTACGAACTGTGATTTTCCAAAGGAATGGTGAATTATTTGGGTCACACCGAGTCCCAAAAGAAACAAAGATTTGTCTGATATTTAAAGCTTTAGGCCTTTTATCCTGTCTTGCCAAAACAATTAACCGAATGATTAAAAAGAGATTACAGCTATTTATAAATAAAAATAAGTTACTACCATATAGGTCCTATGCAACCAGAAAGGAAAATCAGCGGCGATGTGCATAAATGATGCGATTAATGTCATAGCTTCAGGGAAAAAGAATAGGCTAAATTTTGTACTAGCAGTTGCTGACCTCTCTAACTGTATAACTGTGTAAAGCTGAATTTCCTAAAATTGATTATGGAAAATTATGGGTTTCCAAAAGTCTTTACAGACTGGATTCTCAGTTTTTTATAAAATCGTGTGTGGAAACTTGGAACTGCAATACAGGAGGCAAAAGGTGGGGTTCTTCAAGGATCCTGCCTACCCCCAATCTTGTTCGACATATACACAAAAAAATTGGATCAAGTTAATGAGGAAAAAACACAGATTATGCAGTTTGCTGATCATTTTACGAAAGTTTCGTCAGGAAAACCATTCAATAGTACGGTTGACAATTTGCAAAACAAACTCACAGATTTCAATCTACTATGTAAAGTTCTTGGTTTTTCTTTAAACCCAAGGAAATCGGTGGTAATTAATGTTGGTAGGGAAAGTAAAATTGTAGTGAATGTAGCTGAAGAGAATGTGGCTGTGCCTAATCAAAACAAGGAAGAACGCTATAGTCGAGTACCTCGACTATCAGATACCCGTTACTCAGCTAAATAGAGATATGCAAGTAGCAAAGCGAGATTAAAATGCGCCACCTACCGGCGGTATACAGATTTAAGCGTTATGGGCGTTAGAGTGGACGTGGAAAATTTTTTTTTTTGGACTAATCGATAGGTATTGACGAGACCAATACATTTCAGTTTAAATTTTTTCGCGGTTTATGGGCGTTAGAGTGGGCGTGGCATATTCGCGTAACAAACTTGCGCTGCGTATAAGGCTACGGAATCTAAATCTGAAATCCCAATACTCTATCTTTGATAGAGTCCGAGATATCCACGTTCATATTTACGATTATTTGAAGTTTGTGGGCGTTTTATGGGCGTTAGGGTGGGCGTGGCAAACTTTTTTTTGGGTCAATCGATAGGTATTGATGAGAACATTACATTTCAGTTAAAATTTTTATTCTAGCATCAAAACTGTAGGAGCCACAGTTTTGGGCGGTTTGTGGGCATTAGAGTGGGCGTGGCACTCTACTGAAACAAACTTGCGCTGCGTAAGAAGCTCAGGAATCTGCACGCCAAATCTCAATAGTTTCCGAGATCTCAGCGTTCATCCGGACAGACAGACGGACAGACGGACAGACGGACATGGCTAGATCGACTCGGCTAGTGATCCTGATCAAGAATATATATACTTTATGGGGTCGGAAACGCTTCCTTCTGCCTGTTACATACTTTCCGACGAATCTAGTATACCCTTTTACTCTACGAGTAACGGGTATAAAAAGAGTTACTTTTCTAGGTAGGATCATATCTGGAAACATGTCACATAAAGGGTTGTCAAAAAGATAAAGCCGATACTAAGATACTACGATCAAGTCTGGGTTGAAACCCAAAGTCAGTACAAATCTAGTATTGCGGACATGGGCTATGGAGCGAACAAAAGCTTAGGGATTGCTCAGGCTGGAGCCTTGAGCCGGGAGGTAGCGGGGTACCGTGGTGGCGCTGATGGAATGGCGTGGGAGGCGACGGCGGGAAACTGGCGGCGTCGCCGGGCTGCTGCGCTGGGCTTCGGTGGCTTGCTTGTGGTGCGGTTTGCTACTGGTGCTGCGGAAGCTGTAGGGGAGAAACCACTCAAACGCGTATTGCCCCTTGATCGAAAATAAGTACTCGGGAAAAAATGAATATTGAAAGTAGGCGGGGGTGCGACCGCGGTGTATTCACTTTTAACTCCAGAATCGAACTAATTTAGTCTAAGCTCCGCTCTGCGCTCCAAAGCGCAGCGGAGACTTCGTGGAGGGAGCTAGGAACAGCGCAGGAGAGCGGGAGCGCGAGAGAGCGGGAGAGCGGTAGAGCGGTGCAGCTGGATAGCGGGGCCAGTCCAGATTCGCCGGACAGTGGGCCTGAACATTCCGCCCCCCTTGCAATCGCTAGCGTTGCAAAAAATAAAGGAGACGGAACTTCGGCCAGTCGCCTACGCCTCAAGCCTGCGTACAGGCGCAGGAGACGATCCACCCGAACACCGTCTTCTGGGCTACTGGCAGTCCCTCGTCGACCACGTGGAAGCCCTTCGGGTAGACGTCCGCGCCCAGGATCAATGAAACAGTGGCTGGCCGGTGGAAACGCTCATCCGCGAGCGGTAGCTCCTGAAATTTCTGGACGACGCTCTCACTGAGCGCACGGATGGGGGTGCGGATGCGCACGTTCGGCTCGATCTTGAGGACCACCTCCAGCTTGATGGCCTCGTCGACCTTCGAACGAATCGTCGCCGTGCATGTGCTCTCATCGCCCACGTTTGTTGTCGGCAAACGAAACGCGGCGGCCAGGGATGCATCGATGGAGCTTGTCGGGGTGCACGGATCGATGAGTGCGGCGGTGTCGAACATCTTCTCTCCGGTCTCGACGATCACCACAGCAGTCGGGAGGACATTGACGCTATGACGCTGGAAAAGTCCGGCGAGCGACGGAGCTGGTGTCGAGGATGCTGAGCGCGGTGGAGGGGCAGGCGTTTGGCGAGTTGGCGGATCTTGCCGGCGCGAACGCTGCGGAGAAGCGCGCTGTTGCTTGGAGCGGGACTTTTGCTTGGAGCCGGACTTTTTCCGGGAAACAAGGTCGTGCATGTGCAGCAGCGTGTGATGGTTCCGGTTGCACGTTCTGCACCGGTCACCGCTCCGACAGCTCCCAGTGGAGTGCTCGTGTGCGAGACAGTTCGCGCAGTACTTGTTAATGAGAACTGCCCGCAGCCGCTTCTCTGCGCTCAGCTTTAGGAACCTCTGACACTTCCCGAGAGGATGGACCCCGCCGGCAATAATTATTTGATAAATTTAAGCCCGGCTCGAAGGACCAAATGTACGCCGGGGGGTAGCGGGGTAGCGGGGTACCGTGCTGGCGCTGATGGAATGGCGTGGGAGGCGACGGCGGGAAACTGGCGGCGCCGGCGGGGTATGTGTTGTTGTGGAAGTTTTCGATTTATTGTGTGTGGACTGTATTTGGAAAAACGAAAAAATATGTGCAAGTATTTTAGCGGCTGCGGATATACAGTGAGAAAAATCTTGAAAAGTTTTGGGGGCCTGAATTGGCAGAACACTAGAAATTTAATAATTCTCACTGTATGCTTGGCTTATATTTGCACAATATTTTTTTCTAAGCTTGGAATTTTTTCTCGATTTTGTATATGTGTATGTAAGTATGGATGAGCGGCCAAATGCAATTAAAAAAGGAGTCGGAAAAAATTGGCAATAAGGCCGCACGTAGCAAAAGGAAAATCGAAGAAAAAAAATGGCGAAGTAATTTTAAATTGCCGTTGTCGGATTTAATCGGACTAGGATTTTGGACAAATCGTACAGAAAGTCAAACGAATTATATTTTCGAGTGGCTGACTGCAGACCGGCAATTAATAAGACAAAAAGCTTTACTTATCTTATCGGCTCGAATGGATCAAAATGTACGCCGGGGGGTAGCGGGGTACCGTGGTGGCGCTGATGGAATAGCGTGGGAGGCGACGGCGGGAAACTGGCGGCGTCGGCGGGCTGCTGCGCTGGGCTTCGGTGGCTTGCTTGTGGTGCGGTTTGCTACTGGTGCTGCGGAAGCTGTAGGGGAGAAACCACTCGAACGCGTATTGCCCCTTGATCGAAAATAAGTACTCGGGAAAAAAATGAACTTTGAAAGTAGGCGGGGGTGCGACCGCAGTTTATTCACTTTTAACTCCAGAATCGAACTAATTTAGTCTAAGCTCCGCTCTGCGCTCCAAAGCGCAGCGGAGACTTCATGGAGGGAGCTAGGAACAGCGCAGGAGAGCGGGAGCGCGAGAGAGCGGGGGAGCGGGAGAGCGGTAGAGCGGGGCCAGTCCAGATTCGCCGGACAGTGGGCTTGAACAGTAAGCATGCAATTTTTGTGCTTGCCGTTGTGATGCCACCGATATTCAGAGCCAAACTTATTACTGCCAAAGTATTGTTTAAAGTGAAAGAACAAAACCTCTGCTCTTTGAGGTCGCCAGGTCATCTCCGGTTGAAACAAGCTACACCAACACTATAAAAGACTTTCACTTCTTTTTCGACAGTACCAAGCTACGCGACCTGTTTTATGTCTCTAACAAGATCTGGGTAAATGAAAAAGTGCTACCCAAAAGCAAAAATTAATACTCTTTAGAGGAACTCTGTGCCTTTTATGGGAAAACTATTGAAAAACACATCGGAAATAGATGGAATCTAATTTCCACCGATGCGTCCATAGGTCCTGTCTCAACTGGCATTGGGATACTAGAAATGCCCAGCGGGGTTTTCTCACAAGTTTAGGTTTGATGTTCCACTCTCTTCTATATGTGCTGAACTAGTAGGAAACAAAAGTGCCTGTGATATTTCTCATAAATCCAATAGCTTTGTGAGGTTTTGGGGAGCAGTATGGAAACGCGGATTCTGGGACAATTAGCATATTAATGAGCGCACGCTTATTGACAAGATCATCGGCCTGAGGCCAACGACCTCACGGCTGACAGGTAACTGACATATCTCAGTCAAGGAAATTTTTTTCATTCTCCGTACCTGTAATTTTAACTCGAAATCAAAAATCAAAAGATTATTTTGAAGCATAATAATACAATCGAACAAAAACACCTCTTAACGAGGTAAAAAGTAGTGGCGAACGCGCCTTTAACAAAAATTTCTGATATCAACTATTGTGACGAAAAATGATATTACTTTCGATAAAATAAATAAACTATATTAAATTTATGATTTCGGCCCGCAACAGTAAATATTTATTTACCTACACATAAATTTTCTGTTGTAGCGTGCCGAATACATATATTTAATATAGTTTATTTATTTTATCGAATGTAATATCATTTTTCGTCACAATTGTTGATATCAGAAATTTTTGTTAAAGGCGCGTTTGCCACTACTTTTTACCTCGTTAAGAGGCGTTTTTATTTGATATCAGAAGTTTTTTTTTGCACAAGAGTTTAAGTACCCCAATACCATGACTAGGAGTCGTCCCCATATGGCTTGGCTATTAAAATACCAAACACACAAATTCGACCCCTAATCTTAGCTGAACGCCACCTTAAATTAGGCACTGTAGCGTCATTACCAGTCGGCACCCTCGAGGAGGGTTCAGTATGGGAATCTCAAGGGCTGTATAGTTTCAGATTCCAAGGGAAATCTGTCGTTTCTTACATTTCCCGCCAAACTAAAAGGGTTTTTCCAAAATGGTAGAACAAATATATCATGTTTCCTATTTCGATTAGCTTCATGCAAGTAAAGGACCCTAAAACCATAACAGATTTTCCGCTTGAAAAAATCTAATAAGAATATTTTTCATAAAATTGGTTTTTTTCTTGTTTATTCCAATAAGTATAAAATTTTTCGTATACGGAACTGAAACTAGTTGCTCTTTTTATCGCTTAATATCTTCCAAACGGTAATTTTTAGGGCAAAAAGTGTTACACATCAAAAGTTGAGGAATCTCAAGGGCTATAAGATTTGAAATTTAAAAAGAAATCGTTCGACTGAATTTTGAGAAAATAGTCAAAAAGTGGTTTTAAAAAATAACTTTATGTCATAACTCTAGATCTTTTATATTCAGACAACTTCACTATATAAAGGGTATTCAGCAAATTAAATAATCTTTTCAGAGATATATAGCACGTTTCTGTAGTATTAGTTGTTTAGATACTATAGGCATTTTAAATCTGGCCTTTTTTTCCGCTAAACAAGCGGGTTTTTTCCAAAAGTCGTAGAACAAACGTTTTCTAATTCAAGCTACTTTATACACCCATAGGGTTTTCAAAACTCTAGAACTAAGATGGGATGCATACAAACCCACAAACAAAGGGACAAACATTTTCATTTTGGGAAGAAGAAGAAAATCTTGTTTTATGAATTACTTTTGAACGGGACATCGGATTTCAACAATTGAAGTGTCATTCGACGCGTATTCACAGTAAGAATAAAACTAGCTAAACGGCTGTGGGCTTTTATCCCCACCGTATCCAGCACCTCCAAATTTCTAACTTTTTACTTTTACACTTTCACCGCTTTTTCTCCCAAACAAATCTATATTTCAAAAGTCTTGGTATGCAATCTTCTTAGTTTTTGCAATACCTTTCGATTGGTGTATCGCCCGTTACGATCGGACCATAATGGCAGATTTTCTATTCTGCGGCTATGTTAGTAGTTGTCTTCGCACGCTCTCTTGCGCGCTTCGCCACTACGTGTACTGCCGTCCACAGTGATAGTAGTTGTCTTCGCTCGCTCTCTTGCGCGCTTCGCCACTACGTGTACTGCCGTCCACAGTGATTATTCATTTATTTTGGTCTTGCGAACATGTTTCATTATATATTGAAATTAATTTTCTGACTTCGTTCCGGCGATTTGCATAGAAGAGGCAGTCGCACGTTTCCGACGTCAATTCAGGACTACAAAATGTAAAGTGTTCAGCATAATTTGTAGTTTTGAGATCATGTCCTCTTCGATTCATGAACACAGTTTTTGTGTTTAGAAGGTATTGAAAATGCTGACCAATTATCTGGCCTTTAATTTGTTCAATAAATTGGTCAAATTTCTCATGAAATTTCATTTTATTAATGTTGTTTTCTTGTAGGTCTTTACACATTGAGTCTCAACTTTAAAATGATTTATAAAAATTATTTCATTGTTTTGGAGTTACTTTTAAAACATTTCAAAATAATTTATGCTTTGTTTAGAGCACAACCCAGCCCTTGTGTGTTTCAAAATATGGTAACCGGTGTCTTTTTAACCTGTTTAATGTCGGACAGACCATTTCCTCGATATTAATGAGATGACGACTCCCAAAAAACGTCTTTAGAAATCGTTTCTTTTCCACACTTTTACAAATAATTTGATTTCCGCTTGTAATTGTCCTTAGATACTTGCGAGTTTACGGAAAACGGCTTTCTCCATCGTTCTAATAAATTTTGTGATGTGTGCTGTGTTCCGATTAAAAGGAGACGACAGATCGGCTTGAGATTTAATGTCCAACTGACTTTATTCGGCTCTGTATAGCTGTGGTATTTTTGGTATGTTAGAGTGTACATAATAACAGAGAATATCGACAAAGTAAACAGCAAATGGCCAAGATTTCGTGATTATGATACATATCACATCTCTCCCCTAAATTTACATTTGGTTAGTAGTTTTACGCTTTTTGAAATCAAGGGGTTGGAAACGGTTGACATCTTGGCGCGAACGAGTACTGCTGCGGATGGGGATACCAGATCGACGTGGCTGTGACGGTTGAGGTTCATCTAGCTGGATTGGTGCTGGTACTTCATTGGAAGCTTGGGTGGATTGTAGAGGCTGTGATGGTCTAGATGGCTGCTGTTCTTCATGTCTTGGTCTTGGCGGAGTTGTTGGCGGATTGGAAGTGTCGGGCATCCACCAAAACGGAGTGTTGTCATCTTTGGAGCTGCTACTGAGGTCATCGTGATCAGATCTCGGCTTAATCTGATTTATGTGGCGCTTAATAAAGCCTGTGGATGTTTGAAGAATAAATACCATACGGCCTATGGACCGATCGGCGAATACTTTTTTGGTTCGACTTGCTGGCTTTCAGTTTGGTTTTCAAAGCTCTTTTACTGGGGCTGGGTTGCCTACCTTGCAAACGGTGCAACTCTTAGTTAGTTGTGCTATGTCGTCATCGATACCTGGCCACCAAACATGCTGTCGTGCTAGTTTTTTCATGCGAACTTGGTGAACGTCAAGTGTTTTGGCTATTGGCTTTTCCTTGCCATCTGGATGTATGTGTGACAATACAAAACCAATGCCGAAAGAGGATGCATCTGTGGTTAAACGAGCGGAAGATTTTCGTTGAAATGTGCTAGCTCAGTAGCGTCGAGGATATGCTTCTTCAAAGCTGAGAAAGCTTCTTCTACGCAATTGATTTAGGGGTGAAACTAACTGGGAGTAATTTGGAATGAAATTGCAGTAACAGTTCACGTTTCCCATGAACGCATCTAGCTGTTGTAGATTGGAGGGCGGCTTTGATTCATTAACGGCTTCTAGTCCTGACGAATCCGGAAGGATGCCCTTAACACTGACCCTTCTCCCAAGGTACTCAATTTCATCATTTAGAAAAAAAACAATTCTCTTTCTTACATTTTATGACATTCGCCTGTAAAATGCATAAAATTTGTTCAAGTCCGGCTAGGTGTTGGTCCACTGTAGGAGCCGAAATAATTATGTCATCAACCATCCACAACCTTCTATTTCACTTAGAAGTTGCTCAAGGTGACGCTGGAATATAGCTGGTGCGCTAGCTATTCCATACGGTAAACGTTGGTACACGCCATCGGCGTGTTGACGACCATAATTTCTTTCGCTGCATCGTCTTACTCCATTTGTAAGTATGCGTCTTTGAGGTCAATTTTGGAGAAAAGCGTGCCGTGACGAATTTTGTGTAACAAAGACTAACGTGTCGGCAATGGATATTGCTCGATGTCCAATTGGGAATTGACGCCTTGCTTGAAATCGCCGCAGATTCGTAGTGCTCCACCTGGCTTCGGTGCTAGTACTATTCACGATGCCCAGTTGCTAAATTTTATGGGTTTCCAAATACCTGCTTCTGTGAGACGCTGCGCTTCCTCCTTGAACTTATCCAATTGAGCAAACGGAATTTGCCTGCTCTTGTAGAACTTTAGTACGGAATTCGGTTTAAGGTAAATGCTTGCCTTAAAGTTTTTTTTCGTACCAATAGCCGGCTAATATACCTCCTTATACCTTTGGCAAAGATCTGTCATTTGAGTCCCCTGCTTTTCAGGGACATTAGCGATTTGTTGAATTTCAAAATTGAATGTTTTAAACAAATCCAAGCCGAACAGATATTGGAGTTCTCCACATTAGCCAAAATTATCACCACATTTGCCAATTTGTTGCCACACTTTGCTACGGTGTGTAGCTCACCCAGTACAGGAATTTGTTGTTGGCCAAATGCGTGCAAGAGTCGATCACACTTCTGCAGTCTCGGGCTGTTTAGCTTTTTGTATGTATTGACATTCAATACTGACACCGATCACCAGAATCCATTTGGAAGGATACGATTGTATTGAACAGCTCCACTTCAATCACAGTTTTGTTTCCTTCAAACTTGACCAAGCTGGAAACGTTGTAAATTGTTTGAATTGACTCTGTGTTTTTGTTTCGGGTTTTTTGTTGATCGGTGTCTTTTTTGTCTTTGCACTGCTTGGATAAGCAAACGACAGCTTTGTGCCCCTTTCTGGCACATTTGTGGCAAATTGCCTCCCGAAACTTGCAATTTTCGCGAGAGTGAGAGTGACCGTAGCCAGAGCACGATTTTAAAGCAGTCTTGCCGCCTTTACCATCAAAAAAATTGCGTTTTTGATGATTTAATTTTTTGTGTGTATACTGCGTTTGTATCAAGAGCTCTCTTCTCACTCTCTTTGATTACTGCCACTGTCTTTGTTGTTGCCTCGTAAGTTTCGGCAATTGAGAGAACGTCTTCGAGCGACGGCTGCAACTTCTGCAAAGCGTAATTAAATGATTGGCAAGCAAATTGACACTCTCTAGCAATGCCTCGTAGATCGGGGACCCATTCCTTATGTGTCTGTGAGTCCCGCATCTGACGTAGGAGAATTCGTACCGTGCAGCAACAATATGACGCTTCTGCTTGAAAGGTTCTGTTAGTTTTTCCGTTATTTGTTCATATGTCTGCTGGTCCACGTTTTCGCTTCCAAACTGATTTTTTACAAGCTCAAATATGTGAGTGCCTGCCCACGATAGAAAATACGCTTTATTCCTATCTGCTGCTTGCACCGAGTAAGCGGAGAAGTGCTTTGTTAATTGCTGGAGGTACGATTCCCAATTTTGATTTTCTTTGTTAAAGTTTGGAAACGGCGGGCACACGGATAATTCTCCCGATCAGGCTAAGTTCACACCACTGTTTTGTGAAAGAATGGATTCCATCCATTTCTGTTGTTGTTGCATCAACTTCTGCGCAAATTATTGCTGTTGAGCCAATAATGTTTCAAAATTAACTTGGCTGTCAGCCATTTTATGTCTTTTTGCGTTCGATCACTGTTGTTTTAGTCTACCGACACGAATTACACAAAATGAAATTTGGCGGCACTTTTTTCCTCGTCGCCAGAAAATGCTGTGTCCCGATTAAAAGGAGACGACAGATCGGGTTGTGATTTAATGTCCAACTGACTTTATTCGGCTCTGTATAGCTGTGGTATTTTTGGTATGTTAGAGTGTACATAATAACAGAGAATATCGATAAATTAAACAGCAAATAGCCAAGATTTCGTACAGTCTCTCGAGATTTTGTATTTAGTAAGTAATATCATATAGTGGTTCTATTAAAAAAAAGGAAGAACGCTATAGTCGAGTACCTCGACTATCAGATACCCGTTACTCAGCTAAAGGGACCAAAGGGAAATGGAGGAAATGGGTCAATCGATCGGTATTGATGAGAACAATACATTTCAGCTAAAATTTTTATCCTAGCATCAAAACTGTAGGAACGGCGGTTTGTGGCGTTAGAGTGGGCGTGGCACGCTGCTGAAACAAACTTGCGCTGCGTAAGAAGCTCCGGAATCTGCACGCCAAATCTCAATATACTAGCTCTTATAGTTTCCGAGATCTCAGCGTTCATCCGGACAAACGG
Source organism: Drosophila suzukii (assembly GCF_043229965.1). Classification (NCBI taxonomy): domain Eukaryota; kingdom Metazoa; phylum Arthropoda; class Insecta; order Diptera; family Drosophilidae; genus Drosophila; species Drosophila suzukii. Next base: position 1,511,316 of record NW_027255939.1, on the reverse strand, counting down.
ATAGACGGACATGGCTAGATCGACTCGGCTAGTGATCCTGATCAAGAATATATATACTTTATGGGGTCGGAAACGCTTCCTTCTGCCTGTTACATACTTTCCGACGAATCTAGTATACCCTTTTACTCTACGAATAACGGGTATAACTATTATTCAAGTTTGGATCTTCTTCGAATGCAATTCCAATTTCCTTTAGAATAAAATTATTATTATTGTCAAAGAAACTTTGAACATCAATCGAAACAGTATCTTTCAAAATTTTTCTAATGTTAAACAGCTCGTTTTACTAGTCCGTTTAATGGTCATGCATGTGGAGACAATAAGCTTGGGTATTTTCATGACTTAGTGTCTTCAGTTCTATTGAAATTCTCACATCAATAGGACCATTTTTCATTGAATCGTTTTAATATGAAAGACCAACCACAATAATAGGGGCTTTCAAGAATTGTTGTGACTCACGATTATAGTAACTAGATTGCAATCTTGTATATAATCCGAGCATTCGGATTCCTTTAATAATATCGTTCATCTCAATTTTTGCAAAAATCGCTCGGAGTTACAGGGGGAATTTTCCAGGTTGAAAGTTTGTTCATTTCTGGTTTGTTCAAACACATCGCCAAGAATCTTAGTTAGCATCAACACTAGTTCGTGCTTACATTTTAACAAAACCTTTTTATAATCCTCAGCAAATCCCAACAATTTTTTGAAAGGTACAGAAAAGTTGAAGTGGAGTTCCCGTAGAAATTTGGTCTCCACTGCTCCATCCACAATTGAAAAGATTTCGGGTTTGAACATTATCCAGAGATATACAATTTTTTAGGGTAGTAGTCATACCGACATGGACTTGACGCGTTGTACACATTGTATTTAGTTGTTACCTAGCAGTATATTGATGGTTACTATCGCAAGACCTACCCCGATCATAAACCTCGCTTACGAAAAACCGACTTGCCGTGAAATATCATTAACTGACGGTCATAAAAGTCACATGCCCCAAGGCGCAGGACGACTGTTAAGATCATACATCTTAAGACCATTGATAAGGGATGAAGTTACGACCGTGCAACTACTCGCAAGTAGCCGACGTACCTCATTGAACAAAACACTTCTCTTCTTTTGAACCTGTAGTTTTAATTACAGTCAGAAACATAAGTTGTAGGATCATTTAATATTTTTTTATTTGTTTTATTATTGTTATCGTATTTCATTAAATTCATTATTAAATATATATTATATAATTATTTTATATAATTAATTTTTTGACTCCACCCTCTGTTAGAAATATATCGGTTATTAACTTTCGTTCCAAACGCAGATTTTCGGTTGGTTCACATAGATAAATGTAAAATAGTTCTCACAATTTAATGATTCTCAGATGTTGTATTATTTTTAAAGCATTCATTTTTTCATCTCACATTAACATTAAAACATGTTTCGAAGGCATCATTGACCAACATAGGAGCGTCTTTTGATTTAATTTCTGTTCAAGTTTATGATAGAGGTGTTGGGACCTGGTAATATCTGTTGTAGTTATTATTAGATGGTACTATCTGTTTAGTATATGTGTACAAGTTGTTTACTAGATGTTATTAGCTGGTTACTTAATGTTAGTAGATGTATACTCGTTATTTTCTAGATGTTATTAGCTGGTTACTAGCTGTTTAGTATCGGTTAAGCTGTTGTTTACTAGTTGTTATTAGCTGGTTTCTTGCTGCTATTAACTTCTACGAGCTGTTATAGTCTCTTGTTAAAAATGATCTAAATTTCTTGACCTCTAGACAACTTTCGGTGTGAAGTAAAAACTTATACTCAGATTTTCTATGTGTTTGCTGTGTACGTGAGAAAAACCGCACAACCAAAATATCTGAAGATTGTTATCTGAAAGGAACATTTCCGATTATGTTGGGGAAAGATGTCTCAAGCTGTCTACAAGCAGCTTAGAAGAAGTTTAGACAAACAATTTCGATTCATGTTGACAAATATTAGGAACATATAATAATATCATCCTCTTTAACTAGTATAATGTAAAAAGAAAACATTTCCGTCTTTCGTATTATTTCATCTTATGTAGGTATCGATTGTTTCTAGGGTCCTATGATAAATTTATCCTTAACTACGATAACAAGCCTTACATCTAAAAACTAACTAATTAAACTGCAAATACTGTGAGGAGTTGAATAACTCCCCACAAATTGAAGCAGCAGCAGATGGCCGGCCGCTTACCAGATACGCGGCGAATTCGCGTAGTAACGGCGCGGCGGGGAGAGTTTGGAGACCAAGGATGGAGAACGAGAGAGTTTGGAGGCCAAGGATGGAGAGCGAGAGAGTTTGGAGACCAAGGATGGAGAGCGAGAGAGCTTGGAGACCAAGCATGGAGATCGAGAGAGAATGGAGACTTCGCGGGCAAGGCAAGAGTGCCGTGTGCAAAAACAGGATAACGGAACTCCACCGGACTTTGGACTCTCCCGTGAACTTTGGACCAGGAGAGGAAGTGCCACATCTCGGCAGTGGAGCGGCACACAGGCGTGCCACAAGCATCACGGGAACCAGCGGGACGGCAGCAGTGGGCGGAGCATCGATTGGAAGTGGTAGTTGAAGGACAAGTGGGTCAACCAGGAGTCGCGGACTTTGGACCCAGAGTGGAGAGATCCAGCGGGCCGTGCGCAAAAGGGAAATAACGGTTCCCAGAGGCCCTATGTAAGGCCGCAGAGCGCTGGCAGCTGGATCAGTCGATCACGAGGAGTCAAACCTTCAACATCAGTTAAAGTACCAAGTAAACAGTCAGAAAAGCAAGTAATCTACGAGGGAGCTACAACCAAGCGAGTCGTCGGAAGCAGCGCCGTGGGAAGCACGCAAGGAGCAAGACCGCCACGTCGAGACTTTCGGGACTGGGACATCAGGAATCTCCGAATTGAGACACAAGTGGCTGAGTTCCGGAAGGTATCCCACGGCTAAGTCAAGGCGTTTGTTTTCAACTTTGTCACGACCACACCCTGGCGAGTCGCCCGGCGGGTCTGTCAGAGACAAGCAAAGGAGTCCTAAGACGAAGAACCGGCAGCTTGGGGGGAAAGTTGTCTGCGACCCGGCGTACCTTGCCCGACCAAGCAGGACCTGGCGTGACGGACGAGCGGTAGATCGATTTGCGGTTTCAAGAGGCGGCAGCCTGGAGAGCCCTGCGATTACCGGCGAAGTTCCCGAACAGCAACCGCCTAACTCCCCGAGTGCCAGAACGACGAGATACTGGTCAGAAGACAGCGCAGAGGACATCGACAGCGACACCAGCAGACATTTCCGGCAGCCACGTTACCGTCGTCGCGCGGAGCTCATTGTTGAGCGCAGGAGCGTCGCGGACGTCACGCATTAGGGTGAAGCCGGGTGGAACGGTCGTCTGCGCTAGGCGTAAAGCAAAGTGAACTGCTAGACAGCTTCCTGGCGGCAGCCTTGACTGTCAGCGCGAACTGAGCAAGAACCTAGCGGGACCGTCCGGGACAGAGCAAGGGACAGGTATTGCCTCGGAAGGCGTCGGCCTGGAGAACAAGGCTTGTTCACCCTAGTCTGAGAACGGTGACGCTTCCCTAAGCCCACAAGGCCGAACTCTCTGCGGGTCTAAGGCGCAACAAGCGACCCCGAGGCAGCGCGTCGGCAAGCAAGCAGAGGCGGCCACTACGAGCGTCCCGAAACCCAGGATCCAGTGGAAGCCGAGTCAACGCGTCGAGGAGCCAGAAAGAGGAGCGCCAGCAGCCGGCGGAACCAGAGCCAGGAGATATCGAGGCAAGCCCAGCCACACACCCGCTGTACTAACACCACGAGAATAAATCCCACTGTTACCATTTAAACCCCTTTGTTTTCTTACTGATCTACGGGCAATCACGTCATATAAATTTTTTGGGACGAACACACAATCTTGTGAGCTGTCGCACGAATCTCGTAGCGAGCAGACACAAAAAATCAGTTCGTTACATCTGGCGCCCAACGTGATTGTCCCAACAGTGAGAACAGCACAATAAAAATGGGAAAGAAGTGGATTTACCGCCTCAAGAAGGAGGACTTCGCCCATGTCGCACAGAGGCTTAATGTCGCCCTGGAAGGCAGGCTAGAAGACATGAGAAAGGCACTGTCGGAATACTACTCAGAAACAAAGTACGACCCACAACTTGTCGACATCTGGGCCGAGCTGGAAGCAACATACCACGACAGAGCCGGCCCAAGCATTACGTTAACAAACGCTGAAGGGGACAACCTGGTGGCAAGCCTGAGCTTTGACCACAAGCAAAAATAGGCCCATAGGAGAGAGTCAAGCCAGGATAAGAAAACAACAGCGCTGACCCCGAGACTAAGCCAATCGGACTATGCAAAGGTCGCTAAACAGGTCCGCGAATGGTCGTTCAGGTTCGACGGGGCAGAAAAACTATTTGAGTTCCTGGAGCAGGTAGAATGGTCCGCCAACACGTACGGCTTGGACCTTGATATGATCCCTCGAGCGATGCCGGAGTTGCTTAAAGGAAGGGCGTTGAAATGGTTCATCGCCAACAACAAGCAATGGAGAACCTGGGCAGAGTTCATAGAAAGCTTCCACACCCATTTTCTGCCAAGAGATTTCTTCACCAGGCTAGCGAACCAGGTCCGGCAACGGAAGCAAGGATTCAGCGAGTCGTTCAAGGACTACATGATCGACATGCAGTCGATGGTGAAGCCACTTAACTACTCTACGAAAGAAACGTTAAGGGTCATTAAAGAGAACTGCACACCAAGCCTTCCGATTTTCTTAAGAGCATACAAAGTGTCGGACCTGGATACGCTAATGACCCTAGCCGATGAGTACGAAGAACTTGAAAAGGAACGGGAAGTTTTCGCACAGGAGAACAAGTTCTCAAAGACCAAGTCGGCGTCACCAACGCAAGTATCATGCAGAAGATGCGAGGAGACAGATAACCAGGACACACGAGGAAATGACCCATGGTCACCACCACACCAAGCCAGACGACGGCAGGCAATAGACACCCCCACAGACCCGCAGGAGGCCTGTCGAAAATGCGGTGGGAACGGACACTGTGCTAGAGGATGTCGAAACCAGCGGCTGTTATTTTGCTGGATATGCGGCAAGGTGGGTGTCAGGAGCGTCGATTGCTGCCAACGATCGGGAAATGGCCAGCGATTTCAGCCGCAGAGAGGCGAGCGAGGATCGCACAATGCCACCTCTCCAAACTAACGGGCAAGCTAATCGAGGAGGAGCAGCAGTTGTCCGCAGCTGTGATGATTGGTGGGAACAGCTACAAAGCCACAATCGACACCGGACATCGGCAAGCTTCGTTAGCGAAGAATTGGCGGACAATATTGCTGCTCTAGGAAGGATTACAAAGACGAGACGTCAAGTTAGGTTGGCAGATGGAAGGTACGGCGGTATTGATGCGCAGCTCGAGGTGGAGGTCAAATTCGGAAACAAACAAGTGACCATGAGCCTGTTGATTTTACCCGGAGTAGTGGATCCATTAGTGTTGGGATGAAACTTCCTGAAACAAGTCGGAACCGAGATAAGGTGTGCTGGACACGAGATAATAATACCAGCCAGGAACCGACACAATGTATGGCTCAAGGAGAAGCTATCAGTAGCAGTCGTTCAACAAGTAAACGAGTTGGACGATACTACAGCGTTCCTTGAAGCAGAGCTGGCAGACTTCAGCACAATGACGGGAACATCGAATATGGCAGAACACCAGATCAAAATGAAGGATGACAAGCCAATCAAGTAGAGATACTACCCCAAGAACCCAAAAATCCAAGGGGAAATCAACGCAAAGGTGGACGAGCTTCTCCAAATGGGGTTCATAGAGCATTCAAAGAGCCCATACAGCTCCCCCATCGTGATGGTGAAAAAGAAGACAGGCAAGTGGAGCGAGTTTCAGCGAGTTTTGGACCAAGTAATTGGCCCCGAGATGTCACGTCACGCATTCGCTTACCAGTGTCACATACATCCCAATACTTAGGCGTTGTATAGGGGAATGTGTGAGTTGCTGTTGGTTTGTCAGGAATAAGGCGAGTAGATAGCGCGACTTACGGTGAATAATTACACTAACTCGTGTTATTAGTTATAGTATTTTAATGATAAGGAAATGGACTACAAAATATGAGTAGATATATCGACACAGTTGCTGTTCAATGCTTCCCCATCGGAACTGGATCAAGACAGCTGCATTCGGATCGTCCTCGATTCGATCATCGTCATCGTCGGGAACATCCAGCTCAGGGATGTTGGAGCACCACGGCTTGATTTTGTCAGAGGAATAGACAGAACAGTATTTACGTCCTGTAATCTGAATACCTGGGATGTCTTCGATTACATAACGATCATTTCCAAGGACCTTGACGACGATATAGGGTACTCGGTAACGTGGTTCGAGCTTTCGCGACTCGCCTGTAGCAGCTGGTTCGTTTTCAACGACTACAAGATTACCTGTAGAGTAGATAGAAGGGTTAGCGTGTTTCTTGTCAAACAGTTGTTTCCATTTAGCTCGTTCCCTTGCAATATTGACGAGCGCTTGGTTTCTGTTGTCGATGACGGATTCCTTCTCATCTTTTCCCAAATCGGCGTGTATAGCTGCCGTGAGATGGTTCTGGACGACGTCAATAGGATTAAAGTTAAACACCAATTCAATTGGGCTGAATCCTGATGTTTCGTTCTCTTGAGAGTTTACACTCCACTGAAGATTGTGTAAAGTAAGATCCCAATCCTTCGGGTTGTCGTTCATGGCGCGTACATAGTTGAGAATAGTTTGGTTTGCTCGCTCGACTTGTCCATTTGGACGAGGTGTTCGCACAGCGTTTTTAATGTGTTGAATCTGGTTGTGCTTGCAGTACTCTTCAAATTGTTTCGAGGTAAACGCTGTTCCACGATCGGATATTATTATCGTTGGCAGACTTAAGTAGCTAGAAACTTCATTTAAAATGTTCAGCACTGGCAGGGTTTTTGTGTTTTTAACTGCCTTTACAATCAGATATTTACTGAAGGGATCGGATATGGCTAGTATATGGGTATTTCCGCGTTTGCTTCGAACAAACGGTCCCAAATGATCAATGTGTAGCATGCGAAATGGTACTGGATCGGTGTCATTATAATGCATGCAACCTTCGGGCTTGCCTCCTTTGGATTTGTAGTAGCAGCATTGAAAGCATGTTGAGATATATTCTTTCACGTATTTCCGCATTCTTGGGAACCAGAATTTTTGTTGAATTCGTCCGATTGTTTTGTCAAGACCGAAATGTCCAAAATCATCATGACACATCTTAACAATGCGCCACCTCACGTTCTTTGGTACAACGAAAGCTATTCCTTTTTCGACCTTACGATATAGACGGTGATTTTTGATTACGTAATCAGCTTGAAGTTGCTTTAGCTGATTTCCGGTACGATGTCCTTTCAATACAGCAAATATTTGAACAAGGGCCTCATCCTGAAGCTGCATAGTTAACAACCAGTCATCGACGTCCGTTATGATGGTGCGCACTACTTCTTGTAAGGAATTTCCAGGAGGCCAATCGGGAGCGCGGCTCATGGCATCCACATGGGCCATTTTACTGCCATCACGATGAACAAATTCGCAGTCGTAGTCCAGTATTTTAATCCACCAACGTGCGACTTGCGGGATTAATTCTTTATTGAGTTTTACCTTAGCGATGGCGGAACAATCAGTAACAAGCCGGAAGGGTTTTCCTAGAATATACACCCTAAACCTTTGTAGTGTTTCTACGACGGCCAACGTTTCGAGTTCATAGCTATGGTATCTACTTTCCGCGTCAGTACAGTGCCTACTAAAATAGCAGACAGGTCGCCAATTCGTTTTGTCTTCAGATTGCAATAGGACTCCTGCTAGTCCGATCGCACAAGCATCTGTGTGAACCTCATGATGTGCTGCAAAGTCATACAGAACCAGAACAGGAACACAGCACAATTGTCGATTAGCTCGTTAAAAGCCCGTTGCTGGTCATTTCCCCAATCAAAACTGTTTTGGTCTGATTTACGCAACAATCGTGTAAGGGGTCTTGTTATTAAGGAGTAGTTTTCAACAAACTTTCGAAAGAATCCTGTTAGACCCAAAAATCGTCTGACATCCTTTACGTTATTGGGGACTTTGGAGTTTTTGATAGCGCTCACCTTGTTTTCTCCAGGAGTGATACCATCTTTGTTGACAATATGGCCCAAGAAAGTTATTTCTGATTGAAGAAACTTGCATTTGTCATAGCGAAGTGTTAAGCCGCTCTCTTTAAGAATTCGAAAGATTTTTTCGAGTCGTTGGATACCCTCATCAAACGTTTTGCTGGGAACTATGACGTCATCTAAATATGCGAGTACCTCACCTGGCTCCATGCGTTTGACTACTTTGTTCATGACCGCTTGAAAAACTGCTGGGGCATTGACGAGACCGAACGGCATCCTGTTATATTCGTAGTGGCCGTCTGAAGTTACAAATGCTGTGAATTGTTTGGATGATTCGCAAACCTCGACTTCATGATATTCCATACGCAAGTCCAGCTGAGAAAAATAGGTGTTCCCGGCTATTTGGGCAAATTGTTCCTCCAGATTTGGCATTGGAAACGGTATTTTGACGGTTATACTGTTGAGACGTCGGTAGTCGACGCAAAGACGATGCTTACCATTCTGTTTTTTAACGACGACAATTCCAGATGCATAAGGAGAGTCCGAAGGACGAATGATATCACTATCGAGTAACTCGGAGATAATATTACCGACGACAGGTCTATGTGCAAAAGGCGTACGGTAGTGCTTAGTGTAGCACGGAACGTTTGATGTTAAAGTTATTTCCATTTTGGTTAGAGAACATTTGCCGAGCTCGTTAGCTTTCTCCGCAAAGCAAGAAGCGTTTTCCAATATCAATCCGTTTATGAGTTCATTCTCAACTGAGGAACGCTCTTGGCTCGTTTGAATTTTTCGAATGTTCTCTACGTAACACTCGTTACCGAGGATGATCAATTTGTTTCCATCGCGACAAAGGATATCCTTACCCAAAAGTACATTTTCGGTTATTTGTTTATCTTCTACGACCAATACTTCAACTTCGTAATCAGAATCGTCAATCACAATTTTCACGAAAAGTTTCTGTGTGCAAAGGAATTTACCACCACCAAATCCGTTCAGAGTAACAGCACATCGTTGTAGAACACCTATGTTTTCGGCGAATGATTTACGAATTAGCGTTCGCGTACTGCCTGGATCTACGAATGCGACGGTTTCATTGCCGTTTACCGAGATCAATTTGGAGATTTCCGAATCAGAATCAGAGTCAATTTTATTAATTTTTGGACCTCTTTTTGTGTTATCGGGGCAGCTGGCAGAATCGTGTGTTGTGCGATTGCAGTGCGTGCAACGAGGCTTGCGCTGGGGCTCAGGACATTTCGACAAATAATGTCCAACCTTCTGACAATTGTAGCATTTAACCGATACTTCGACTTTATCGTTAAAAGGACGTTTTGTAACCAAGGATGAATTCGGCTTATGAAGGCTGACGTTAAGATCCCGTTTGTTTGACATTTGACTGGCATTATGCTTTATGATATTCTGCGCTGAGTATGCAAGAATGTCGCGTAGAAGTTCGTTACACGAAACATAACTGTTGGATACCTTTCTCTTTAAATCGTAGTCGTTAATCCCGTTGATAATGTGTGTGCAAATTGCTGAATCTGGTAGCTCACCCTTTTTACCTAAGGCTAGCATCTTGTAGAAATAATCTGACGGTGACTCGGTGGAATCTCTATGCGTTTTTGACATCTTAAGGTGAACGTCTGCCGGATTGCTAAAACATGGAAAGTCATTTAAAAATCTTGCAGCAAACTGGGGCCATGTTTGAAATATATGATCCGTAGAGTCTACCCAATAACGAGCAGCACCCATCATCTTTTGCTGGACTGCAAATATTACCTTACGATCATCCCAACGATAAGCGTTACGAAGGGAGTTAACACGCTTTACAAATTGATGTGAGTTCAAGCAGCGCGACAATATCACTGATGTTTCCATAGGAGGGACTACGGTTTTCATTGCCAGTAGGGATCCTGCTATCCAAGTAGCCAGCACGAGCATACGGATACTCGTTATACATCGGTTGATGTATTGGAAAAGTACTGTATTGATTAAAATCGTTTCCCGAAGTTACAAAATTTCCAAAGTTTGAGTAAGTGACCGGGATGATTACGTTTGGCTGTGATGTAGCACAGTCTGCAAATTTCTGTGACGTAGAAAAGAGCACGGTGTTTGGCTGAGTCGGGTGGATAACATTTCGCTGTGAGTTGAGTTGGGTAGATATCGTTCTGTTGTGACGTAGCAAAGTGCACGTTGTGCGGTTGAGTTGGGTAGTTATCGTTCTGCTGTGATTGAGACGTTGCCAAGTTTACGTTTGGGACATTCGTTAATTTTTGCACATGCATCTCGCTGGATCGTAGGTCGATTTCTTGTTGTTGCCGTTTTTCATCATGCCTCTGACACGTTGAATAGCTACCGTTGGCTGGCTGAACTTCGTTTACTGTTGCAGATTTTTCGATTGGTGATGAAATTACGGAGGGATGAAAAGAACTCTCCTGAAGCTCTCGGACCGTTTTCTCTAGCTCAACAACCTTCTTTTGAAGTGATTGGTTTTCTGCACTTATGTATTCATCGTCGTTGTTTTGGGAGTTTAATCTTTTTAGCATGTCTTCGCGGTTTCCCGATGTCGAGAGTCCCGCTTCTCTGCACTTATGTTGTAGGGCTTTCTTAGTCAAATAGTTCTTTCCTGGCATAGTGTATTAATTTCGCTTTACGTTGTGTCCATTAAATTTTGCTCGGTTTCACTTATTGCGCGCTATCCCACTTCTGAGAATGTCACATACATCCCAATACTTAGGCATTGTATAGGGGAATGTGTGAGTTGCTGTTGGTTTGTCAGGATAAGATAAAGAAATGGATTACAAAATATGAATAGATATATCGGCTTATGAAATTTGTACGTTGCGATGTGTCGTTCTCGCGGAGCTGACGTTGCTCGTGTCGATCTCGTTCCACAATTACTCGCCAACTCGATTCGGAGTTGCCACACAGTTGCTGTTCAATGCTTCCCCATCGGAACTGGATCGTGACACCAGGATGACATAATAGTGATCGGTCGCACTCTGGAAGAACACAAAAGAAACCTTAGAGAAGTGTTCCGGCGTCTAAAGGAGGCAAACCTGAGGCTGAATCCAGAAAAATGCCAATTCTTTAAAAAGGAACTGCTGCACCTGGGACATCGAGTGACAAGCGAGGGAATAGGAACAGATCCAGAAAAAGGAGCCACCATCGCCGAACTGGAACCGCCATCGACCCCTGAATGACCTGCTGCGCAAAGGCAGTCAATGGGGGTGGACACCAGAGCACCAGATGGCGTTTGAAAAAGTAAAGGCAAGACTCGTGGCAGATCCGGTGCTAGCATGCCCGGACTTCAGTAGAACTTTCATCCTGCAAACAGACGCCAGCGACTACGGCATCGGAGCAATACTGACCCAAGACACTGAAAAGGGCGAAAGAGTAATCTCCTACTCGAGCCGAACACTGAACGGCTCGGAGAAGAACTATTCAACAACGGAGAAGGAGTGCTTGGCGATCGTCTGGGCTATCCGGAAGCTCAGGCCATATCTGGAAGGTTACCACTTTAAGGTAGTAACATGGCCCTGAAGTGGCTCAACAGCATCGAAAGCCCTTCAGGAAGGATCGCCAGATGGACCCTGGAGCTACAACAGTACGACTTTGAGATAGCGTACAGAAACATACCTCACCGAGCAGGCAGTGAAGACGTCGCGTCATGGAAGATGTGCGTCCCAAGGCGCTACGAGAAACAGTGTTGAGGGAAAACCACGACGCACCGTCTGCGAGACACGTAGGAAGCCGGAGGACAATTGCACGGTTGGCATCCCGATACTACTGGCCAGGCATGCATAGAGACGCCCGAGCCCACGTAAGAAAATGCGAGTGTTTACGTCAAAAGGGCGTTTAATTTCAGGAGACAGTGTCGAGCGGCAGTTTTATCCAGACGTATAAATCACGCGCGCTCGCACTGCCGTCCGCTCTCCCTCGAACCCCAAAATACTCCCGTGTTTTTTGGGTACCATTTGATCTTGGGGCTTCACCTATTTTCATCGATCAAGCCATCCCGCCCCAACAGCGAGATTTGCATGCGGTTTAAGCCCAATCAGATGCAGGCGGCCGGGAAGATGTTGACCCAAGTGCCGGAGGAACCATGGGCCACGGTATGTGCAGACTTCGTTGGACCCCACCAAGATCTAAGTACGGGAACCAAATGCTGCTGGTCATGATAGACAGGTTTTCGAAATGGACGGCAGAGCAGAGTCGCTTAAGAAGTCGTTTAGGGATAATCGCAAGGAACGGGGTCCCGAAGATGGTCATAACGGACAACGGAGTGCAGTTTGCAAGCCGCATCTTTAAAGGTTTCCTGGGTGAGATGGGTATCAGGCAACAATTCACCGCACCATACACACCACAAGAGAATCCAACCGAACGAGCAAACAGAATGGTCAAGACCATGATTGCGCAATTCGCAGGGCAGGACCAGAGAAACTGGGACGAGAAGTGGCCGGAGATTATGCTAGCAGTGAACACGAGCACATCGGGATCCACCGGCCATACACCGGCGTTTCATACCCAGGGAAGGGAACCACGTCTATCCAGCAGTCTATATGATAAGGAAACCCTAGGCACTGGACGAGCTACGGAGACCCCTGAGGAAAATGCCAACAAACTAGGAGGGGTATTTGAGATCGTGCGGCGAAATATGGAAAAGGCGTCCCAGGACCAAGCCAGACACTACAATCTGAGAAGGAGGCAATGGTCACCGGCGGTGGGCGACATAGTGTGGGCCAAGGAACATTACCTGTCCAAAGCGGCCGAAGGATTCGCTGCAAAACTAGCCCCGAGGTACGATGGCCCTTACCAGGTTGTAGATTTCGTCTCTCCAGTGATCCGCAAAATTCGCCACACACAGTCGAAGAAAGAAAAAACAGTTCACGTTGGCGAGCTCAAGCAACAATTAAACGAGCAGACAGCAGAAACGTCAGATGTCTAACAACGGGTACGAGGCGACAGGATTAGGCGTCAGGCCGAAGCGAGAGTCATCCATACGCCACACGGAAAGGACAATCAGGATAGAAGAAGGACATGGATAAGGATCACACGTTGATCCAGACTGCGAGGCCACAGGATTATGCGTCAGGCCGAAGCGAGAGTCATCCAAACGCCACGCAGAAAGATCAACCATAAATATAGGTCACAAGGATACGGGCAACGTGTAGGGATCGAACCGCAAGGCAGCAGGATTCAGCGTCGGGCGCGAGCCAGAGTCAACCGATTACGCCACGTAGAAGAGAGTATGCGCGGAGGGAGACAAGCAACACAAGTCGCGCAGTCCAGACATACACCGCAGCATGCGGAGATTCTATACGGAATGCGCCCGAGGAAAAGGGGAGGACGGTGCAGAATTAGATCTACACCGTAGCCAGCTGGTCACAAAAGACAGAATCACGCACCACACCAACAGTTAACTAAAAACAAGAAAAAGAACGGGGCATGCATGGGCCGCACCAGCAACCTGAAATTCAAAGGGGGCTTAATGCAGGAAGCAGAAACGGACATCATAATGCTTACCTGCTGTCCTGGTTGCAAAGTGAATGCGAAGTCCTCTCCGCACCCGCTCTCGAAAGCTGCCAATATGGAGTCAGATGCTGCCAACAGAGGACGAGTGAGGGGCGAGAGAGGACGAAAGGATGAGATGAAAAGGAGTGAAAGAAATGCAAACGAAACTTACCAATGAAAGTTGCCAAATCACCACGAGCCAGGGAAGGGGGCGCCTCGATAGGCGATCGATTGGCACTGGACGATAGTGCGATCGATGGGCACACGAAAATGGAAAAATCGGCCAGGGTGGAAATATCGCAACGAGCAGGTGGAAACGCCGCACCGTCGGTATCGATATGCGAATAAACATCGATCACGCACGAATGGTGTGACCAGGCGGAGGAAACATGGAAAGCAGTAAGACGCAGCAATGAGCAGCGAGCTGGGGATCGATAGCCCATGATTATCGATGTCCCAGTGAAAACACGGGAAACATCGGCGCGGGAGATTTAAAGTTGCTACGAGGAGGATGACTAGCGCTGAAGAAACTCAAGGGAGTTAAGAGCGTAGAGGGAGCATCGAGGGAGCAACGAGGGAGCGCCGCGGGAATCACAAGGACTCGAAGGCTAGGACATGCAAGGAAATGCCGGAGAGTAGAAACAAGATTTAAATGTTTCCCGAAGTAAGGGGGGAATTTGAGGAGTTGAATAACTCCCCACAAATAGAAGCAGCAGCAGATGGCCGGCCGCTTACCAGATACGCGGCGAATTCGCGTAGTAACGGAGCGGCGGGGAGAGTTTGGAGACCAAGAATGGAGAACGAGAGAGTTTGGAGACCAAGGATGAAGAGCGAGAGAAATTGGAGACCAAGGATGGAGATCGAGAGAGTTTGGAGACTAAGGACGCAGAGCGAGAGAGTTTGGAGACCAAGCATGGAGATCGAGAGAGAATGGAGACTTCGCGGGCAAGGCAAGAGTGCCGTGTGCAAAAACAGGATAACGGAACTCCACCGGACTTTGGACTCTCCCGTGAACTTTGGACCAGGAGAGGAAGTGCCACATCTCGGCAGTGGAGCGGCACACAGGCGTGCCACAAGCATCACGGGAACCAGCGGGACGGCAGCAGTGGGCGGAGCATCGATTGGAAGTGGTAGTTGAAGGACAAGTGGGTCAACCAGGAGTCGCGGACTTTGGACCCAGAGTGGAGAGATCCAGCGGGCCGTGCGCAAAAGGGAAATAACGGTTCCCAGAGGCCTTATATAAGGCCGCAGAGCGCTGGCAGCTGGATCAGTCGATCACGAGGAGTCAAACTTTTAAGATCAGTTAAAGTACCAAGTAAACAGTCAGAAAAGCAAGTAATCTACGTGGGAGCTACAACCAAGCGAGTCGTCGGAAGGAGCGCCGTGGGAAGCACGCAAGGAGCAAGACCGCCACGTCGAGACTTTCGGGACTGGGACATCAGGAATCTCCGAATTGAGACACAAGTGGCTGAGTTCTGGAAGGCATCACGCGGCTAAGTCAAGGCGTTTGTTTCCAACTTTGTCACGACCACACCCTGGCGAGTCGCCCGGCGGGTCTGTCAGAGACAAGCAAAAGAGTCCTAAGACGAAGAACCGGCAGCTTGGGGGGAAAGTTGTCTGCGACCCAGCGTACCTTGCCCGACCAAGCAGGACCTGGCGTGACGGACGAGCGGTAGATCGATTTGCGGTTTCAAGAGGAGGCAGCCTGGAGAGCCCCGCGATTACCGGCGAAGTTCCCGAACAGCAACCGCCCAACTCCCCGAGTGCCAGAACGACGAGATACTGGTCAGAAGACAGCGCAGAGGACATCGACAGCGACACCAGCAGTCATTTCCGGCAGCCACGTTACCGTCGTCGCGCGGAGCTCATTGGGGAGCGCAGGAGCGTCGCGGACGTCACGCATTAGGGTGAAGCCGGGTGGAACGGTCGTCTGCGGTAGGCGTAAAGCAAAGTGAACTGCTAGACAGCTTCCTGGCGGCAGCCTTGACTGTCAGCGCGAACTGAGCAAGAACCTAGCGGGACCGTCCGGGACAGAGCAAGGGACAGGTATTGCCTCGAAAGGCGTCGGCCTGGAGAGCAAGGCTTGTTCACCCTAGTCTGAGAACGGTGACGCTTCCCTAAGCCCACAAGGCTGAACTCTCTGCGGGTCTAAGGCGCAACAAGCGACCCCGAGGCAGCGCGTCGGCAAGCAAGCAGAGGCGGCCACTACGAGCGTCCCGAAACCCAAGATCCAGTGGAAGCCGAGTCAACGCGTCGAGGAGCCAGAAAGAGGAGCGCCAGCAGCCGGCGGAACCAGAGCCAGGAGATATCGAGGCAAGCCCAGCCACACACCCGCTGTACTAACACCACGAGAATAAATCCCACTGTTACCATTTAAACCCCTTTGTTTTCTTACTGATCTACGGGCAATCACGTCATATACATTTGGTGGGACGAACACACAATCTTCTGAGCTAGCCGCACGAATCTCGTAGCGAGCAGACACAAAAAATCAGTTCGTAACATCTGGCGCCCAACGTGATTGTCCCAACAGTGAGAACAGCACAATAAAAATGGGGAAGAAGTGGATTTAGCGCCTCAAGAAGGAGGATTTCGCTTAATGTCGCCCTGGAAGGCAGGCTAGAAGACATCAGAAAGGCACTGTCGGAATACTACTCAGAAACAGAGTACGACCCACAACTTGTCGACATCTGGGCCGAGCTGGAAGCAACATACCACGACAGAACCGGCCCAAGTGTTACGTTAACAAACGCTGAAGGGGACAACCTGGTGGCAAGCCTGAGCTTTGACCACAAGCAAAAATAGGACCATAGGAGAGAGTCAAGCCAGGATAAGAAAACAACAGCGCTGACCCCGAGACCAAGCCAGTCGGACTATGCAAAGGTCGCTAAACAGGTCCGCGAATGGTCGTTCAGGTTCGACGGGGCGGAAAAACCATTTGAGTTCCTGGAGCAGGTTGAATGGTCCGCCAACACGTACGGCTTGGACCTTGATATTATCCCTCGAGCGATGCCGGAGTTGCTTAAAGGTTGAAATGGTTCATCGCCAACAACAAGCAATGGAGAACCTGGGCAGAGTTCATAGAAAGCTTTCAGACCTATTTTCTGCCAAAAGATTTCTTCACCAGGCTAGCGGACCAGGTCCGGCAACGGAAGCAAGGCTTCAGCGAGTCTTTCGAGGACGACATGATCGACATGCAGACGATGGTGAGGCCACTTAAGTACTCTACGAAAGAAACGTAGATCAAATTTATTTATCAAGGGATAATAATCCATGAATTGTTCCATTACCTTGACCTTTGCGCCGGCGTCGAGACATTTTAGCAATCCTTTGTAACATCTTTATTTGTATTGTTGGTAACAGTTATAAACCGTTCGCAAATAAAAAAAATACTTTCTTAATTATATTTTTTATGACTTTTTTATGAAGGGACAATATTCCATGAAGTCTTTTCTCTACCTTGACCTTTGGGCCTGCGTCATGACATTTTAGAAATCCTTTGTATCATCACTATTTGTATTGTTGGTAACAGTTATAAATGGTTTGCATGTAAAAAAACAAATACTTTCCCAGTTATATTTTTTATGACTTTTTGTATGAAGGGATAATATTCCATGTACTTTTATCATTACATTGACCTTTGCGCCACCGTCGAGGCATTTTACGAATCCTTTACACCTCCACGTTTTGTATTGTAGGTAACAAACTTGACTCTGGGATTATGGCACGGTTAGCAATGGGCACGGTTATAGCACGGTTAGCAAATTTATATGTGAAAGTCACAGACATTTTTGGACAAAGGATACAATTGGTCATTTAGGTGTGGGTACACACATTCCCAATTATAGGTAGTTTCATATCGTTTTTGGACATTCATATTTTTGTTTCTTTCTAGACGTTTTTTAGTAGCTAATGACTATAGTTATGAGATGTAAGGCTAGTTATCGTAATTAAGGATAAATGAAAGATTAAGAAAGAAGGAAATGTTTTATTTTTAAAATATACAAGTTAAGATGGATGATATTATTATATGTTCATCTGTCAACATGAATCGAAATTGTTTATCAAAACAACTTCTAAACAGCTGGTGACAGCTTGTGAATAACTTATGTGGATCTTTTGATTTTTAATTAGTTTTACAATCACAGAATTTCTCACGTACACAGCAAACACATTGAAACTCAGAGTGTAAGTATTTATTTCACACCGAAAGTTGTCTAGAAGTTAAGAATTTTAGATCATAGCTCGTAGAAGTTAATAACAGCTAGTAACCAGCTAGTAACAACTAGTAAACAACAAGTAAACAGATACTAAACAGCTAGTAACCAGCTCATTACCTTTATAAAAGATCTAGTACACATCTACTACACATATAGTAACCAGCTAATAACATCTAGTAGACAACTAAATAGTAACCAAACAACAGATAGTAACCATCTAATAATAGCTTATAACAGTTAATAACAGCTAGTAACCAAGGCCCAAGCAGCTCAACCCCCATCATGAATCACGAAAACCAGATGAGTAATGTAATTAAAGAGTTCATTTAACAAAATCTTAGACAATGATGCCTTACTCATACAAATAGTGTACAACTAATATAGAACTAGAATACTAGAACTAGAAAAATAGTTAACAACTAGAAACAGAACACTTGAGCAGAAATTAAATCAAAAGACGCTCCTATGTTGGTCAATGATGCCTTCGAAACATGTTATAATGTTAATGTGAGATGAACAAATGAATGCTTTAAAAATAATTCAACATCTAAGAATCATTAAATTGTGAGAATTATTTTACATTTGTCTACAGGAACCAAGCGAAAATCTGCGTTATATATATTTAATAATGAATTTAATGAAATATGATTACATTAATAAAATAAATTAAAACATATTAAATGGTCCTACAACAAATGCTTCTGACTGTAATTAAAACTACAGGTACAAAAGAAGGGAAGTATATTATTCAATAAGATACGTCGGCTGCGAGTTGTTGCACGGTCGTAACTTTATCTTTTATCATTTTTTATCAATGGTCTTGAGATGTATGATCTTATCAGTCGTCCTGCGCCTTGGGTTTTGGGCATGTGACTTTTATGAGGGTCAGGTAATGATTGTTTACGACAAGTCGGTTTGGCTAACACATCAGAGAAACATTAACTTGTGTGCTTTGATAATTCTTAATAAGAGACTATAACAACTCATAACACTTGTTGACAGTTAGTTACCATCTAAAACCAAGTACTTTAAAGTACTTTACAGATAGTACAGGTAGTAACCATCCAAAACCAAGACTAAACAGATAGTAGCCATCAAAATACTGCTGGGTAAAAACTAAATACAATGTGTCTGTTCGGAGCAGATCGCCAACGCCTAGTCATGCGCGCATAAGTGTACGACGGCACCTGCAGCGCTCTTTGCATATATTTTGTCGCCTTCTTTCTTATACCACTAAAGCTGTCGATTATCTATTCAGCAACTACTTTGTAAGCCTGCATATATCTATATGAAGATCTTGGAGCCAAGCTTTACATAGTTCGTCTGCCGCTCCGAATAAACGCTTTACATTTAATTTAACCTGTTCGTGCGTTATTAATTATATATATATATTGCATATTTGTTGTCTTCTCCAAAAACATTTAGTGACCCCGACGTGATCTCGGTCACGCGATTGTTTAATATAGTTTAAAAAAACGCTTTGTTTCGCTGTCGGTATCGTCCATTCGGTCACAAACACACGAACATACATACATATGTGCATATAAAAGTGCACAGCCGGCCGTTTGACTTTTTGTACATGTTGCGCTGTGAAAAAACACCAAAACTGTGTTGCGCAAATAATTCTTAGCAAAGTTAATCGCATTTAATCTTTGTTAATATCGCATATTACATATATATATATATATTTGTACATACATATGTTGCTAGGCATGCAATTTATCGGCAAGATCAACAACAACCAAGTTAAAGGTTCCGTTGCATCTCAGCGACGCTTGTTAACCTCTACATTTTCGCGGTAAAAGGTATACGGTGTTTCGTGCCTCTAAGGCGGTCGAACTTTTTATTATTTTTATTATTTTTTATTGAAAATGTCTAATACGGAAAACTCCACAAGTTACGTTGACTACTACCGAGTCAAAGCCCAATCTATTTTACGGCAAATGAGCTCGATGAAATCTTATTTAAACACTGATGCGATTAATCAGTTTGATGAAGCTAGTTTGCTCGCGCAAATGGAATGGATCAATTCCTTAAACCAGGCATTTTATTCTGCGCAGACATCGTTGGAAAGACTGGATTTTGCAGAGATCTCGAGCGACCATCGGATTGAATTTGCCAAGGTTTTTATGGATGTGAAGGCGAAACTAAGCCGAGGCTTGGCTGCTCATCGTAAGTCATAATTGCCGGCTTCAACCGCTGCAAATTCAACATCTATTGACATCACTAATAATCCGGATCTTTCTTTTCGATCTAGGAAGCCTTTGTTGCCAAATATGGAAATTGCTCGTTTTCATGGATCCTACTCTGAGTGGCCGGATTTTCTGGCGACTTTAATATCAAATCATATGATATGTTTATTTTGCGATGCACGGGTTCATTATTTGCCAAAGTGTTCTCGATTTTTAAATTTAAGTCAGAATCTTCGATATAGGTAATCTAAGAAGTTGCACCTTTGCCTCAAATGTTTGCGCAAGGGGCATTGTTTGCAGCAATGCAAGTCGACTCACTGCAAATATTGTCGCATGAAGCACCATTCATTATTACACATGAACCATGACCATTCCGCAACATCCACCTCATTTTCGTCTCCATCATGCGATCCATCCTCGAGCTCTCAGCTATTATCATCTACTTCATCAGCATTAGTATCATTATATCGTTAGCATCCTGATCATCATTTACTAAGCCCTCTACCCAAAACCTCTAATATTTTGCCGATCGACTACGTGTTGCTTCCAACTGCTATTATTTACGTTAGAAATAGAATTGGCGTATTTATGCCTTGCCGAGCAATTTTAGATTAAATTTAATTCATAGAAGATCGCAAATCTCGATTTCTGGGATAGGAGTATCTTCCATGATTTCTGATAAGACTGTCTATATTCTTGTGCAATCACGGGGTGCAAGCTATCGTGCGGCACTCACAGCGGTAGTGACTTACAGTGTTACTGATTATCAGCACCATTTCAATATAAATGCAACATCATGGAGGATCCCGCAAAACGAACATGCTTCAGAACGCAAGAAACGCATCCGATATTGTTACCCAAGGATCATCCAGTCACCAAGGCGATCATCGTTTATTATCATGAGAAATATTTGCATGGAGGATCGCTGGCGCTGCTTTCTGCATTACGGCAAAGGTACTGGCCGATTGGAGGCCGCAAGTTCGTCGCCAACGTTATCAACAAATGCGTCCGATGTTTCCGAATGAAGCCTGTTACTTGGGAGCACGTCATGGGTAGGCTGCCAGCAAATAGAGTGCAGCCCAGTCCAGCTTTTTATACCACAGGAGTGGACTATTGTGGGCCATTCTATCATAAGGCAAAGGCCTGAAATAAGGCACCCCACAAGTGCTATATCGCCGTCTTTGTCTGCTTTTCCACGAAGGCTGCTCATCTGGAATTGGTCCAGGATCTCACGACAGATTCTATCATCGCAGTGCTGAGGAGATTCATCAGCCTTAGAGGCAGTCCGCGTACCATTTGGAGCGACAACGCTACAAGCTTTGTCGGTGCAAGGCGCGAGCTTGCCGAGCTGAAAGAGTTATTTTTGTTTAGCTGATGGGATCGATTGGAAGTTCATCCCTCCGCGTGCCCCGCACTTCGGTGGTTTATGGGAGGCTGCTGTGAAGTCAGCTAAATTTCACTTCTACAGAGTCGTCGGTGCATCCATCTTAGCCATCGATGAATTAAGAACTTTTGCATATGAGATTTCTGCCATCCTTAACTCCCGTCCACTCTGTCCAATTTAAGAAAATGCCGAAGGCCTTGAGGTGCTAACACTGGCGCATTTCATGAAGGGTTCCAGCTACACTAAGTTTCCTGAGCCTGACATTACTCATCTTCGCGAAGGCCGCCTCAGCAGCGGGTGACCTAGATGCAGCAACATTTGTGGAAAAGGTGGAGCAGCGAGTATTTGTCCCTACTTCAAGAGAGGAGCAAGTCGAAACGTCTAACATCAAGGTTGGAAACATAGCTTTGGTGAAGAAGGACAACGTTCCACCCTTGAGAGTAGCTACGGGTCTGATCAAGAGAGCCATCGCCAAACTAGAGCCATCGCCAATCGCGCATAGGTGTACGACGGTACCTGCAGCTCTCTTTGCTGATCGTTTGTCGCCTTCTTTCTTATACCACTAATGCTGCCGCTTATCTACTCAGCAACTACTTTTACACAGTCCGTCTGCCGCTCCCAATAAACGCTTTACATTTAATATAACCTATTCGTGCGTTATTAATTATAAATATAAGGGTGGCATATTTGTTGTCTTCCCCACAAACAGTGTCCAACGGGTCAAGTCCATGTCGGTATGACTACTACCCTAAAAAATTGTATATCTCTGGATAAACTTCAAAGCCGAAATCTATTAAATTCTGGATGGAGCAGTGGAGAAAAAATGTCTACTGGACCCCCACTTCCACTTTTCTGTACCATTAAAATAAATGTTGGGATTTGCTGAGGATTAAAAAAAGGTTTGTTAAAATGTAAGCACGAACTAGTGTTGATGCTAACTAAGAATCTTGGCGATGTGTTTGAACAAACCAGAATTGAACAAACTTTTAAACTGGAAATGACGAATATAACCTGGAAAATTCCCCACGTAACTCCGAGCGATGTTGCAAAAATTTAGATGTACGATATAATTATAAGTGGTGTAAACCTACCAATCGCATTCCGGAGTTGGGATTCATATGTTAACCCGAATTGGGGTTTGGCAGTCAACACTGCTGGAATATGAAATTGTCGGCTATCCGCGAAAAACTACGATTCTGAATAATTAGATTTACACTGTTGGGGCGGGGTGGCTTGATCGATGAAATAGTTGTAGCCCCAAGATTGAGTGATACCCAAAAATCACCGGAGTACTTTTGGGGTTTTTACGCGACGTGCGTAGGTGTTTATTAGTACACTTTGAAACATGAACTGCTTAAGCCTAACTTAACTTAAGCGCTCCCGAGCAGAGCGGAGACTTAGGGGAGAGATGGAGAGGGAGAGCGGACGGCAGTACGAGCGCGCGAGATGTAGAAATCTGGATAAAAATGCCGCTCGACACTGCCTCCTGAAATTAAACGCCCTTTCGGCGTGAACATGCACTAAATGGTCATGTCTATATGATAATCTGAATGTCGATTTTAGTAAGAATTGGAATTGTATTCGAAAAAGATCCAAGCTTGAATATTTATTTATTTATTTATATAATGCTAACAAGTAATTGTAAACTAAATGCTAACAGTGGTCATGAGCTATAGCAGCTATAGGCCTTCAGCTCGTCTGGTTTAGTATAATTTCATTTTGTTTTCTATTGTCTATTTGAATCTAGCTTATTTTCTACATGGTTATATAATTACAGTGTTTTATTTGTATGCTTATTTTTGATTTAATTTTTATTTTATTAAAATAATATTTTATTAATAGTTTTAGCTTTGATCAGGAAGTTTGAGATGATGTTGAAGTTGTCGATTGTGGGGTTAGCTATACATAGGATGGGACCAAGGTTGTGGAAGGATTGAGAACGTAGTTAGGAGAGGGAGGGGCAAAAACATATTATATGTTGGATATTTATGCGTGCGTTGTTGCACAATGGGCACAAATTGTTTTTAGCCTTGTCCAGGTAGTGGGCATTGGTTAAGTTTGTGTGTCCTAGTCTGAGTCTGTTTATTATTATTTGTTGCCTCCTACTCAAGGGAGAGTTGATGGAAAATGGTTGGTGGTGTTGTATTTTTATTGTATTTAGATAGGGTGGTGTTGGTTGCTTTAATAATGCTATCCATGTTAAATGTTTTGCATTTATTGTTTTTGATTGGGAGGTAAGGGATTGATTTGGATTTGGATGATTGTATTACGCGGTATGTTGTGCTGAAGTATCTATGGTGTCTTTTAGTCGATTTGGTAAGTTTTTTTAAGGGTGTGTCGATGGATTTTAAAAGGTTTTTGGCTAGTTTTCCAGTTAAAAAGTCTCGCTTGTGTTCTATGGGACATATGTTGGCTTCTAATAGAAGGTTGTTTATTGGGGTGGAACGGAATGCTCCAAGACCTACTCTTATTGCTGAATTGAGGGAAGTTTTAATTTTGTTTAATTGTGACTTGGGTGCGTGTCCATAAATTGGAAGGCAGTAGTCTATCTTGGAAATAATGAGTGATTTTATGACTTTGATGAGAGAGGCGGTATTCGTGTTGTATTTGTGGGACGAAAGGTGCTTTACTATGCCTAATGGCTTGGACAGATCGGCTTTTAACTTGGCTATGTGAGTGTTCCATTTGTATCTTTTGTTGACTGTGAGTCCTAGTATTTTGAGGGTGTCGGTGGTTGGTATAGTGGTGTCTCCTGTTAGTATCTTAGCGTTGCAAGCTTGAATAATAGTTTTTTAATAGAACCACCATATGATTTTACTTTGCTAAATACAAAATCTCGAAAAACTGCAATTTGGTTAATTGTGTTTTGTACCACAACATTTTTGGGAACGATGGAGAAAACAGTTTTCCTCAACCTCGAAAATATCTAAGGACACTTAAAAACAGAAAACTAATTCTTTTTGTAAAGGTGTGCAAAAGAAACGATTTCTACACACATTTTTTGGGAGTCGTCAGCTCATTAATTTCGAGAAAATGGGCTGTACGTCATTAAACAGGTTTAATGAAAACCGGTTTCCCTATTGTTAAATACATCTTAAGGGCGGGGCTTGTACTCTTAACAATGCATACATTATTTTGACATTTTTTATAAGTAGCTCCAAAACAATAAAATAATTTTTGTACATTTTTTTTTTAAAGTTGAGACAAGATGTGTAAAGACCTACAAGAAAACAAAATTATCAAAATGAAATTTCATGAGGAAATTGACCAATTTATTGATAAATTTAAAGGATAGATAATGGGTTAGTGTTCAGGCCCACTGTCCGGCGAATCTGGACCCCGGCACCGCTATCCATTTGCACCGCTCTCCTAGTGCACCGCTCTCTCGCTCTCCCGCTCTGTTCTCATCTCCCCTCCGTGGAGTCTCCACTGCGCATTGGAGCATGGAACTCTGCTTAGGCTTAAGTAGTTCGATTCTGTCAGTCTACGAATAAACCGCGGTCGCTCCCCCGAATCTATTTTTTACAAGCAAATAATTGTGTAATTTCTTTCGGTCAACGGGGTACTTCGCGAATCGAGAGATTTCTCCACTACAACGCAGAAGCATTCCGCACCACCCGACGCACGCCAGCCGCACCAGCAGCAATCTGCCGCAACCGCCGAAGCCCAGCGCAGCAGCCCGCCGACGCCGCAAGTTCCCACCGACGCCACCCACGCCATCTACCAGCGCGAGCGTTTCCCCACTACCACCCGGCGAACATTTGATCCATTCGAGCCGATCTTGAAACAAGATAAGTAAAGCTTTTTTATCTTAATAATTGCCGGTCTGCAGTCAGCCACTTGAAAATATAATTCGTTTGACTTTCTGTACGATTTGTCCAAAATCGAAGTCCGATTAAATCCGACACTGTATATCCGCAGCCGCTAAAATACTTGCACACATACAAGGAAAACGAAAACGTCAATCAACACACATACCCGCCGGCAATAATTAATTAATAAATACATACATATCTACATATGTATCCATACCTACATACAGCACTCAAGAAAATACCAAGCTCGATCTTAATTATACCATATTACAATAAACATATTCCACTGGTGATATACAAACTCCTTCATCACCGATCCTAATCCGTATTATTGGGTAACCAGATCGGTACGTGCTCCAATTTCTATTTCTCCGATCCAAGACTTTTTTGTCGACACCTCGTTCCAATGTTCCAGAAGTAAGCCAGGTATCCTATTTTTTCGACATAAACAAGGGCGAGCAGATTCTGACCCAAAAAAAGGTATTCCACCTGCCGTAGTTCCAGGCATATCCGTATATCCGCCCACACACGAACTATCCGCTAAGTCCTCGAAAAAGGGTCACCCGTGCAAACGTCAAAATGTCACTAACAGCTTCCCAAAGTGCTCTAAGCAAATTTATTGAGGTCTCAGATCGGCTGAGTGAATTTGAATCCAGAACAAACACTCCTTTGCCGGTCCCTCCTACTCTGTCCATGCTTATCATTCGCCGCAAAGAAATACGCGCGTTTGGGACCGCATCTAGGCAGAATACGATGACTGCACCGGGTGCATAGCAGAAGCCGGAGACAGTGCAGCTAATAGTTTGCCAATTCTCAAAGCTTCTTCTATTCCGTTTACAAGTGATGTGGGGCTCAGATCGTGGATATGATAGCCCAAGCTCCCCAAGTTCAAGCTTTTCCTACCCAGACTTACATTTCCTCTGGCTGTCAGATGCCTTCATGCGATACCGAGGCTTTTACCGGAGATTATCTGCGGTGGCCGACCTTTAGGGATCTGTTTACGGCCATTTATATAAACAATCCAATCTTTCGCTTAGCTTGGACTAACCTGACTGAGCGTTTCGAAAACAAGCGGTTGTTAGTAAAAAGCCAATTAAAAATACTTTTCAATGTGCAGTCCGTTAATCAGGAATCTGGGTCAGCTATCCGTGAACTTCAACGTACCATCCAGGGTTGCCTCACGGCTTTAGAAATTTCCGGAATTCATACCGATAATTGGGATTGCCTCTTAGTGTACATGTGCTCCTCCAAACGTCCGAAGCTCACGCTATCCTTGTGACAACAGTCCCTGCACAACAAGGCCGAGATTCCGACGTGGCAGTAGCTGAACGCATTCCTTACGGAGCGTCACCGAACCTTAGAAGCCATAGACGACGTACGGCCGTCAGGCTCGAGTCAATTTCTGCCAAACACATCCGCAAACGAAGGGTAGCACCCAAGCCCAAAGGATGTGACCTTTGTCGCCGTCGAATCCCTCCCCGAGAAACAGATCAAGACCAAATACACCAGTGGCCACGGACTTTACAGTACAAAACTACTTCCCGACGGGGTATAGACCCGTCTTGCTGGGCAGCGCCATAATTGACATATGTCACCTGGGGTAGAACTTTAAAGCTCGAGGGTGATAGATTTAGGATCAGAGGCAACCTTTATTTCTGAGCGGCTGTTCAAATTAATTAAGTTGCCTCACCAAGTAATCCGAGCCCAAGTATCAGGCTTAAACCAGACAGAATCCGCTGAATCTAAAAAGCTCTGTCAGTTTAGCATCCGTTCTCCGACCAGGCCTGGCTTGCACATAAAAACGACGGCCTATGTTCTTCCTCAATTTGCTGGAAACCTTCCATCTTGTCCGATTCCGCAACAGTTTCTACGGGATCTTCCCGAACTGTCACTAGCGGATGCAAAGTTCTACGAGAGTGCACAGATAGATATTCTGGTCGGGGCCGACATACTGCCATCCATTCTCCTAAGCGGCACCCGGCCGAATATTTGTGGCTCTCTCCTCGGGCAAGAAACTATTTTCGGGTGGATCCTAACAGGACCCGTTCCTGCTCCAAGGGAAAATCAGATTTCCGTTTTTTCCACACGAATCTCCCACACAGTTGACACGTCCCTGGATAGGCTTCTCACCAAATTTTGGGAGGCTGAGGATCTGCCAGTAAAAGTGACAAAATCTTCCGATCTGACAAGTGAGGAAAATTTTCTCCGGACGACTACGAGAGACGATAATGACAGGTATGTCGTACGACTTCCGTTTCGTGATCCTGAAAACGTAAAATCCGCCATCGGTCACTCCAGATCTTCCGCGTTGTCGCAGTTCGTAAGAACCAAGCAACGCCTAAGGAGGGACAGTCAGCTGAAGACCAAAAATGACTCCGTGATTCAAGAACATCTCTCCATATTATGAGAGAAGTCCCCCCTACCCATAATTCTGCCAGTACAAAGTACAACCACCAAGCCGCGTGTGGTTCTCAATGCCTCCAGACCTTCAGATAATGGGGTCAGTTTAAATGATGTCCTTCATGCTGGCCCAGTCTTACAGTCCCATCTAACTATCCAGATCCTGAAGTGGCGATATTTCCGTTACGTCTACAGTGCCGATATCGAGAAAATGTGTCGACAGATATGGGTAGATCCGAAGCATTCCCCGTTCCAGCGCATCTTATTCCGCAACAGCGAGGGGCACATTTGAGATTTCGAATTACAGACGGTAACTTTTGGAGTCAATTGCGCGCCATTCCTGGCGATTCGAGTCCTGCATCTGACGTGTAGCTCAGCCATCTAAGAGCGAGCAACGTCATTTGAAATTATATATATGTAGACAATGTCTTTTCAGGAGCTGACTCCGCCGAGGACGCTAAGCTCATTGTTCGCGAGCTACAAAGTGCTCTAGATTCCGCGGGCTTTTCATTGAGAAAATGGACCTCCAACCACAAAGAAATATTAGCTCATATCCAAAGCGATCATCTTCTGACCACAGACTTCCTCGAGATCGACACTGAGAGCACAGCCAAAACTCTCGGCGAACTCTCCCACCAGATTTGGCAACTGAAATCTCCCCCAGAAAACGCCAAGTCCTTTCCCAGATTGCCAAGCTGTTTGATCCAGCAGGCTGGCTTGCTCCGTTTGTTGTGTGTGCCAAAACCTTTATGCAAGAGATTTGGCTTCAGGATCTAGGTTGGGACGATAAACTTCCAAATGAGCTGTGCTAAAGGTGGAACAGCTTTCTCCAGAGCTGTTCGGTCGTAGACCAGGTCAGAATACCCAGAGGGGTTTCCTTCCGTCCAGAGTTCCGCGTAGAGCATCACGGACTCACACACGCCAATATAAACGGTATCCCTTCCCAGGCTGGAGTTACGTGGGGCTCTCCTTTTGTCCGAGATGGCAGAAGCTATCCTTCCTAATATGCCGAGGCTCTACTCAAAACTCCATTGTTGGACCGATTCCAACGTGCCGTCAAAGCCCATGCGGCGTCTATGCCGACAGCAGATTTTCTGGATCTTTTTTCCATATTGGATAGAGCAGATATGTCCATCGACTTGTCCAGCGATAGAGGCCCAGGACGTTGCCGCCGCGGAACGGCTCATGACAATTTGTACTCGGCGCAGGTATTTTTCTGAAGAACAACGCTGCTTGAGTCAGAAGCGTCCTGTGCCCGCGGCAAGTTTGATTCTCTCCCTGAACCCCATTCTAGACAAGAAAGGGCTAATCAGGGCATGCGGCCGCGTAACGGCCTCCGACAGTTTGCGGTATGATGAACGACTTCCTATAATACTACCGTACGAATGTGCTCTCTCGCGGCTTCTGGTAAAATTTACTCATGTCATTTCATTAAATGGTGGTAATCAGTTAGTGGTGCGTCTCACCCGGTCCAGATACTGGGTTCCGAGAATAAAGAACTTGGTGAAGGCAGTGGTTATCTCCTGCAAGGTCTGCGTTATCCACAAAAAGAGATTGCAAGTCCAGAAGATGGGAAGTTTTCCGAAAGAACGAGTGTCTTTTTCCCGTCCGTTCACGTGTACACAGGGATGGACTACGCCGGCCCGTTTGATATAAAAAATTATACCGGTAGAGCTTGTCTCATTACAAAAGAGTATGTGTTGGTTTTCGTTTGTTTTTCTACAAAAGCCATCCATCTAGAGCGTACATCCATCGTTTCGTATCTAGAAGAGGGTGTCCTCGCCAAGTCCAGTCCGACAATGGAAAGACCTTTGTTGGCGCTTCCACTGTGCTTTCCCGAGACTTTCTGCAAGCCGTTAAAGAGTCTGTGACCGATGAGTATAGTCATCAGCAGCTCACCTAGCATTTCATTCCTCCTGGGGCACCCCATATGAGCGGCCTATGGGAAGCTGTTGTCAAGAGCTTCAAGACCTTGTTTTACAAGTCCACCGCTACATTGAAGTACACCTTTGAAGAGCTTTCCACCCTCCTAGCGAGAATCGAAGCTTGTCTGAATTCCAGACCGCTATCTCCTATGTCCGAGGATCCATCTGATTTCATAGCGTTCACAACAGGGCACTTTCTTGTCGGTGGACCTCTTTTGGAACCTGAAGTAAAGGGCGAATCCAAGTCCATTCTGAACCGGTGGCAGCACTTAAAGTCTCTCCATCAACAATTCCGCACTCGATGGAAGGATGAATACCTTAAGGAGCTCCACAAGAGCAACAAGTGGCAAGTTCCCACATAAAATCTGCGCGTCGGCGACATGGTCGTCATTAAGGATTACCATTTGCCCTCAAATGAGTGGCAACTCGGAAGAACAGACTCCGTTTTTCCTTAAACCGATGGCAATGTCCGCGTAGTCGACATTCGTAAGGCACGTCAAACTTCCAGTGACCAAGGTGGTTCTTCTTCCAAGAGAGCCGTCCAAAACTACCTAATAACTACTATTATCCACGTCATTGTTTATCAGCCCTGTTTGTTTTTTCCTTATCCACACTCTAACCAGGAAAATGGCTCCCCGTCCACGTAGCGCTCAGGTATTGGATAGCAGACGTACGAGAGGTACGTAATCCTACCGATGCCGAGTCTGCCGCGGAATCCATCCTCTGCTCCTCATGCACGAACTTGTTTCCCGGAAAAAGTCCGGCTCCAAGCAACAGCCCGCTTCTCCGCAGCGTTCGCGCCGGCAAGATCCCCCAACTCGCCAAACGCTTCTATCTCCACCGCGCTCACCGTCCTCGACACCAGCCCCGTCGCACGCGGCACTTCTCCAACGTCTTAGCGTCAACGTCCTCCCGACTGCTTTGGTGATCGTCGGGACCGGGGAGAAGACGTTCGACACCGCCGCACTCATCGATCCGTGCACCCTGACAAGCTCCATCGATGCATCCCTGGCCGCCGCGTTTCGATTGCCGACAACAAACGTGGGTGATGAGAGCATCTGCACGGCGACGATTCGGTCGAAGGTCGACGAGGCCATCAAGCTGGAGGTGGTCCTCAAGATCGAGCCGAACGAGAGCGTAATTAAGAAGTTTAGGTAGCTACCGCTCGAGGATGAGCGGTTTTATCGGCCAGCCACCATTTCCCTGATCCTGGGCGCGGACGTCTACCCGAAGGTGATGCATGGCTTCCACATTGTCGACGAGGAACTACCAGTAGCCCAGAAGACGGTGTTCCGGTGGATCCTCTCCGGCGCCTGTACGCAGGCTTAAGGCGTATGCGACTGGCCGGGCTTAGATCTCTTTTTGGAACGCTAGCGATTTCAAGGAAGGCGGAATGTTCAGGCCCACTGTCTGGACCCCGGCACCACTATCCAATTGCACCGCTCTCCTAGTGCATCGCTCTCTCGCTCTCCCGCTCTGTTTCCATCTTCCCTCCGTGGAGTTTCCACTGCGCATTGGAGCGCGGAACTCTGCTTAGGCTTAAGTAGTTCAATTCTGTAAGTCTACGAATAAGCCGCGGTCGCTTACCCAATTTTTTACAAGCAAACAATTATATAATGTCTTTCGGTCAATGGGGTACTTCACGAATCGAGCGCAGAAGCAGTCCGCCGCACCCGACGCACGACAAAAACTATGTTCATGAATCGAGGTGATCATGATCTCAACACTACGAAATATGGTGAACACTTTACATTTTGTAATCCTGAAATGACGTCAGAAACGTCCGCCTTCCTCTTCTATGCAAATCCGCGGATCGAAGCCAGAAAATTAATTAAAACATGTTCGAAATACCAAAATAAATGAATAAATGTATTATTATGATAAAAATATATATCTGACTTTTTATTTCGAGTTAAAATTACAGGTAAGGAGAACATAAAATATTTCCTTGACTGAGATATGTCGGCTACTTGCGAGTTGTTGCGCAGTCGTGACTTCAACCCCTATTATGGGACGTATTCGAGCTAGCAGTCACCCGTGAGGTCGTTGGCGTCAATGAGCATGCGCCTTCAGGCTTGTGCCCCTTTTATTCCGGTAATGAAGAGGGGTGCAGGATCGAGTAGCGCTTGCTTGAATCCCTTTTATGACATGTTTATGACCCGTTTGTGGGAAGGAGAAAATCTTAGACAATTCACCAGTTAACGTTCTGGGGCAGAAAAAAAATTGAGTGTTTGAAAATATTCCACATCTGAGAATCATTACCTTGTGAAATTTATTTTATTGGGGTTCTTTTGATTTCTAAATTAGTTTTACAATCATAGGAAACGTTATTCCCCAACATGATCGGACTTGTTCCTCTAAGATAACCATATTTGGATACTTTGGGAGTGC
The DNA here is from genome assembly GCF_043229965.1 of Drosophila suzukii. Classification (NCBI taxonomy): domain Eukaryota; kingdom Metazoa; phylum Arthropoda; class Insecta; order Diptera; family Drosophilidae; genus Drosophila; species Drosophila suzukii. The sequence continues at coordinate 1,479,323 of NW_027255939.1, read as the reverse complement.
GACCTTTCTCACGTGCACGACAACACCTGTGATAATGAGGCAATAGGGTACGTGATCACACCTTTCCCCAACATGATCGGTGATGTTCCTTTAAGATAAAAACCTTTGGTTGGGGACCATTAATATGCTAATTGTCACAGAATCAATTAATCAATAATAAAAAGTCCGAAGTGTACATGGTTTAAGAGATACACAACACAATTGAGAATTCAGATGTTGAAAAGCTAGAGCTAGTTTGGGTACCACAAGGGCCACAAGGGCATTAACTTTAATGAAAAAAGTGACCTCATTGCCAAATCAGCTGTAAACAAAGGAGAATCAATAGACATTAAGCTTATCATTAAAGATGCTCTAACAGAAATCAAAAAACTTTTAGAATCTAACTGCACATGTGTACATCAAGGAATCAAACCTGAATATCCAAAATATACCAAAAAAGCCTTGGCACCATGAACTAAAATGGAATGCCAAAAGTATAAAAGTTTTGAAAAGACTTATAGTTGACTCGACATATGATAAGGTTTTTCCTCACAATATAAAAGCTGTAAGTACGAATTCATGTGATATATGTAGTGTACCTGAATATGCTGAGCATATGATCTTTGAATGCCAAAAATGTACCAACAACGCCTTGTCAATACCCCCCGGGTAACCCGTCTGAAGGAATAATTACCTACATTTTCCAACATCACTACCTTGAGAATACCATTCGGGAGGAATAGCCTTGATCATCATGACATTGAGAGTATCCACGATTAATATCGATAGTAGCTGAATCTAAGTGGGTGTATCGCGCGGCAGTGGTGTTGTCATCCATAAAATGATTTCAAATTAAAAAAAAAAATTAAATATTATTTGTTCAATTAAGTGTATGAAAGCTTTGCAAAATTTTGTTCTGTTTTTTTTTAGGGTACGACTTTGCTTTTAAAATAATACTTCCTTTAATATAGGTAAAATCGTCGTTGAAGCAAAATCATATGCGATTTTCTAAAAACAAAGGAAATTTTTGTTTTTTCTTTGAGTGTATGTATTTTAAAGCCCGTTACTCTTAGACTAAGAGGGCATATTAGATTCGTCGGAAAGTATGTAGCAGGAATATATACATATATTCTTGATCAGGATCTCTAACCGAGTGGATCTAGCCATGTCCGTCTCTGTCCGTCCGTATGAACGCTGAGATCTCGGAAACTATAAAAGCTAGAAAGTTGGGACTTGGTATGTAGATTGTAATTGTAATTTTAATTTCTTTGCACCAATCCACCAATGCACCAAACACGGGCCCTTTGATCGATTGTCAAATTGTACGGGATCCAACGAGAACAAACCTTTTTACGGCCATTTGTTCATGTAATATCGAATGTATGCCTATATCTCACGGTATGTCACATAACGATCCTGCATTATCAGTTCACGCACGCAAAGTTCTTTGGCACTTCGTCTTAAACCAGTTTTTCACAGAGCTTTAGTTTAATCATACAAAGATTTCAGTTCATCAATGCAATACAAATTTGCAGCTTTTATAATTTCCGAGACCTCATCGTCCATACTGACAGTCGAACAGAAGTTCAGGCGGACAAGGCTAGATCAACTCGGCTAGTGATCCTAATCAGATATATATAGTGACATATCCATAGTACCACATACTCCTATGTACATGTCCACACACCCACACATACATGCACACATTATGCAGTCACCCTCAAGACATCCTTTAAGAAATAAGAATCCAGATTTAATTGTCAACAAGCTAATGGAAAATTACCGAACTAAAAGCAAGCCAGAGGAAATTTCCATGAAACAAAAAACCAAACTTTATAGACTAAACAATTAGATCGAGCCGCTGTTCAGACTATCGGCACGTTCCCACGAATCAGGATGCTCAGATTTCGGGACCCAAGTCTGGAGTCCAAAGTCTAAATTTAAAGAATCACTCAATTGCAATAAGTCCCACTCACAGAAAGCTCTAAAGCTTAAAACCGAGGTATGATCGTAAGTGAAGTAGGAGTTAGAGAATGAGTTCAGTTTGAAACTTATCAACAGTAGGTCGGTGTTCTTCCAAAATATTGTAACCAGTGTAAAAGTAAAATTAAATAAAGATTTTTTTTAATACACTTATGGTGCAGATCTTTAATTGGCGGAGTCGGTAGGATCTCAAAAGTCCTTTTGACAAGTCACCGGTACTGATCCACTACAAGGATAATACTAAACTACTAGTTTATCCGGATCAGCGAATAATCAGTGAACAAATAAAAGACAATCACCGAGATCCGCATAAGAATCTATGTGCAAATTTCGCACGAAGAACTTACAACAACAAAATCCAATTCGGTCAATGTGCGCTTAAAAACCTAAAATAAAAAGTGCCAATATTGAAAAACAAAAGAGTCTATGTGTAATTTATACAACCAATAGACTAAAACTAAAATCCAAATCGGTCAATACGCGCTAAGGAAAACTTAAAGTGCAAATATTGAAAAGAACAATAAAAATGGCAAACCCCTCAACGTTACCACAGTTGTCCGAGATTCATTTGAATCAATTAATCGGCCAAATCAAGGAATTGCCATATTTCGATGGAAACCCATCGGAATTAAGTCGATATATAGCCAGAGTGGAGTACCTCTTACAACTATACCCTACTCAAGACGTCCGACAAACTCACATCATATACGGAGCTATAGAGAGGACCAATGTCGACTCAGCCCAGAGAGTCATCGAAGAGGAGAAATCTAATACATGGATAACAACTAAAGCAGCCCTAATCAAGGCCTTCAAGGATCATAGACCATACGAGGATATTATACAACATGTGCGGGACACCCAATATCAAGGAAGCATAAGTAAGTTCGTTAATAAACTACAGTTTAGGTCTTCAAAAGTAAATAATAAGTTAGAGTTAGAATTGGATCCAATAGAAAGATCAATTTATACAAATTTTTTAAACAAAACAATTACAGATTGTATTGAGAGAAAACTTCCCGACAGATTATATAATTCCCTATCCAAAAAGGATATCTCAACACTTTCTAACTTAAAAGAATCAGCAATGATTTTAGGTCATTGGGATTCAGACCCTTTTGATAATTATAAACCAAAACGTTATGATAACCGAAGGAATTCGGGAAGCAACCTTTCGCATCAGAATCATTGTTACCAAAAATATAATTCTCAGACACATAATTACCCAAGACATAGTTACAATAACAACCTGAACAACTCAACAAATCCTCAAGGTTCGACGAACAGAAATCAAATTCCCCCTAGAAACCAGGGAAATTATCATGAGTTTAGGAGAAACTTAGACCAAGGCAGAGCCCAAAATCCCCTAAATTTCCAGGCATCTACATCGAACAATTCTCCAAATGCACACGTCATAAAGACAGAGAGAAAACGAAAGTGCACAGAACAGAATGGACTTAAATTTTCAGCAAACTGCCTCGGATTTAGAAGATGTTGCCCATATGTAAGAGCGATGATTAAGGGAAAGCTCCTTAGAGCAATGGTAGATACCGGGTCATCTATCAACTTAATGACAGAAAATTTTGGAAATAATAAAGAACAAATAGAGAAATTAAAAGTATTTACAATAAACGGTTCAATGGAAATAAATAAAAGCATAACATTAGATCCTTCCAAAATTTGTCCGACTAAACAAAAATTCTATTTACATCAATTTTCCAACAGCTACGACATCCTAATAGGTAGAGACTATTTAAGGGACAGTAAAGCAAAAATAGACTACGAAAAAGAAACAGTTATGTTAGGAAACACACTACTTTATATAAGATATGGCGAAAAAGATTGCAATGAATATAGACTAGAACATTTAAACGAAGAAGAGAAAGAAAACTTAAAAAGGGTTTTGTTCGAATACAATGACATCCAGTACAAGGAAGGTGAAAATTTGACTTTCACAAGTACCATCAGACATTCGATACAAACGAAACACGAAGACCCAATATATAGGAAACCATACAAATACCCTCAAACTTTTGATGAGGAGGTGAATAAACAAATAAACGAAATGATCGAACAAGGAATAATTCGCAAGTCAAAATCCCCTTATTGCTCACCAATTTGGATAGTTCCAAAAAAAAGTGATGCATCAGGTAAACCAAAATTCAGACTAGTTGTAGATTACAGAAATTTAAACGAAATCACAATTAACGATAAATTCCCAATACCTAGAATGGATGAAATACTGGACAAGTTAGGAAGATGTCAGTATTTCACTACCATCGATCTAGCTAAAGGATTCCATCAAATTCAAATGGAACCTGAGTCAATAGCAAAAACAGCGAGTACACCCGAATGCCATTTGGCCTTAAAAACGCCCCCGCTACTTTCCAAAGATGTATGAACAATTTATTAGAGGACTTAATCTATAAAGATTGTTTAGTATATCTAGATGATATTATAATTTTTTCCACTTCATTGGAGGAACACATTCTATCATTAAAAAAGGTTTTCCAAAAACTTCGAGACGCGAATTTAAAACTACAATTGGATAAATGCGAATTTATGAAAAAAGAAACAGAGTTCCTAGGTCATATAGTAACAACGACAGGCATAAAACCAAACCCGAAAAAAATAAGTGCTATTATAAATTTCCCGATACCAAAAACCCCAAAGGAGGTAAAATCATTTCTAGGATTATGTGGATTCTATAGGAAATTCATACCAAACTTTGCAAATATTGTAAAACCCATGACAATAAAACTAAAGAAAGGTGCAACAATTAACATTAAAGACAAACCATACGTAGAAGCATTCGTAAAAATGAAAATCTTGATTACATCCGATCCCATTCTAATTTACCCCGACTTTAGTAAGTCATTCTCTTTGACAACAGATGCAAGCAACATGGCGATAGGAGCAGTATTATCTCAAAATCATAAACCCATTTGTTATGCCAGCCTTAATTTGTTATGCCTTAACGAACACGAAATAAATTATTCCACCGTAGAAAAAGAACTCTTAGCAATTATATGGGCCACCAAATATTTCAGGTCATATTTATTCGGCAGACCTTTTGAAATATTAAGTGATCACAAACCTTTAGTTTGGTTAAACAATATTAAAGAACCGAATATGAAATTACAAAGATGGAAGATAAAACTAAATGAACAGGATTATCAAATTAAATATTTGCCAGGGAAAGAGAATTATGTAGCCGACGCATTATCTAGAACCAAAATAGAAGAAATTATGTACACAGAAAATTCTGAAGAAAACGTACCAGAAGAAACTGCTAGTAACGCAGACGCAACAGCGCATAGTGCCCAAGAAGATAACCAAAACCACATTTCTATAACTGAAAGACCATTTAACTACTTCTCCCGACAGATCGAACTAATTAAAGGAAATGAAGATACAACAGAAATAACACACTATTTCCATAAATTAAAAATCAAAATTATTTATAAAGAAATGACAGAAACTTCAGCGAAGGAAATAATTAAGGAATATTTATGCACAAAAAAGAGCGCAGTTTATTTCCATAATGACTCAGATTTCCTCACATTCCAAAAAGCCTACGTAGAAATTATAAATACAAACCATTTAACAAAATTAATAAGATGTACAGCCAGACTCGAAGACATATTGACATATACAAACTTTAAAAAAACAATTTTGAAAAAACATAAAGAACTATTACATCCAGGAATCGAAAAAACTATCAAGTGGTTTTGAGAAAAATATTATTTCCCTGATTATCAAAAGTTTATTCAAAATATAATAAATGAATGTGAAATTTGTAACATCGCTAAAACAGAACATAGAAATACTAAACTGACATTCGAACTTACCCCAGAAATCCAAAATATAAGAGAAAAATTTGTTATGGATTTTTACATGGTAGGTAACCAACAATTTTTGTCATGTATCGATGTATATTCAAAATTTGCTATCCTAGTAGAAGTCACAGGTAGAACCTGGTTAGAAGCCAAAAGAGCTATTATGAAAGTATTCAATGAAATGGGAAAACCACAAGGAATCAAAGCAGATAAAGATTCAGCATTCATGTGTGTAGCCTTACACAACTGGCTAAACTCAGAAGGAGTACAAATTCAAGTAACAACAAGTTAAAACGGAATTTCGGACACAGAAAGATTTCATAAAACAGTAAATGAAAAATTAAGAATTATAGGAAGCGAATCAGACATTGAAAACAGATATACTAAGTTCGAATTAATCCTTTACATTTACAATCACAAAACAAAACATAATGCTACAAATCAAATACCAGCTGACATATTCATGTATGCAGGAACTCCTGATTACGATACACAAGAAAAGAAAATGAATAGAATTGAAAAATTAAACGAGAAACGTCAGGACTATGAAATAGATCCAAAATACAAACAAGCTCCTCTAGTGAAATCCAAGACTACAAATCCATTTAAAAAGACAGGAACCTTGAAGAAGGTAGATGAAAAACATTTTGAAGAAACGAATAGAGGAAGAAAGATTGTTCATTATAAATCAAAGTTCAAAAAGAAGAAGAAAATGAATAAAAGTAAATATGATGATAGTTCCAGGCAAACAGAAGGAAATGAACGGACTCAGGAACAACTCGGTGCAGACAATAATTATACCCGTTACTCGTAGAGTAAAAGGGTATACTAGATTCGTCGGAAAGTATGTAACAGGCAGAAGGAAGCGTTTCCGACCCCATAAAGTATATATATTCTTGATCAGGATCACTAGCCGAGTCGATCTAGCCATGTCCGTCTGTCCGTCTGTCTGTCCGGATGAACGCTGAGATCTCGGAAACTATGAGAGCTAGGCTATTGAGATTTGGCGTACAGATTCCTGAGCTTCTTACGCAGCGCAAGTTTGTTTCAGTAGACTGCCACGCCCACTCTAACGCCCACAAACCGCCCAAAACTGTAACTCCTACAGTTATGCTAGATAGAAAATTTTAACTGAAATGTATTGTTCTCATCAATACCTATCGATTGACCTAAAAAAAAGTTTGCCACGCCCACCAAAACGCCCACAAACCGCGAAAACCTGTGACGCCCACAATTTGCATGCTAGATAAAAAATTGTAACTGAAATGTATTGGTGTCGTCAATACCTATCGATTGATCCAAAAACAAATTTGCCACGCCCACTCTAACGCCCATAACGCTTAAATCTGTCTACCGCCGGTAGGTGGCGCATTTTAATCTCGGTTTGCTGCTTGTATATCTCCATTTCCCTTTGAGTAACGGGTATCTGATAGTCGAGGTACTCGACTATAGCGTTCTTCCTTGTTTTCTCTATAATATTAGCAACTGTAATTCAACTGACAATTGAAATAAATCCCATAAAGGCACAAAATGGATATCTTGTATTAAAAACAGGATCAATCGTCAAATCCCAACTAATTATGAATACCATTACTTAAGCGTAAATATAACAAAAACCTAACAAACATTTGAAGAGCTTTTAAAAGAAGCTGACGAGTTCAATGATGTTATCCAAATCAGATATTTATTAGAAAAACTTAAAAGAGAAATCAATGGAATTACAATAGCAAAACGTAGTAAGAGAGGTCTATTCAATATCGTAGGAACAGTTTACAAATATTTATTCGGAACCTTAGATCATGATGATAAAGATGATATGGAACAGAAAATCAATAATTTAGTAGATACTAGCGTTCAAAATACAGACTTAAACATGATTATCGATGTCATAAATAACGGAATCGAAATAATTAACAAATTAAAAGAAAAAGGAGAAAGAGAGCAGCAAGTCAACGTTTTAATATTTAACTTACAACACTTTACAGAATATGTAGAAGATATCGAATTAGGAATGCAAATGACAAGATTGGGACTATTTAATCCAAAATTTCTAAAACACGATTTTTTGAAAAACATGAACCCTGAGAAATTGTTGAGAATCAAAACATCAACTTGGCTTAAAACAGACACAAATGATATTTTGATTATTTCCCATATTCCTTCAGAGATAGTCAAATCTCCCGTTTTTGAAATTATACCTTATCCCCATGAAAATAAAAATATTTTAACAGAAAATATACTTGTTAAATATTTCATATATGAAGATAAATTATTTAATAAAGAAACAGGAAAAATAGTAACTGATGATTGTATAAATGGAATAATTAGACAGGAAAACACTGAATGCAAATATACGAAAACTTACAAAAATTTCCAAGTTAATTTTGTTGAACCCAATATTTTATTGACATGGAATATCCCTAAAACATTGCTGAATCAAAATTGCATTAATAAAGAAATTTCTATAGTCGGAAGTAACCTCATTAAAATCCTTAGTTGTTCAGTACAATTAGATGAATACACTCTTTCAAATTCAATGTTAGATTATACACAGAGTGTTTACATAAACAATAATGTAACAAAATTAGAACCATTGTCTTATATTCAAACAAAAGAGATAATAGAATCACATACAAAATATTATAATGTATTTCAAACTATTACTTTAACAACCTTTGTAATCATTATTATAAGCATTTTATTGTATTTATGGTATAAATTTAAGAACTTACCAAAAAAACTTATTATAAAATATATAAAACCAAAAGGAAGAAACAACAAAAAGTACAGAAATTGTAAACGATCTGCCCAACCAAATTAACATAGAAGAAAATATAATGTTATACCCAAGATTGTCGACCTGAGGACAGGCCAAATTCAACGGATGGGGGAGTGACATATCCATAGTACCACATACTCCTATGTACATGTCCACACACCCACACATACATGCACACATTATGCAGTCACCCTCAAGACACCCTTTAAGAAATAAGAATCCAGATTTAATTGTCAACAAGCTAATGGAAAATTACCGAACTAAAAGCAAGCCAGAGGAAATTTCCATGAAACAAAAAACCAAACTTTATAGACTTAACAATTAGATCGAGCCCACGAATCAGGGTGCTCAGATTTTTGGACCCAAGTCTGGAGTCCAAAGTCTAAATTTAAAGAATCACTCAATTGCAATAAGTCCCACTCACAGAAAGCTCTAAAGCTTAAAACCGAGGTATGATCGTAAGTGAAGTAGGAGTTAGAGAATGAGTTCAGTTTGAGACTTATCAACAATAGGTCGGTGTTCTTCCAAAATATTGTAACCAGTGTAAAAGTAAAATTAAATAAAGATTTTTTTTAATACACTTATGGTGCAGATCTTTAATTATATACTTTATAGGGTCGGAAACGCTTCCATCTGCATACCTGCAACGAATCTAATATACCATTTTACTCTTACTTTGTTCCGCTCCCTTCCTTCAACTTCCTAACTACAAACGACCGTTTATAGTCCAACGCGACGCCTCCCCGTACGGCGTTAGTGCTGTGTTAACCCAGATGGGTGAAGATGAAAACAATCTTCCGATAGGCTTCACGTCGAAAAAGCTGAATAACTCGGTGACCGAGCTAGAATGTTGGCTGTGGATTTAGCAGTTGAGAGATTTCGGATGTGCATCGACGGGCACCCGTTTAAGATGGTGCCAGATCGCGCCAGCCTTAAGTGGATGCACGGGTTCAATTATTGTACAAAACATCGTAAAAGTTCGCAAAATGTAGTTGCAGATGAGCTTTCCTGAACTCACGAAGACGAAGCCGGATTGAAAGATCGAAACCCTTCCTCAAATTAATATAAACTCTCAAGCCTTCTTAGACAAGGAATACTTAGAACTCAATAACAAATTTTCAAAAGTTGCATTTCTCGATTACCAAGTCATAGACAAGTATTTGTATTATAATTCTGGGATTCCTTCATCTCGAATCCGAGTACAAGTTTTTTGTTCCAGTTCGACTTTCATATCTCAAACCCGTGAAGAAATTTACGTCCAAGGTCATTATCCAATATCTGCCAATTGATATGATGATCTAAATGTGCGATAATGGATCTTAATTTAAAAAGAAGGAGTTTGTCTCATTTTTGTCTTCTTAAAAAGTTATCTAAGTACACTGGAGTCTATTCCCCACAAAACAATTTCTCTGAGCGAGTTAATTGATCTATTAAGGCTGTCCTACGAACTTACATTCGATCAGATCAGACGGACAGACGGACATGGCTAGATCGACTCGGCTAGTGATCCTGATCAAGAATATATATACTTTATGGGGTCGGAAACGCTTCCTTCTGTCTGTTACATACTTTCGGACGAATCTAGTATACCCTTTTACTCTACGAGTAACGGGTATAAAAAGCAAATAGGAAATAGGCATTGTATTTGTGCGAGGACATCCTAATACAAGAGACAGAATGACGTTCTGAGATAAATTAAGGTACACAGGCGTTTGCAGATACATCTGCTTCAAAATAGCAAGGTGACCAAAATCGAAACAGCACAAAAATCGGATCTGGAAGCTACACTCAATAATTATTTTTCTAAAATATAAAAAAATAAAAATATCTGTGTTTAAGAATTAAGTTCTAAAATAGAGAACAGCATTTCTTAAACGTTTTCCGTTAATTTAAAATCCGTGTTTACATTCTTAAGTATAAGGTGTTTTTTTCTATTCCGACATTAGTTCGCCCTTTATTGTTTTTCTAAAAAAACAGAAAAACAGTTTTGCAATTTGAAAATTTTTTAGAGAACAAAAATTCATTTTGCCCTGAATTTTAGAGAATCGCTATAAAATCTCTTAAAAATCAGAAAAAAAGGAAAAAAAATTCTTGAAAACGAGAAAGAAAGTTCACTTCGGCAAGCCGAAGTTTGTATACCCTTGCAGTTAAATTTATTAAATTTAAAAATACAATAAATGATATTCCCAACAGTATATATGTCAGAAAACACCGAAGCTATAATTTGTTTCATATTATTTTCCCACATATTTTCCGATCGTTCCTATGGCAGCTACATGATTCAGTCGTCCGCTTTTGATAAAATTAAATTCGAAATTAAGAACTATTTAAAAATGTTGGCGATGGAAGGCGACTTTCGATGAATTCTCCTTCGTCCCACAAGATTTATCAACTGAAATCTCCCCCACAAAATGCCAGGTCCTTTCCCAAATTGCCAAGCTATTTGATCCAGCAGGCTGGCTTGCTCCCTTTGTTGTGTGTGCTAAAATCTTTATACAAGAGATTTGGCTTCAGGATCTAGGTTGGGACGATAAACTTCCAACTGAGCTGTGCTAAAGGTGGACCAGCTTTCTCCAGAGCTATTCGGTCGTAGACCAGGTCAGAATACCCAGATGGGTTTCCTTCCGTCCAGAGTTCCGCGTAGAGCATCACGGATTCTGTGACGCCTCGCAAAAGGCATTCGGAGTTGCGATCTATGGCCAAGACGCGCGTGGCGCCAGTTAAAACGGTATCCCTTCCCAGGCTGGATTCCAACGTGCCGTCAAAACCCATGAGGCGTCTATGCCGACAGAAGATTTTTTGGATCTTTTTTCCATATTGGATAGAGCAGATATGTCCATCGACTTGTCGAGCGATAGAGGCCCAGGACGTTGCCGGCGCGGAACGGCTCATGACAATTTGTACTCAGCGCAGGTATTTTTCTGAAGAACACCGCTGCTTGAGTCAGAAGCGTCCTGTGCCCGCGGCAAGTTTGATTCTCTCCCTGAACCCCTTTCTGGACAAGAAAGGGCTAATCAGGGCATGCGGCCGCGTAACGGCCTCCGATAGTTTGCGGTATGATGAACGACTTCCTATAATCCTACCGTACGAATGTGTTCTCTCGCGGCTTCTGGTAAAATTTACTCATCTCATTTCATTACATGGTGGTAATCAGTTAGTGGTGCGTCTCACCCGGTCCAGATACGGGGTACCGAGAATAAAGAACTTGGTAAAGGCATACAAAAGAGTATGTGTTGGTTTTCGTTTGTTTTTCTATAAAAGCCATCCATCTAGAGCGTATATCCATCATTTCGTTTCTAGAAGAGGGTGTCCTCGCCAAGTCCAGTCCGACAATGGAAAGACCTTTGTTGGCGCTTCCACTGTGCTTTCCCGAGACCTTCTGCAAGCCGTTAAAGAGTCTGTGACCGATGAGTATAGTCATCAGCAGCTCACCTAGCATTTCATTCCTCCTGGGGCACCCCATATGAGCGCCCTATGGGAAGCTGGTGTCAAGAGCTTCAAGACCTTGTTTTACAAGTCCACCGCTACACCGAAGTACACCTTGGAAGAGCTGTCCACCCTCCTAGCGAGAATCGAAGCTTGTCTGAATTCCAGACCGCTATCTCCTATGTCCGAGGATCCATCTGATCTCATAGCGTTCACAACATGGCACTTTCTTGTCGGTGGACCTCTTCTGCAACCTGAAGTAAAGGGCGAATCCAAGTCCATTCTGAACCGGTGGCAGCACTTAAAGTCTCCCCATCAACAATTCCGCACTCGATGGAAGGATGAGTACCTTAAGGAGCTCCACAAGAGCAGCAAGAGGCAAGTTCCAACATAAAATCTGCGCGTCGGCGACATGGTCGTCATTAAGGAAGAACATACTCCGTTTTTCCTTAAACCGATGGCAATCTCCGCGTAGTCGACATTCGTACGGCACGCGGCATTGTCAAACGCCCAGTGACCAAGGTGGTTCTTCTTCCAAGAGAGCCGTCCAAAACTACCTAGTAACGAGCCGCGTTTCTTATACACCTTAGTCCGTAGCCATTATCCACATCATTGTTTATCAGCCCTGTTTGTTTTTTCCTTATCCACACTCTAACCAGGAAAATGGCTCCCCGTCCACGTAGCGCTCAGGCATTGGTTAGCAGACGTACGAGAGGTATTCAATCCTACCGATGCCGAGTTTGCCGCGGAATCCATCCTCTTCGGAAGTGTCAGAGGTTCCTAAAGCTGAGCGCAGAGTCTCGCACACGAGCACTCCACTGGGAGCTGCCGTAGCGGTGACCGGTGCAGAACGTGCGACCGGAACCATCACACGCTGCTCCTCATGCACGAACTTGTTTCCCGGAAAAAGTCCGGCTCCAAGCAACAGCCCGCTTCTCCGCAGCGTTCGCGCCGGCAAGATCCGCCAACTCGCCAAACGCTTCCCCCTCCACCGCGCTCAGCATCCTCGACACCAGCCCCGTCGCTCGCGGCACTTCTCCAACGTTATAGCGTCAACGTCCTCCCGACTGCTTTGGTGATCGTCGGGACCGGGGAGAAGACGTTCGACACCGCCGCACTCATCGATCCGTGCACCCCGACAAGCTCCATCGATGCATCCCTGGCCGCCGCGTGTCGTTTGCCGACAACAAACGTGGGTGATGAGAGCATCTGCACGGCGACGGTTCGGTCGAGGGTCGACGAGGCCATCAAGCTGGAGGTGGTCCTCAAGATCGAGCCGAACGAGAGCGTAATTAAGAAGTTTAGGGAGCTACCGCTCGCGGATGAGCGGTTCCATCGGCCAGCCATCGATTCTGTCAGTCAACGAATATACCGCGGTCGCTCCCCCATTTCTATTTTTTACAAGCGAACAATTATATAATGTCTTTCGGTCAACGGGGTTCTTCACGAATCGAGCGCAGAAGCAGTCCGCCGCACCCGACGCAAGCCAGCCGCACTAGCAGCAATCCACGCCATCTACCCCCGGCGTACAGTCAGCATTTTTAATACTTTCTGAACACAAAAACTATGTTCATGAATCGAGGTGACCATGATCTCAAAACTACGAAATATGGTGAACACTTTACATTTTGTAATCCTGAAATGACGTCGGAAACGTGCGCCTGCCTCTTCTATGCAAATCCCCGGATCGAAGCCAGAAAATAAATTAAAACGTGTTCGAAATACCAAAATAAATGAACAAATGTATTATTATGATACAAAATATACATCTGACTTTTTATTTCGAGTTAAAATTACAGGTACGGAGAACGGAAAATATTTCCTTGACTGAGATATGTCGGCTACTTGCGAGTTGTTGCGCAGTCGTGACTTCAACCCCTATTATGGGACGTAGGTCGTTGGCGTGAGACCCATGAGCAATGTCAATGAGCATGCGCCTTCAGGCTTGTGTCCCTTTTATTCCGGTCAGGTAATGAAGAGGGGTACATGTTCGAGTAGCGCTTGCTTAAATCCCTTTTATGACATGTTTATGACCCGTTTGTGGAAAGGAGAGAATCTTAGACAATTCACCAGTTAAACGTTCTGGGGCGGAAAAAAAATTGAGTGTTTGAAAATATTCCACATCTGAGAATCATTAACTTGTGAGATTTATTTTATTGGTGTTCTTTTGATTTCTAAATTATTTTTACAATCATAGGAAACGTTATTCCCCAACATGAACCAACAACAACACCTGTGATAATGAGGCAATAGGGTACGTGATCACACCTTTCCCCAACGTGATCGGTGATGTTCCTTTAAGATAACAACCTTTGGTTGGGGACCATTAATAGGCTAATTGTCACAGAATCCGCGTTTCCATACTACTTCAGGGCTAATAGTTTAATCAATAATAAAAAGTTAGAAGTGTACATGGTTCAAGAGATACACAACACAATTGAGAATTCAGATGTTGAAAAGCTAGAGCTAGTTTGGGTACTTGGCCACAAGGGCATTAACTTTAATGAAAAAAGTGACCTCATTGCCAAATCAGCTGTAAACGAAGAAGAATCAAAAGACATTAAGCTTAACATTAAAGATGCTCTAACGGAAATCAAAAAACTTTTAGAATCTAACTGGAATTAGGATTACAAGCACATGCGTACAATCAAGAAATCAAACCTCATAAAGGTTTTCCCAAATATACAAAAAAAGCCGTGGCACCATAAACTAAAATGGAATGCCAAAAGTATAAAAGTTTTGAAAAGACTTATAGTTGACTCGACATATGATAAGGTTTTTCCTCACAATATTAAAGCTGTAAGTACGAATTCATGTGATATATGTAATGTACCTGAATATGCTGAGCATATGATCTTTGAATGCCAAAAATGTACCAACAACGCCTAGTCAATAACCCCCGGGTAACCCGTCTGGTGGAATAATTACCTACATTTTCCAACATCACTACCTTGAGAAGAACATTCGGGAGGAAAAGCCTTGATCATCATGACATTGAGAATATGCACGATTAATATTGATAGTAGCTTAATCTACGTGGGTGTATCGCGCGGCAGTGGTGTTGTCATCCATAAGATGATCTAAAATTAAAAAAAAAAAAAATTAAATATTATTTGTTCAATTAAGTGTATGAAAGCTTTGCAAAACTTTGTTCTGTTTTTTTTAGGGTACGACTTTGCTTTTAAAATAATACTTCCTTTAATATAGGTAAAATCGTCGTTGAAGCAAAATCATATTTTCTAAAAACAAAGGAAATTTTTGTTTTTTCTTTGAGTGTATGTATTTTAAAGCCCGTTACTCTTAGACTAAAAGGGCATATTAGATTCGTCGGAAAGTATGTAGCAGGAATATATACATATATTCTTGATCAGGATCTCTAACCGAGTGGATCTAGCCATGTCCGTCTCTGTCCGTCCGTATGAACGCTGAGATCTCGGAAACTATAAAAGCTAGAAAGTTGGGACTTGGTATGTAGATTGTAATTGTAATTGTAATTTCTTTGCACCAATCCACCAATGCACCAAACACGAGCCTTTTGATCGATTGTCAAATTGTACGGGATCCAACGAGAACAAACCTTTTTACGGCCATTAGTTCATGTAATATCGAATGTATGCCTATATCTCACGGTATGTCACATAACGATCCTGCATTATCAGTTCACGCACGCAAAGTTTTTTGGCACTTCGTCTTAAACCAGTTTTTCACAGTGCTTTAATTTAATCATACAAAGATTTCAGTTCATCAATGCACCCCTGTCGTAATAATCCACGTCGAAAGTTATGAAATAATGATCGATCGAAAATGTATACGAGTTATTTCGATATCAAACATGAAAAAGTTGTATGGCGCTTTTATCGACAAAGGTCAAAAAAAAATGTTAGGGAAAAGGTGAATCAGTCCTAATATGGCTAGAAGTAACTTGGGCCAGATACTTAAATAGCAACCGCAACAATGCGTACCAATCGCAATCGATTCTTAGCATTTAGATTGGTATTGATCAATAAAATCAAGTTCAATTCACACGGAAAGAAAATCATCAAAAATGTGGGTGCCAGACAGACTTTAGCGGTATGGGCGTTAGAGAAAGCGTGACACTTCGCTGAAACAAAGCTGCGCAGGAATCTGTGGAATTTATTCCAAATTTGTAGCTTTTATAATTTCCGAGACCTCAACGTTCATACTGACAGTCGAACAGAAGGTCAGGCGGACAAGGCTAGATCAACTCGGCTGGTGATCCTGATCAGATATATATACTTTATAGGGTCGGAAACGCTTCCATCTGCATACCTGCAACGAATCTAATATATCATTTTACTCTTACTTTGTTCCGCTCTCTTCCTTCAACATCCTAACTACAACCGACCTTTTATAGTCCAACGCGATGCCTCCCCCTACGGCGTTAGTGCTGTGTTAACCCAGATGGGTAAAGATGAAAACAATCTTCCGATAGGCTTCACGTCGAAAAAGCTGAATAACTCGGTGACCGAGCTAGAATGTTGGCTGTGGATTTAGCAGTTGAGAGATTTCGGATGTGCATCGACGGGCACCCGTTTAAGATGGTGACAGATCGCGCCAGCCTTAAGTGGATGCACGGGTTCAATTATTGTACAAAACATCGTAAAAGTTCGCAAAATGTAGTTGCAGATGAGCTTTCCTGAACTCACGAAGACGAAGCCGGATTGAAAGATCGAAACCCTTCCTCAAATTAATATAAACTCTCAAGCCTTCTTAGACAAGGAATACTTAGAACTCAATAACAAATTTTCAAAAGTTGCATTTCTCGATTACCAAGTCATAGACAAGTATTTGTATTATAGTTCTGGGATTCCTTCATCTCGCATCCGAGTACAAGTTATTTGTTCCAGTTCGACTTAGAAATATTAAAATCTTTATAATTTTAGATCGTTTAATAATTTGTTTTATAATTATACGATACTCGTAGAGTAAAAGGGTATACTAGATTCGTCGGAAAGTGTGTAACAGGCAGAAGGAAGCGATTCCGACCCCATAAAGTACATATATTCTTGATCAGGATCACTAGCCGAGTCTATCTAGCCATGTCCGTCTGTCCGGATGAACGCTGAGATCTCGGAAACTATAAGAGCTAGGCTATTGAGATTTGGCGTGAAGACTCCTGAGCTTCTTACGCAGCGCTAGTTTGTTTCAGCAGAGTGCCACGCCCCCTCTAACGCCCGCAAACCGCCCAAAACGGTGGCTCCTACAGCTTTGATGCTAGAATAAAGAATAAGGACTGAAATGTAATGTTCTCATCAATACCTATCGATTGACCCGCATAAACCTGTGACGCCCACAATTTTCATGCTAGATAAAAAATTTGAACTGAAATGTATTGGTCTCGTCAATACCTATCGATTGATCCAAAATTTGCCACGCCCACTCTAACGCCCATAACGTTTAAATCTGCATACCGCCGGTAGGTGGCGCATTTTAATCTCGCTTTGCTGCTTGCATATCTCCATTTCCCTTGACCCCTTTAGCTGAGTAACGGATATCTGATAGTCGAGGTATTCGACTATAGCGTTCTTCCTTGTTTTTCGATGTTTTCATATCTCAAACCCGTGAAGAAATTTACGTCCATGGTCATTATCCAATATCTGCGAATTGATATGATGATCTAAATGAGCGATAATGGATCTTAATTTAAAAAGGAGTTTGTCTCATTTTTGTCTTCTTAAAAAGTTATCTAAGTACACTGGAGTCTATTCCCCACAAAACAATTTCTCTGAGCGAGTCAATTGACCTATTAACGCTGTCCTACGAACTTACATTCGATCAGATCAACGTGGAAAAGCTTATCGCAAAAACCGAGTCTACATTCTCCTTCCCCGACCTCGTTCTTTAGGGAAAGGTCAAGTAGTAATAAAACGAAACTTTTCTCTAAGCAAAAAGTTGCACCCCGTAGGTGCCAAGAATCAAAAAGCAGATGGGAAATAAGCATTGTATTTGTGCGAGGACATCCTAATACAAGAGACAGAATCACTTACTGAGATATATTAAGGTGCACAGGCGTTATGAGTTACATCTGCTTCAAAATAGCAAGGCGAACAAAATCGAAAAAGCACAAATATCGGATCTGGAAGCTACTCTCAATAATTATTTTTCTAAAATATAAAAAAATAAAAATATATGTGTTTAAGAATTAAGTTCTTAAATAGAGAACAGCATTTCTGAAACGTTTTCCGTTAATTTTAAATCCGTGTTTTCATTCTTAAGTATAAGGTGTTTTTTTCTAATCCGACATTAGTTCGCCCTTTATTGTTTTTCTAAAAAAACAGAAAAACAGTTTTGCAATCTGAAAATTTTTTAGAGAACAATAATACATTTTGCCTTGAATTTTAGAAAATTGCTATAAAATCTCTTACAAAATCATAAAAAAAGTAATTTTTCAAAAAAAATTTCTTGAAAACAAGAAAGGAAGTTAGCTTTGGCAAGACGAAGTTTGTATACCCTTGCAGTTATATTTATTAAATTTAAAAATACAATAAATGATATTCCCAATAGTATATATGTCAGAAAACACCGAAGCTATAATTTGTTTCATATTATTTTCCCACATATTTTCCGATCGTTCCTATGGCAGCTACATGATTTAGTCGTCCGATTTTGATAAAATTAAATTCGAAATTCAGAACTATTTAAAAAATGTTGGCGATGGAAGGCGATTTTCGATAAATTCTCTTTCGTTCCACCAGATTTAGCAACTGAAATCTCCCCCACGAAATGCCAAGTCTATCCCCAAATTGCCAAGCTATTTGATCCAGCAGGCTGGCTTGCTCCCTTTGTTGTGTGTGCCAAAATCTTTATGCAAGAAATTTGACTTCAGGATCTAGGTTGGGACGATAAACTTCCAAATGAGCTGTGCTAAAGGTGGAACAGCTTTCTCCAGAGCTGTTCGGTCGTAGACCAGGTCAGAATACCCAGAGGGGTTTCCTTCCGTCCAGAGTTCCGCGTAGAGCATCACGGACTCACACACGCCAATATAAACGGTATCCCTTCCCAGGCTGGAGTTACGTGGGGCTCTCCTTTTGTCCGAGATGGCAGAAGCTATCCTTCCTAATATGCCGAGGCTCTACTCAAAACTCCATTGTTGGACCGATTCCAACGTGCCGTCAAAGCCCATGTGGCGTCTATGCCGACAGCAGATTTTCTGGATCTTTTTTCCATATTGGATAGAGCAGATATGTCCATCGACTTGTCCAGCGATAGAGGCCCGTTGCCGGCGCGGAACGGCTCAGTTTCCGGTATGATGAACGACTTCCTATAATACTACCGTACGAATGTGCTCTCTCGCGGCTTCTGGTAAAATTTACTTATCTCATTTCATTACATGGTGGTAATCAGTTAGTGGTGCGTCTCACCCGGTCCAGATACTGGGTTCCGAGAATAAAGAACTTGGTGAAGGCAGTGGTTATCTCCTGCAAGTTCTGCGTTATCCACAAAAAGAGATTGCAAGTCCAGATGATGGGAAGTTTTCCGAAAGAACGAGTGTCTTTTTCCCGTCCGCTCACGTGTACACAGGAATGGACTACGCCGGCCTGTTTGATATAAAAAATTATACCGGTAGAGCTTGTCTCATTACAAAAGAGTATGTGTTGGTTTTCGTTTGTTTTTCTACAAAAGCCATCCATCTAGAGCGTACATCCATCGTTTCGTATCTAGAAGAGGGTGTCCTCGCCAAGTCCAGTCCGACAATGGAAAGACCTTTGTTGGCGCTTCCACTGTGCTTTCCCGAGACTTTCTGCAAGCCGTTAAAGAGTCTGTGACCGATGAGTATAGTCATCAGCAGCTCACCTAGCATTTCATTCCTCCTGGGGCACCCCATATGAGCGGCCTATGGGAAGCTGGTGTCAAGGGCTTCAAGACCTTGTTTTACAAGTCCACCGCTACATTGAAGTACACCTTTGAAGAGCTGTCCACCCTCCTAGCGAGAATCGAAGCTTGTCTGAATTCCAGACCGCTATCTCCTATGTCCGAGGATCCATCTGATCTCATAGCGTTCACAACAGGGCACTTTCTTGTCGGTGGACCTCTTTTGGAACCTGAAGTAAAGGGCGAATCTAAGTCCATTCGGCAACTCGGAAGAACAGACTCCGTTTTTCCTTAAACCGATGGCAATGTCCGCGTAGTCGACATTCGTACGCAAGCGGCATTGTCAAACGTCCAGTGACCAAGGTGGTTCTTCTTCCAAGAGAGCCGTCCAAAACTACCTATTAACGAGCCGCGTTTCTTATACACCTTAGTTCGTAGCCATTATCCACATCATTGTTTATCAGCCCTGTTTGTTTTTTTCCTTATCCACACTCTAACCAGGAAAATGGCTCCCCGTCCACGTAGCGCTCAGGCATTGGATAGCAGACGTACGAGAGGTACTCAATCCTACCGCTGCCGAGTCTGCCGCGGAATCCATCCTCTTCGGAAGTGTCAGAGGTTCCTAAAGCTGAGCGCAGAGTCTCGCACACGAGCACTCCACTGGGAGCTGCCGTAGCGGTGACCGGTGCAGAACGTGCGACCGGAACCATCACACGCTGCTCCTCATGCACGAACTTGTTTCCCGGAAAAAGTCCGGCTCCAAGCAACAGCCCGCTTCTCCGCAGCGTTCGCGCCGGCAAGATCCGCCAACTCGCCAAACGCTTCCCCCTCCACCGCGCTCAGCATCCTCGACACCAGCCCCGTCGCTCGCGGCACTTCTCCAACGTTATAGCGTCAACGTCCTCCCGACTGCTTTGGTGATCGTCGGGACCGGGGAGAAGACGTTCGACACCGCCGCACTCATCGATCCGTGCACTCCATCGATGCATCTCTGGCCGCCGCGTGTCGTTTGCCGACAACAAACGTGGGTGATGAGAGCATCTGCACGGCGACGATTCGGTCTAGGGTCGACGAGGCCATCAAGCTGGAGGTGGTCCTCAAGATCGAGCCGAACGTGCGCATCCGCACCCCCATGCGTGCGCTCAGTGAGAGCGTAATTAAGAAGTTTAGGGAGCTACCGCTCGCAGATGAGCGGTTCCATCGGCCAGTCACCATTTCCCTGATCCTGGGCGCGGACTTATACCCGAAGGTGATACATGGCTTCCATATTGTCGACGAGGAACTACCTGTAGCCCAGAAGACGGTGTTCCGGTGGATCCTCTCCGGCGCCTGTACGCAGGCTTAAGGCGTATGCGACTGGCCGGGCTTAGATCTCTTTTTGGAACGCTAGCGATTTCAAGGAAGGCGGAATGTTCAGGCCCACTGTCCGGAAAATCTGGACCCCGGCACCACTATCCAATTGCACCGCTCTCCTAGTGCCGCACCAGCAGCAATCCGCCGCAACGCCGCAAGTTCCCGCCGCCGCCTCCCACGCTATCTACCCCCGGCGTACAGTCAGCATTTTCAATACTTTCTGAATACAAAAACTATGTTCATGATCTCAAAACTACGAAATATGGTGAACACTTTACATTTTGTAATCCTGAAATGACGTCGGAAACGTGCGCCTGCCTCTTCTATGCAAATCCCCGGATCGATGCCAGAAAATTAGTTAAAACATGTTTGTAATACCAAAATAAATGAATAAATGTATTATTATGATACAAAATATACATCTGACTTTTTATTTCGAGTTAAAATTACAGGTACGGAGAACGGAAAATATTTCCTTGACTGAGATATGTCGGCTACTTGCGAGTTGTTACGCAGTCTTGACTTCAAACCCTATTGTGGGATGAATTCGAGCTAGCAGTCAGCCGTGAGGTCATTGGCGTGAGACCCATGATCTTGAGCATGCGCCTTCAGGCTTGTGTCCCTTTTATTCCGGCCACGGGTGCATGTTCGAGTAGCGCTTGCTTGAATTCCTTTTATGACATGTTTATGACCCGTTTGTGGAAAGGAAAGAATCTTAGACAATTCACCAGTTAAACGTTCTGGGGCGGAAAAAAAATTGAGTGTTTGAAAATATTCCACATCTGAGAATCATTAACTTGTGAGACTTATTTTATTGGTGTTCTTTTGATTTCTAAATAAGTTTACAATCATAGGAAACGTTATTCCCCAACATGAACCAACAACAACACTTGTGATAATGAGGCAATAAGGTACGTGATCACACCTTTCACCAACATGATCCGTGATGTTCCTTTAAGATAACAACCTTTGGTTGGGGACCATTAACATGCTAGTTGTCACAGAATCAATTAATCAATAATAAAAAGTCAGAAGTGTACATGGTTTAAGAGATACACAACACAATTGAGAATTCAGATGTTGAAAAGCTAGAGCTAGTTTGGGTACCACAAGGGCCACAAGGGCATTAACTTTAATGAAAAAAGTGACCTCATTGCCAAATCAGCTGTAAACGAAGG
The DNA here is from genome assembly GCF_043229965.1 of Drosophila suzukii. Lineage (NCBI taxonomy): Eukaryota > Metazoa > Arthropoda > Insecta > Diptera > Drosophilidae > Drosophila > Drosophila suzukii. The sequence continues at coordinate 1,456,956 of NW_027255939.1, read as the reverse complement.
AGAATCAATAGACATTAAGCTTATCATTAAAGATGCTCTAACGGGAATCAAAAAACTTTTAGAATCTAACTGGAATTAGGATTATGTAATGACCTGCAAATTGCCCAATAATTACAAACCAACTGCACGCAATTATTAAGATATACAAACAATATTTATTATTTCTTCGGTGCGATCCGCACTTTACAAGTGTATATAAACGACTGACTCAATGAGCGCCAGTATGCTCTCCGCTCTCAGCAACGCTCGTAGTGACAGGCTGCCACATCCGTCCAATATTTTTCAGCTTCAGCTTCAAGTTCTGCTGCGCATCTGAAGGCGGCTCCACGGAGATATCGGGAATTGATTCGGCTTGCGGTGAGGCACCATTTCCTTGCTCGCTGCCATCCAACTGTTGAGAAGATTCGATGCCCAAACTAGAACCCCCTGAGATCTTTTTAACATGACTTATGTTTCTCAAATACGTTTTACCTCCTCCCGATATCTTTACTACGCTTCCATCTATCTGAATTACCTCATAGACTGTTGTATCAAAATTAGGAGTTTATTTGTTAGGAATAATTACGTTCTTTAGCACTACTTTATCTCCCAGTTGTATTTTAGATTCCGTGGCTCTTCTAGTTTTGTCTTGTCTAATCTTGTCTCTAATTGTGCGATTGAACATAAGCTCGGATGGTGGCGAGCCGGTAGTACCATGGGGAGTAACATTGTACATTAATATGAATTTTTGAATCTCATGTCTATAATTTTTATCATTCACATGTGCTATTTTCAACCGCTTTACTAATGATCTATTCATATTTTCTACCTCGCCATTAGCTTGAGGCCAATATGGAGGGGTTGTAATAAGGTCAATTCCATTCGTCTCACAATATTTTTTAAACTCTACACTGACATATTGTCTGCCATGGTCTGTACTTAACTTTTTTGGATACCCCAATCTACTAAAAATTTCGGACATCTCTTCAATAAGCACCTTCGATCCTATTGATTGTACAAATTTTACTTCTATGTATCTAGAATAGTAATCGATGAGAACTAGCAAGTGCTCATTATTTGGCAATGGTCCTAACAAATCAGTGGCTACCCATACCCATGGGCTACTCGGAAATGCATGACGTCTCATTGGGACTGGATTATCTGGTAAAGATACCAATATACAGTCACGACAATCCTTGACAAATTTTTCTGCATCCCTGTCAATTTTTGGCCACCATACTTTTGATCTCAGTCGCCTTTTCATTGCTGCTTCTCCAGGGTGTCCCTCATGAGCTAGTGTTAAAACTCTCTGTCGTAGTTTTTGGGGAATGATCAGACGGCTTCCTCTTAATAGAATACTACCAATACTCGACAGCTCCAGGCGAAACGGATAATATGGGCTAGTTGCTGCAGAATTCCAGCAGTTATTGTCCAGGCATGTTATAGCATCTAGTACTTCCTCGTCTCTTGTACTCATTTCGGAAATCTCAGATATATTTAAAGATGTGGGAGTAGAAATTGGAATCATATGGAATATGTTTTCCTCTCCACCCCAATCAAATGATTTAGTACTTGAAATGTCACATAAGCGTGAGATCGAGTCAGCAATATTTTCCTTCCCAGACTTATATATCACCTGGAAACGGTATGCCTGTAGACGTAATAACCACCTCTTAATTCTAGCTGGAGGCTCAGAAGTTGGTTTAAAAATCGCTTCCAATGGCTTATGGTCAGTTACCAACTCGAATTCCAGACCAGCAACATAGTAATGAAATTTTTCAACGCTCCATACCAATGCCAAACTTTCCTTTTCCGTTTGCGAATATCGTTTCTCAACATCAGAAAGGCTCTTACTTGCAAACGATACGATAAATGGATTATTTTCGACATCAAACTGTATTAAGACCGCTCCCAGCGCTACAGGACTAGCATCAGCTATTACACGAGTTTTTAATTTCACGTTAAAATATGCCAACTCCGAAACTCGTGAAACTCCAATTTTCAATTTGTCGAATGCTTGCTGTTCTTGTTGGTTCCACAAAAACTTCTCATCCGCTTTGAGTAACTTTCTCAACGGTTCTGTTGTATCTACCAAATCTGGCAAGAACCTTCCCACGTACGTGACCAGGCCTAAAAAACTACGAAGTTCCTCTTTGTTCTTTGGTGACCTGAATGCTGTAATTACTTGTACTTTCTCTGGATCAGCAGAAATGCCTGTGTCAGATAATATATGCCCGAGGAACTTAAGTCGCTGTGTTTTCCATACGCATTTATCTTTGTTGAGAAATATATTATTTTCCTTGAAAATAACTTTTACCATCTCCAGCATTTTGTCGTGTTCCTCCAATGAACTTCCGAAGACAATTACATCATCTATATAGTTTAATGCATTCGGGCATTTCGCTAATCGTTCCTCCAGCAGTTTTTGAAATTTCTCAGGTGCTGAGTTAACACCACAGAGTAGACGCTTGTATCTATACAATCCTTGTGGTGTTATAAATGTACTAATTTCTCGGCTATTTGGATGCAATTCCAATTGTTGATACGCACTCTTCAAATCCAGTCGAAAAAAAAATACTTAGCGTCCTTCAGCTTCGTTAAAAACGACTCGAATGTTGGTAATGGGTAATTTTCCCGTTGAATTGCTTTATTCGCTTGACGCATATCAATGCACAGCCTTATATTCCCATCACCTTTGAATGCGATAACTATTGGAGAAATCCATTCACTTGGTCCGTGTACTGGCTCTATTATATCTTGAGATAAAGCCGATTCTAGCTCTTCTTTTACCTTGTCCTCAATGGCGGCTGGGATGCGTCGCATTGGTTGCTTGACGGGCCTCACATGTGGATCTATTGACAGCCGAATAGATACATTATTCCACTTTGGAAAAGGTTCCAACTTTTCGACTCTATTTATAGCTATGCCCAGTCTCAACACGTTGAGTTTTATGGCTGTTTCGCGACCAAGCAACGATTGCCTACCCTTTTTTATGACATAAAAGGTTGCAATAGACTCAGCATTCCCTCCAACTGCAATCGGTGCTTCAAACACACATGAAATCTGTAACAACTGATCCGCAGCATATGCCCGAAATTGATTTGTCGACTCAGTTCGCAGATTTAATATAGCAGCGCCTTTTTCTTGTAGGTAATTCGAATCATCTTGACTTAATAAGTTATATTTGGATCCGGAATCGATGACCATGCTAATTGGTAAGCCACCAACTCGGCAGGAAATGACTTCGCCCATGTCACAATCATTCGCAACTCGGAAACAGGGATTGTGAAATTGTTGACCACCACTCACTGCTCGGACCGGTGCTTCATCTACATAGCGCCGCTTTGTACCTCCTCGATGATTTCCGCTGGATCTCTTCACAGTAGTCCGACATCTCTTAGCAAAGTGCCCGACTTTGGAACATCTGTTACACTCCGCATTTTTCGCTGGACAAAGCAAACTATTTGAATCATGATCATTTCGGCCACATCTGCCGCACTCTACTTTGGTGTTGTTCCATTTAGCCGTGCGCGATGCAATCTTATTGACCACAGAGCCTGAGCATCCATTTGATGACATTGATGACATTGATTGCGTCTGCTTGCTCACCTGTTCCTCAATTAGACAAGCAGATATGACTCCCTCCAAGGACTGTTCAGTTGACAGCAACTTTTTCTTCAGCTCAGCCGGTGCCCAAGAATCAATTAGTTTATCCTTGAGACAGATCTCTTCTATTTCTGTTTTGGAAGTGCCAAAATTACACTTCCTCACCTGCTGACGCAATCGCATAAGAAACTCGGTGAAACATTCTCCATCCCGCGGTGTCATGCCACGGTACAAATGACGCTCAAATACCGAATTGCGTATCGGCGAAAAATATTCATTTAATTTTTCCACCAAAGGTGTGAAGACATCGTTCTGCTCCTCTGGAATATAAGGGACCATCGCTCCTGGCAAGTTATAACCAATAGTTGTGAGTTGTGAGCCTCCCATATATGTTGAATGCGCGCAACCAGACCTCCCATTCGGAGCGCCAGAGTGATTTGTCTATGCTATTGCATAGAAATGGCTTAAGTTCGGCCATTACTTTGTTTTATTTTTCCTTTTTCTTCTTATTCGATTCTCAATGTAACATTGCGACCACGCTACTTTGAAAAACAAGTTTAGAGTGAACAACTATTACAAAGGCCGTAATAACGCGCATTTTTTTTTAGTATTTTCCTTGGCTGTATCGAAACGGCCTCCATTAGGCTACATTTAAGTGGCCACTCATAATATTTTTTTTTATATTCATTTTATCTTATTTTCGTAGGCTGTATCGAAACGGCCTCCATTAGGCTACATTTAAGTGGCCACTCATTTTTTTTTTTATATTCATTTTTTCTTATTTTTGTAGGCTGTATTAAAACTGCCACAATTAGGCTACATTTAAGTGCCACATTTTTTTTTTTAGTATTTCTTAGGCTACATTTAAGTGGCCACACCTTTTTTTCCGTTTTTTTTTTACCATGTATGTACATATGTACCAAAATAACACACATACAGCCGAAACGAATTTTATTCTTTATCGGTCTTTTTCTATTTTTTTTTCGGTTTTTTCTCTCGTTGCCAATGTAATGACCTGCAAATTGCCCAATAATTACAAACCAACTGCACGCAATTACTAAGATATACAAAGAATATTTATTATTTCTTCGGTGCGATCCGCACTTTACAAGTGTATATAAACGACTGACTCAATGAGCGCCAGTATGCTCTCCGCTCTCAGCAACGCTCGTAGTGACAGGCTGCCACAGCACATGTGTACATCAAGGAATCAAACCTCATAAAGGTTTTCCCAAATATACAAAAAAAGCCATGGCACCATGATCTAAAATGGAATGCCAAAAGTATAAAAGTTTTGAAAAGACTTATAGTTGACTCGACATATGATAAGGTTTTTCCTCACAATATGAAAGCTGTAAGTACGAATTCAATATGATCTTTGAATGCCAAAAATGTACCAACAACGCCTTGTCAATACCCCTCGGGTAACCCGTCTGGTGGAATAATTACCTACATTTTCCAACATCACTACCTTGAGAAGAACATTCGGGAGGAATAGCCTTGATCATCATGACATTGAGCATATCCACGATTAATATCGATAGTAGCTTAATCTACGTGGGTGTATCGCGCGGCAGTGGTGTTGTCATCCATAAGATGATTTAAAATTAAAAAAAAAATTTAATATTATTTGTTAATTAAGTGTATGAGAGCTTTGCAAAATTTTGTTCTGTTTTTTTACGGTACGAATTTGCTTTTAAAATAATACTTCCTTTAATATAGGTAAAATCGTCGTTGAAGCAAAATCATATGCGATTTTCTAAAAACAAAGGCAACTTTTGTTTTTTCTTTGAGTGTATGTATTTTAAAGCCCGTTACTCTTAGAGTAATATATATATTCTTGATCAGGATCTCTAACCGAGTGGATCTAGCCATGTCCGTCTCTGTCCGTCCGTATGAACGCTGAGATCTCGGAAACTATAAAAGCTAGAAAGTTGGGACTTGGTATGTAGATTATAATTGTAATTGTATTTTTTTGCACCAATCCACCAATGCACCAAACACGAGCCTTTTGATCGATTGTCAAATTGTACGGGATCCAACGAGAACAAACCTTTTTACGGCCATTAGTTCATGTAATATCGAATGTATGCCTATATCTCACGGTATGTCACATAACGATCCTGCATTATCAGTTCACGCACGCAAAGTTCTTTGGCACTTCGTCTTAAACCAGTTTTTCACAGTGCTTTAGTTTAATCATACAAAGATTTCAGTTCATCAATGCACCCCTGTCGTAATAATCCACGTCGAAATTTATGAAATAATGATTGATCGAAAATGTATACGAATTATTTCAATTTTCCTACTGTTGTAAGTTTTTCATTAATCGTTAATCGATATCAAACATGAAAAAGTTGTATGGCTCTTTTATCGATAAAGGTCCAAAAAAATTTTAGGGAAAAGGTGAATCGGTCCTAATATGGCTAGAAGTAACTTGGGCCAGATACTTAAATAGCAGGCGCAACAATGCGTACCAATCGCAATCGATTCTTAGCATTTAGATTGGTATTGATAAAAAAAATCAAGTTCATTTCACACGGAAAGAAAATCATCAAAAATGTGGGTGCCAGGCAGACTTTAGCGTTATCGGCGTTAAAGAAAGCGTGACACTTTGCTGAAACAAAGCTGCGCAGGAATCTGTGGAATCTACATGTTTATTCCAAATTTGTAGCTTTTATAATTTCCGAGACCTCATCGTTCATACTGACAGTCGAACAGAAGTTCAGGCGGACAAGGCTAGATCAACTCGGCTAGTGATCCTGTTCAGATATATATACTCTATAGGGTCGGAAACGCTTCCATCTGCATACCTGCAACGAATCTAATATACCATTTTATTCTTACTTTGTTCCGCTCCCTTCCTTCAACTTCCTAACTACAACCAACCGTTTATAGTCCAACGCGACGCCTCCCCCTACGGCGTTAGTGCTGTGTTAACCCAGATGGGTGAAGATGAAAACAATCTTCCGATAGGCTTCACGTCGAAAAAGCTGAATAACTCGGTGACCGAGCTAGAATGTTGGCTGTGGACTTAGCAGTTGAGAGATTTCGGATGTGCATCGACGGGCACCCGTTTAAGATGGTGACAGATCTCGCCAGCCTTAAGTGGATGCACGGGTTCAATTATTGTACAAAACATCGTAAAAGTACGCAAAATGTAGTTGCAGATGAGCTTTCCTGAACTCACGGAAAAAAGACGGCTTGAAAGATCGAAACCCTTCCTCAAATTAATATAAACTCTCAAGCCTTCTTAGACAAGGAATACTTAGAACTCAAGAACAAATTTTCAAAAGTTGCATTTCTCGATTACCAAGTCATAGACAAGTATTTGTATTATAATTCTGGGATTCCTTCATCTCGAATCCGAGTACAAGTTATTTGTTCCAGTTAGACTTAGGTTAGGTTAGGTTAGGTAGGAGTGGTTGGAGACTAGATATTAGTCCCCTCACTTAGGCCACAATGGGCCCCTTGTGAAACCACATGATATCTGAAAGATCCGTTTCCCTAGCTCATGGGTTATCTGCTTTCGCGAAGTATTCTGTTCTTCTCAAGAAACATAATAGTTTTTGAATGCCTAAGTCCTGAATGGCCGCAAGGTTCGGAAGTGTGTAGCTACCTAGGGTTTGAAAGCGCTTTAGGCTATGCGCTGGGCAGAAGCATAGGAGGTGTTCGATGCTCTCCTCTTCGTCTATCTGTTTGCAGCTGTGGCAGAAGTCGTGGTTACTTAGACCCAGCATTATCGCATGAGTCCCTATAAGACAGTGGCCCGTGAGGGCATTTAGGAGAGTGGAGATGTCCTCCCTGCTACATTGTAGGAGAGTTTTTGTTCTTTTCGTGTTGTAGTTTGGCCATGTAAGTCTAGAATTGTGGCATGTTGAGATTGAGTTCCCACGGTTGTTGGAAAGTGTATACAATCTCTGCCTGAGACGGAGCTTGCAGGTAGCCATGGGCATACCTACCGTGTCCTTATCACGAAGGATATCGGCGGTTGTCCCCTGTCTTGCTAGCTCGTCTGCTGTGCAGTTGCTCTCAATGTTGCGGTGTCCAGGCACCCAGATGAGGTTGATTCTCAGATGAGTGGCCATCTCGTCAAGAGATTTGCGGCATTCAGAGATTGTTTTTGAGCTCGTTGTGTAGGAGTCGAGGGCCCTGAGGGCTGCTTGACTATCCGAGAAGATGAAGATATCTATGTCTTGATGTACAGACGTGTTCAGGTGGGTAGTGGCTTCCTGAATTGCCATCACTTCCGCTTGGAAAACACTACAGTGGTCTGGTAGGCGGAATGAGACTTTTATGTCTAGTTCGGGGGAAAAGACTCCCCCACCTGTTTGGGAGTTAAGCTTGGAGCCGTCCGTGTATATGTTGACGGCGTTTACGAATTGATGTGGGAGGTTGGTTTGGTCTGTACGGGTGGGTATATAGATCTTGTATCTTCTTTCGAAGTTGACTATGGGTGGGACGTAGTCTGTATTACGTGGTAGGGGTGAATGTTTTGATAGGATATTGGAGGGACCCGTGGAGCCTGTTGTCCATGCCGCTGCTTCACGGAGCCTCAGCGCTGTTGCAGATGCCCAGCTTTTGGCAACTATCATGGGGGAGAAACCCCACTTCCTCCCTATGGCTTTTTTACAAGCGAAGAGGGCTATGGCCGCTTTGCGTGTGCGATCTAGGATGTTATCTGTCCAGAGGAGCTTTTTGTCAAGGATGACACCTAGGTACTTTGCTTGGTTTCTGAAGGTTAGTCGCGTTTGGTGTAGTTTTGGGGGAACTAGAATTGGTACCTTATACTTCCTTGTAAAGAGAACTAGTTCGGTCTTTTCTGGGTTAACTCCCAGTCCACAGCCAGCCGTCCGCCGGGAGAGGGTGGATAGGGCTGTCTCCATTAGATTGCAAAGGGTTTGCGGGAATTTGCCCTGCAGTAGGATAGCCACGTCATCCGCGTAGGCTACCACTTTTGTGCCCGCCTCTTCTAGAAGTGATAGCAGTTTGTTGACCATTAAAACCCATAGAAGAGGTGAGAGTACGCCCCCTTGTGGGGTTCCTCTACTGACGTTCCTGGTCGAGTGGGCCGATCCCATAGTGGAGTACACTACTCTGCTGGTTAGCATGGTGTGTAGGAGTCCCACTATGGGCCGCTCAATGCCCAGTTCAGTCAGAGCACCAGTAATCGCCGTTGGGGTGACGTTGTTAAAGGCGCCTTCTATGTCTAGAAACGCTGCAAGAGAGTATTCCTTATTGCGGAAGCCGCTCTCTATACTGTACACTAGAGAGTGGAGGGCGGTATCTGTTGATCTACCCTTACGGTACGAATGCTGTGCTTCAGAGAGTAGGCTATGGTCGATGGTTAGTCTGATATGGGTGTCAATTAGCCTTTCCAGGGTCTTCAACAAGAAGGAAGAGAGACTAATCGGGAGGAAGTCCTTTAGGTTGATGTGGGAGGTCTTGTCGGCTTTCGGTATAAAAATTACCTTAACGTCCAGCCGTGGAAGATGGCTGTCAGCCAGGGAAGGGACATATCTAGTGTCCGTTGTAGCTGGGCCGGGAAGAACCCATCTGGGCCAGGTGATTTGAAGGGCTTAAAAGAGTTAACAGCCCACTGAATGCGGCCAGGGTTTGAAATGTTGTCAATACTCTGGTCGTCTAAATTCTCCTCTATGTGGTGGTCCTCCACTACATGGGTGTTCTTAGGGACTTCCCTGTCTAACAGTAGTTCAAGGGTTTCCTGACTGTTTTCCGTCCAGCTGTCAGCATTGGTTTTAAGGTAGCCAATGGTTGCTGGAGCTTTAGATAGAATTCTTCTGAGTCTGGATGCCTCCGCAGTAGATTCTATGCTACTGCAGAAGTTCGACTTAGAAATATTGAAATCTTGATAATTTTAGATCACTTAATAATTTGTTTTATAATTTTTCGATGTTTTCATATCTCAAACCCGTGAAGAAATTTACGTCCAAGGTCATTATCCAATATCTGCGAATTGATATGATGATCTAAATGAGCGATAATGGATCTTAATTTAAAAAGAAGGAGTTTGTCTCATTTTTGTCTTCTTAAAAAGTTATCTAAGTACACTGGAGTCTATTCCCCACAAAACAATTTCTCTGAGCGAGTCAATTGACTTATTAACGCTGTCCTACGAACTTACATTCGATCAGATCAACGTGGAAAAGCTTATCGCAAAAACCGAGTCTACATTCTCCTTCCCCGACCTCGTTCTTTAGGAAAAGGTCAAGTAGTAATAAAACGAAACTTTTCTCTAAGCAAAAAGTTGCACCCCGTAGGAGCCAATAATCAAAAAGCAGGTAGGAAATAGGCATTGTATTTGTGCGAGGACATCCTAATACAAGAGACAGATTGACGTACTGAGATAAATTAAGGTGCACTGGCGTTTGCAGATACATCTGCTTCAAAATAGCAAGGCGAACAAAATCGAAACAGCACAAAAATCGGATCTGGAAGATGCACTCAATAATTATTTTTTTCCCAAATGATATTCCATATAGGATAAATGTCAGAAAACACCGAAGCTATAATTTGCTTCATATTATTTTCTCACCACTTTTCCTATGGCAGCTATATGATTTAGTCGTCAGATTTTAATAAAATTAAATTCGAAACTCAGAACTATTTAAAAAATGTTATTTCCAAGCGAAGGAGGTTATTTGTTAAAAAACACGGAAGCTATAATTTATTTCATATTATTTTCCAACCAATTTTCCGATCGTTCCTATGGCATAAATTCGAAATTCAGAACTAAGAACACCAACAACATTGTGAGTCCCACCAAGCGCATGTCTGATGCTCCGCCGTCGAGGCTCCTAAAGATACTCAACTCGCGCTTCAAAGAACAAACTGAGCAAATAGCATCCTATGTGTGGGATGCAGAGGAGCGTATTCTAAATGGGCTTAAGAGCCGCTTAGAATGCATTGCAGCCGAGATGAAGCAGTTTGGAGGGCGACTTGGCACAGTTACGCGCTGGAAGGGATCACCTGAGTGAACGCGTCAAGCATCTGGTTCGGGAGGTTGGCGAGCTGACCACCCTGAGACAGAGAGTGGAGGAGATCGAGGCAAAATTGGCAGCACAGCAAATGGCAAATCAGGCGTGTGACTTACGCGTACATGGAATTCCATTTATTGAGGGGGAAAACTTGAGGGTGCTGCATAACCAGCTCTGTTTTTCACTTAAGCTAGCACCGCCACCGAAAATCAAGGTTCTATTCCGGGCCAGAAAATCACAAATCTCTTCTGTAGACCCAGTGGTCATAATAATGGAGAATCAGCACGAAAAAATCACCCTGCTGCGCTGTATCAGAGCTTATTGTCGCGCAGCAAAAAAACAACTAAGTTTGCATATGATAGGCTTCGACTCACAAGCCGCTCTCTATGTCAATGGGCAGCTCCTGAGGGAGCACTATGTAATATTTAAAGAGGCAATGAAGCTTAAAAAGCGCAGACTGCTCTCTGCTGTTTTTACCCGCAGAGGTCTAGTCCACGTCCGGTGCAGTGATAAAATCTACTGCATCGAGAGTATGTATCAGCTTTTGGCGCTCTCGCAAGATCTTGTCGCTGATAAGCCAGCCTCTCCTCTCTCTTCTCAGCTCTCTTTATCGTCGCGCGCTGCAACTACGTCATCTGCGATGGACTCGATGCGATGGATTTCGCCGCTAAAATGTTCCTGAATCTTAATGTAATTATAACTAGGTACTTTAAATTCATATACTATCTTTACATTAGACTTAAGATTTTTCAAACTCTTAAAATTACGACTCTCCTAATTAGGTAATGTTAGGTGTGTTAAATAGTGGTGCGTAGACAAATTATTATATCTGTTTGTGCCTAACCGAAGTAGACACTTCCGGGTCACACCGCGGGACAAGGGGGTAATGGGCACTTGTCGCTGGCACGGGGACGCTATGATGGCAGGACGATCGCGTCGCGGCAATGGTAACGATGGTTACTGCGATGCCGGACCACAGGCGATGCCGGACCATAGGCGATGCTTGAGCTGCGCTGAGGGTGAACTAACGTGGTTAGCTGCTAGTTGAGATAGTGTATTACGAGCCCTATTCCCAGATGTAGGAAGTAGAACCTCGGAGTTAAGAGGTGTGTTGATAACTGATTTATTCTTCATTTGGTACATGTTTATATACTACTTGGAAGACGAAAGTTTAGTGTAATGATTAGTGAAGTGCGCTATATTCTAAAGTAGGTAGGTAGGTCAGGGAGTTTTGATTATGGTAGCAGTTTGTGTAGTTGGCTCGGCAGACACTGCAAAATGTGCTGACTGTAAATGTGCCGGTGAGTGTGCCGGTCAGTGTGCCGTTGAGTCGGTGAGACGGTGAGTTAGTGAGACATATACTATGCTGATCAGCCATTCTCATATGCAGTGGGAGCTACTGAGCGCCTGGTACTGTTCCCAACTTGGCTACTGCTTGATTTGTTGGGTGTGGTCATGTTGAGTACCTTTGGGTACGAACAAGATTAAAAGCAATAGGTGTGTAAATTAAGTTTCTCACTAGTGAATTGATTAAAAAAATTTATTTTTATTTTTAACAATCACTTATTCACTATTACAATTTTACAATAGGTCGAACTTATTTAATTCACTGCTCTTGTATTTCTCTCAAAAACGGACTGCCTCCTCTCTAGTTCAATGATCAATAATCAAACCTCGGCTTAAGAGATTTTATCCCCAAAAATTGATAAAGAGAATGAGTCGGAAAATAGGATGATGCAATTTGCCAATTAAATTCGAAGTCCAATCTTGGCCGGAAATTGGTGTTTACATTAGCGGAGTTTAGGGACCGCTTTGGGGATCTTTTTGTTTACGTTAGCGGACTCGGGACTCGCTTTGGGGATCTTTTGTTTACGTTAGCGGACTCAGGGCTCGCTTGGGGCTCCGATTGTTTACAATATCGGTTTGGATGTTTACAGCATCCGTTTGATTCGGACTGCGTGAAATTGATCTGGGTGGGAATGATTTGGAGGCCTGCTTGGCAGAAATAGCTGACCACGGATTTATCTCGGGTCTGTCAGAGTTATTTGGAAATTTGCTCTCGGCTCAAAGTTGTTTATAAATTGGGTAAGAGCCCCTAAATAATGTGTCATATAACTCCCCCCATTCTAAATTGAATCGTCCCGATTCATTGGAACTGTTGGGTATATTGAATGTAATTGATTGGTTAATTCGACAATGATATTTTCTTCTAGGGTATTTTCATTGTCGGGTGTATTATTTATCTCAATATCGGAAATATTGCTTTCTGGTTCGGTTTCTATATGAATTTGCCATGGTTTGAATATTAAAAATTTTCTGAATTTGATTATAATCATAATAATTAAATATATTAATGCTAATATGATTAATATTAACGTAACTGGTATTTGAGTTTGTTTAATTTGAATAAATGGATTTAGTATGTTAATATTATCAAATGAGAGTTCCGAATCATTAGATATAATATATTCGGATATTAAAAAATCTGTATATTTTCGAGCTGTGATGTATTCCAATATCTTATTGTCTACATTGGCATAGGAAATATTATTAATTATAGAGGTGCCATTAAAAGTAATTAAATATGACCCATTTAAATGAGTGTCATTAACTGTATTTTCTCCATTTACAAAAATGGCTCCATCTTGGATTACATCTACTTTTTTATTTTTTTCTCTGATTTTGTTAAGTGGGTTAAGTGTGCAATAATTGTTAAGTATTTCTGTCTTAAAATTAGACATTACATAGTACTTATTTCTACATTTTGCGACGTGATTATCAATTAATAATTTTCCATCATCATGTGAAATGGATCTTGAATTGTAAACGTCACAGCCATCGGTAATAATAGGGTATTTTATGTAAATTATAATAAGATCTTGATGCAAAGCGATTTTAAATTCAGATATATCTAAAAGGTCTGTTATAACTACAGGTCTATTTTCGTGTTTATAAATTTCTTGTATATCGTCGTTTATTAGAATTTTAGTATTAAATACATCGATTTTGGATTAGAATTTTAGTATTAAATACATCGATTTTGGCGAGTGTAATTGTGTCCATTAAATTCATAAGATCGTAAGTAAGCAAACGCAGACGATATTTTCTAAGCGGAATTTCTTGATCTTTAAAGGCTGTTTTGAATTCTTCAGATAAAGATTTTATCTCTTTAAATATTTTAGAATTAATAACGAATTGATCGGTTTTATTTTGTATTAAATCATCGATTTTATTTTGGACAGTTATGAAATCATCATGATCTGGTGTTCCCGCTATCCATTTCCAAATAGTGCCTATTTCATTAATGCCTCTTTTCGATCTACGGGGTATAATTTGGGAGATAAGTATTTGGATAATTTTTAAATCGTGGGATATTTCCCAAAGAAAATTGTTGCTGTCGTGACTCTTCAGAAATTCTGTTTCAAGATTAATTATATCTCTATAAAGACTTATATTAGTTATATGAAATAAATCTGCGTATGATTCATAAATAAGAACATCTTTGGTATCCTTGTAAAGAAGGAAATCATGGTTCGTGTAATCCATAATTTCGGATTTGGTTGTAGCTACCAGCAGTAATAAGTACATTATTGAAATCATTATCTGTAATTTGAAACAAATTATTTTATATTATCTTTATGAATCGTACGGTTTCTGTTATTTATAATAACTTTATTAGGGAGATTTTCCTTAACTACTTGTTTTTTGTATCTAGAATTTAGCTTGTTTCTTTCCCCATGTTTCTTTTCGTAAATTACCTCTCCTACGTGATAATTCTTATTTTGTCTATCTTTATTGTGGAAATGCAACATTTTCTCTTGAGCTTGTTGCAATAGTTTAGGCATATCTTCGTGTTTGATTTTATTAAATAGTATGTCAAAAGGTCGTTGGTTGGTTATTGAGTGAATTGTTAAATTATATTTTTGTGCTGCTTTAATAATAATTTCAGAATAATCAACTAAATTGAGCTCATCTTTAATGCAGCGAGCAATTTCTGTTAAAGTAGAGTGTGCTCTTTCTATTTGTCCGTTGGACGTACTATGTCGAGGATCTGCAAAGAATAGAGATATCCCATTTCTTTGAGCAAAGGATTTGAATTGGGATGAAGAGAAACTTGGTTCGTTATCTATCATCAAAGATTTGGCTAATGGAAATTGTTGTAAAATTTCTGAAACTTTATTTTCTATATTTAGTTTGTTAGGGATTTCTTTTACGACCAAATATTTCGAATAGGAATCTATACAAGTAATGAATATGCGTAATATATGTCAAGATGCAAATTTTCACCTTCTCTTTCTGGAATAGGCGCTTGACCGATAGGAATCTGTACTGGGTGTCTGTTGTATTTGTTTTGATTGCAGATTGTGCAATTCTTTATAAATTCCTTAAGCTTTTTGTATAAATTAGGCCAATAATAGAGTCTAGTTATTTGCTTATAATTTTCATCAAGCCCTCTATGAGCTCTACAATGAGTTTCTGTGATAATCACGGATCTGTCTTCAGCGTCTTCGACATCCTGGACAAATGTCTTAGTGTATAAAAATGTATTTATAAAAATGTCTTTAAGTGGTTTTTGAATTCTATAAAAATCTTCTAGAGTACAGTGAACTCCTATTGTTATGTTGGGTGGAATATATTCTCTTAATATTGATATTAAATTTTCTGGAGTATCATACTCTATTATATGTCTAGTATTTCCGAATACATTAATCGACTCATGTATTGTATACCTCCCCGTTGCTATTAGCAATTGTTGCTTAAACTGATTTAAGGGTTTTCGGGTTTAACATTCTCAAAACTACTCTCTGCTGAATGCTGAGTATTTTGATCTGAGACCGATTCATTACTTTCCGTTAAGTTATTAATTTGTATCCTTGATAAAGCGTCCGCAACAACATTTGTTGCTCCTGGCTTATAAATTATTTTGGGTGAATAGCTTTCAATAAAAGAATACCATCTTTTCATTTCAACATTTGGATTTTTTTGAGAAATGGAAAATGAAAGAGGTTGGTGATCGGTATAGATCTCGATGTTGTTAACCCCATATAAGTAATTATGAAGGTTTTTAAAAGCCCATACTATGGCTAAAAGTTCCTTTTTATTTGTCGCGTGTAATTGTTCAGTTTTGGTTAGAGTTTTTGAAATAAATGTGATTGGTTTTCCTTCCTGAGAAAGAACCGCACCAATTGCTAAGTCAGACGCGTCAGTTGTTAGGGTAAATTTTTTATTATAGTCCGGTTGTACTAGTTCTACTTGTGCAATTAAATTTTCTTTGAGCTCGTTAAAAGCTCTTACAGCTGAATCATCAAACTGTATTAAAGTTTTACGTGATGCTTTTTTAGATACTTTGCCGTTTTGGCCTTCTAAATATTTTGTTAAAAGTTTAGCTATCTTTGCGTAATTTTGCACAAATTTTCTGTAATATCCTGTAAGGCCTAGGAAGCTTCTAAGCTCTCGAATATTTTTAGGGATCGGATATTTTACAATTGTTGAAATTTTTCGGGATCGGTTTTGATCACATTGTGAGAAACAACGTAACCGAGAAAGTTTGTTTCTAATTTAAAGAACTTTGATTTTTCAATCGAAATTTTCATGTTTGCGTTCAGCAAAATTTTAATAATGACAATTAGGTCTTTGTAATGTTGCTCAATTGTTTTTGTTTTATGATTATGTCATCCATATAAACATGACATGTTTTACCCACTTGTTCTCTCAAAATATCGTCCATCGCTCGTTGGAATATTCTAGGAGCGTTTGTCAAACCGAAAGGCATTCTTAGGAATTTGTATTTCCCATTATTTATTGAACATGAGGTTTTTTGTATGTCAGGTTCGTTCATGAGAATCTGATGAAATCCAGATTCCAAGTCAATTGTTGAAAAGTATTTGGCTTTTCCGAGATTTGATAAAATCACTGAAGGGTCCTGCATTGGATACCTATCAGGTATAGTATTTTCATTTAGTTTTTTATAGTCAATTACGAGTCTTAGTTTTGGAGTTCCATCTTCATTGAAACCCTTTTTTGGTACCACTAGTACAGGGGAATTATAAGGACTTCTACTTGGCCTTATAATTTCTTCTTTTAGATTCGACTTATTTCAGAATTTACAAAATCTGAAGCTGATAGAGCATAAGGGTATTGTTTGCTGTAAATGGCCCTATCATTTACGGTGTTTATTTCAACGCGTATATCTGTCCTAAAAGGAATCTGCATATTTATTTTTGAATGCTCTTTATTTATAATATTTAATATTTCATTCTCCAGATCTTTTCTTTGATCTGCAGATGATATTTTTATGTTGTTTATTTTTTGATTGTCGGATAGTTCAACGACGGCGTGTTCAGAATTTTTCAATTCCAAACTTTTATTTTTGTCGGATATTTCAACGACGGCGTGTTCGGAATTTTTAAATTCCAAACTTTTATTTTTGTCGGATATTTCAACGACGGCGTGTTCAGGATTTGTATATCCCAAACTAAATTCGCTTTGATTACCCATTTCAGATTCGGATCTGATTTGAGCCTTTTCATCAAAGTATTTTTTTAATATAAATTCTTTTAATGGAAGAATGGTGTTTTCTTCTGTTAAAGAATGTTGGTTTAAATTGTTTCCGTTGTCATAATTTAATTTCTCTTCTATTCCGTTATATTTAATAACTCCCTTAGCTGTATCAATCACAGCTCCTATTTTTTTCAATAAGTTATAGCCGATCAGTAGATCTGAGTCTAGCCCTTCTATTTCATAAAAGGTATATCGTGTATCAAAAATAGTTATCATATGATAATATTTAATTATTGAATATCCATTCACTGTGGATACTCTTTTGTATATTGGAAGCTCATTCTTATTTTTGTAAACTCCAGTTCTAATATAACACGAGGTTGCCCCAGTGTCAATTAATATTTTTAATTTTTTATTTATTTTCGGGTCATTTCTAAATAAGTAGGGTAAGCCTACTCCTGACTTTTGTCTAAACAATGGTTTTTGTTGGTTATTATTAAATCTACCCTGGTTCCAGGAATTATTTTTGTTCTGATTATAATAACCATAATTATTTTTGTTCTGGTTGTTGTCATTATTAAACCTTAAATTATTACTATTTCGCTGGTTATTGTAATTGTTGTTTTGTTGTCTTTGCTTTTGGTTGAAATGTGTTTGACCATTTCCACCAGTGTTTGGCTCACTATTTTTTCTTTGAGTGGTTAAGAAACTATTTGCGAAATGCGCCCTCATGTTGTTGCTTTCCAATTCCTTAAGTATGACCATTGCATTCGGTAGGTCAGGTGGATTCATTGAGAAAATTGTGTCTGAAATTTGCCCGTTTAGGCCGGTAATGAAAACTCTAAGAGCAGTCTTCCTATGTTTTTCATTCATTTCTGCTGTTATCGGTTTGTTTCTCCCGTAGGTCATAATTGTTTTATTAATAAGTAGAGTTAACTTTCTATTAACTGTACCATAATAATCCATAATTGATAATTTTCCCTGACTCAAAACACTTAGTTCCTGTTCAATAATATGAATAGGACGTTTGTCGCTAAAGACAAAGTCAAGTCTGGCCATTATGGCATCGAAATTTAATACCGTACCGTTATGGGTTAAGGCATCGTTTGCCATTCCCGTTATTTTGTTTCTTAATATCGATAGGGCGGAATAAAATCTTTCACTCCCTCTGGCATATTGCCCCATGGCTATTTCAGCCGATTCTCTCCAGCTTACATATTTATCTCCTTCTCCTTTATATTCCCTAACAGATTTGATGATCTCATTAGATGTGTCGCACTTTATATTTGGATCTATAATCTCTATCTGATAATCTTCAACCGTTTTAATTTTATGAGAAAGCTGCGATCTTAAGTTAACGATCTCTTCCTTTAATGGATTCAATTCAAAATTTACAATTTGTTTAATTAAATCTCCTACTTTTAACATGGTATTGTTTGTAATCGCCTGATGATGTTCTTGAGGCGAACTTATGTGGAGTCTTTTATTTGCTCCGTTCTGGCTTGTTGAAGGTTCTGACATTTTGAGAATATTTTCGAAATCAGAAATTAATTCTTCCACTTTGTATAATTATATTTCTTTTTACAAATTTCTTATTAAATAATAATAATAATAATAAAAAAAAAGATTATATCGCTCACGAATCGTCCTCCTTATTTTTCTTGTCGTTGTTTTTGGGGTTGTCGTTTTTCTTCGATGATGATCCTGCTTAAGGTCGTCCTTCCTTTTTTTGTATCTTGGGGTCTTCCTTCTCTCTTCGGGTTTTTAAATTGGTGTCTTCCTTCTTTCTTCAGTGTTTATTTCTTGGCGAGGGATTGCCCTTCAGCCTTTTTGTCTTTAAATGTCTTTTTGTTGATGATTTCGAAGATTTGTTTGTAGATTTTTGTTTTTAGATATTTAATTAAATTGTTTTTCACAATGGTTATTTGTTTCGATGAATTTTGTTGTCACTTTTTAAATTTTTTATATTGTCCGAGCAGTGAATTTATGTTACGAACACTATTTTGTAATTTGAGATTTTAAGGGGATTATTCCATTAATTATTTTCCACTTTATTATTTTTTGATCAACACAAACTTTTTATTTTTTTGCCGGTTGTATAGAGTTTAAGGGGATTATTGCATTTATTAATTTCCACCTTATTTTTATCAACACAGGCTTTATATATTCGTCGGTTGTATCGGGTTGTTGGCCGCGCAAAATTCCTTTTTCACTTTTAAACTTTTTTGGGGTTTATTTAAAAGCTTTGCTTTAGAATTTTTTAATCACACGGCCCCACGTTGGGCGCCAATTAAGTTTCTCACTAGTGAATTGAATAAAAAAATTTATTTTTATTTTTAACAATCACTTATTCACTATTACAATTTTACAATAGGTCGAACTTATTTAATTCACTGCTCTTGTATTTATTCTCGAATTATTGTTCTGCTCGATTCGGATCTCAAAAACGGACTGCCTCCTCTCTAGTTCAATGATCAATAATCAAACCTCGGCTTAAGAGATTTTATCCCCAAAAATTGATAAAGAGAATGACTCAACAGAGTCGGAAAATAGGATGATGCAATTTGCCAATTAAATTCGAAGTCCAATCTTGGCCGGAAATTGGTGTTTACATTAGCGGAGTTTAGGGACCGCTTTGGGGATCTTTTTGTTTACGTTAGCGGACTCGGGACTCGCTTTGGGGATCTTTTGTTTACGTTAGCGGACTCAGGGCTCGCTTGGGGCTCCGATTGTTTACAATATCGGTTTGGATGTTTACAGCATCCGTTTGATTCGGACTGCGTGAAATTGATCTGGGTGGGAATGATTTGGAGGCCTGCTTGGCAGAAATAGCTGACCACGGATTTATCTCGGGTCTGTCAGAGTTATTTGGAAATTTGCTCTCGGCTCAAAGTTGTTTATAAATTGGGTAAGAGCCCCTAAATAATGTGTCATATAACTCCCCCCATTCTAAATTGAATCGTCCCGATTCATTGGAACTGTTGGGTATATTGAATGTAATTGATTGGTTAATTCGACAATGATATTTTCTTCTAGGGTATTTTCATTGTCGGGTGTATTATTTATCTCAATATCGGAAATATTGCTTTCTGGTTCGGTTTCTATATGAATTTGCCATGGTTTGAATATTAAAAATTTTCTGAATTTGATTATAATCATAATAATTAAATATATTAATGCTAATATGATTAATATTAACGTAACTGGTATTTGAGTTTGTTTAATTTGAATAAATGGATTTAGTATGTTAATATTATCAAATGAGAGTTCCGAATCATTAGATATAATATATTCGGATATTAAAAAATCTGTATATTTTCGAGCTGTGATGTATTCCAATATCTTATTGTCTACATTGGCATAGGAAATATTATTAATTATAGAGGTGCCATTAAAAGTAATTAAATATGACCCATTTAAATGAGTGTCATTAACTGTATTTTCTCCATTTACAAAAATGGCTCCATCTTGGATTACATCTACTTTTTTATTTTTTTCTCTGATTTTGTTAAGTGGGTTAAGTGTGCAATAATTGTTAAGTATTTCTGTCTTAAAATTAGACATTACATAGTACTTATTTCTACATTTTGCGACGTGATTATCAATTAATAATTTTCCATCATCATGTGAAATGGATCTTGAATTGTAAACGTCACAGCGATCGGTAATAATAGGGTATTTTATGTAAATTATATTAAGATCTTGATGCAAAGCGATTTTAAATTCAGATATATCTAAAAGGTCTGTTATAACTACAGGTCTATTTTCGTGTTTATAAATTTCTTGTATATCGTCGTTTATTAGAATTTTAGTATTAAATACATCGATTTTGGATTAGAATTTTAGTATTAAATACATCGATTTTGGCGAGTGTAATTGTGTCCATTAAATTCATAAGATCGTAAGTAAGCAAACGCAGACGATATTTTCTAAGCGGAATTTCTTGATCTTTAAAGGCTGTTTTGAATTCTTCAGATAAAGATTTTATCTCTTTAAATATTTTAGAATTAATAACGAATTGATCGGTTTTATTTTGTATTAAATCATCTATTTTATTTTGGACAGTTATGAAATCATCATGATCTGGTGTTCCCGCTATCCATTTCCAAATAGTGCCTATTTCATTAATGCCTCTTTTCGATCTACTGGGTATAATTTGGGAGATAAGTATTTGGATAATTTTTAAATCGTGGGATATTTCCCAAAGAAAATTGTTGCTGTCGTGACTCTTCAGAAATTCTGTTTCAAGATTAATTATATCTCTATAAAGACTTATATTAGTTATATGAAATAAATCTGCGTATGATTCATAAATAAGAACATCTTTGGTATCCTTGTAAAGAAGGAAATCATGGTTCGTGTAATCCATAATTTCGGATTTGGTTGTAGCTACCAGCAGTAATAAGTACATTATTGAAATCATTATCTGTAATTTGAAACAAATTATTTTATATTATCTTTATGAATCGTACGGTTTCTGTTATTTATAATAACTTTATTAGGGAGATTTTCCTTAACTACTTGTTTTTTGTATCTAGAATTTAGCTTGTTTCTTTCCCCATGTTTCTTTTCGTAAATTACCTCTCCTACGTGATAATTCTTATTTTGTCTATCTTTATTGTGGAAATGCAACATTTTCTCTTGAGCTTGTTGCAATAGTTTAGGCATATCTTCGTGTTTGATTTTATTAAATAGTATGTCAAAAGGTCGTTGGTTGGTTATTGAGTGAATTGTTAAATTATATTTTTGTGCTGCTTTAATAATAATTTCAGAATAATCAACTAAATTAAGCTCATCTTTAATGCAGCGAGTAATTTCTGTTAAAGTAGAGTGTGCTCTTTCTATTTGTCCGTTGGACTTACTATGTCGAGGATCTGCAAAGAATAGAGATATCCCATTTCTTTGAGCAAAGGATTTGAATTGGGATGAAGAGAAACTTGGTTCGTTATCTATCATCAAAGATTTGGCTAATGGAAATTGTTGTAAAATTTCTGAAACTTTATTTTCTATATTTAGTTTGTTAGGGATTTCTTTTACGACCAAATATTTCGAATAGGAATCTATACAAGTAATGAATATGCGTAATATATGTCAAGATGCAAATTTTCACCTTCTCTTTCTGGAATAGGCGCTTGACTGATAGGAATCTGTACTGGGTGTCTGTTGTATTTGTTTTGATTGCAGATTGTGCAATTCTTTATAAATTCCTTAAGCTTTTTGTATAAATTAGGCCAATAATAGAGTCTAGTTATTTGCTTATAATTTTCATCAAGCCCTCTATGAGCTCTACAATGAGTTTCTGTGATAATCACGGATCTGTCTTCAGCGTCTTCGACATCCTGGACAAATGTCTTAGTGTATAAAAATGTATTTATAAAAATGTCTTTAAGTGGTTTTTGAATTCTATAAAAATCTTCTAGAGTACAGTGAACTCCTATTGTTATGTTGGGTGGAATATATTCTCTTAATATTGATATTAAATTTTCTGGAGTATCATACTCTATTATATGTCTAGTATTTCCGAATACATTAATCGACTCATGTATTGTATACCTCCCCGTTGCTATTAGCAATTGTTGCTTAAACTGATTTAAGGGTTTTCGGGTTTAACATTCTCAAAACTACTCTCTGCTGAATGCTGAGTATTTTGATCTGAGACCGATTCATTACTTTCCGTTAAGTTATTAATTTGTATCCTTGATAAAGCGTCCGCAACAACATTTGTTGCTCCTGGCTTATAAATTATTTTGGGTGAATAGCTTTCAATAAAAGAATACCATCTTTTCATTTCAACATTTGGATTTTTTTGAGAAATGGAAAATGAAAGAGGTTGGTGATCGGTATAGATCTCGATGTTGTTAACCCCATATAAGTAATTACGAAGGTTTTTAAAAGCCCATACTATGGCTAAAAGTTCCTTTTTATTTGTCGCGTGTAATTGTTCAGTTTTGGTTAGAGTTTTTGAAATAAATGTGATTGGTTTTCCTTCCTGAGAAAGAACCGCACCAATTGCTAAGTCAGACGCGTCAGTTGTTAGGGTAAATTTTTTATTATAGTCCGGTTGTACTAGTTCTACTTGTGCAATTAAATTTTCTTTGAGCTCGTTAAAAGCTCTTACAGCTGAATCATCAAACTGTATTAAAGTTTTACGTGATGCTTTTTTAGATACTTTGCCGTTTTGGCCTTCTAAATATTTTGTTAAAAGTTTAGCTATCTTTGCGTAATTTTGCACAAATTTTCTGTAATATCCTGTAAGGCCTAGGAAGCTTCTAAGCTCTCGAATATTTTTAGGGATCGGATATTTTACAATTGTTGAAATTTTTCGGGATCGGTTTTGATCACATTGTGAGAAACAACGTAACCGAGAAAGTTTGTTTCTAATTTAAAGAACTTTGATTTTTCAATCGAAATTTTCATGTTTGCGTTCAGCAAAATTTTAATAATGACAATTAGGTCTTTGTAATGTTGCTCAATTGTTTTTGTTTTATGATTATGTCATCCATATAAACATGACATGTTTTACCCACTTGTTCTCTCAAAATATCGTCCATCGCTCGTTGGAATATTCTAGGAGCGTTTGTCAAACCGAAAGGCATTCTTAGGAATTTGTATTTCCCATTATTTATTGAACATGAGGTTTTTTGTATGTCAGGTTCGTTCATGAGAATCTGATGAAATCCAGATTCCAAGTCAATTGTTGAAAAGTATTTGGCTTTTCCGAGATTTGATAAAATCACTGAAGGGTCCTGCATTGGATACCTATCAGGTATAGTATTTTCATTTAGTTTTTTATAGTCAATTACGAGTCTTAGTTTTGGAGTTCCATCTTCATTGAAACCCTTTTTTGGTACCACTAGTACAGGGGAATTATAAGGACTTCTACTTGGCCTTATAATTTCTTCTTTTAGATTCGACTTATTTCAGAATTTACAAAATCTGAAGCTGATAGAGCATAAGGGTATTGTTTGCTGTAAATGGCCCTATCATTTACGGTGTTTATTTCAACGCGTATATCTGTCCTAAAAGGAATCTGCATATTTATTTTTGAATGCTCTTTATTTATAATATTTAATATTTCATTCTCCAGATCTTTTCTTTGATCTGCAGATGATATTTTTATGTTGTTTATTTTTTGATTGTCGGATAGTTCAACGACGGCGTGTTCAGAATTTTTCAATTCCAAACTTTTATTTTTGTCGGATATTTCAACGACGGCGTGTTCGGAATTTTTAAATTCCAAACTTTTATTTTTGTCGGATATTTCAACGACGGCGTGTTCAGGATTTGTATATCCCAAACTAAATTCGCTTTGATTACCCATTTCAGATTCGGATCTGATTTGAGCCTTTTCATCAAAGTATTTTTTTAATATAAATTCTTTTAATGGAAGAATGGTGTTTTCTTCTGTTAAAGAATGTTGGTTTAAATTGTTTCCGTTGTCATAATTTAATTTCTCTTCTATTCCGTTATATTTAATAACTCCCTTAGCTGTATCAATCACAGCTCCTATTTTTTTCAATAAGTTATAGCCGATCAGTAGATCTGAGTCTAGCCCTTCTATTTCATAAAAGGTATATCGTGTATCAAAAATAGTTATCATATGATAATATTTAATTATTGAATATCCATTCACTGTGGATACTCTTTTGTATATTGGAAGCTCATTCTTATTTTTGTAAACTCCAGTTCTAATATAACACGAGGTTGCCCCAGTGTCAATTAATATTTTTAATTTTTTATTTATTTTCGGGTCATTTCTAAATAAGTAGGGTAAGCCTACTCCTGACTTTTGTCTAAAAAATGGTTTTTGTTGGTTATTATTAAATCTACCCTGGTTCCAGGAATTATTTTTGTTCTGATTATAATAACCATAATTATTTTTGTTCTGGTTGTTGTCATTATTAAACCTTAAATTATTACTATTTCGCTGGTTATTGTAATTGTTGTTTTGTTGTCTTTGCTTTTGGTTGAAATGTGTTTGACCATTTCCACCAGTGTTTGGCTCACTATTTTTTCTTTGAGTGGTTAAGAAACTATTTGCGAAATGCGCCCTCATGTTGTTGCTTTCCAATTCCTTAAGTATGACCATTGCATTCTGTAGGTCAGGTGGATTCATTGAGAAAATTGTGTCTGAAATTTGCCCGTTTAGGCCGGTAATGAAAACTCTAAGAGCAGTCTTCCTATGTTTTTCATTCATTTCTGCTGTTATCGGTTTGTTTCTCCCGTAGGTCATAATTGTTTTATTAATAAGTAGAGTTAACTTTCTATTAACTGTACCATAATAATCCATAATTGATAATTTTCCCTGACTCAAAACACTTAGTTCCTGTTCAATAATATTAATAGGACGTTTGTCGCTAAAGACAAAGTCAAGTCTGGCCATTATGGCATCGAAATTTAATACCGTACCGTTATGGGTTAAGGCATCGTTTGCCATTCCCGTTATTTTGTTTCTTAATATCGATAGGGCGGAATAAAATCTTTCACTCCCTCTGGCATATTGCCCCATGGCTATTTCAGCCGATTCTCTCCAGCTTACATATTTATCTCCTTCTCCTTTATATTCCCTAACAGATTTGATGATCTCATTAGATGTGTCGCACTTTATATTTGGATCTATAATCTCTATCTGATAATCTTCAACCGTTTTAATTTTATGAGAAAGCTGCGATCTTAAGTTAACGATCTCTTCCTTTAATGGATTCAATTCAAAATTTACAATTTGTTTAATTAAATCTCCTACTTTTAACATGGTATTGTTTGTAATCGCCTGATGATGTTCTTGAGGCGAACTTATGTGGAGTCTTTTATTTGCTCCGTTCTGGCTTG
Source organism: Drosophila suzukii (assembly GCF_043229965.1). Taxonomy (NCBI): domain Eukaryota; kingdom Metazoa; phylum Arthropoda; class Insecta; order Diptera; family Drosophilidae; genus Drosophila; species Drosophila suzukii. The sequence goes on along the minus strand of NW_027255939.1, from coordinate 1,431,043 downwards.
TTGAAGGTTCTGACATTTTGAGAATATTTTCGAAATCAGAAATTAATTCTTCCACTTTGTATAATTATATTTCTTTTTACAAATTTCTTATTAAATAATAATAATAATAATAAAAAAAAAGATTATATCGCTCACGAATCGTCCTCCTTATTTTTCTTGTCGTTGTTTTTGGGGTTGTCGTTTTTCTTCGATGATGATCCTGCTTAAGGTCGTCCTTCCTTTTTTTGTATCTTGGGGTCTTCCTTCTCTCTTCGGGTTTTTAAATTGGTGTCTTCCTTCTTTCTTCAGTGTTTATTTCTTGGCGAGGGATTGCCCTTCAGCCTTTTTGTCTTTAAATGTCTTTTTGTTGATGATTTCGAAGATTTGTTTGTAGATTTTTGTTTTTAGATATTTAATTAAATTGTTTTTCACAATGGTTATTTGTTTCGATGAATTTTGTTGTCACTTTTTAAATTTTTTATATTGTCCGAGCAGTGAATTTATGTTACGAACACTATTTTGTAATTTGAGATTTTAAGGGGATTATTCCATTAATTATTTTCCACTTTATTATTTTTTGATCAACACAAACTTTTTATTTTTTTGCCGGTTGTATAGAGTTTAAGGGGATTATTGCATTTATTAATTTCCACCTTATTTTTATCAACACAGGCTTTATATATTCGTCGGTTGTATCGGGTTGTTGGCCGCGCAAAATTCCTTTTTCACTTTTAAACTTTTTTGGGGTTTATTTAAAAGCTTTGCTTTAGAATTTTTTAATCACACGGCCCCACGTTGGGCGCCAATTAAGTTTCTCACTAGTGAATTGAATAAAAAAATTTATTTTTATTTTTAACAATCACTTATTCACTATTACAATTTTACAATAGGTCGAACTTATTTAATTCACTGCTCTTGTATTTATTCTCGAATTATTGTTCTGCTCGATTCGGATCTCAAAAACGGACTGCCTCCTCTCTAGTTCAATGATCAATAATCAAACCTCGGCTTAAGAGATTTTATCCCCAAAAATTGATAAAGAGAATGACTCAACAGAGTCGGAAAATAGGATGATGCAATTTGCCAATTAAATTCGAAGTCCAATCTTGGCCGGAAATTGGTGTTTACATTAGCGGAGTTTAGGGACCGCTTTGGGGATCTTTTTGTTTACGTTAGCGGACTCGGGACTCGCTTTGGGGATCTTTTGTTTACGTTAGCGGACTCAGGGCTCGCTTGGGGCTCCGATTGTTTACAATATCGGTTTGGATGTTTACAGCATCCGTTTGATTCGGACTGCGTGAAATTGATCTGGGTGGGAATGATTTGGAGGCCTGCTTGGCAGAAATAGCTGACCACGGATTTATCTCGGGTCTGTCAGAGTTATTTGGAAATTTGCTCTCGGCTCAAAGTTGTTTATAAATTGGGTAAGAGCCCCTAAATAATGTGTCATATAACTCCCCCCATTCTAAATTGAATCGTCCCGATTCATTGGAACTGTTGGGTATATTGAATGTAATTGATTGGTTAATTCGACAATGATATTTTCTTCTAGGGTATTTTCATTGTCGGGTGTATTATTTATCTCAATATCGGAAATATTGCTTTCTGGTTCGGTTTCTATATGAATTTGCCATGGTTTGAATATTAAAAATTTTCTGAATTTGATTATAATCATAATAATTAAATATATTAATGCTAATATGATTAATATTAACGTAACTGGTATTTGAGTTTGTTTAATTTGAATAAATGGATTTAGTATGTTAATATTATCAAATGAGAGTTCCGAATCATTAGATATAATATATTCGGATATTAAAAAATCTGTATATTTTCGAGCTGTGATGTATTCCAATATCTTATTGTCTACATTGGCATAGGAAATATTATTAATTATAGAGGTGCCATTAAAAGTAATTAAATATGACCCACTTAAATGAGTGTCATTAACTGTATTTTCTCCATTTACAAAAATGGCTCCATCTTGGATTACATCTACTTTTTTATTTTTTTCTCTGATTTTGTTAAGTGGGTTAAGTGTGCAATAATTGTTAAGTATTTCTGTCTTAAAATTAGACATTACATAGTACTTATTTCTACATTTTGCGACGTGATTATCAATTAATAATTTTCCATCATCATGTGAAATGGATCTTGAATTGTAAACGTCACAGCGATCGGTAATAATAGGGTATTTTATGTAAATTATAATAAGATCTTGATGCAAAGCGATTTTAAATTCAGATATATCTAAAAGGTCTGTTATAACTACAGGTCTATTTTCGTGTTTATAAATTTCTTGTATATCGTCGTTTATTAGAATTTTAGTATTAAATACATCGATTTTGGATTAGAATTTTAGTATTAAATACATCGATTTTGGCGAGTGTAATTGTGTCCATTAAATTCATAAGATCGTAAGTAAGCAAACGCAGACGATATTTTCTAAGCGGAATTTCTTGATCTTTAAAGGCTGTTTTGAATTCTTCAGATAAAGATTTTATCTCTTTAAATATTTTAGAATTAATAACGAATTGATCGGTTTTATTTTGTATTAAATCATCTATTTTATTTTGGACAGTTATGAAATCATCATGATCTGGTGTTCCCGCTATCCATTTCCAAATAGTGCCTATTTCATTAATGCCTCTTTTCGATCTACTGGGTATAATTTGGGAGATAAGTATTTGGATAATTTTTAAATCGTGGGATATTTCCCAAAGAAAATTGTTGCTGTCGTGACTCTTCAGAAATTCTGTTTCAAGATTAATTATATCTCTATAAAGACTTATATTAGTTATATGAAATAAATCTGCGTATGATTCATAAATAAGAACATCTTTGGTATCCTTGTAAAGAAGGAAATCATGGTTCGTGTAATCCATAATTTCGGATTTGGTTGTAGCTACCAGCAGTAATAAGTACATTATTGAAATCATTATCTGTAATTTGAAACAAATTATTTTATATTATCTTTATGAATCGTACGGTTTCTGTTATTTATAATAACTTTATTAGGGAGATTTTCCTTAACTACTTGTTTTTTGTATCTAGAATTTAGCTTGTTTCTTTCCCCATGTTTCTTTTCGTAAATTACCTCTCCTACGTGATAATTCTTATTTTGTCTATCTTTATTGTGGAAATGCAACATTTTCTCTTGAGCTTGTTGCAATAGTTTAGGCATATCTTCGTGTTTGATTTTATTAAATAGTATGTCAAAAGGTCGTTGGTTGGTTATTGAGTGAATTGTTAAATTATATTTTTGTGCTGCTTTAATAATAATTTCAGAATAATCAACTAAATTAAGCTCATCTTTAATGCAGCGAGTAATTTCTGTTAAAGTAGAGTGTGCTCTTTCTATTTGTCCGTTGGACGTACTATGTCGAGGATCTGCAAAGAATAGAGATATCCCATTTCTTTGAGCAAAGGATTTGAATTGGGATGAAGAGAAACTTGGTTCGTTATCTATCATCAAAGATTTGGCTAATGGAAATTGTTGTAAAATTTCTGAAACTTTATTTTCTATATTTAGTTTGTTAGGGATTTCTTTTACGACCAAATATTTCGAATAGGAATCTATACAAGTAATGAATATGCGTAATATATGTCAAGATGCAAATTTTCACCTTCTCTTTCTGGAATAGGCGCTTGACTGATAGGAATCTGTACTGGGTGTCTGTTGTATTTGTTATACCCGTTACTCGTAGAGTAAAAGGGTATACTAGATTCGTCGGAAAGTATGTAACAGGCAGAAGGAAGCGTTTCCGACCCCATAAAGTATATATATTCTTGATCAGGATCACTAGCCGAGTCGATCTAGCCATGTCCGTCTGTCCGTCTGTCCGTCTGTCCGTCTGTCCGTCTGTCCGTCTGTCCGTCTGTCCGTCTGTCCGGATGAACGCTGGGATCTCGGAAACTATGGGAGCTAGGCTATTGAGATTTGGCGTGCAGATTCCTGAGCTTCCTACGCAGCGCAAGTTTGTTTCAGTAGACTGCCACGCCCACTCTAACGCCCACAAACCGCCCAAAACTGTGGCTCCTACAGTTTTGATGCTAGATAGAAAATTTTAACTGAAATGTAATGTTCTCATCAATACCTATCGATTGAACCAAAAAAAAATTTGCCACGCCCACTTTAACGCCCACAAACCGCAAAACCCTGTGACGCCCACAATTTTCATGCTAGATAAAAAATTTTAACTGAAATGTATTGGTCTCGTCAATACCTATCGATTGATCCAAAAAAAAATTTGCCACGCCCACTTTAACGCCCACAAACCGCAAAACCCTGTGACGCCCACAATTTTCATGCTAGATAAAAAATTTTAACTGAAATGTATTGGTCTCGTCAATACCTATCGATTGATCCAAAAAAAAATTTGCCACGCCCACTCTAACGCCCATAACGCTTAAATCTGTATACCGCCGGTAGGTGGCGCATTTTAATCTCGCTTTGCTGCTTGCATATCTCCATTTAGCTGAGTAACGGGTATCTGATAGTCGAGGTACTCGACTATAGCGTTCTCCCTTGTTTTGATTGCAGATTGTGCAATTCTTTATAAATTCCTTAAGCTTTTTGTATAAATTAGGCCAATAATAGAGTCTAGTTATTTGCTTATAATTTTCATCAAGCCCTCTATGAGCTCTACAATGAGTTTCTGTGATAATCACGGATCTGTCTTCAGCGTCTTCGACATCCTGGACAAATGTCTTAGTGTATAAAAATGTATTTATAAAAATGTCTTTAAGTGGTTTTTGAATTCTATAAAAATCTTCTAGAGTACAGTGAACTCCTATTGTTATGTTGGGTGGAATATATTCTCTTAATATTGATATTAAATTTTCTGGAGTATCATACTCTATTATATGTCTAGTATTTCCGAATACATTAATCGACTCATGTATTGTATACCTCCCCGTTGCTATTAGCAATTGTTGCTTAAACTGGTTTAAGGGTTTTCGGGTTTAACATTCTCAAAACTACTCTCTGCTGAATGCTGAGTATTTTGATCTGAGACCGATTCATTACTTTCCGTTAAGTTATTAATTTGTATCCTTGATAAAGCGTCCGCAACAACATTTGTTGCTCCTGGCTTATAAATTATTTTGGGTGAACAGCTTTCAATAAAAGAATACCATCTTTTCATTTCAATATTTGGATTTTTTCGAGAAATGGAAAATGAAAGAGGTTGGTGATCGGTATAGATCTCGATGTTGTTAACCCCATATAAGTAATTACGAAGGTTTTTAAAAGCCCATACTATGGCTAAAAGTTCCTTTTTATTTGTCGCGTGTAATTGTTCAGTTTTGGTTAGAGTTTTTGAAATAAATGTGATTGGTTTTCCTTCCTGAGAAAGAACCGCACCAATTGCTAAGTCAGACGCGTCAGTTGTTAGGGTAAATTTTTTATTATAGTCCGGTTGTACTAGTTCTACTTGTGCAATTAAATTTTCTTTGAGCTCGTTAAAAGCTCTTACAGCTGAATCATCAAACTGTATTAAAGTTTTACGTGATGCTTTTTTAGATACTTTGCCGTTTTGGCCTTCTAAATATTTTGTTAAAAGTTTAGCTATCTTTGCGTAATTTTGCACAAATTTTCTGTAATATCCTGTAAGGCCTAGGAAGCTTCTAAGCTCTCGAATATTTTTAGGGATCGGATATTTTACAATTGTTGAAATTTTTCGGGATCGGTTTTGATCACATTGTGAGAAACAACGTAACCGAGAAAGTTTGTTTCTAATTTAAAGAACTTTGATTTTTCAATCGAAATTTTCATGTTTGCGTTCAGCAAAATTTTAATAATGACAATTAGGTCTTTGTAATGTTGCTCAATTGTTTTTGTTTTATGATTATGTCATCCATATAAACATGACATGTTTTACCCACTTGTTCTCTCAAAATATCGTCCATCGCTCGTTGGAATATTCTAGGAGCGTTTGTCAAACCGAAAGGCATTCTTAGGAATTCGTATTTCCCATTATTTATTGAAAATGAGGTTTTTTGTATGTCAGGTTCGTTCATGAGAATCTGATGAAATCCAGATTCCAAGTCAATTGTTGAAAAGTATTTGGCTTTTCCGAGATTTGATAAAATCACTGAAGGGTCCTGCATTGGATACCTATCAGGTATAGTATTTTCATTTAGTTTTTTATAGTCAATTACGAGTCTTAGTTTTGGAGTTCCATCTTCATTGAAACCCTTTTTGGTACCACTAGTACAGGGGAATTATAAGGACTTCTACTTGGCCTTATAATTTCTTCTTTTAGATTCGACTTATTTCAGAATTTACAAAATCTTAAGCTGATAGAGCATAAGGGTATTGTTTGCTGTAAATGGCCCTATCATTTACGGTGTTTATTTCAACGCGTATATCTGTCCTAAAAGGAATCTGCATATTTATTTTTTGATTGTCGGATAGTTCAACGACGGCGTGTTCAGAATTTTTCAATTCCAAACTTTTATTTTTGTCGGATATTTCAACGACGGCGTGTTCGGAATTTTTAAATTCCAAACTTGTATTTTTGTCGGATATTTCAACGACGGCGTGTTCAGGATTTGTATATCCCAAACTAAATTCGCTTTGATTACCCATTTCAGATTCGGATCTGATTTGAGCCTTTTCATCAAAGTATTTTTTTTATATAAATTCTTTTAATGGAAGAATGGTGTTTTCTTCTGTTAAAGAATGTTGGTTTAAATTGTTTCCGTTGTCATAATTTAATTTCTCTTCTATTCCGTTATATTTAATAACTCCCTTAGCTGTATCAATCACAGCTCCTATTTTTTTCAATAAGTTATAGCCGATCAGTAGATCTGAGTCTAGCCCTTCTATTTCATAAAAGGTATATTGTGTATCAAAAATAGTTATCATATGATAATATTTAATTATTGAATATCCATTCACTGTGGATACTCTTTTGTATATTGGAAGCTCATTCTTATTTTTGTAAACTCCAGTTCTAATATAACACGAGGTTGCCCCAGTGTCAATTAATATTTTTAATTTTTTATTTATTTTCGGGTCATTTCTAAATAAGTAGGGTAAGCCTACTCCTGACTTTTGTCTAAAAAATGGTTTTTGTTGGTTATTATTAAATCTACCCTGGTTCCAGGAATTATTTTTGTTCTGATTATAATAACCATAATTATTTTTGTTCTGGTTGTTGTCATTATTAAACCTTAAATTATTACTATTTCGCTGGTTATTGTAATTGTTGTTTTGTTGTCTTTGCTTTTGGTTGAAATGTGTTTGACCATTTCCACCAGTGTTTGGCTCACTATTTTTTCTTTGAGTGGTTGAGAAACTATTTGCGAAATGCGCCCTCATGTTGTTGCTTTCCAATTCCTTAACTATGACCATTGCATTCGGTAGGTCAGGTGGATTCATTGAGAAAATTGTGTTTGAAATTTGGCCGTTTAGGCCGGTAATGAAAACTCTAAGAGCAGTCTTCCTATGTTTTTCATTCATTTCTGCTGTTATCGGTTTGTTTCTCCCGTAGGTCATAATTGTTTTATTAATAAGTAGAGTTAACTTTCTATTAACTGTACCATAATAATCCATAATTGATAATTTTCCCTGACTCAAAACACTTAGTTCCTGTTCAATAATATGAATAGGACGTTTGTCGCTAAAGACAAAGTCAAGTCTGGCCATTATGGCATCGAAATTTAATACCGTACCGTTATGGGTTAAGGCATCGTTTGCCATTCCCGTTATTTTGTTTCTTAATATCGATAGGGCGGAATAAAATCTTTCACTCCCTCTGGCATATTGCCCCATGGCTATTTCAGCCGATTCTCTCCAGCTTACATATTTATCTCCTTCTCCTTTATATTCCCTAACAGATTTGATGATCTCATTAGATGTGTCGCACTTTATATTTGGATCTATAATCTCTATCTGATAATCTTCAACCGTTTTAATTTTATGAGAAAGCTGCGATCTTAAGTTAACGATCTCTTCCTTTAATGGATTCAATTCAAAATTTACAATTTGTTTAATTAAATCTCCTACTTTTAACATGGTATTGTTTGTAATCGCCTGATGATGTTCTTGAGGCGAACTTATGTGGAGTCTTTTATTTGCTCCGTTCTGGCTTGTTGAAGGTTCTGACATTTTGAGAATATTTTCGAAATCAGAAATTAATTCTTCCACTTTGTATAATTATATTTCTTTTTACAAATTTCTTATTAAATAATAATAATAATAATAAAAAAAAAGATTATATCGCTCACGAATCGTCCTCCTTATTTTTCTTGTCGTTGTTTTTGGGGTTGTCGTTTTTCTTCGATGATGATCCTGCTTAAGGTCGTCCTTCCTTTTTTTGTATCTTGGGGTCTTCCTTCTCTCTTCGGGTTTTTAAATTGGTGTCTTCCTTCTTTCTTCAGTGTTTATTTCTTGGCGAGGGATTGCCCTTCAGCCTTTTTGTCTTTAAATGTCTTTTTGTTGATGATTTCGAAGATTTGTTTGTAGATTTTTGTTTTTAGATATTTAATTAAATTGTTTTTCACAATGGTTATTTGTTTCGATGAATTTTGTTGTCACTTTTTAAATTTTTTATATTGTCCGAGCAGTGAATTTATGTTACGAACACTATTTTATAATTTGAGATTTTAAGGGGATTATTCCATTAATTATTTTCCACTTTATTATTTTTTGATCAACACAAACTTTTTATTTTTTTGCCGGTTGTATAGAGTTTAAGGGGATTATTGCATTTATTAATTTCCACCTTATTTTTATCAACACAGGCTTTATATATTCGTCGGTTGTATCGGGTTGTTGGCCGCGCAAAATTCCTTTTTCACTTTTAAACTTTTTTGGGGTTTATTTAAAAGCTTTGCTTTAGAATTTTTTAATCACACGGCCCCACGTTGGGCGCCAATTAAGTTTCTCACTAGTGAATTGAATAAAAAAATTTATTTTTATTTTTAACAATCACTTATTCACTATTACAATTTTACAATAGGTCGAACTTATTTAATTCACTGCTCTTGTATTTATTCTCGAATTATTGTTCTGCTCGATTCGGATCTCAAAAACGGACTGCCTCCTCTCTAGTTCAATGATCAATAATCAAACCTCGGCTTAAGAGATTTTATCCCCAAAAATTGATAAAGAGAATGACTCAACAGAGTCGGAAAATAGGATGATGCAATTTGCCAATTAAATTCGAAGTCCAATCTTGGCCGGAAATTGGTGTTTACATTAGCGGAGTTTAGGGACCGCTTTGGGGATCTTTTTGTTTACGTTAGCGGACTCGGGACTCGCTTTGGGGATCTTTTGTTTACGTTAGCGGACTCAGGGCTCGCTTGGGGCTCCGATTGTTTACAATATCGGTTTGGATGTTTACAGCATCCGTTTGATTCGGACTGCGTGAAATTGATCTGGGTGGGAATGATTTGGAGGCCTGCTTGGCAGAAATAGCTGACCACGGATTTATCTCGGGTCTGTCAGAGTTATTTGGAAATTTGCTCTCGGCTCAAAGTTGTTTATAAATTGGGTAAGAGCCCCTAAATAATGTGTCATATAACTCCCCCCATTCTAAATTGAATCGTCCCGATTCATTGGAACTGTTGGGTATATTGAATGTAATTGATTGGTTAATTCGACAATGATATTTTCTTCTAGGGTATTTTCATTGTCGGGTGTATTATTTATCTCAATATCGGAAATATTGCTTTCTGGTTCGGTTTCTATATGAATTTGCCATGGTTTGAATATTAAAAATTTTCTGAATTTGATTATAATCATAATAATTAAATATATTAATGCTAATATGATTAATATTAACGTAACTGGTATTTGAGTTTGTTTAATTTGAATAAATGGATTTAGTATGTTAATATTATCAAATGAGAGTTCCGAATCATTAGATATAATATATTCGGATATTAAAAAATCTGTATATTTTCGAGCTGTGATGTATTCCAATATCTTATTGTCTACATTGGCATAGGAAATATTATTAATTATAGAGGTGCCATTAAAAGTAATTAAATATGACCCACTTAAATGAGTGTCATTAACTGTATTTTCTCCATTTACAAAAATGGCTCCATCTTGGATTACATCTACTTTTTTATTTTTTTCTCTGATTTTGTTAAGTGGGTTAAGTGTGCAATAATTGTTAAGTATTTCTGTCTTAAAATTAGACATTACATAGTACTTATTTCTACATTTTGCGACGTGATTATCAATTAATAATTTTCCATCATCATGTGAAATGGATCTTGAATTGTAAACGTCACAGCGATCGGTAATAATAGGGTATTTTATGTAAATTATAATAAGATCTTGATGCAAAGCGATTTTAAATTCAGATATATCTAAAAGGTCTGTTATAACTACAGGTCTATTTTCGTGTTTATAAATTTCTTGTATATCGTCGTTTATTAGAATTTTAGTATTAAATACATCGATTTTGGATTAGAATTTTAGTATTAAATACATCGATTTTGGCGAGTGTAATTGTGTCCATTAAATTCATAAGATCGTAAGTAAGCAAACGCAGACGATATTTTCTTAGCGGAATTTCTTGATCTTTAAAGGCTGTTTTGAATTCTTCAGATAAAGATTTTATCTCTTTAAATATTTTAGAATTAATAACGAATTGATCGGTTTTATTTTGTATTAAATCATCTATTTTATTTTGGACAGTTATGAAATCATCATGATCTGGTGTTCCCGCTATCCATTTCCAAATAGTGCCTATTTCATTAATGCCTCTTTTCGATCTACTGGGTATAATTTGGGAGATAAGTATTTGGATAATTTTTAAATCGTGGGATATTTCCCAAAGAAAATTGTTGCTGTCGTGACTCTTCAGAAATTCTGTTTCAAGATTAATTATATCTCTATAAAGACTTATATTAGTTATATGAAATAAATCTGCGTATGATTCATAAATAAGAACATCTTTGGTATCCTTGTAAAGAAGGAAATCATGGTTCGTGTAATCCATAATTTCGGATTTGGTTGTAGCTACCAGCAGTAATAAGTACATTATTGAAATCATTATCTGTAATTTGAAACAAATTATTTTATATTATCTTTATGAATCGTACGGTTTCTGTTATTTATAATAACTTTATTAGGGAGATTTTCCTTAACTACTTGTTTTTTGTATCTAGAATTTAGCTTGTTTCTTTCCCCATGTTTCTTTTCGTAAATTACCTCTCCTACGTGATAATTCTTATTTTGTCTATCTTTATTGTGGAAATGCAACATTTTCTCTTGAGCTTGTTGCAATAGTTTAGGCATATCTTCGTGTTTGATTTTATTAAATAGTATGTCAAAAGGTCGTTGGTTGGTTATTGAGTGAATTGTTAAATTATATTTTTGTGCTGCTTTAATAATAATTTCAGAATAATCAACTAAATTAAGCTCATCTTTAATGCAGCGAGTAATTTCTGTTAAAGTAGAGTGTGCTCTTTCTATTTGTCCGTTGGACGTACTATGTCGAGGATCTGCAAAGAATAGAGATATCCCATTTCTTTGAGCAAAGGATTTGAATTGGGATGAAGAGAAACTTGGTTCGTTATCTATCATCAAAGATTTGGCTAATGGAAATTGTTGTAAAATTTCTGAAACTTTATTTTCTATATTTAGTTTGTTAGGGATTTCTTTTACGACCAAATATTTCGAATAGGAATCTATACAAGTAATGAATATGCGTAATATATGTCAAGATGCAAATTTTCACCTTCTCTTTCTGGAATAGGCGCTTGACTGATAGGAATCTGTACTGGGTGTCTGTTGTATTTGTTTTGATTGCAGATTGTGCAATTCTTTATAAATTCCTTAAGCTTTTTTATATAAATTAGGCCAATAATAGAGTCTAGTTATTTGCTTATAATTTTCATCAAGCCCTCTATGAGCTCTACAATGAGTTTCTGTGATAATCACGGATCTGTCTTCAGCGTCTTCGACATCCTGGACAAATGTCTTAGTGTATAAAAATGTATTTATAAAAATGTCTTTAAGTGGTTTTTGAATTCTATAAAAATCTTCTAGAGTACAGTGAACTCCTATTGTTATGTTGGGTGGAATATATTCTCTTAATATTGATATTAAATTTTCTGGAGTATCATACTCTATTATATGTCTAGTATTTCCGAATACATTAATCGACTCATGTATTGTATACCTCCCCGTTGCTATTAGCAATTGTTGCTTAAACTGGTTTAAGGGTTTTCGGGTTTAACATTCTCAAAACTACTCTCTGCTGAATGCTGAGTATTTTGATCTGATGCCGATTCATTACTTTCCGTTAAGTTATTAATTTGTATCCTTGATAAAGCGTCCGCAACAACATTTGTTGCTCCTGGCTTATAAATTATTTTGGGTGAATAGCTTTCAATAAAAGAATACCATCTTTTCATTTCAATATTTGGATTTTTTTGAGAAATGGAAAATGAAAGAGGTTGGTGATCGGTATAGATCTCGATGTTGTTAACCCCATATAAGTAATTACGAAGGTTTTTAAAAGCCCATACTATGGCTAAAAGTTCCTTTTTATTTGTCGCGTGTAATTGTTCAGTTTTGGTTAGAGTTTTTGAAATAAATGTGATTGGTTTTCCTTCCTGAGAAAGAACCGCACCAATTGCTAAGTCAGACGCGTCAGTTGTTAGGGTAAATTTTTTATTATAGTCCGGTTGTACTAGTTCTACTTGTGCAATTAAATTTTCTTTGAGCTCGTTAAAAGCTCTTACAGCTGAATCATCAAACTGTATTAAAGTTTTACGTGATGCTTTTTTAGATACTTTGCCGTTTTGGCCTTCTAAATATTTTGTTAAAAGTTTAGCTATCTTTGCGTAATTTTGCACAAATTTTCTGTAATATCCTGTAAGGCCTAGGAAGCTTCTAAGCTCTCGAATATTTTTAGGGATCGGATATTTTACAATTGTTGAAATTTTTCGGGATCGGTTTTGATCACATTGTGAGAAACAACGTAACCGAGAAAGTTTGTTTCTAATTTAAAGAACTTTGATTTTTCAATCGAAATTTTCATGTTTGCGTTCAGCAAAATTTTAATAATGACAATTAGGTCTTTGTAATGTTGCTCAATTGTTTTTGTTTTATGATTATGTCATCCATATAAACATGACATGTTTTACCCACTTGTTCTCTCAAAATATCGTCCATCGCTCGTTGGAATATTCTAGGAGCGTTTGTCAAACCGAAAGGCATTCTTAGGAATTCGTATTTCCCATTATTTATTGAAAATGAGGTTTTTTGTATGTCAGGTTCGTTCATGAGAATCTGATGAAATCCAGATTCCAAGTCAATTGTTGAAAAGTATTTGGCTTTTCCGAGATTTGATAAAATCACTGAAGGGTCCTGCATTGGATACCTATCAGGTATAGTATTTTCATTTAGTTTTTTATAGTCAATTACGAGTCTTAGTTTTGGAGTTCCATCTTCATTGAAACCCTTTTTGGTACCACTAGTACAGGGGAATTATAAGGACTTCTACTTGGCCTTATAATTTCTTCTTTTAGATTCGACTTATTTCAGAATTTACAAAATCTTAAGCTGATAGAGCATAAGGGTATTGTTTGCTGTAAATGGCCCTATCATTTACGGTGTTTATTTCAACGCGTATATCTGTCCTAAAAGGAATCTGCATATTTATTTTTGAATGCTCTTTATTTATAATATTTAATATTTCATTCTCCAGATCTTTTCTTTGATCTGCAGATGATATTTTTATGTTGTTTATTTTTTGATTGTCGGATAGTTCAACGACGGCGTGTTCAGAATTTTTCAATTCCAAACTTTTATTTTTGTCGGATATTTCAACGACGGCGTGTTCGGAATTTTTAAATTCCAAACTTGTATTTTTGTCGGATATTTCAACGACGGCGTGTTCAGGATTTGTATATCCCAAACTAAATTCGCTTTGATTACCCATTTCAGATTCGGATCTGATTTGAGCCTTTTCATCAAAGTATTTTTTTTATATAAATTCTTTTAATGGAAGAATGGTGTTTTCTTCTGTTAAAGAATGTTGGTTTAAATTGTTTCCGTTGTCATAATTTAATTTCTCTTCTATTCCGTTATATTTAATAACTCCCTTAGCTGTATCAATCACAGCTCCTATTTTTTTCAATAAGTTATAGCCGATCAGTAGATCTGAGTCTAGCCCTTCTATTTCATAAAAGGTATATTGTGTATCAAAAATAGTTATCATATGATAATATTTAATTATTGAATATCCATTCACTGTGGATACTCTTTTGTATATTGGAAGCTCGTTCTTATTTTTGTAAACTCCAGTTCTAATATAACACGAGGTTGCCCCAGTGTCAATTAATATTTTTAATTTTTTATTTATTTTCGGGTCATTTCTAAATAAGTAGGGTAAGCCTACTCCTGACTTTTGTCTAAAAAATGGTTTTTGTTGGTTATTATTAAATCTACCCTGGTTCCAGGAATTATTTTTGTTCTGATTATAATAACCATAATTATTTTTGTTCTGGTTGTTGTCATTATTAAACCTTAAATTATTACTATTTCGCTGGTTATTGTAATTGTTGTTTTGTTGTCTTTGCTTTTGGTTGAAATGTGTTTGACCATTTCCACCAGTGTTTGGCTCACTATTTTTTCTTTGAGTGGTTGAGAAACTATTTGCGAAATGCGCCCTCATGTTGTTGCTTTCCAATTCCTTAACTATGACCATTGCATTCGGTAGGTCAGGTGGATTCATTGAGAAAATTGTGTCTGAAATTTGGCCGTTTAGGCCGGTAATGAAAACTCTAAGAGCAGTCTTCCTATGTTTTTCATTCATTTCTGCTGTTATCGGTTTGTTTCTCCCGTAGGTCATAATTGTTTTATTAATAAGTAGAGTTAACTTTCTATTAACTGTACCATAATAATCCATAATTGATAATTTTCCCTGACTCAAAACACTTAGTTCCTGTTCAATAATATGAATAGGACGTTTGTCGCTAAAGACAAAGTCAAGTCTGGCCATTATGGCATCGAAATTTAATACCGTACCGTTATGGGTTAAGGCATCGTTTGCCATTCCCGTTATTTTGTTTCTTAATATCGATAGGGCGGAATAAAATCTTTCACTCCCTCTGGCATATTGCCCCATGGCTATTTCAGCCGATTCTCTCCAGCTTACATAACAGATTTGATGATCTCATTAGATGTGTCGCACTTTATATTTGGATCTATAATCTCTATCTGATAATCTTCAACCGTCTTAATTTTATGAGAAAGCTGCGATCTTAAGTTAACGATCTCTTCCTTTAATGGATTCAATTCAAAATTTACAATTTGTTTAATTAAATCTCCTACTTTTAACATGGTATTGTTTGTAATCGCCTGATGATGTTCTTGAGGCGAACTTATGTGGAGTCTTTTATTTGCTCCGTTCTGGCTTGTTGAAGGTTCTGACATTTTGAGAATATTTTCGAAATCAGAAATTAATTCTTCCACTTTGTATAATTATATTTCTTTTTACAAATTTCTTATTAAATAATAATAATAATAATAAAAAAAAAGATTATATCGCTCACGAATCGTCCTCCTTATTTTTCTTGTCGTTGTTTTTGGGGTCGTCGTTTTTCTTCGATGATGATCCTGCTTAAGGTCGTCCTTCCTTTTTTTGTATCTTGGGGTCTTCCTTCTCTCTTCGGGTTTTTAAATTGGTGTCTTCCTTCTTTCTTCAGTGTTTATTTCTTGGCGAGGGATTGCCCTTCAGCCTTTTTGTCTTTAAATGTCTTTTTGTTGATGATTTCGAAGATTTGTTTGTAGATTTTTGTTTTTAGATATTTAATTAAATTGTTTTTCACAATGGTTATTTGTTTCGATGAATTTTGTTGTCACTTTTTAAATTTTTTATATTGTCCGAGCAGTGAATTTATGTTACGAACACTATTTTATAATTTGAGATTTTAAGGGGATTATTCCATTAATTATTTTCCACTTTATTATTTTTTGATCAACACAAACTTTTTATTTTTTTGCCGGTTGTATAGAGTTTAAGGGGATTATTGCATTTATTAATTTCCACCTTATTTTTATCAACACAGGCTTTATATATTCGTCGGTTGTATCGGGTTGTTGGCCGCGCAAAATTCCTTTTTCACTTTTAAACTTTTTTGGGGTTTATTTAAAAGCTTTGCTTTAGAATTTTTTAATCACACGGCCCCACGTTGGGCGCCAATTAAGTTTCTCACTAGTGAATTGAATAAAAAAATTTATTTTTATTTTTAACAATCACTTATTCACTATTACAATTTTACAATAGGTCGAACTTATTTAATTCACTGCTCTTGTATTTATTCTCGAATTATTGTTCTGCTCGATTCGGATCTCAAAAACGGACTGCCTCCTCTCTAGTTCAATGATCAATAATCAAACCTCGGCTTAAGAGATTTTATCCCCAAAAATTGATAAAGAGAATGACTCAACAGAGTCGGAAAATAGGATGATGCAATTTGCCAATTAAATTCGAAGTCCAATCTTGGCCGGAAATTGGTGTTTACATTAGCGGAGTTTAGGGACCGCTTTGGGGATCTTTTTGTTTACGTTAGCGGACTCGGGACTCGCTTTGGGGATCTTTTGTTTACGTTAGCGGACTCAGGGCTCGCTTGGGGCTCCGATTGTTTACAATATCGGTTTGGATGTTTACAGCATCCGTTTGATTCGGACTGCGTGAAATTGATCTGGGTGGGAATGATTTGGAGGCCTGCTTGGCAGAAATAGCTGACCACGGATTTATCTCGGGTCTGTCAGAGTTATTTGGAAATTTGCTCTCGGCTCAAAGTTGTTTATAAATTGGGTAAGAGCCCCTAAATAATGTGTCATATAACTCCCCCCATTCTAAATTGAATCGTCCCGATTCATTGGAACTGTTGGGTATATTGAATGTAATTGATTGGTTAATTCGACAATGATATTTTCTTCTAGGGTATTTTCATTGTCGGGTGTATTATTTATCTCAATATCGGAAATATTGCTTTCTGGTTCGGTTTCTATATGAATTTGCCATGGTTTGAATATTAAAAATTTTCTGAATTTGATTATAATCATAATAATTAAATATATTAATGCTAATATGATTAATATTAACGTAACTGGTATTTGAGTTTGTTTAATTTGAATAAATGGATTTAGTATGTTAATATTATCAAATGAGAGTTCCGAATCATTAGATATAATATATTCGGATATTAAAAAATCTGTATATTTTCGAGCTGTGATGTATTCCAATATCTTATTGTCTACATTGGCATAGGAAATATTATTAATTATAGAGGTGCCATTAAAAGTAATTAAATATGACCCACTTAAATGAGTGTCATTAACTGTATTTTCTCCATTTACAAAAATGGCTCCATCTTGGATTACATCTACTTTTTTATTTTTTTCTCTGATTTTGTTAAGTGGGTTAAGTGTGCAATAATTGTTAAGTATTTCTGTCTTAAAATTAGACATTACATAGTACTTATTTCTACATTTTGCGACGTGATTATCAATTAATAATTTTCCATCATCATGTGAAATGGATCTTGAATTGTAAACGTCACAGCGATCGGTAATAATAGGGTATTTTATGTAAATTATAATAAGATCTTGATGCAAAGCGATTTTAAATTCAGATATATCTAAAAGGTCTGTTATAACTACAGGTCTATTTTCGTGTTTATAAATTTCTTGTATATCGTCGTTTATTAGAATTTTAGTATTAAATACATCGATTTTGGATTAGAATTTTAGTATTAAATACATCGATTTTGGCGAGTGTAATTGTGTCCATTAAATTCATAAGATCGTAAGTAAGCAAACGCAGACGATATTTTCTAAGCGGAATTTCTTGATCTTTAAAGGCTGTTTTGAATTCTTCAGATAAAGATTTTATCTCTTTAAATATTTTAGAATTAATAACGAATTGATCGGTTTTATTTTGTATTAAATCATCTATTTTATTTTGGACAGTTATGAAATCATCATGATCTGGTGTTCCCGCTATCCATTTCCAAATAGTGCCTATTTCATTAATGCCTCTTTTCGATCTACTGGGTATAATTTGGGAGATAAGTATTTGGATAATTTTTAAATCGTGGGATATTTCCCAAAGAAAATTGTTGCTGTCGTGACTCTTCAGAAATTCTGTTTCAAGATTAATTATATCTCTATAAAGACTTATATTAGTTATATGAAATAAATCTGCGTATGATTCATAAATAAGAACATCTTTGGTATCCTTGTAAAGAAGGAAATCATGGTTCGTGTAATCCATAATTTCGGATTTGGTTGTAGCTACCAGCAGTAATAAGTACATTATTGAAATCATTATCTGTAATTTGAAACAAATTATTTTATATTATCTTTATGAATCGTACGGTTTCTGTTATTTATAATAACTTTATTAGGGAGATTTTCCTTAACTACTTGTTTTTTGTATCTAGAATTTAGCTTGTTTCTTTCCCCATGTTTCTTTTCGTAAATTACCTCTCCTACGTGATAATTCTTATTTTGTCTATCTTTATTGTGGAAATGCAACATTTTCTCTTGAGCTTGTTGCAATAGTTTAGGCATATCTTCGTGTTTGATTTTATTAAATAGTATGTCAAAAGGTCGTTGGTTGGTTATTGAGTGAATTGTTAAATTATATTTTTGTGCTGCCTTAATAATAATTTCAGAATAATCAACTAAATTAAGCTCATCTTTAATGCAGCGAGTAATTTCTGTTAAAGTAGAGTGTGCTCTTTCTATTTGTCCGTTGGACGTACTATGTCGAGGATCTGCAAAGAATAGAGATATCCCATTTCTTTGAGCAAAGGATTTGAATTGGGATGAAGAGAAACTTGGTTCGTTATCTATCATCAAAGATTTGGCTAATGGAAATTGTTGTAAAATTTCTGAAACTTTATTTTCTATATTTAGTTTGTTAGGGATTTCTTTTACGACCAAATATTTCGAATAGGAATCTATACAAGTAATGAATATGCGTAATATATGTCAAGATGCAAATTTTCACCTTCTCTTTCTGGAATAGGCGCTTGACTGATAGGAATCTGTACTGGGTGTCTGTTGTATTTGTTTTGATTGCAGATTGTGCAATTCTTTATAAATTCCTTAAGCTTTTTTATATAAATTAGGCCAATAATAGAGTCTAGTTATTTGCTTATAATTTTCATCAAGCCCTCTATGAGCTCTACAATGAGTTTCTGTGATAATCACGGATCTGTCTTCAGCGTCTTCGACATCCTGGACAAATGTCTTAGTGTATAAAAATGTATTTATAAAAATGTCTTTAAGTGGTTTTTGAATTCTATAAAAATCTTCTAGAGTACAGTGAACTCCTATTGTTATGTTGGGTGGAATATATTCTCTTAATATTGATATTAAATTTTCTGGAGTATCATACTCTATTATATGTCTAGTATTTCCGAATACATTAATCGACTCATGTATTGTATACCTCCCCGTTGCTATTAGCAATTGTTGCTTAAACTGGTTTAAGGGTTTTCGGGTTTAACATTCTCAAAACTACTCTCTGCTGAATGCTGAGTATTTTGATCTGAGACCGATTCATTACTTTCCGTTAAGTTATTAATTTGTATCCTTGATAAAGCGTCCGCAACAACATTTGTTGCTCCTGGCTTATAAATTATTTTGGGTGAATAGCTTTCAATAAAAGAATACCATCTTTTCATTTCAATATTTGGATTTTTTTGAGAAATGGAAAATGAAAGAGGTTGGTGATCGGTATAGATCTCGATGTTGTTAACCCCATATAAGTAATTACGAAGGTTTTTAAAAGCCCATACTATGGCTAAAAGTTCCTTTTTATTTGTCGCGTGTAATTGTTCAGTTTTGGTTAGAGTTTTTGAAATAAATGTGATTGGTTTTCCTTCCTGAGAAAGAACCGCACCAATTGCTAAGTCAGACGCGTCAGTTGTTAGGGTAAATTTTTTATTATAGTCCGGTTGTACTAGTTCTACTTGTGCAATTAAATTTTCTTTGAGCTCGTTAAAAGCTCTTACAGCTGAATCATCAAACTGTATTAAAGTTTTACGTGATGCTTTTTTAGATACTTTGCCGTTTTGGCCTTCTAAATATTTTGTTAAAAGTTTAGCTATCTTTGCGTAATTTTGCACAAATTTTCTGTAATATCCTGTAAGGCCTAGGAAGCTTCTAAGCTCTCGAATATTTTTAGGGATCGGATATTTTACAATTGTTGAAATTTTTCGGGATCGGTTTTGATCACATTGTGAGAAACAACGTAACCGAGAAAGTTTGTTTCTAATTTAAAGAACTTTGATTTTTCAATCGAAATTTTCATGTTTGCGTTCAGCAAAATTTTAATAATGACAATTAGGTCTTTGTAATGTTGCTCAATTGTTTTTGTTTTATGATTATGTCATCCATATAAACATGACATGTTTTACCCACTTGTTCTCTCAAAATATCGTCCATCGCTCGTTGGAATATTCTAGGAGCGTTTGTCAAACCGAAAGGCATTCTTAGGAATTCGTATTTCCCATTATTTATTGAAAATGAGGTTTTTTGTATGTCAGGTTCGTTCATGAGAATCTGATGAAATCCAGATTCCAAGTCAATTGTTGAAAAGTATTTGGCTTTTCCGAGATTTGATAAAATCACTGAAGGGTCCTGCATTGGATACCTATCAGGTATAGTATTTTCATTTAGTTTTTTATAGTCAATTACGAGTCTTAGTTTTGGAGTTCCATCTTCATTGAAACCCTTTTTGGTACCACTAGTACAGGGGAATTATAAGGACTTCTACTTGGCCTTATAATTTCTTCTTTTAGATTCGACTTATTTCAGAATTTACAAAATCTTAAGCTGATAGAGCATAAGGGTATTGTTTGCTGTAAATGGCCCTATCATTTACGGTGTTTATTTCAACGCGTATATCTGTCCTAAAAGGAATCTGCATATTTATTTTTGAATGCTCTTTATTTATAATATTTAATATTTCATTCTCCAGATCTTTTCTTTGATCTGCAGATGATATTTTTATGTTGTTTATTTTTTGATTGTCGGATAGTTCAACGACGGCGTGTTCAGAATTTTTCAATTCCAAACTTTTATTTTTGTCGGATATTTCAACGACGGCGTGTTCGGAATTTTTAAATTCCAAACTTGTATTTTTGTCGGATATTTCAACGACGGCGTGTTCAGGATTTGTATATCCCAAACTAAATTCGCTTTGATTACCCATTTCAGATTCGGATCTGATTTGAGCCTTTTCATCAAAGTATTTTTTTTATATAAATTCTTTTAATGGAAGAATGGTGTTTTCTTCTGTTAAAGAATGTTGGTTTAAATTGTTTCCGTTGTCATAATTTAATTTCTCTTCTATTCCGTTATATTTAATAACTCCCTTAGCTGTATCAATCACAGCTCCTATTTTTTTCAATAAGTTATAGCCGATCAGTAGATCTGAGTCTAGCCCTTCTATTTCATAAAAGGTATATTGTGTATCAAAAATAGTTATCATATGATAATATTTAATTATTAAATATCCATTCACTGTGGATACTCTTTTGTATATTGGAAGCTCATTCTTATTTTTGTAAACTCCAGTTCTAATATAACACGAGGTTGCCCCAGTGTCAATTAATATTTTTAATTTTTTATTTATTTTCGGGTCATTTCTAAATAAGTAGGGTAAGCCTACTCCTGACTTTTGTCTAAAAAATGGTTTTTGTTGGTTATTATTAAATCTACCCTGGTTCCAGGAATTATTTTTGTTCTGATTATAATAACCATAATTATTTTTGTTCTGGTTGTTGTCATTATTAAACCTTAAATTATTACTATTTCGCTGGTTATTGTAATTGTTGTTTTGTTGTCTTTGCTTTTGGTTGAAATGTGTTTGACCATTTCCACCAGTGTTTGGCTCACTATTTTTTCTTTGAGTGGTTGAGAAACTATTTGCGAAATGCGCCCTCATGTTGTTGCTTTCCAATTCCTTAACTATGACCATTGCATTCGGTAGGTCAGGTGGATTCATTGAGAAAATTGTGTCTGAAATTTGGCCGTTTAGGCCGGTAATGAAAACTCTAAGAGCAGTCTTCCTATGTTTTTCATTCATTTCTGCTGTTATCGGTTTGTTTCTCCCGTAGGTCATAATTGTTTTATTAATAAGTAGAGTTAACTTTCTATTAACTGTACCATAATAATCCATAATTGATAATTTTCCCTGACTCAAAACACTTAGTTCCTGTTCAATAATATGAATAGGACGTTTGTCGCTAAAGACAAAGTCAAGTCTGGCCATTATGGCATCGAAATTTAATACCGTACCGTTATGGGTTAAGGCATCGTTTGCCATTCCCGTTATTTTGTTTCTTAATATCGATAGGGCGGAATAAAATCTTTCACTCCCTCTGGCATATTGCCCCATGGCTATTTCAGCCGATTCTCTCCAGCTTACATAACAGATTTGATGATCTCATTAGATGTGTCGCACTTTATATTTGGATCTATAATCTCTATCTGATAATCTTCAACCGTCTTAATTTTATGAGAAAGCTGCGATCTTA
The DNA here is from genome assembly GCF_043229965.1 of Drosophila suzukii. NCBI lineage: Eukaryota > Metazoa > Arthropoda > Insecta > Diptera > Drosophilidae > Drosophila > Drosophila suzukii. Next base: position 1,408,525 of record NW_027255939.1, on the reverse strand, counting down.
AGTTAACGATCTCTTCCTTTAATGGATTCAATTCAAAATTTACAATTTGTTTAATTAAATCTCCTACTTTAAACATGGTATTGTTTGTAATCGCCTGATGATGTTCTTGAGGCGAACTTATGTGGAGTCTTTTATTTGCTCCGTTCTGGCTTGTTGAAGGTTCTGACATTTTGAGAATATTTTCGAAATCAGAAATTAATTCTTCCACTTTGTATAATTATATTTCTTTTTACAAATTTCTTATTAAATAATAATAATAATAATAAAAAAAAAGATTATATCGCTCACGAATCGTCCTCCTTATTTTTCTTGTCGTTGTTTTTGGGGTCGTCGTTTTTCTTCGATGATGATCCTGCTTAAGGTCGTCCTTCCTTTTTTTGTATCTTGGGGTCTTCCTTCTCTCTTCGGGTTTTTAAATTGGTGTCTTCCTTCTTTCTTCAGTGTTTATTTCTTGGCGAGGGATTGCCCTTCAGCCTTTTTGTCTTTAAATGTCTTTTTGTTGATGATTTCGAAGATTTGTTTGTAGATTTTTGTTTTTAGATATTTAATTAAATTGTTTTTCACAATGGTTATTTGTTTCGATGAATTTTGTTGTCACTTTTTAAATTTTTTATATTGTCCGAGCAGTGAATTTATGTTACGAACACTATTTTGTAATTTGAGATTTTAAGGGGATTATTCCATTAATTATTTTCCACTTTATTATTTTTTGATCAACACAAACTTTTTATTTTTTTGCCGGTTGTATAGAGTTTAAGGGGATTATTGCATTTATTAATTTCCACCTTATTTTTATCAACACAGGCTTTATATATTCGTCGGTTGTATCGGGTTGTTGGCCGCGCAAAATTCCTTTTTCACTTTTAAACTTTTTTGGGGGTTTATTTAAAAGCTTTGCTTTAGAATTTTTTAATCACACGTCCCCACGTTGGGCGCCAATTAAGTTTCTCACTAGTGAATTGAATAAAAAAATTTATTTTTATTTTTAACAATCACTTATTCACTATTACAATTTTAAAATAGGTCGAACTTATTTAATTCACTGCTCTTGTATTTATTCTCGAATTATTGTTCTGCTCGATTCGGATCTCAAAAACGGACTGCCTCCTCTCTAGTTCAATGATCAATAATCTAAACTCGGCTTAAGAGATTTTATCCCCAAAAATTGATAAAGAGAATGACTCAAGAGAGTCGGAAAATAGGATGATGCAATTTGCCAATTAAATTCGAAGTCCAATCTTGGCCGGAAATTGGTGTTTACATTAGTGGAGTTTAGGGACCGCTTTGGGGATCTTTTTGTTTACGTTAGCGGACTCGGGACTCGCTTTGGGGATCTTTTGTTTACGTTAGCGGACTCAGAGCTCGTTTGGGGCTCCGATTGTTTACAATATCGGTTTGGATGTTTACAGCATCCGTTCGATTTGGACTGCGTGAAATTGATCTGGGTGGGAATGATTTGGAGGCCTGCTTGGCAGAAATAGCTGACCACGGATTTATCTCGGGTCTGTCAGAGTTATTTGGAAATTAGCTCTCGGCTCAAAGTTGTTTATAAATTGGATAAGAGCCCCTAAATAATGTGTCATATAACTTGTATGCGTTACTGTTTGTCTGGTCCGATGATGTTGGATGACAATGTATGCTCGCCGAGTGCGAGCAGCTATACGATGTTTATAGTGCTTGGTAATCAGAGAACTGGCCATCGTGTATGCCATATAAACGCTCAAAGCTTAGTGAATAAAATTGAAGAATTTAGGTATTTATTTGTCAATTCTAACATGGATGTTATATGTTTGTCCGAAACGTGGTGTTCGTCTTATGTTAGTGATTCGTTAGTAGAGTGTAGTGGCTATGATCTCTTTCGTTCCGACCGAGGTAGCCACGCTGGGGGAGTAGCCATAAATGTAAGTAAACGTCTTAATGCAAAGTTTGTCTATAAATATCCGAGTGATATCTCCGTTGAATGGATATTTGTTAAGATCACAAATACATTATACTCATCAAAAACTTTAATGGGATGCGTTTATGGATCAAACCGATTTATTGACTACCGAAATTTAATTGACTTATTGTCCTCTATATATATCCCTTATTCGGATGTTATCCTTGCTGGGAATTTCAACAGCAATATTCTAAAGGAAAATAAATTACCGGACGACATCGAATCTATTGGCTTAAATTTAGTAAACTTATCAGTACCTACACATTTTTCAAACCACTGTAAAACTCTACTTGACTTATTTTTTGTAAATGACTGTGATTCAATGCCAATATTTTCAAAACACGACCTAGCTTATTTAATTTATAATGTTAAAACAGACTCAACTGAAAACCAAATAGTTTATAGGGACTTTAAAAATATTGACTACGCCTTGCTAAGTACCGACTGTAATTTATGTGACTGCCACTCTATTTATGACTATACAAATATTACTTCTCAATTGACTGTCCTACAATATAATATAATATACTAATATAATCGATCCGTACCATTAGTGACGAAAATGACCAAGCCACGTGAAAATCCATGGTTTAAGTCAGCAATTAAAGTTCTTATTGACAACAGGATAGTGCATTTAAAAAATGGAAGCGATACAAGACAAGCCAGCACGCAGCGCAATATAAAACTCTAAGAAAAAATGTTTCACAATTAATTAATCAAGAGAAACGCAATATTATTTTGCCAGATTTAATAGGGCAACATCCAGTCAGCAGAAATGGGCTGATATTAAAAATAATATTAATAAAAAATATTAAAAATATTGGAAAATCCAACACTACCAATCCTGATGAACGTAACAAAAAAATTTTAGACTGCAACGTACCTGACGTAACTAAAGGTGACTATCTTGATCACCTACCTCGAAATACATATCGAAATTGTGATAATATAAATAGCGGCTGTTATAATGGTACCTGTGAAAGTAGTTTTAGTTTCGCGTGTGTAACTGAGTCCGATGTCCTTAAATCAATGTTACTAATTCAGTCAAATGCCATTGGAGTCGACGACATAAACCCAAAAGTTATAAAGATACTATTACCAAAAATATTACCATACATAACTTTTATATATAATACTGCAATCTGCAAATGAATATATGACAGATATCAGATGACAAATTATTTAACAAGTAGCAATATTCTAACCGATAAGCAATCAGCGTTCCGTCTTGGCAGAAGCTGTACAACAGCTACTATTAAAATAGTTGAAGACATCAGGGAAAAAATGGATACTGACAACATAACATTTACTATATAACGATTTAGCGTCGCTTGTGAACGGTTGTGTTTACTCTTGTGCTCTGAATTTTTGTCTATTCTGTGATTTTTTGCGAGTGTTTTGTGTTTGTTTATTAACAAAGCTTAGTCTAACCGCTGGGTTAGTGTGTTTAGTGTTTTTTACTAGATCTCCCAGTGATTATAGTTATTTTAACATTTATATTAGATTTGTTTAATCTCCTAGCTTTGTTAGTGTAATTCTTATACTCACTAAACTTGCTAAAACTCTTTGCTTCTCACTCTCTCTCCCGCTCTATATTACAACTGTAACTTAAACTCTCTCTGAACCTGCCAAATTTCTGGTAGACTTTTGGTGTGCTATTCTCTTGTCTCTCTCTCTCTCTCTCTCTCTCTTGCTTGCTTTACATTGTAACTGTTCCTGCGTAAAGTTGTCAGTGTCCCACAAGCAACGCTCAATCGATAGAAGATTTTTTCTCTCGTGCTCTCTTACATTTAAAATATTACGCGATCTCGCGCTCTTATTTTTTTTTCGTGTTTTGTGCCTTTGTGGTTTTGGAATTTGATCCCAGTGCCAAATTTACTCGAGGTATTTTTCATATATTATTTTATTTTATTTAATTTCCTTAAAATGGCTCTTGTCTGCTCTAAGAAAAATTGTACTCTTTCGTCTTCAACTAAAGACCCTTTTATTTTCTGCTGGCTCTGCGAGTCGATAATGCACGTTAAATGCGCAGGATTTACTGGTAGAGTCAAAGACTTCATTGATCAGAATTCTGGACTCATGTGGTCATGTGGATCCTGCAAGGAAATGATTGTTGAGATGAGCGGCTTTATGAAGCAGACTCGAGACAGCCTTTTGAATCTCTCTGGTGCTTTTAAACAGCTCAATGAGGGGTTCAATTCCGTTTGTGCCCAATTTAATAATAAAAAATTACTAACTGAGTCGCCTAAACGTAAAAAAAACCAGCTTAGCGGCAGTTAATACGGTCACGGTATCCACCCCAAATCCGAACTTGGTGGCTGCAGCAGTCTCTGTTGACACTGTAGTAAGTGAGCCTACTGCGCCTATGGATACAGCTGTTTTAGGTGAAGTCACTGCTTCTCGAAGTCGGGTGGTAAAAAAACCTTCAGTGCCGGCTACGGTGCCGACCGTACCTATAGGTACAGAAGTTACCGCTTCTGGCTCTCAGCTTAGTGAGGTGCCATCTGCTGCTGGGGGACGTAAGAAATTATCAGTTGTTCCACATAGAAAACAATTATTTGTTTCGAGATTCACCCCAGATACCACATCTGAGGATGTTTTGGAATTTATTCGTGAAAAATTCCCATCCGAGAATATTTCAGTGGAACAATTTAGATTTTCATATGCTCGTAGTATATCGTCGTTTAAAATATTTGCTCCGCCTGATGTGTTTAAGGTACTACTTTCTGAAAGCTTTTGTCTTAATGATGATTTAGTAATAAAAGAATTTGTTCCCAATAAACCGAGAACAAATAACAGACCTTCCACGGCGCCAAAAAACTAAAAAGTTTATTTTTGGCTTATCAAAATGTTAGGGGACTACATATGAAGCTACCCAAGCTTTATGCTTACTCCTCTGCATTTACTGCTGATATTTTGGCTTTTACGGAAACTTGGCTGAAACCAGAGATATCTGACAATGAAGTTCTGTCAAACAATTTTAATGCCTATAGGACCGATCGCTCCTCACGTAGGAGAGGCGGTGTGCTGATTGCCGTTAGCACTAGCCTAACATCCGAGAGAATTCACTCTGATACTCCTAATGAAATTGAATTTGTTAGTGTGAAAGTTTCCTTGCAATCATTCTCAATATTTGTTACATGTTCCTATATTCCACCTGGCTCTGATTTAATAATTTATGAGCACCACCTGTCTGCGACAAAATCTGTTCTATCCCTTCTTTCTAACAGTGACCTTTTGATTGTTTTGGGCGACTTTAATCTCCCTGATATTTCTTGGTCTCCTCCTACTGACTCACTAGTCGCTATACCTCTATCCGCCCATGATTTTGTTGATGGTCTTCTAGAATTATCGTTACAGCAAGTAAGCTTTATACGGAATTCATTAAATAGACAACTAGATCTTGTGTTTGTCTCAGACCCGTCTGAAGTCACGGTATCTAGAATTGACGCTCTTGTTGTACCTGAAGACCGATATCATCCAACAATGGAATTGACAATCTGCCTCCCATGCGTTGATACCCTCTCTCCTTTAGTTTCTCAAACTAAAGTGAGATGTTTCCGAAAATGTAACTTTAAAAAACTTAACGACGTGATTTCTCAATATAATTGGACAGAATTGTACAATTGTATGGATATTGAAAGCGCCACTGAACACTTCTATATAGTGTTAAATACCTTTTTTAATGAATGCGTTCCTGATAGGTTTCCTTCAAAGACAAACAGCCCACCTTGGTTTACCAATGCGCTTCAAAGACTTAAAAACCTTAAGACAAACACTTATAAAAAGTATAAGAAATCGGATAAGCCATCTGATTTTTCGAAATATGTGGTGGCTCGATCGGATTTTAATGTTCTCAATAGTCATTGCTATTCTATGTATTTAAGTCGATGTAAATTTGAATTTTCAAATGATCCGAAGCAGTTTTATAACTTTGTCAATGCCAAGCGTAAGTCGTCAGCATTGCCTTCATCGGTACGTTTTAACTCAATGGAGGCATCGACGGATTCTGAAATTGCTGATTTATTTGCCGAGTTTTTCCAAGCTACTTATAGTTCGGCTGCTTGGTCAAATTCTAACTACCCTAATCCCTTAAATAAGGCAAATTGTATCTTTACCCCTGAAATTACGGAAATTTCTCTCGTAAGAGACTTAGAAAAAACAACGCCAACTTATTCTCCCGGTCCTGATGGACTCCCCGGGTGTGTGCTTAAGTTTTGTGCGTCAACCATATGTAAACCGATTCTTAAACTTTTTAATTTGTCTATTTCATCGTCAGTTTTTCCTACTATCTGGAAGGACTCTTTTATCATTCCACTTCACAAAAAGGGTGCGAAGGCGGATGCCCAGAATTACAGAGGTATTTCTAAATTGTCGGCAATTCCTAAAGCATTTGAACGTATTATTACTTCTCATTTGCAACATTTATGTTCCTCGCTAATATCACCGTGTCAGCATGGTTTTGTTAAGCGAAGATCGACCACCACCAACCTTCTGGAATTGTCATCTATTGTAATAAATGGATTTAAGAATAAAATGCAGACTGACGTTATATACACTGATTTTAGTAAGGCCTTTGACTCTGTCAACCACTCTCTTCTCTTATTCAAATTAAATCAGCTTGCTGCCTCAAAACTGATCTATGTGACGTCTGGAGTGCCTCAGGGTAGTCATTTGGGCCCTTTGCTGTTTACTTTGTTTATTAACGATCTTCCCTCTATCATAACACACTCTCGTGTACTAATGTAAGCTGATGATGTTAAGCTTTGTTTATCACATAATGATATAGCGTCGGGTTTCAACTTACAGTCAGATATTGATTGTTTTCAGGGATGGTGTGAGTATAACCTTTTAAATTTGAACTGCCTTAAATGCAACGTTATGACTTTTCATAGGGGTACTCCTACTTTTGTTAGTTACTCTTTTCAAAATACGCCACTCGACCCTATATATTCAGTTAATGACTTAGGCGTTCTTCTGGACCCAAAGCCTAAATTTGACTGCCACATAATGTCCACTGTCAGCAAGGCCATGAGTGTTCTTGGGTTTATAAAGCGTTGGTCAAAAGAATTTGATGACCCTTATACAACCAAATTATTATTTACCACCCTTGTCCGTCCTATTTTGGAATATTGTTCTTCGGTTTGGAGTCCACAATATCAAGTACATATTGACCGTATTGAGTCGGTACAAAAAAAATTTCTTCTTTTTGCCCTTCGTAGTTTGAACTTGGATCAAAAGGCTACTTTCCTATCAGAGAAAATTACTTTTGCTTAATTTACCTACCCTTGCAAATCGTAGAACAATGCTTGGTACTATTTTTATGCAAAATCTTGTAAGAGGTGATATTGATTCTGTAGAACTTGTAAACCGCCTAACTTTCAATGTTCCTGTTAGACTAACACGAAATTATTATCCCCTAAATTTGCCACGATGTACATCTAATTTTTGTCTGCACGAGCCCTTTCGCGTTCTATGTAATAATTATAACAACCTTTATCATTTAATTTGCACTTCAACTTCTATCCCGGTATTAAAAACTAATATTTTAACTCATTTGCTTCATTCTTAGATGCTTCTTTTATTTTCATTTGTGTCCCGTCTCTATTTGTTTTTTGTATCTTCCTCGCGAACTCGTATTTTTTGCCCAAATTGATAAAAGGGCCCCGCGCGTAACAAGCACGTGCTTGGTGTCGTTGGGCCACTTGTTTGTACTGCTCGTAGTGCATCAACGTCCATCATATATATGTTTATGCTAAGGGTTTCATGATTTCTTGAAAGCGTGAAATAAAATTTGCTCCTGTTTATGCGTCGCGGCCGAATTCATGCATTTTATCAATCTCAACTGACAGAGATGCCGGACCGGTGGAAAAAGGTGTGAGCGATAATTAAACCGACCATTTTTTTCGATTCGCATGAAATAATCTTGATAATATTAAAGATAAAGTGTGTGCAAGCCAGTAGAAACTTTTTTTCTACCATCAAAATAAAAGATAACAAGGAAGAACGCTATAGTCGAGTACCTCGACTATCAGATACCCGTTACTCAGCTAAATAGAGATATGCAAGTAGCAAAGAGAGATTAAAATGCGCCACCTACCGGCGGTATACAGATTTAATACAGATTTTTTTTTTTTGACCAATCGATAGGTATTATCGAGACCAATACATTTCAGTTAAAATTTTTTATCTAGCATAAAAATTGTGGGCGTCACAGGTTTTCGCGGTTTGTGGGCGTAAGAGTGGGCGTGGCAAACTTTTTTTAGGGTCAATCGATAGGTATTGATGAGAACATTACATTTCAGTTAAAATTTTTATTCTAGCATCAAAACTGTAGGAGCCACCGTTTTGGGCGGTTTGTGGGCGTTAGAGTGGGCGTGGCACTCTACTGAAACAAACTTGCGCTGCGTAAGAAGCTTAAGAATCTGCACGCCAAATCTCAATAGTCTAGCTTCCATAGTTTCCGAGATCTCAGCTTTTATCCGGACAGACAGACGGACAGACGGACATGGCTAGGTCGACTCGGCTAGTGATCCTGAACAAGAATATATATACTTTATGGCGTCGGAAACGCTTCCTTCTGCCTGTTACATACTTCCCGACGAATCTAGTATATTCTTTTACTCTACGAGTAACGGGTATAAAAACTAGTTTCCATTGGCACTGAATTAAAAAATAATTTGTTTAAAGTAAGGTGTATTTATGTATTTATATCGATCTGGCAACTCCGATAATTATATAGAGTTACCTGAGTTTAATTGTGACCATTTAACGCTTTCAGATTGAATTCATAGTCAACTTTCGTGTGTTGCCGAATTCATGAAATGGCGTTTATGCACACACGAATCGGCTGAAATTGTGAAATAAAAGCGTGAATTCGGCATCGCATAAACACAGTAATTGTTGACTCTTTTAGATTATAGTAAAGCATTTGACACGTTAAATCACGAAATTCTTTGTATTAAGTAAAAACGTCTATGTAATTTCTCGCGTGCATTTAATGCGTGCAACTAAATTGTTCTTATTTGAGCAATCGTGGGCCGTCGGTTTTCGTAAATAATGTGTACTCGTCTTTTCTTTGTCTGAAACGTGGTGTGCCTCAAGGATCCGTCCTAGGTCCATTACTGTTCTCAGTGTATGTGAACTGTGAAGTACTCGTACACATGTATGCAGATGATGTTCAAATGTATGTAAGTCGTTCTTTTCGTAGAATTAATGAATCTGTAAGTGTCTGTCGAACTGAATTAAATTGGTTAAATGGCTAAATCCGAAAATTCTAAATGTATTGTTGTAGGTAAAAGAGGGATGGCTGAGTATGTAAAAACTGCAATTAATTTAGGATTTGCGTTTAATTAAACATTGACCTGGGATAATCACATTAATAAATCTGTTGGAAAAATATATGCAATACTTTAAAACTTTACTTTGTATCGACCTGATTTTGTGTCTGCTCGCTACGAGATTCGTGCGGCTAGCTCAGAAGATTGTGTATTCGTCCCACCAAATTTATATGACGTGACTGCCCCGTAGATCAGTGAGAAAAATAAAGGGTTCAAATGGTAACAGTGGGATTTATTGTCGTGGTATTAGTACAGCGGGTGTGTGGCTGGGCTGGCTTCGGTATCTCCTGGCTCTGGTTCCGCCGGCTGCTGGCGCTCCTCCTTCTGGCTCCTCGATGCGTTGACTCGTCTTCCTCTGGATCCTGGGTCTCGGGACGCTCGTAGTGGCCGCCTCTGCTTGCTTGCCGACGCGCTGCCTCGGGGTCGCGCCTTAGACCCGCAGAGAGTTCGGCCTTGTGGGCTTAGGGGAGCGTCACCGTTCTCAGACTAGGGTGAACAAGCCTTGCTCTCCAGGCCGACGCCATTCGAGGCAATACCTGTCCCTTGCTCTGTCCCGGACGGTCCCGCTAGGTTCTTGCTCAGTTCGCGCTGACAGTCAAGGCTGCCGCCAGGAAGCTGTCTAGCGGTTCACTTCGCTTTACGCCTAGCGCAGACGAACGTTCCACCCGGCTTCACCCTAATGCGTGACGTCCGCGACGCTCCTGAGCTCCCCAATGTGCTCCGCGCGGCGATGGTAACGTGGCTGCCGGAGATGTCTGCTGGCGTCACTGCCGATGTCCTCTGCGCTGTCTCCTGACCAGTAGCTCGGTGTTCTGGCACTCGGGGAGTTGGGCGGTTGCTGTTTGGGAACTTCGCCGGTAATCGCAGGGCTCTCCAGGCGAACGCCTCTTGAAACCGCAAATCGATCTACCGCTCGTCCGTCACGCCAGGTCCTGCTTGGTCGGGCAAGGTACGCTGGGTCGCAGACAACTTTCCTCCCCAAGCTGACGGCTCTTCGTCGTAGGACTCTTTTGCTTGTCTCTGACAGACCCGCCGGGCGACTCGCCAGGGTGTGGTCGTGACAAAGTTAGAAAACAAACGCCTTGACTTAGCCGCGTGATGCCTTCCAGAACTCAGCCACCTGTGTCTCAATTCGGAGATTCCTAATGTCCCAGTCCCGAACGTCTCGACGTGGCGATCTCGTTCCTTGTGTGCTTCCCACTGCTCTGCTTCCGACGACTCGCTTGGTCGTGGCTCCCTCGTAGATTACTTGCTTGACTGACTGTTCACTTAGTACTTTAACTGATCTTGAAGGTTTGACTCCTCGTGATCGACTGATCCAGCGCTCTGTGGCCTTATATAGGACCTCCGGGAACCGTTACTTCCCTTTTGCGCATGGCCCGCTGGATCTCTCCACTTCGGGTCCAAAGTCCGTGCCTCCTGGTTGACCCATTTGTCCTCCATGTACCGCTTCCAATCGATGCACCGCCCACTGCTGCCGTCCCGCTGATTTTCGAGATGCTTGTGGCACGCCTGTGTGCCGCTCCACTGCCGAGATGTGGCACTTCTTCTCCCAGTCCAAAGTTCACGGGAGAGTCCAAAGTCCGGTGGAGTTCCGTTATCCGCTTTTGCACACGGCACTCTTGTCTTGCCCGCGAAGTCTCCATTCTCTCTCGATCTCCATCCTTGGTCTCCAAACTCTCTCGTTCTCCATCCTTGGTCTCCAAACTCTCTCGTTCTCCATCCAAGTCTCCAAACTCCCTCGAACTCCATCCAAATCTCCAAACTCTCCTCGCCGCGCCGTTACTACGCGAATTCGCCGCGTATCTGGTAAGTGGCCGGCCATCTGCTGCTGCTTCTATTTGTGGGGAGTTATTCAACTCCTCACAACTTGACCAAAGACTTCTTACCGACCAAAATGAAAGAGATAATTGCAAAAATGTACCTCATACCGGTACTTTTCTATGGACTAGAGGTATTTAGTGACATCAGCTCCGTAGGTCAGCGCAAGAAGCAGGTAGCGTTTAATAATGTGGCAAGATATATTTATAATAGACAAAGAGCTGACCATATAAGTGACGTTACAATTTATATCTTTAACATGCCACTTAAATTCTGTAAAAACCTTAGAACCCTATTAATACTCCATAAAATTATAAGCAAACAAGAGCCGTCGTATCTCTATGAAAAACTTATTTTTAGTGCAAGAAGAAGAACCAGAAACATAATAAGCTTTAAGTATAAATACCTATGCACAAGGAGGCAGTTCCTTGTATTGCTGTTTGCACTTGGAACCAACTTCCACACACTATCAAGGCAATCAGTACCCTTCAGTTCCAAAAAAAAAGTTTCACTTGTGAATCACCTTGTGAATCCCGTGGGACATGTCCTCTTGCACAAAAGAAGAACAAGTGACATTCCATATAGACAATTGTATGGGATGTCCGCTTTTTAACAAGTGAAAATTTAAATGAAAATTTTTCGAAGTCCAACGGGATTTCTTGTTCCTTATACTCTTTTGTCGAATGGCCTGTCACGTCCCACGTGAAATCACTCGTGAAATTCAGAATATTTCCAATGAGTTTTCACTTATGAAAATATAGAACTTAAAATGCATATATTTTTATTTACTTTTAAATTCATTTTAATTAAATAGTGTTATTTCGGATTTCTGTTAAAGGACAATTATTGTTAGTGGGCCCAGATTTATGTTACGTTTTTGGCTTTTTACATTGGTCATCGCCTTCCTTAAAACTTTGTCCAGGTCCTCCGAATCCTTGGCCAACGCTCTTGAAAAAATTCATGGGCATATGTTTAAAAAATTCGTTTTATTTGTTTATTTATATATTTATTTTTTGAGCTGTGTTTAACCCTTTGCAGGATTTTTATTGGCACAAATCATTTCATTACCCACTTTCGGCTGACGGAACCCATTGAATACCTTCAAAATTTTCGTACTTTAAACTAAGATTAACGCACTACATCTTAAACTTAATGTAACACTTACCTGACGTTATTATATTAACTTAAAGAATCGATTAAAGTAACTCTGCTGACCACAAATTAAATGGATGCTTCCCTTTCAATCACTCAAACAGAATGCACCAAGTTTTCCTCTCTCCCTCCCTTTACTTGTTGTCTTTTGTTTAATCTTCGCTGTTGGCGCGTGTCACTGCACCTATACCCTTTCTAAAGCCAAAAATGTCCGACTGTATTATTTTTACTTCTTAAGTAAAAAGTACACTACGAGTATTTTTAAAAATGGTAATATTAAAATGATTTTAATGTTTAAATATAAAATGATTTAAATATTTAAATCAATTTTAACGGACTAAATTTCTATAACTTAACTAAAAAATATATTGTAAAGTCTCCAACTCTCCCGTGTGCAGTCGCTTTATTGAACGCTCTATAAAATAAACGATATTCCACGGAAAATAACATTTATAAAATTGAAGAAAGTCTATAACTGCCTAATATACCACCAGCCCTATCCGCGAACAACACAACATAGAGCTAATAAACAAAGTTGATTTTATAAATCAGAAAATAAATTCTTGCTGAACAACAAGTGCGGTTGTGCGTGCACCTTCAGTGAGAGACAATCGGTGCGGCAGCATCTTCGGAGTGCAAGAGAGAAAAAGGTTGCCCCATCAGCTACGCTATTGCCGATAAGGCAGCGATTCACTATTGTCGATAAGGCAGTTTGTCGGTAAAGCAGTGAGTGGTTGCAAGCTAAGCTACAACTTAAACTTAAAGATTAAATCCGAAAGATACAATACAAACACAACCGACCTAACCTTAACCAAATCAAACAATAAATACACTTAAAAAAGTCATGAGTTCTTCTGCTCCACCCACTAAACGTACTCGCAACAATGCTGGAACTGCCAGCGAACGCATCTCGGATGTAAATTCGCCTCAGCTTCTGGAGCTCCTAAAGACTCGCTTCGAGGAACAAACCGAGAAAATTGAGTCGGCCGTTCGGGAAGCTGAACAGCGAATGCTCAGAAGCCTTATGGATCGCATGGACAAAATCGCCGGGGAAGTAAAACAAATGGATGCTCGTGTCCTGACGTTGGAGCGCGAGGTTGCCGATCTTTGCTCCATGAGGGACCGAATGGGTGAGCGGGTTGAGACGCTGAACCGGGAGGTAGAAAATCTACAAGCAGCAGGTCAGAGGTTGGGTGCACTGGAGGCCAGGATGGCAACGCAATGCAGGGAAACTAGCTCGTGTGATCTGAGGGTTCATGGAGTTCCCTATGTCGAAGGTGAAGATCTCAGAGCGCTCTATCACAAGCTATGCTTTAATCTCCAGCTGACTCCACCACCAAGAGTCTGCGTTATCTTCCGAGCAAGGAAATCACAGCAAACACATGTGGATCCGGTGATAATAATTAAAATGCTAAACCCACGCGAAAAGATCAAGCTGCTTGGTCAAGTCGGAATGTACAGGCGCGAGCACAAGAAACAACTTAGCTTGCAGTTTCTGGGTTTCAATTCAGAAGCGTTAATTTATATTAATGAGCAATTGTTAAAAGAGCATTATCTCATCTTTAAAGAGGCTATGCGCATGAAAAAACATAAAATCCTTACGGCTGTCTTCACACGACGCGGCCTTGTGCACGTACGCTGCACTCGAAGAGAGGGTGTCTGTTGCATTAACAATATGGAGGAACTTTCGTCCATTAATCTTTCGCCTGATCCACTTTCTACATCTCTCACTAACGCTTCAGCAGGACCTGAAGCTGATAGCTTTCGTTCTTAAGCGTATAAATTGTATCCTCTTAATTAAGATAGGTTTAAAACTAGTTTACTCTAAGAAATGTATGAGATACGCATTGAATGTTGAGATTGCGCCCCTAATAATCATTGATAACAACAATGCAGGATGAGGAAGTTTGTTCCATAGCTAGTGCCATGATAAAAACTATAAGTAGTTATAAAATTGGTCTAAAAATTGTTCACTTAAATGCACAAAGTTTGCTAAAGAAGATTGATGAGTTTAGATTCCTTTTCACTCAGTCTAATGTCGATGTGATATGTGTGTCTGAGACGTGGTTTGTAAATGATCTATGTGATTCGTCTATTATTTGTGAGGGCTTTAATGTTTATCGGTCCGACCGTACTGGTCATGCAGGAGATGTTGCTATATACGTGAATGTGAAGCTGAAATGTAAAGTGGTACTTAAACAGCCAAGTGACAGTACTATCGAATGCATTCTATTAGAACTTCCCAATAAATCCCATTACTTAATGTTGTTTCAGACATTTCGTTGGAGTACACTGACATCATATTGGCAGGTGATTTTAACAGCAACCTATTGTCAGAAAGCCATCTCGTAGATAACTTTAAATCCCTAGGTTTGTTTTCCGTAAACGAAACGATTCCCACGCACTATAGCAGCCACTGTGATACATTACTTGACTTATTTCTTATCAATGACCCTAGCAAAATCATACATTATGACCAGGTTTCTGTACCAGCCTTCTCCAGACATGACCTAATATTTTTAACATACGACTTGACCTTTGACAGCAAAATCAATTCTTTTACGTATAGAGATTACAAAAATATAAACTATAATGAATTAAAAACGGAATTTTTGTGTTGTGACTGGTCATGTATTTACCATATTCGTCATGTAGATTGTCAATTAGAGGTTTTAACCAACAATGTCCAGAATTTGTTCAACAAGTTTGTGCCCCTAAGGACCAAGGTGATTAAACCAATGCAAAATCCATGGTTCAGTAGTGAAATTAAAAACCTAACCCGTCAGCGAGATGTAGCTTACCTCCGGTGGAAGCGATACAAAACTGATGAATTTCGAAAACAATACAAAGAGGCTAGGGTAAAAGTAAACAAAAAGATAAAATCAGCAAAGAAAGAGCATTATAACATACAATTTAATAATTGTGTTAACTCAAAAAACAGATGGAACGAACTAAAACGGTTAGGTATTGGAAAGTGTAAGCAACAGACAGAGACTGAGGTGGATGTCGAATTAATAAACAAAAAGTTTTTGGAAATAGATGTACCTGAAGCAACATGCAATCCGTACCTGAATACTCAACCCCTCTGTGATAATAGTTTTAGCTTTATATGTATAAACCAAAGTGATGTCCTAGCTAGTATTCTGCATGTCAAGTCTGATGCTGTTGGTCTCGGTAATATGAGTCCAAAATTTGTTAAGCTTTTGCTCCCCTTAATGTTGCCCCATATTACATATATTTTTAACACGGCTATTACAACGTCTTAATTTCCGTTAATATGGAAAAACGCCAAAATTTTTACAATTCCTAAGCCAAACAATGACTATAGACCTATTTCAATATTACCTTTTCTATCAAAAGTCTTTGAAAACCTTATGTCCTCACAGATTCAACTATACTTAGCTAATAATTCTCTACTTGACGAAAAACAATCAGGATTCCGTAAGAAAAGGAGTTGTATTACTGCAATCACAAATATTGTAGAGGATATAAGACAAGAACTGGACAGTAACTGCGAAACGTTTTTGACGCTCCTTGACCACAGCAAGGCTTTTGATTCTGTGAATCATAATATTCCCTGTACCAAGCTTAGGAATATGTTTAATTTCTCAACTAATGAGACGAAGCTTATTAGGTCGTACTTAACGAATAGGTTTCAAGCAGTCGTCTCTGGAACGCAAGTTTCTCCTCTCCGGAAATTATCCAGGGGAGTGCCACAGGGATCTGTGCTAGGCCCTTTATTGTTTTCTACATATGTCAATGATCTCCCTAGTATCCTGTCTGAGTGTGAAGTACATTTATTGTATATGCTGATGATGTCCAAATATATGTTAGTAGACCCGTAACTGAAATACATGACTGTGTAATAAAATGTTGTGGCTAATTGAAAAATGGGGAAAGGAAAATGGCTTGGGTATAAATCCTAAAAAATCGAAGTGCTTGGTAATTGGTAAAAAGCAACTTTCAACACTTTCACTTCAAAAATTATATATAAACCATACGCCGATAAGCTATGAAGTGAATGCAGTTAATCTAGGCATAAAATTTAACAATACTTTATCATGGAGCAACCATATAGTCAAAGCGACAGGGCGTACATATGGTCTGCTGAGAAAATTTTCATTCTCCAAATCGTTCTTAACTGAGGAAGTTAGACTATTAATCGCCAAAGTTATCCTCCTGCCCACTCTCTTTTACGGCATAGAAATTTTTGGAAATTGTGATGCGCGGGATTTGCGTACATAAAATGTAGCTTTTAATTCAGTTGTCCGTTATGTGTTTAACTTAAGACGTTTTGACCATGTATCAGAGCTGACTATAAAATACTTGACCTTAACTTGACCTCCTGGATCGATCTCAGAATTTTAATCTTCTTTCACAAAATAGTGACGAGTGGAGACCAAAATATCTTTTCAATAAACTTACCCCAGCCACATCTGTAAGAACCAAAAACAAGGAAGAACGCTATAGTCGAGTACCTCGACTATCAGATACCCGTTACTCAGCTAAATAGAGATATGCAAGTAGCAATGCGAGATTAAAATGCGCCACATACCGGCGGTATACAGACTTAAGCGTTACGGGCGTTAGAGTGGGCGATAGGTATTTACGAGACCAATACATTTCAGTTAAAATTTTTTATCTAGCATAAAAATTGTGGGCGTCACAGGTTTTCGCGGTTTGTGGGCGTTAGAGTGGGCGTGGCATATTCGCGTGACAAACTTGCGCTGCGTATAAGGCTACGGAATCTAAATCTGAAATCCCAATTCTCTATCTTTGATAGTTTCCAAGATATCCACGTTCATATTTACGATTTTTTGAAGTTTGTGGGCGGTTTATGGGCGTTAGGGTGGGCGTGGCAAACTTTTTTTGGGTCAATCGATAGGTATTGATGAGAACATTACATTTCAGTTAAAATTTTTATTGTAGCATCAAAACTGTAGGAGCCACAGTTTTGGGCGGCTTGTGGGCGTTAGAGTGGGCGTGGCACTCTACTGAAACAAACTTGCGCTGCGTAAGAAGCTCAGGAATCTTCTCGCCAAATCCCAATAGCCTAGCTCCCATAGTTTCCGAGATCTCAGCGTTCATCCGGACAGACAGACGGACAGACGGACAGACGGACATGGCTAGATCGACTCGGCTAGTGATCCTGATCAAGAATATATATACTTTATGGGGTCGGAAACGCTTCCTTCTGCCTGTTACATACTTTCCGACGAATCTAGTATACCCTTTTACTCTACGAGTAACGGGTATAATTACATATGCCCTCGAATACAAACACTGTGTTCGAGAAGGCAATTTTTCATAAATGGTATCCGGCTATGGAACAATCTACCGCACCAATACAAAACAATTAGGAGCGCAACTCAATTTTACAATAAAGTTAAAGATCTTTTAAAATACCAGTACACATAAGTATAAAAATTAAATAAAAGAAAATAAAACAAAAAAAAAAAAAAAAAACCAAAACAAAAATAAAAAAATAAAAATATATATATTTTAAAAACAATAATAATTGTAACTAAGAAACTACGAAAATTTGATGTTAGTCAATAATATTAATTAAGAGCGAGAGAAATTGTTTTAATAACTTAAAAATAATAATAATATAAAATATCAACTCAATGTGACTAGCGTGATAATTATAAGTGTGCACTTGTAGCGCTAGGATATAAATAAATAAATAAATAAACATTAATGTATAATACGTAAGCATAACATTATAAGTTAATTCAATTTACTTAATTTCACTATAATCAAATAATTTACTTTTATAAAACAATATTAGTTTTTTTTCGATATACAATAGTGCTCCTAAAATATTAGGGCATTCACATGTCGCTGCGCCACGAAAATTTTTCCGCCGAAACATTAGTCGCTAGCCGAACATAACGGAGAGACTCAAAAGATATAACGGACCTGCCGAAATTGGTCTCTGAGAGCTGACGTCAACAGCATAACAGCGTTTTTGGCACAAAAAAAAAACAAAAAAGCTTTTTGCCTTGAGCCATGTTACCGCGTCACTACTGCAGAACTGAAGGGGAAACTCAATTTAACAAAGACTGCAAGACTATTTAAGACTTTTTTAAGAGCTTTTAAGAGCCACCTTACTATTAAACTACAAAATTTAGCATATTGGAATTTAATTTTAGAAAGTGAGAACTAATAAAAATTAAAATTTAACGTTAAAAGTTCAAATTAAAAAATTAAAAATTAAAAATTAAAAATTAATAATTCAAAATTCAAAATTCAAAATTCAAAATTCAAAATTCAAAATTCAAAATTCAAAATTCAAAATTCAAAATTCAAAATTCAAAATTCAAAATTCAAAATTCAAAATTCAAAATTCAAAATTCAAAATTCAAAATTCAAAATTCAAAATTCAAAATTCAAAATTCAAAATTCAAAATTCAAAATTCAAAATTCAAAATTCAAAATTCAAAATTCAAAATTCAAAATTCAAAATTCAAAATTCAAAATTCAAAATTCAAAATTCAAAATTAAAAATTAAAAATTAAAAATTAAAAATTAAAAATTAAAAATTAAAAATTAAAAATTAAAAATTAAAAATTAAAAATTAAAAATTAAAAATTAAAAATTAAAAATTAAAAATTAAAAATTAAAAATTAAAAATTAAAAATTAAAAATTAAAAATTAAAAATTAAAAATTAAAAATTAAAAATTAAAAATTAAAAATTAAAAATTAAAAATTAAAAATTAAAAATTAAAAATTAAAAATTAAAAATTAAAAATTAAAAATTAAAAATTAAAAATTAAAAATTAAAAATTAAAAATTAAAAATTAAAAATTAAAAATTAAAAATTAAAAATTAAAAATTAAAAATTAAAAATTAAAAATTAAAAATTAAAAATTAAAAATTAAAAATTAAAAATTAAAAATTAAAAATTAAAAATTAAAAATTAAAAATTAAAAATTAAAAATTAAAAATTAAAAATTAAAAATTAAAAATTAAAAATTAAAAATTAAAAATTAAAAATTAAAAATTAAAAATTAAAAATTAAAAATTAAAAATTAAAAATAAAAAATTAAAAATTAAAAATTAAAAATTAAAAATTAAAAATTAAAAATTAAAAATTAAAAATTAAAAATTAAAAATTAAAAATTAAAAATTAAAAATTAAAAATTAAAAATTAAAAATTAAAAATTAAAAATTAAAAATTAAAAATTAAAAATTAAAAATTAAAAATTAAAAATTAAAAATTAAAAATTAAAAATTAAAAATTAAAAATTAAAAATTAAAAATTAAAAATTAAAAATTAAAAATTAAAAATTAAAAATTAAAAATTAAAAATTAAAAATTAAAAATTAAAAATTAAAAATTAAAAATTAGACATATACGCCGTCGAGCCACGCCGCCGCCGCCGCCGATTTTTTGCTTTTTTGACGCGCCGCCGCCGAGTCACGTAAAAACCGGCGCGGCGGCGGCGGCGGCGGCGTTCGGCGTCATACAAATTTTTATTCATTTTATAAATAAAAAAGGTTATTATTAATATATCCTAAAAAAATTTTCGACAATAATCGCTTTCAGTTATCGATTAAATGTCTCATCTCCCATCTCCTTACATGTGTCCCATCTCTAAAACATTTAACAGCTGAGTGCGTAATTAATTTCACGAAGTAAGTTTTACAGTGTTATAATTGGATTAAGAATTATGTATAAGAATTAAATATCCCAACAAACAGATGGATAAGGCATTGAACATGTATTCAATTGAACTACAGCGCAACGCAAGTCGTAAAAGTAAAGTGTGGGAGTTTTTTGGTGTCTTGCAAGCGAAAGAAGAAAACAAGTTCATCGAAGAAGACAAGGTTTTTTGCAAATTGTGTTTGGATGAACAGAAAAAAGAAGACGAAACAACAATCTTTTCATGGTAACAGTTAAATTTATTATTTCAAGTTCAAAATTATATTTTTTTAATTGTTTCAGTGCTAAAATTCAATCATATTCTAAGAACTGTTCCACAGGGAACTTAACTCGTCATCTTAAAAATGAACGCAATATACGTGAAATCGACTCTCCGAGTACATCATTGGCTTCACGAGGAAAAATATCATCTTTTTTCAACAAGTGCACTCCAATAAAATCTCATAGAGATAGTAAATGGGCGCTGGGACGGGAGCTTGCTTTGTAGATGGCTAGAGATCTTCTACCATTTCATATAATTTGCCACAATGGACTAAAAGACTTCTTAACCAAATACAAAGTTGTTGTGTCTCCTGATGACATTCCTCATTACAAAACGCTTTCAACAACTGCACTCGACGATGTGTATGAATGCATTTTTCAAGCAGTTAGTCGTATGGTATCTGGACAAGAACACTTTGCCCTAACTTTTGATTTGTGGACGGACAACTATAGAAGAAGAAGTTATATAACATTTACCTTCCATTTTTTGTCACGGAACTTTGCGATGAAGCATTTAACGCTGGAAACAAAGTACGTGTCGAAGTCTCATACGGCAAGTAATATTTTAACAGAGCTCGAAAATGTTTCCGAAATGTTTAGTTTGCAAATGGGTTCTAATTTCGTCGTAACCGACCAAGGCAGCAACATCAAAAAAGCTATCAGTATGGGGTGTATAAACAACCATTTCTGCCTTGGACATGGACTACACAATTTGCTTAATGTAGATGGCTTCAATTCCGAGTCGGAAATCAAAAATTTAATTGTAAAGTGCAAAAATATTGTGAGTGCTTTACGATTTAAGAAACATATCTTGAAATGTCAAGCTGACGCACTTCAAAATGAAGTTTTGTCCAATATCGACAATTTAGAAGAACTGCTAGCTTCCGAAGATACTGAATGGGTTGACTACGATGATGATTTTGGGCCATTAGATGATGTTCCCTTGCAAACTTATATGAATATAAACAACCCTAATGACTTGCGAAGTAGTTTGGTGGACAAGAGAAATGTTTCTCTTAAGAACTCGGTCCCAACTAGGTGGCACAGCGTGTTAACCATGCTAGACAGTCTTGGGTGCCAAAAAACTGCGATCAACAAATTGCTTACAAGCAGCAATAAGACTCATTTAATATTATCAGAGACTGAAGCACAGCTTTTATATAAGTTACGCGATTTCTTGAAAAAATTTAAAGACGCTGTCAATATTTTGTCTGGAGATTCGTATCCATCTATAAGCATGGCGTTAATAATAAGAACAGAGATCGTCTCAATATTGGATGAAACCGAGCGCAATGAGCCACTTTCTTTGACTTATATGAAAAATAACATTAAGATGAAATTGGATTCAAGATTCCCACTATCGGACATACTAATCTGCGCATCCTTATTAGATCCGCGATTTAGCTCATTGGATTGTGTAGTTGATTATTGTAAAGAAAATAATCTAAAAAAAACCGAGTTTTCGCTAAAAATGTACAAAGAGCTGATTGGCGATATACAACAAGATATCGATCAATTAAATGATAGCGAAAATCAACCTGCAAACAAAATATTAAAGCTTGCTGAACGACATTCTACAAACACAAAACATGGCAACTTGGAAGCAGAATGCCATCTACTGTTAAGTTTGTCTTCACGCCAAGACGTACTAGCTTTTTGGAAGGAAAAAACAACTGCAATGCCCTTACTATCGAAGCTGGCACAAAAAGTATTGTGTATTCCGGCAACGAGCACACCAAGTGAGCGAGTCTTTTCCATTGCTGGTCTTACAATTACACATGAACGGTCGCAGCTCAGTCCTCACAACGTCAATAAAATTATTTTCATTCATGATAACTACGAAACTTGTAAGGAAAGTTTTTCTTAAGAATTTTTTTTTAATAGTTTAATAATGAAGACAATGAATTTCAATTTCAATCAATTTCAATGAATCTCAAAACTGTCAAGTCAAGAAAAGACAATGAATCTCAAAACTGTCAAATCAAGAAAAGACTGTTATTTTGTTTTAATTTTAGTTTAAGTTGTTATTTCGCTTTACTTACTTATTAATTATGAAGTCAATAATTTCAGTTTAATTTGTTATTTCGCTTAACTTAAAAATTAATTATCAAGTCAAGAAAAGACTCTTATTTAGTTTTAGTTTAATTTGTTATTTCGCTTGACTCACTTATTAATAAAAGGAAAAAAAAAATCAGTTTATTAAATGCTTACGCCGCCAGCCGCCGCCGCCGGTTCTTTCTAACGGCTACGCCGCCGCCGCTGGGTAATTTAGAACTCTACGCCGCCGCCGCTGCTGAAACCATCGGCGTAAACCTCTATTAAAAATTAAAAATTAAAAATTAAAAATTAAAAATAAAAAATTAAAAATTAAAAATTAAAAATTAAAAATTAAAAATTAAAAATTAAAAATTAAAAATTAAAAATTAAAAATTAAAAATTAAAAATTAAAAATTAAAAATTAAAAATTAAAAATTAAAAATTAAAAATTAAAAATTAAAAATTAAAAATTAAAAATTAAAAATTAAAAATTAAAAATTAAAAATTAAAAATTAAAAATTAAAAATTAAAAATTAAAAATTAAAAATTAAAAATTAAAAATTAAAAATTAAAAATTAAAAATTAAAAATTAAAAATTAAAAATTAAAAATTAAAAATTAAAAATTAAAAATTAAAAATTAAAAATTAAAAATTAAAAATTAAAAATTAAAAATTAAAAATTAAAAATTAAAAATTAAAAATTAAAAATTAAAAATTAAAAATTAAAAATTAAAAATTAAAAATTAAAAATTAAAAATTAAAAATTAAAAATTAAAAATTAAAAATTAAAAATTAAAAATTAAAAATAAAAATAATAGTAATTATAGTAGTATTTATTAAGATTTATTATACCCGTTACTCGTAGAGTAAAAGGGTATACTAGATTCGTCGGAAAGTATGTAACAGGCAGAAGGAAGCGTTACCGACCCCATAAAGTATATATATTCTTGATCAGGATCACTAGCCGAGTCGATCTAGCCATGTCCGTCTGTCTGTCCGGATGAAAGCTGAGATCTCGGAAACTATGTGAGACTATTGAGATTTGGCGTGCAGATTCCTAAGCTTCTTACGCAGCTCAAGTTTGTTTCAGTAGAGTGCCACGCCCACTCTAACGCCCACAAACCGCCCAAACCTGTGACGCCCACAGTTTTCATGCTAGATAAAAAATTTTAACTGAAATGTATTATCTTACGCCCATAACGCTTAAAACTGTCGACCGCCTGTAGGTGGCGTATTTTAATCTCGCTTTGATGCTTGCATATCTCCATTTACCTTTGGTCCCTTTAGCTGAGTAACGGGTATCTGATAGTCGAGGTACTCGACTATAGCGTTCTTACTTGTTTTGTGTGCATTGTACCGGCCATTGCGTTTATGCGGCTCCTCAACAAAGACTCTGCGGTGAAGTAAGTTCTGGAGACGCTGGTACCAGTTCCACCTTGTTTAAGGGTTGAGGGCGTAAATTTCTTTTAATTATGTTGGTAACACTTTTTACTTCAAATCCGTTCTCCCTAAGTACATGTGCTACTTCTGTTGGTTGTACGTCTGCTTTAATGCCCTTAGTTACTACTTGTTGGTCTTTGCTGCTTTTAAGCTGATAACTGTAGTAGTTCTTTTTGTTGTCATCTAGGTTTTTTAGTCAAAATTGTGAACTTGTCTGCGTGTTTGACTTGGACTTTAGTCTCATGAATATGGCCTTTTGATAAGAGAATAACGTGGAAGTTATCATTCCCAATAATTCGTTTGACTTTCTGTACGATTTGTCTAAAATCCAAGTCCGATTAAATCCGACAACGGCAATGAATAAATTACTATGCCATTTTATTTAATTTCCAGTGTTCTGCCAATTCGGGCCCCCAAAACTTTCCAAGATTTTCTCACTGTATTTCCGCAGCCGCTAACTACTTGCACATATTTTTTGTTTTTCCAAATACAGTCCACATACAAATAAATCGAAAACGTCCACCACAACACATACCCGCCGGCAATAATTAATCAATAAATTTAAGACCTGCGAACTTTACATATATACATGTCCATTACATACAAACATATCCACATCTACATACATATCTACATACATACATATCTACATACATAAATATCTACATACACACATACCTATATACATTCACATATAATTTTAATTCCACCATCCCGTTCCCACTAAATAAAGTTTTCAGTCTGCCATCCGGTTAAAAATAATAAAATAAAAATTACACCAACCGACGTGAAAATTTTTTTTGGTCATTGTGTTTTATTTAAGAACCACCAAACTTTTTAGTATTTTTTCGGTATTTGCTATTTACTCCGTAAAATTTTCTTTATCCAGGGAAAATAATACTAGCACTCCACCGCATGCATAGCATCCTCCGTCCACCAATTTTTTCGGTATATTTTAGTATTTTCCCCTCGGGATATTAAATAAAATTTAAATAATACTCTACTACTAAATAATAAAAAAAAAGCATCCTCCGGCCAACAACTTATTGGCATACCTTGGTATTTTTCTTCACTCAGAAGTTTAAATTAAGGCGAAATAATACTATTACTGCACCGGGGACTATAATACATATTAACCCCCTCGAGTTATTTCAAAGTAAAAAAAAATTCCAGCAATAAAAAAAAAACCAAACTTGATCCCAATTATACCACATTATAATATACATATACCAAAGAGGTTAAATACCATAGTATTTTTTCTCCACGGGTAATATAAGAACTCCTTAATCACCTTTCCTAATCCGTATCATTGAGTTTAATTCCGCAAAGTAAACCAGGTCGGTACGTGCTTCAATTTCTATTTCTCCGATCCATTACCTTTTTTGTCGACACCTCTTTCCACAGTTCCAGAAGTGGGCCGGGTTCCTATTTATTCGACATAAGCAAAGACGAGCAGATTCTGACCCAAGAAAATGTTTTTTTTTAATGTCCGTTGGAAGTGATAACAACAAGTTGTCTGTTCCACCTGCCCAGGCATATCCGTAGATCCGCCCACACCCGAACTAAACGCTAAGTCCTCGTCGCACCGAAAAAAGGTCACCCGTGCAATCGTCAAAATGGCAATAACAGCTTTCCAAATTGCTCTAAGCAAATTTATTGAGGTCTCAGATCTGCTGAGTGAATTTAAATCCAGAACAAACACTCCTTCGCCGGTCCCTCCTACTCTGTCCATGCTTAACATTTGCCGCGAAGAAATACGCGCGTTATGGAACCACATCAAGGCAGATAACGATGAATGCACCGGGTGCATAGCAGAAGGCGGAAACAGTGCAGATATTAGTTTGCCAATTCTCAAAGCTAAATACGGCTACTGCTATTCCGTTTAGAGAGATGTGGGGCTCAGATCGCGGGTATGATAGCCCAAGCTCCCCAAGTTCAAGCTGTTCCTACCCAGACTTACATTTCCTCCGGCTGTCAGCTGCCTCCGTGTGATACCGAGGCTTTTACCGGAGATTATCTGCCTTGGCCGACCTTTAGCGATCTTTTTACGGCCATTAATATAAACAATCCAATGCTGACGAAAAACTGTTTCACCCAAATGCAAAAACAAGTGGCGATGCACACACGATAGTGTCGAACTCCCCCCTTACTAACGATGACTTTCGCTCAGCTTGGGCTAACCTGACTAAGCGTTTCGAAAACAAGCAGTTGTTAGTAAAAAGCCAATTAAATATACTCTTCAATATGCAGTCCGTTAATCAGGAATCTGGGTCAGTGAACTTCAACGTACCATCCAGGGTTGCCTCACGGCTTTAGAAATGTCCGGAATTCATACCGATAATTGGGATTGCCTCTTAGTGTACATGTGCTCCTCCAAACGTCCGAAGCTCACGCTATCGTTGTGAGAACAGTCCCTGCACAACAAGGCCGAGATTCCGACGTGGCAGGATCTGAACGCATTCCTTACGGAGCGTCACCGTACCTAAGAAGCCATAGACGACGTACAGCCGTCAGGCTCGAGTCAATCTCTGCCAAAAACATCCGCCCCCACTGCAGCGCCTCGAAGAAAAAATTCTTACACAAGGGTAGGCCTGACTTGCAAATAAACACGACGGCCTATGGTCTTCCTCAATTAGCTGGAAACCTCCCACCTTGTCCGATTCCGCAACAGTTTTTACGGGATCTTCCCGAACTGCCACTAGCGGATCCAAAATTCTACGAGACCGCGCAAATAGATATTCTGGTCGGGGCCGACGTACTGCCATCCATTCTCCTAAGCGGCACCCGTTTGACAGGGTGGCTCTCTCCTCGGTCAAGAAACCATTTTCGGGTGCATCCTAACGATTTTTCCACGCAAATCTCGCACACGGTTGTCACGTTCCTGGATAGGCTTCTCACCAAATTTTGGGAGGTGGAGTATCTGCCAGTAAAAAAGACAAAAACTTCCGATTTGACCTGTGAGGAAAATTTTCTCCGGACGACTACGAGAGACGATAGCGGCAGGTATGTCGTAAGTCTTCCGTTTCGTGATCCTGAAAACGTAAAATCCGCCCTCGGTCACTCCAGATCCTCCGCGTTATCGCAGTTCCTAAGAACCGAGCAACGTCTAAAGAGGGACATTCAGGTGAAAATCAAATACGACTCCGTGGTTCAAGAGTATCTCGACCTTCATCACATGAAAGAAGTCCGTCCTACCCATAATTCTGCCTTCTACCTTCTACCTTCCGCATCATGCCGTGCTCAAGCCGGAAAGTACAACCACCAAGCTGCGTGTGGTTTTCAATGCCTTCAGAGAATGGGGTCAGTTTAAATAATATCCTTCATGCTGGCCCAGTCTTACAGTCCGATCTAACCATCCAGATCCTGAAGTGGTGATATTTCCGATACGTCTGCAGTGCCGATATCGAGTAAATGTATCGACAGATATGGGTACATCCGAAGCATTCCCCGTTCCAGCGCATCTTATTCCGCAACAGCGAGGGGCACATTTAAGATTTTGAATTACAGACGGTAACTTTTGGAGTCAATTGCGCGCCATTCCTGGCGATTCGAGTCCTGCACCTGACGTGCAGCTCAGCCATCCAAAAGCGAGCGACGATGTCTTTTCGGGAGCTGACTCCGCCGAGGACGCTCAGCTCATTCTTCGCGAGCTACAAAGTGCTCTAGATTCCGCGGGCATTCCATTGAGAAAATGGACCTCAAACCACAAAGAAATATTAGCTGATATCCAAAGCGATCATCTTCTGACAACAGACTTCCTCGAGATCAACACTGAGAGCACAGCCGAAACTCTCGGCGAACGATGGAAGGCGACTTTCGATGAAATCTCCTTCGTCCCCCAGATTTGGCAACTGAAATCTCCCCCACGAAACGCCAAGTCCTTTCCCAAATTGCCAAGCTGTTTGATCTAGCAGGCTGGCTTGCTCCCTTTGTTGTGTGTGCCACAATCTTTATGCATGAGATTTGGCTTCAGGATCTAGGTTGGGACGATTAACTTCCAACTGAGCTGTGCTAAGGGTGGAACAGCTTTATCCAGAGCTATTCGGTCCTAGACCAGGTCAGAATACCCAGATGGGTTTCTTTCCGTCCAGAGTTCCGCGTAGAGCATCACGGTTTTTGTGACGCCTCGCAAAAGGCATACGGAGCGTACTGGTGGGCCATAAAGCGATGGTACACTTGCTCACAGCCCAGACGCGTGTGGCGCCAGTCAAAACGGTGTCCCTTCCCAGGCTGGAGTTATGTGGGGCTCTCCTTTTGTCCGAGATGGTCGAAGCTATTTTTCTTAATACGCCGTGGCTGACCTCAAAACTCCATTGCTGGACCGATTCCACGATTGTGCTAGCATGGTTAGCCAAACCAGCGTGCCTTTGAACAACGTTCGTTGCCAACAGGGTGACGAAGATCACCGAGTCCACAGAGGCAGCCAATTGGTCACACGTTCAATCCGAACATAATCCAGCTGATTAGGCTAGTCGAGGAGTTCCCCTTCAAGAGCTGGTGGATAACCCGCTTTGGTGGCATGGACCATGGACGGTATGATGAACGACATCCTATAATCCTACCGTACGAATATGCACTCTCGCGGCTTCTGGTAAAATTTACGCATCTCATTTCATTACATGGTGGTAATCAGTTAGTGGTGCGTCTCACTCAGTCTTGATACTGGGTGCCGACGGCGTTGGTCAACTCCTGCAAGGTCTGCGTTATCCACAAAAGGAGATTGCAAGTCCAGATGATGGGAAGTTGTCCGAAGGAGCGAGTGTCTTTTTCCCGTCCGTTCACGTACACAGGGATGGACTACGTCGGCCCGTTTGACATAAAATATTATACCGGAAGAGCTTGTCTCATTACAAAAGAGTATGTGTTGGTTTTCGTTTGTTTTTCTACAAAGGCCATCCATCTAGAGCCTACATCCGACTTAACGATTGAAGAGTTCCTTGCCGCTTTCGCTCGTTTCGTATCTAGAAGAGGGTGTTCTCGCCAAGTCCAGTCCGACAATGGAAAGACCTTCGTCGGCGCTTCCACCGTGCTTTCCCGAGACTTCCTGCAAGCCGTTAAAGAGTCTGTGACCGATGCGTATAGTCATCAGCGGCTCACCTGGCAATTCATTTCTCCTGGGGCACCCCAAATGGGCGGCCTATCTTAAGCTGCTGTCAAGAACTTCAAGACCTTGTTTTACAAGTCCACCGCTACACCGAAGTACACCTTTAAAGAGCTGTCCACCCCCCTAGCGAGAATCGAAGCTTGTCTGAATTCCAGACCGCTATCTCCTATGTCCGAGGATCCATCTGATCTCATAGCGTTGACGGTTGTCGGTGGACCTCTTCTGGAATCTGAAGTAAAGGGCGAATCCAAGTCCATTCTGAACCGGTGGCAGCACTTAAAGTCTCTACATCAACAATTCCGCACTCGATGGAAGGATGAGTACCTTAAGGAGCTCCACAAGAGCAGCAAGTAACAAGTTCCCACATAAAATCTGCGCGTCGGCGACATGGTCGTCATTAAGGATTACCTTTTGCCCTCAAATGAGTGGCAACTCGGAAGAACAAACTCCGTTTTTCCTTAAACCGATGGCAATCTCCGCGTAGTCGACATTCGTACGGCACGCGTCATTGTCAAACGCCCAGTGACCAAGGTGGTTCTTCTTCCAAGAGAGCCGTCCAAAACTACCTAGTAACGAGCCGCGTTTCTTATACACCTTAGTCCGTAGCCATTATTCACGTCATTGTTTATCAGCCCTGTTGGTTTTTTCCTTATCCACTCTAACCAGGAAAATGGCTCCCCGTCCACGTAGCGCTCAGGTATTGGAAAGCAGACGTACGAGAGGTACTCAATCCTACCGATGCCGAGTCTGCCGCGGAATCCATCCTCTGCTCCTCATGCACGAACTTGTTTCCCGGAAAAGTCCGGCTCCAAGCAACAGCCCGCTTCTCCGCAGCGTTCGCGCCGGCAAGATCCGCCAACTCGCCAAACGCTTCCCCCTCCACCGCGCTCAGCATCCTCGACACCAGCCCCGTCGCTCGCGGCACTTCTCCAACGTTATAGCGTCAACGTCCTCCCGACTGCATTGGTGATCGTCGGGACCGGGGAGAAGACGTTCAACACCGCCGCACTCATCGATCCGTGCCACCCGACAAGCTCCGTCGATGCATCCCTGGCCGCCGCGTTTCGTTTGCCGACAACAAACGTGGGCGATGAGAGGATCTGCACGGCGACGATTCGGTCGAAGGTCGACGAGGCCATCAAGCTGGAGGTGGTCCTCAAGATCGAGCCGAACGTGCGCATCCGCACCCCCATCCGTGCGCTCAGTGAGAGCGTACCATTTCAGTGAGAGCCACCATTTCCCTGATCCTGGTCGCGGACTTCTACCCGAAGGTGATACATGGCTTCCACATTGTCGACGAGCAACTACCAGTAGCCCAGAAGACGGTGTTCGGGTGGATCCTCTCCGGCGCCTGTACGCAGGCTTAAGGCGTATGCGACTGGCCGGGCTTAGATCTCTTTTTGAAACGCTAGCGATTTCAAGGAAGGCGGAATGTTCAGGCCCACTGTCCGGAAAATCTGGACTCCGGTACCACTATCCAATTGCACCGCTCTCTCGCTCTCCCGCTCTGTTTCCATCTTCCCTCCGTGGAGTTTCCACTGCGCATTGGAGCGCGGAACTCTGCTTAGGCTTAAGTAGTTCGATTCTGTCAGTCAACGAATATACCGCGGTCGCTCCCCCAACTCTATATTTTACAAGCTAACAATTATGTAATGTCTTTCGGTCAACGGGGTACTTCACGAATCGAGCGCCAGCCGCACCAGCAGCAATCCACGCCATTTAACCCCGGCGTACAGTCAGCATTTTCAATACTTTCAACACGAAAAATATGTTCATGAATCGAGGTGAACATGATCTCAAAACTACGAAATATGGTGAACACTTTACATTTTGTAATCCTGAAATGACGTCGGAAACGTGCGCCTGCCTCTTCTATGCAAATCCCCGGATCGAAGCCAGAAAATTAATTAAAACATGTTCGCAATACCAAAATAAATAAATAAATGTATTATTATGATTCAAAATATACATCTGACTTTTTATTTCGAGTTAAAATTACAGGTACGGAGAACGGAAAATATTTCCTTGACTGAGATATGTCGGCTACTTGCGAGTTGTTGCGCAGTCGTGACTTCAACCCCTATTATGGGACGTATTCGAGCTAGCAGTCACCCGTGAGGTCGTTGGCGTCAGACCCATGATCTTGTCAATGAGCATGCGCCTTCAGGCTTGTGTCCCTTTTATTCCGGTCAGGTAATGAAGAGGGGTGCATGTTCGAGTAGCGCTTGCTTGAATCCCTTTTATGACATGTTTATGACCCGTTTGTGGAAAGGAGAGAATCTTAGACAATTCACCAGTTAAACGTTCTGGGGCGGAAAAAAAATTGAGTGTTTGAAAATATTCTACATCTGAGAATCATTAACTTGTGAGATTTATTTTATTGGTGTTCTTTTGATTTCTAAATTAGTTTTACAATCATAGGAAACGTTATTCCCCAACATGAACCAACAACAACACCTGTGATAACGAGGCAATAGGGTTCGTGATCACGCCTTTCCCCAACATGATCGGTGATGTTCCTTTAAGATAACAACCTTTGGTTGGGGACCATTAATAGGCTAATTGTCACAGAATCCGCGTTTCCATACTACTTCGGGGCTAATAGTTTAATCAATAATAAAAAGTCAGAAGTGTACATGGTTCAAGAGATACACAACACAATTGAGAAGTCAGATGCTGAAAAGCTAGAGCTAGTTTGGGTACCTGGCCACAAGGGCATTAACTTTAATGAAAAAAGTGACCTCTTCGCCAAATCAGCTGTAAACGAAGGAGAATCAATAGACATTAAGCTTAACATTAAAGATGCTCTAACGGAAATCAAAAAACTTTTAGAATCTAACTGAAAATAGGATTACAAGCACACGTGTATAATAAAGAAATAAAACCTCATAAAGGTTTTCCCAATTATACAAAAAAAGCCATCTAAAATGGAATGCCAAAAGTATAAAAGTTTTGAAAAGACTTATAGTTGACTCGACATATGATAAGGTTTTTCCTCACAATATAAAAGCTGTAAGTGCGAACTCATGTGATATATGTAATGTACCTGAATACGCTGAGCATATGATCTTTGATTGCCAAAAATGTACCAACAACGCCTTGTCAATACCCCCCGGGTAACCCGTCTGGTGGAATAGTTACCTACATTTTCCAACATCACTACCTTGAGAAGAACAATCTGGAGGAAAAGCCTTGATCATCATGACATTGAGAATATCCACGATTAATATCGATAGTAGCTTAATCTACGTGGGTGTATCGCGCGGCAGTGGTGTTGTCATCCATAAGATGACTTAAAATTAAAAAAAAAAATTAAATATTATTTGTGCAATTAAGTGTATGAAAGCTTTGCAAAACTTTGTTCTGTTTTTTTAGGGTACGACTTTGCATTTAAAATAATACTTCCTTTAATATAGGTAAAATCGTCGTTGAAGCAAAATCATATGCGATTTTCTAAAAACAAAGGCAACTTTTGTTTTTTCTTTGAGTGTATGTATCTTAAAGCCCGTTACTCTTAGAGTAAAAGGGCATATTAGTTTCGTCGGAAAGTATGTAGCAAGAATATATACATATATTCTTGATCAGGATCTCTAACCGAGTTTATCTAGCCATGTCCGTCCGTATGAACGCTGAGATCTCGGAAACTATAAAAGCTAGAAAGTTTGGACTTGGTATGTAGATTATAATTGTAATTGTAATTTCTTCGCACCAATCCACCAATGCACCAAACACGAGCCTTTTGATCGATTGTCAAATTGTACGGGATTCAACGAGAACAAACGTTTTTACGGCCATTTGTTCATGTAATATCGAATGTATGCCTATATCTCACGGTATGTCACATAACGATCCTGCATTATCAGTTCACGCACGCAAAGTTCTTTGGCACTTCGTCTTAAACCAGTTTTTCACAGTGCTTTAGTTTAATCATACAAAGATTTCAGTTCATCAATGCACCCGTGTCGTAATAATCCACGTCGAAAGTTATGAAATAATGATTGATCGAAAATGTATACGAGTTATCAAACATGAAAAAGTTGTATGGCGCTTTTATCGATAAAGGTCCAAAAAAATGTTAGGGAAAAGGTGAATCGGTCCTAATATGGCTAGAAGTAACTTGAGCCAGATACTTTAATAGCAGCCGCAACAATGCGTACCAATCGCAATCGATTCTTAGCATTTAGATTGGTATTGATCAATAAAATCAAGTTCAATTCACACGGTAAGAAAATCATCAAAAATGTGGGTGCCAGACAGACTTTAGCGTTATGGGCGTTAGAGAAAGCGTGAAACTTTGCTGAAACAAAGCTGCGCAGGAATCTGTGGAATCTACATGTTTATTCCAAATTTGTAGCTTTTATAATTTCCGAGACCTCATCGTTCATACTGACAGTCGAACAGAAGGTCAGGCGGACAAGGCTAGATCAGATATATATACTTTATAGGTTCGGAAACGCTTCCATATGCATACCTGCAACGAATCTAATATACCATTTTACTCTTACTTTGTTCCGCTCCCTTCCTTCAACATCCTAACTACAACCGACCGTTTATAGTCCAACGCGACGCCTCCCCCTACGGCGTTAGTGCTGTGTTAACTCAGATGGGTGAAGATGAAGACAATCTTCCGATAGGCTTCACGTCGAAAAAGCTGAATAACAGGATGACCGAGCTAGAATGTTGGCTGTGGATTTAGCAGTTGAGAGATTTCGGATGTGCATCGACGGGCACCCGTTTAAGATGGTGACAGATCGCGCCAGCCTTAAGTGGATGCATGGGTTCAGTTCTTGTACAAAACATCGTAAAAGTTCCCAAAATGTAGTTGCAGATGAGCCTTCCAAAACTCACGAAGACGAAGCCGGCTTGAAAGATCGAAACCCTTCCTCAAATTAATATAAACTCTCAAGCCTTCTTAGACAAGGAATACTTAGAACTCAAGAACAAATTTTCAAAAATTACATTTCTCGATTACTAAGTCATAGACAAGTACTTGTATTATAATTCTGGGAATCCTTCATCTCGAATCCGAGTACAAGTTATTTGTTCCAGTTCGACTTAGAAATATTGAAATCTTTATAATTTTAGATCATTAAATAATTTGTTTTATAATTTTTCGATGTTTTCATATCTCAAACCCGTGAAGAAATTAACATCCAAGGTCATTATCCAATATCTGCGAATTGATATGATGATCTAAATGAGCGATAATGGATCTTAATTTAAAAAGAAGGAGTTTGTCTCATTTTTGTCTTCTTAAAAAGTTATCCAAGTACACTGGAGTCTATTCCCCACAAAACAATTTCTATGAGCGAGTCAATTGATCTATTAACGCTGTGCTACGAACTTACATTCGATCAGATCAACGTGAAAAAAGATTATCTCAAAAACCGAGTCTACATTCTCCTTCCCCGACCTCGTTCTTTAGGGAAAGGTCAAGTAGTAATAAAACGAAACTTTTCTCTAAGCAAAAAGTTGCACCCCGTAGGAGCCAAGAATCAAAAAGCAGATAGGAAATAAGCATTGTATTTGTGCGAGGACATCCTAATACAAGAGACAGAATGACGTACTGATATAAATCCGGGTGCACAGGCGTTTGGAGTTACATCTGCTTCAAAATAGCAAGGCGAACAAAATCGAAACAGCACAAATATCGGATCTGGAAGCTACTCTCAACAATTATTTTTCTAAAATATAAAAAAATAAAAATATCTGTGTTTAAGAATTAAGTTCTAAAATAGAGAACAGCATTTCTTAAACGTTTTCCGTTAATTTTAAATCGGTATTTTCATTCTTAAGTATAAGGTGTTTTTTTCTATTCCGACATTAATTCGCCCTTTATTGTTTTTCTAAAAAGACAGAAAAACAGTTTTGCAATCTGAAAATTTTTTAGAGAACAAAAATACATATTGCCTTTAATTTTAGAAAATCGCTATAAAATCTCTTACAAAATCATAAAAAAAGTAATTTTTCAAAAAAAAATTCTTGAAAACAAGAAAGGAAGTTAACTTTGGCAAGACGAAGTTTGTATACCCTTGCAGTTATATTTATTAAATTTAAAAATACAATAAATGATATTCCCAATAGTATATATGTCAGAAAACACCGAAGCTATAATTTGTTTCATATTATTTTCCCACATATTTTCCGATCGTTCCTATGGCAGCTACATGATTTAGTCGTCCGATTTTGATAAAATTAAATTCGAAATTCAGAACTATTTAAAAAATGTTGGCGATGGAAGGCGATTTTCGATAAATTCTCTTTCGTTCCACCAGATTTAGCAACTGAAATCTCCCCCACGAAATGCCAAGTCCATTCCCAAATTGCCAAGCTATTTGATCCAGCAGGCTGGCTTGCTCCCTTTGTTGTGTGTGCCAAAATCTTTATGCAAGAGATTTGGCTTCAGGATCTAGGTTGGGACGATAAACTTCCAACTGAGCTGTGCTAAAGGTGGAACAGCTTTCTCCAGAGCTATTCGGTCGTAGACCAAGTCAGAATACCCAGATGGGTTTCCTTCCGTCCAGAGTTCCGCGTAGAGCATCACGGATTCTGTGACGGCTCGCAAAAGGCATTCGGAGCTGCGATCTATGGCCAAGACGCGTGTGGCGCCAGTCAAAACGGTATCCCAAGTCCAGATGATGGGAAGTTTTCCGAAAGAACGAGTGTCTTTTTCCCGTCGTTCAAGTGTACACAGGGATGGACTACGCCGGCCCGTTTTATATAAAAAATTATACCCGTAGAGCTTGTCTCATTACAAAAGAGTATGTTGGTGTGTTGGTTTTCGTTTGTTTTTCTACAAAGGCCATCCATCTAGAGCCTACTTCCATCGTTTCGTATCTAGAAGAGGGTGTCCTCGCCAAGTCCAGTCCGACAATGGAAAGACCTTTGTTGGCGCTTCTACTGTGCTTTCCCGAGACTTTCTGCAAGCCGTTAAAGAGTCTGTGACCGATGAGTATAATCATCAGCAGCTCACCTAGCATTTCATTCCTCCTGGGGCACCCCATATGAGCGGCCTATGGGAAGCTGGTGTCAAGAGCTTCAAGACCTTGTTTTACGAGTCCGCTACACCGAAGTACACCTTTGAAGAGCTGTCCACCCTCCTAGCGAGAATCGAATCGAATCTCCTATGTCCGAGGATCCATCTGATCTCATAGCGTTCACAACAGGGCACTTTCTTGTCGGTGGACCTCTTCTGGAACCTGAAGTAAAGGGCGAATCCAAGTCCATTCTGAACCGGTGGCAGCACTTAAAGTCTCTCCATCCACAATTCCGCACTCGATGGAAGGATGAGTACCTTAAGGAGCTCCACAAGAGCAGCAAGTGGCAAATTCCCACATAAAATCTGGGCGTCGGCGACATGGTCGTCATTAAGGATTACCATTTGCCCTCAAATGAGTTGCAACTCGGAAGAACAGACTCCGTTTTTCCTTAAACCGATGGCAATGTCCGCGCTTTCGTACGGCACGCGGCATTGTCAAACGCCCTGTGACCAAAGTGGTTCTTCTTCCAAGAGAGCCGTCCAAAACTACCTAGTAACGAGCCGCGTTTCTTATACACCTTAGTCCGTACCCATTATCCACGTCATTGTTAATCAGCCCTGTTTGTTTTTTCCTTATCCACACTCTAACCAGGAAAATGGCTCTACGTCCACGTAGCGCTCAGGCTCGCGGCACTTTTCCAACGTCATAGCTTCAACGTCCTCCCGACTGCTTTGGTGACGTTCGACACCGCCTCACTCATCGATCCGTGAACCCCGACGAGTTTCGTTTTCCGACAACAAACGTGGGCGATGAGAGCATCTGCACGGCGACGATTCGGTCGAAGGTCGACGACGCCATCAAGCTGGAGGTGATCCTCAAGATCGAGACGAACGTGCGCATCCGCACCCCATCCGTGCGCTCAGTGAGAGCGTAGTAAAGATGTTCAGAAAGCTACCACTCGTGGATGAGCGGTTCCATCGGCCAGCCACCATTTCCTTAATCCTGGGCGCGGACGTCTTCCCGAAGGTGATACAGCCGGGATTCCAAATGGTCGACGAGGGACTGCCAGTAGTCCGGCGCCTGCATGCAGGATTAAGGCGTGGGCGACTGGCCGGGGTTCCGTGAAGTCTCCGGACGCGTTGAAGCGCAGAACTGAGCTTGGACTTAAGTATATCGATTTTGGCAGTCATATATCATATATTATAAAGTGAACTTTTTTCTTTTCGGTCAAGAAGCACTTCGCGTATCGTGTGTTTCTCCCCTGCAGCTCGACGCAGTACGCCGCAGCCAACGTACGCCAGACGCATCAGCAGCAAGCCGCCGAATCCCAGCGCAGCAGTTCCCGCCGACGCCGCCATTCTACCAGCGCTGACGGTACCCCGCTACCCCCCGGCGTACAGCTTCGCTGTATAGAAAGCCGACGCTCGTCTTGCACGCGTTGACATTGGGCCCGATTATCGTTTTGACTCATATTTAATATAAGACTGTCTTTGATTTGTGTTTTTATACCCGTCACTCGAAAAGTAAAAGGGTATTCTAGATTCGTCGGAAAATATGTAACAGGCAGAAGGAATCGTTTCCGACCCCATAAAGTATATATATTCTTAATCAGGATCAATAGCCGAGTCGATCTAACCATGTCCGTCTGTCCGTATGAACGCTGAGATCTTGGAAACTATAAAAGCTACAATACTGGGATAAGGCATGCAGATTCCTGAGATTCCTGCGAATTGGAAGTTTGTTTCAGCAGGGTACCACGCCCACTCTAACGCCCACAAACTGCCCAAAACTGTGGCTCTTAAAGTTTTGATGCTAGGTAAAAAATTTTAACTGAAATGTGTTGTTCTCATCAATGTATTGTTCTCATCAATACCTATCGACTGACCCAAAAAAAAGTTTGCCACGCCCACTTTAACGCCCGCAAACTTCAAAAAATCGTAAATATGAACGCTGATATCTCGGAAACTATCAAAGATAGAGAATTGGGATCTCAGATTTAAATTCCGTAGCCTTGTACGCAGCGCAAGTTTGTAACGCGAAAATGCCACGCCCACTCTAACGGCCACAAACCGCCCAAATCTGTGGCGCCCACAATTTTCAAGCTAGATACAAAATTTTAACTGAAATGTATTGGTCTCGTCAATAGTTATCGAGTTTGCACCGCCCACTCTAACGCCCATTACGCTTAAATCTGTCTACCACCCACATTACCATTTATTGAGATCACGGGTAGGTGGCGCATTTCAATCTCGCTTTGCTGCTTGCATATTTCCATTTACCTTTGGTCGCTTAAGATGAGTAACGGGTATCTAATAGTCGACTATAGCGTTCTTCCTTGTTTAATCATTTATTTTAAGTGCAATGCCAATTACAAAATTAAAACTTGAGACACGTTAAAAAAATATTTCAAAAATCTTTAAAATTTAAAATAAGTAATTCTTAAGACTTTATAAATAAATAAGTTATTGTATTTGCAAGACCTACTAACAAAGAAATCGATTTAATTTCAACAACTTTGGAGTTAGTAACAACAATATATTTATGAAATGTTTACATTTATTACAATATGATTATCGTTTTTTATTAAGTGTGTGTTAATTGAATTCAAAATATAAGGTATTTATTTTTCTATAAAATAAATGTTTTGTTACCGTATCGTGATAAAAAAACATACTCTATGTACAATGTGTTTCATTCCTCAATATAATAGAAAAAAGCTTAAATCAAGAAATTACAGACTAACACATTTAATTTTTCATGCTTGCAGAAAAGATGTTTAACATTTTTTTAAAGTACATGTAATATTATTTACTTAATTTATAATATTTATCTCATGCATCCGATGACTCCATTTTTCTCTGCTTCTTTTTCGTGTGTGTTTTTATATCACTTTTACCTTTTCACTCAATTGTTTTAATTTAGAACTACACTAACTACACTTTCCTTAACTGTGAAAATATTGATTAAAAGTTGTTGGCATAAAGCAACAAAATTTAATAAAACACGGGGAACTGAAATTCACTTTTCCAAATTGAAAATGCAAGTGACAAGAAATGCAAGAGACGAAAACAAAACATGTTGCTTGTAAAGAGTACCGTTTGTTTGGCCTATGCTTGGTTCTGTCCTCTTGTCTCAATGCCTCGGTGAGCAGTCGTGTGACTTCTTTTAACTTTATCTTTGCGAATGGCGATCTAAGTAACAGCCACTCTCTTCTTTATTAGCACTTTTCATGGACCAGCCTCCCGATTTCTGCATTTGTGTAGCATTAGGTTGAGTTTCTTCTTTGGGGTGTTGAGACTTGAGCCGCTGAGACCAAAACCGACTCGAGTGTGTTGGTAAAGCTGTTTATGTCTACTACGTTGTTTAGCCGTGGGTATAGCTCAAAGTGCAAGCTTACGAACTTTTTAAATTTGACCCAGTTTGTTCTATTTGAAATGATTTTCCAAGGATTGTCTTCGGTTTCTGGCCGCTGGTGTAGCCTAAGTTTGTGCCGTTAAACCCCGTTAGCATTCCACAAAGCTACACGCAGGTAAGCCATTGATTATTTTGATAAGGTGTTTCGAAGCATTTGAATCAAAATATCTTAATTTTCCATCAGACCTTGCATGGTCGTCTCTATAAATTTCATGAGCTCTGGCCTACTTTGTTGCAGGTTACGTATCAATACTTCCATTTTGGAACCTGTCTGCTCAAAAGGTTGGTAGGAGGCTGCAGGTGATATTTCACCATTGAATGTAGTCCCGGTAAGGTTGGATTTGTAAACGTTTGAACAACACAATGAAGATTTCCCTGCAGGTGAAAAGAAGGCGTCAGGGTAGGTTTCGAAGGTATCAATGGTGCAGTCTGGAACCGAGATGTAGACACTTTGTGTTGGATCCGGCGTTTCAGCTCCTTGTAACCGGACAACCTCTATAGTTTGCGGTGCGGTTACCTCCACAGTTTCCACACTTTTGGTTTTTTGTTTATTTTTTTTGATAAAGTTGCAGTCATCAGAGCCATTGAACTCGCCACAAGTTACTCATATGGGGCGAAGCGAGCAATTTGTGCATTATACCGGGCCATTGCGTTTATGCGGCTCCTCAACAAAGGCTCTGCACTGAAGTAAGTACGGGAGCTTGTAGATGGGATGCATTTCATTCTTTTTCAAAGCTTTAAGCGCTGGTAGCAGTTCCACCTTGATTAAGGGTTAGGGGCGTCGCTTTACTTCAAATCCGTTCTCCCTTAGTACATGTGCTACTTCTGTTGGTTGTACGTCTGCTTTAATACCCTTAGTTACTACTTGTTGGCCTTTGCTGCTTTTAAGGTGATAAGTGTAGTAGTTCATTTTGTTGTCATCTAGGTATTTAGTCAGAATTCTAAACATATCTTCGTGTTTGACTTGGTCTTTGGTCTCATGAATATGACATTTTGATAAGAGAACAACGTGGAAGTTATCATTCCAATATAGAACTCAAGAGGGTATTGGAAGTTTTCTCTCGTATGCAAATTGGAGCTGGATTTTAGCATTTTCTTCTCCGATTCAGTGGCTGGTCCTCCAGAATTGCAAATCTCTTCTCTCTGCTTGTGTTCTCCACCGCAAGTTGTTTGAAGGCAACACGGTTTAGCATGGCCATATTGCCCAACTTAGCATTCTGTGGGTATAATTTCCGCTTTATTTGAATGAAGCGATCCATTCCAGTCTGCACGGTCGAACTTGTTTTTGCCGGCAGTGCGTCTCTTTGATTTGTTATACCCGTTACTCGTAGAGTAAAAGGGTATACTAGATTCGTCGGAAAGTATGTAACAGGCAGAAGAAAGCGTTTCCTACCCCATAAAGTATATATATTCTTGATCAGGATCACTAGCCGAGTCGATCTAGCCATGTCCGTCTGTCTGTCCGTCCGGATGAACGCTGAGATCTCGGAAACTATAAGAGCTAGGCTATTGAGATTTGGCGTGCAGATTCCTGAGCTTCTTACGCAGCGCAAGTTTGTTTCAACAGTGTGCCACGCCCACTCGTACGCCCACAAACCGCCCAAATTTGGCTCCTACAGTTTTAATGCTAGAATAAACATTTTAACCAAAGTGTATTGTTCTCATCAATACCTATCGATTGACCCCAAAAAAAGTTTGCCACGCCCACTCTTACGCCCACAAACCGGCTAAACCTGTGACGCCCAGTTTTCATGCCAGTTAAAAAATTGTAAATGAAATGTATTGGTCTCGTCAATTCCTATCGTTTGATCCAAAAAAAAATTTGCCACGCCCACTCTAACGCCCATAACGCTTGAATCTGTCTACCGCCGGTAGGTGGCTTAATTTAATCTTGCTTTGCTGCTTGCATATCTCCATTTCCCTTTGGTTCCTTTAGCTGAGTAACGGGTATCTGATAGTCGAGGTACTCGACTATAGCGTTCTTCCTTGTTTTTTAGTTATTAATTTTAAGTGCAATGTCAATTACACAAAATAAAATAAATAAATTTAAAAAAAATTTCGCCATAAAAACTTACTTTGCACTTATTTACTTTCTTGCCAATGTGTGGTCACTATGCGCGCTCACCGAAAACACGTCTACTCCCAACGACGTGTAAATTATAACTTGATACACGTTGAAAAAACATTTCTAAAATTTTTAAAATTTAAAAAAGGAAATTCTTAAAACTTTTTAAATAAATAAGTTTTTGTATTTGCAAGACCTACTAGTAAAGAAAACTATTTAGTTTCAGAAACTTTGGACTAAGTAACAACAGCGCTTCCACATAATATATTTATTAATGTTTATATTTATTAGAATTTGATTAGCTAAATATGTGTGTTAATTGAAATTAAAATTTATTTTTCTACAAAAAAATGTTTTGTTAGTCTATAGAAAGTGTGTTTCAATGATTCCTCAATATAATGAAAAATAGCTTAACTGAAGTAATTACAGACTAACATATTTATTTTTTCTCATAAACAATAAGTTTATGCTTGCAGTAAAGATATTTAACATGTTTTTTAAAGTACATGTAATATTATTTGAGTTTACATTAGACTTTTTTTTATACTTCATATATTAAGTAAGCCAATTTATAATATTTATCTCATGCATTCTCCGCCTCACTGTTTTCATCATCCGATGACTCCATTTTTCTCCGTTTCTTTTTACTTTGCACTTGATTTTGTTTCCGGACACTTGCCTTTGAAGGTGAAACGGACGTCTTTACAATTTGAGAAATTGGTACATCGAGCACATCCTAAAAGAACGAAATAAATTAATAATTGAAGATCGAGTAAGAAATAAATAAGGAACATAAACTGTTTAAATTCTTGGGTAATTTAAAAGTTATCATATTGTCCAATAAAGCCCTACATTCATTTGTTAAGAAAATATGTTATTAATTTCAAGGTAAACAGGCACAGACGAACAAACTAAGGCTACAATTCGATTTTTTGGCTTTAAGTTTATTATTTTAAGCCCCGATGTTTTTAAAATCTCGAACTCCCCCTCAGCCCTTTAAGAATCATCCCGTTGCAAACATTTTTTAAAACATTTTTACTCAATTGTTTTAATTTTTAATTGTCTTAATTTACACTAACTACACTTCCCTTACCTATGGAAATATTAGTTAGAAGTTGTTGGCAAAAAGCAACAACATTTTATGAAGCACGAGGAACTTAAATATACTTTTCCAAATTGAAAATGCAAGTGACGAGAAATCCAAGGGCCGAAAAAGAACTGCACACATTTTCCCATGTCCCTATTTTTCGGTTGCTTGTCAAAGGGTACCTTTTGTTTGGCCTATGCTTGGTTCTTTTACAGTGGTGGAAGAAAATATAGCAACGAAGATGCGTCATATGTTATTATTATAACTAATTTAAATTTATTTTAAGCTAGAAGTGCTAATATTTATTCAGGAGTTACACATGTGAACAGAAAACATAAATTAAATGAAAATTGTGGGCGCCACAGGCTAGGGCGGCTTGTGGGCTTTA
The DNA here is from genome assembly GCF_043229965.1 of Drosophila suzukii. NCBI lineage: Eukaryota > Metazoa > Arthropoda > Insecta > Diptera > Drosophilidae > Drosophila > Drosophila suzukii. The sequence continues at coordinate 1,365,828 of NW_027255939.1, read as the reverse complement.
GAGTGGGCGTGGCATATTCGCGTAAGAAACTTGCGCTGCGTACAAGTCTACAGAATCTAAATCTAAAATCCCAATTCTCGATCTTTAATAGATTTCGAGATATCCGCGTTCATATGTACGATTTTATGAAGTTTGTGGGCGGTTTGTGGGCGTTCAAGTGGTCTTGACAAACTTTTTTTGGGTCAATCGATAGGTATTGATAAGAACAATACATTTCAGTTAAAGTTTTTATTCTAGCATAAAAACTGTAGGAGCCAGAGTTTTGGGAGGTTTGTGGGCGTTAGAGTGGGCGTGGCACTAGAAGGCACCGCCATGAACTGCACCTATCATGTACATTTGCCTTGAAAAGTTTCAAACGTTTCGCTTTGCTTAAAAAATGGCGACCTAGAACTGTTTTTTCGGAATGCGTTCCGGAATTTTCGTTTGGGAAGTAAACTTACATCACAGACACACACAAGCCGCTGCTTTACCCAAACGACCACGTGCTGAGTTTGTTTTTCGTCTTCGCTAATAAACACAACGCCGAGGTGGGCCGTGGTAGTGTCAGTGTCCTATTTGAACCGTTGTGTTTCCCCTCTCTAGGCTGCCACTGTTGACCACAACAGTTCAACATGACCAAGGAAAAAAATGCACTTCCCCTTGACTGGAGCGCCCAAAAATGGAAATTGATATAAAAAACTTAACTGCCAAAGTAAAGAGGGAATCCGGTTTAAGTAAGAGCAGCCTGGAAGAATTGCTGCCAGAAGCTGTTAAATGTGACGAGTGCTGGAAGTTTCTGGTACACCGCTGCCAATTCTTGAAAGGTCGATCATGCGCCAGCACCACAGCTGCGATACACAGCAACGACAGAAGACAACACAAGAGAGAACGCTATAGTTAATGCCATCGACTGTAAGATACCCGTTACTCAGCTAAGTGTACTGGGCGGGAGGGAGATAGAGATTAATAAGTAGCAAAGACTCTCTTCGCAAGATTTCATACTTTAGTTGCTTTTAACTTTTTAATGAATGGGCCGAATTAAACAATTTTTGGAATGCAGTTGGACATTGATAGTCAAAACAAATTCTTATTTAAAATTCTTATTTTTAAAATTTGCTTAACGGGTTTTATTGTTATGGGCGTTTGTGCGCGTTAGAGTGGGAGTGGCACCCTACTCAAGAAGCTCAAGAATCTATATACTATAAGCTAGTTGGCGCTGTAGGCTAGGTGACGGTATAGGCTAGGTAGCTCTAGGTGCCGCTAGGTGGCGTTAGGTGGCGCTATAGGCTAGGTGTGATATTTAAAAAAGCAGAGTTGCTTTAAGCATCCCTCTGGCACTCCCTTTAGCTGAGAAAAGGCTATCTGATAGTCGAGGCCGTCGACTATATAGTTTTCTCTTGTTTTAATTTCTTCGTATATCTCGACTTATATCCACCCATTCAAGCCAATTTTTTTTATTTTACAGTCAGAGCTATATTTTGACAGACATATCAATATATAATGTATATATATTGTTGAACGTTGAAACAAGTGGCCCAACGACACCAAGCACGTGCTTGTTACGCGCGGGGCCCATTTTTCATTTCGGACGCATATGGTTCGCGAGGATAGTACATAAAACAAATAAAGGCGGGACAAATCAAAGAGAAACTTAGACTAAAGCAAATGAGTTAAAATTTTAGTTTTCAATACAGGGATAGAATTTGAGGAACAAATTAGATGATATAAGGTGTTATAATTATTACAAAGAGTTGAGTTGAAGGCCTTAGCTGCTATAGCTCTTAATTAAGTTAGCCTATAGTTTTAACTTTAAGCTAGCTTTATATAAATAAATAAATTATTACAAAGAGTGGCAAAGGGTTGCCTTTGAAGGTGAAACGGACTTCTTTACAATTTGAGAAATTGGTACATCAAGGACATCCTAAAAGAACGAAAAAAACTAATAATTAAAGAACGAGTAAGAAGGAAATAAGGAAAATTAATTCTTCGAACTCTAAAGTAATTTAAAAGTTTTCATGTTTCCAATAAAGCCCTACATTCATAAAAAAAACTTTTTGTAAATCTTGCTTACATTTGTTAAGAAAATATGTTATTAATTACAAAATAAACAACCACAGACGATCAAACTAAGGCTACAATTTGATTTTTCGGCTTTAAGTTAATTATTTCAGACCCCCATACCGATGTTTTTACAAGCTCGAACTCCCTTAGCCCTTTAAAAACATTTTTCATATGTGTTTTTTAATCACATACACTAACTACACTTTCCTCACCTGTGAAAATATTAATTAATAGTTGTTGGCAAAAAGCAACAAAATTTAATAAAACACGAGGAACTGAAATTCACTTTTCCAAATTGAAAATGCAAGTGACGAGAAATGCAAGAGACGAAAAAAAAAACATGTTGCTTGTCAAGAGTACCGTTTGTTTGCCCTATGCTTGGTTCTGTCCTCTTGTCTCAATGCCTCGGTGAGCAGTTGTGTGACTTCTTTTAACTTTATCTTTGCGAATGGCGATCTAAGTAACAGCCACTCTCTTCTTGATTAGCACTTTTCATGGACCAGCCTCCCGATTTCTGCATTTGTGTAGCATTAGGTTGAGTTTCTTCTTTGGGGTGTTGAGACTTGAGCCGCTGAGACCAAAACCGACTCGAGTGTGTTGGTAAAGCTGTTTATGTCTACTACGTTGTTTAGCCGTGGGTATAGCTCAAAGTGCAAGCTTACGAACTTTTTAAATTTGACCCAGTTTGTTCTATTTGAAATGATTTTCCAAGGATTGTCTTCGGTTTCTGGCCGCTGGTGTAGCCTAAGTTTGTGCCGTTAAACCCCGTTAGCATTCCACAAAGCTACACGCAGGTAAGCCATTGATTATTTTGATAAGGTGTTTTGAAGCATCTGAATCAAAATATCTTGATTTCCCATCAGACCTTGCATGGTCGTCTCTATAAATTTCATGAGCTCTTGCCTACTTTGTTGCAGGTTACGTATCAATACTTCCATTTTGGTACCTGTCTGCTCAATAGGTTGGTAGGTGGCTGCAGGTGATATTTCATCATGGAATGTAGTCCCGGTAAGGTTGAATTTCTAAACGTTTGAACAACACAATGAAGATATCCCTGCAGGTGAAAAGAAGACGTTAGGGTAGGTTTCGAAGGTACAGTGGCGAAAAATATAATAGCACCACTTCAATACATTTTCTTCTGGGTAAATTAAAATTGTTTTCAGTGTTTGTTTTTTTCAACACAAAAATTTTTTTGTACTCTTTAGTATTCCTTCTAACCAAAAAATGTGTTACCATACTTAGAAGTCCTGCCTATATATTTATTTTTAAGTATTTTATTAAAAAATCCCAAAAAATGGCGAAAAAAAACATAGCGCCACTAACACATTTATTAGCAAATACCATACAAATTTGGCGAATAGTCTAATTCAAAGTACGTGTCAATTAGATTTGTCTATTATTTCAATATTTTGAACATAAAAAGTTTGACAATACCATTGAAATGGGACGTGGAAAGCATTGCACTGAGGAAAAGCGTGATATCATCCAAAAGTTGATAAAGGATGGAAAATCGTACAGGGAAGTTGGTCGATTGGTCGGGTGTTCAAATAAAATGATAAAGAACGCTCTAAACTATAAGGAAAAACCTGAAACACGAGAACGAAAGCGATCTATGACCCCCCTTCATGTCAATCGATTGATTCGTCAAAGCAAGAAGGAACCTTTCAAGTCTGCTACTGAGCTTAAAAAGGAGCTTAAAATAAATGCGACGGAGCAAACTGTGCGTACATATCTCAGACAACATAACCTATAAGCCTGCAGCCCGAGAAAGGCACCACTTTTAAGTCCCAGAAATGTATCTAAGCGATTGAAATTTGCAAAGGATCATGCAAATTGGTCACCCGAACAGTGGAGGAATATTTTATGGTCAAATGAGAGCAAGGTGGTTATGTTTGGTGGAAAAGGATCCAGATCGTATTTCAGACGTCCAAAGAACTCGGAATTTAAGCCCCAGTACACCACAAGGACCATAAGGCATGTAGGGCGTAGTGTGATGGTATGGGCCCGCTTTTCCTATTACGGAGTAGGCCCGATACATTGGATCAAGGCCATCATGGATCAGCACGTATACGTGGATATCATGGATACCATTATGCTACCTTTCGCAGAGTATGAAATGCCGCTCGTGTCGGTCTTCCAACAAGATAATGACGCCAAACATAACAGCAAGAAGGCAAAGAAAAGGTTTGGGGACAACTCTGTGAACGATATGTAGTGGCCTCCGAAGTCTCCAGACCTTAATCCAACAGAGAATCTATGGTCGGACGTCAAGAAGGCAGTCGCTGCATCAAAACCAACATCCATCGGATCCCTTTGGGGAGTAATTAAGGAGTCCTGGACTCAAATTTCCATAAAGCGATGCAAGAACGTAGTTGACCCCATGCCAAGACGCTGCGCAGATGTTATTTCCAATAAAGGATACACCACAAAGTATTAAATGAAGAATATAAGCATAGATTTAACAGTTTAATATTGTTATCTCATGAATATTGGAAGTTTCTATAATTTTAAACCCATTTTTGAAAAGTGGTGCTATTATTTTTTTCGTTAAGTTTTTCAAGTTTTAGTAAAGTTTTTTTAAATATTTTAAAAACCAAAAAAGAAATAAAATTTTTGTTTTCACTTTCTGATACTTTGTTGCATTTTGATTCCAAAAAGGTATTGGCATGTTTTGACAGTGCTAAAAATATAGGTAGAGTGACTATCCAAACATTGCTCGAGTAAGTGGTGCTATTATTTTTTTCGCAGCTGTATCAATGGTGCAGTCTGGAACCGAGATGTAGACACTTTGTGTTGGATCCGGCTTCTCAGCTCCTTGTAAATCGGACAACCTGTAAAGTTTGCGGTGTGGTTACCTCCACAGTTTCCACACTTTTGGTTTTTTGTTTATTTTTTGTTTAAGTTGCAGTCATCAGTGCCATGGAACTCGCCACAAGCTACTCATATGGGGCGAATCGAGCAATTTGTGCATTATACCGGGCCATTGCGTTTATGCGGCTCCTCAACAAAGGCTCTGCACTGAAGGTAGTACGGGAGCTTGTAGATGGGAAGCATTTCATTCTTTTTCAAAGCTTTAAGCGCTGGTAGCAGTTCCACCTTGATTAAGGGATAAGGGCGTCGCTTTACTTCAAATCCGTTCTCCCTTAGTACATGTGCTACTTCTGTTGGTTGTACGTCTGCTTTAATGCCCTTAGTTACTACTTGTTGGCCTTTGCTGCTTTTAAGGTGATAAGTGTAGTAGTTAATTTTGTTGTCATCTAGGTATTTAGTCAGAATTCTAAACATATCTTCGTGTTTGACTTGGACTAGTCTCATGAATATGACCTTTTGATAAGAGAACAAAGTGGAAGTTATCATTCCTAAAGGTTCCAATATAGAATTCACGAAGGAGTTGGAAGTTTTCTCTCGTATACAAATTGGAGCTGGATTTTGGCCTTTTCTTCTCCGATTCAGTGGCTGTATCGGGCAGAACATAGGACTGGTCCTCCAGAATTGCAAATCTCTTCTCTCTGCTTGTGTTCTCCGCCTCAAGTTGTTTGGAGGCAACACGGTAAATCATGACCATATTGCCCAACTTAGCTTTCCGCTTTATTTGAATGTAGCGATCCATTCCAGTCTGCACGGTCGAACTTGTTTTTGCCGGCAGTTTTTAATTATTAATTTTAAGTGCAATGTCAATTACACAAAATAAAATAAATAAATTTAAAAAAAATTTCGCCATCAAAACTTACTTTGCACTTACTTACTTTCTTGCCAATGTGTGGTCACTATGCGCGCTCACCGAAAACACGTCTACTCCCAACGACGTGTAAATTTCAAAAATTATAACTTGAGACACGTTGAAAAAACATTTCTAAAATTTTTAAAATTTAAAAGGAAATTCTTAAAACTTTTTAAATAAATAAGTTTTTGTATTTGCAAGACCTACTAGTAAAGAAAACTATTTAGTTTCAGAAACTTTGGACTAAGTAACAACAGCGCTTCCACATAATATATTTATTAAATGTTTACATTTATTAGAATTTGATTAGCTAAATATACAAGTACGGGCATTATTCTGAATCGTTTTTTATTAAGTGTGTGTTAATTGAAATCAAAATATAAGGTATTTATTTTTCTACAAAAAAATGTTTTGTTAGTCTATAGAAAGTGTGTTTCAATGATTCCTCAATATAATGAAAAAAAGCTTAACTGAAGTAATTACAGACTAACATATTTATTTTTTCTCATAAACAATAAGTTTATGCTTGCAGTAAAGATATTTAACATGTTTTTTAAAGTACATGTAATATTATTGGAGTTTACATTAGACTTTTTTTATACTTCATATATTAAGTAAGCCAATTTATAATATTTATCTCATGCATTCTCCGCCTCACTGTTTTCATCATCCGATGACTCCATTTTTCTCCGTTTCTTTTTACTTTGCACTTGATTTTGTTTCCGGACACTTGCCTTTGAAGGTGAAACGGACGTCTTTACAATTTGAGAAATTGGTACATCGAGCACATCCTAAAAGAACGAAATAAATTAATAATTGAAGAACGAGTAAGAAATAAATAAGGAATATTAACTGTTTAAATTCTTGGGTAATTTAAAAGTTATCATATTGTCCAATAAAGCCCTACATTCATTTTTTAAGAAAATATGTTATTAATTTCAAGGTAAACAGGCACAGACGAACAAACTAAGGCTACAATTCGATTTTTTGGCTTTAAGTTTATTATTTTAAACCCCGATGTTTTTAAAATCTCGAACTCCCCCTCAGCTCTTTAAAAATCATCCCGTTGCAAACATTTTTAATATGTGCTTTTAATCACATTTACCTTTTCACTCAATTGTTTTAATTTTCAATTTTCTTAATTTACACTAACTACACTTCCCTTACCTATGGAAATATTAGTTAGAAGTTGTTGGCAAAAAGCAACAACATTTTATGAAGCACGAGGAACTTAAATATACTTTTCCAAATTGAAAATGCAAGTGACGAGAAATCCAAGGGCCGAAAAAGAACTGCACACATTTTCCCATGTCCCTATTTTTCGGTTGGTTGTCAAAGGGTACCTTTTGTTTGGCCTGTGCTTGGTTCTTTTACAGTGGTGGAAGAAAATATAGCATCGAAGATGCGTCACATATTATTATTATAACTAATTTAAATTTATTTTAAGCTAGAAGTGCTAATATTTATTCAGGAGTTACACATGTGAACAGAAAACATAAATTAAATGAAAATTGTGGGCGCCACAGGCTAGGGCGGTTTGTGGGCTTTAGAGTGGGCGTAACAACCTTTTTTTTTGGTCAATCGATAGGTATTGATAAGAACAATACATTTCAGTTAAAGTTTTTATTCTAGCATCAAAACTGTAGGAGCCAGAACAAAATGGCGACCTAGAACTGTTTTTTCGGAATGCGTTCCGGAATTTTCGTTTGGGAAGTAAACTTACATCACAGACACACACAAGCCGCTGCTTTACCCAAACGACCACGTGCTGAGTTTGTTTTTCGTCTTCGCTAATAAACACAACGCCGAGGTGGGCCGTGGTAGTGTCAGTGTCCTATTTGAACCGTTGTGTTTCCCCTCTCTAGGCTGCCACTGTTGACCACAACAGTTCAACATGACCAAGGAAAAAAATGCACTTCCCCTTGACTGGAGCGCCCAAAAATGGAAATTGATATAAAAAACTTAACTGCCAAAGTAAAGAGGGAATCCGGTTTAAGTAAGAGCAGCCTGGAAGAATTGCTGCCAGAAGCTGTTAAATGTGACGAGTGCTGGAAGTTTCTGGTACACCGCTGCCAATTCTTGAAAGGTCGATCATGCGCCAGCACCACAGCTGCGATACACAGCAACGACAGAAGACAACACAAGAGAGAACGCTATAGTTAATGCCATCGACTGTAAGATACCCGTTACTCAGCTAAGTGTACTGGGCGGGAGGGAGATAGAGATTAATAAGTAGCAAAGACTCTCTTCGCAAGATTTCATACTTTAGTTGCTTTTAACTTTTTAATGAATGGGCCGAATTAAACAATTTTTGGAATGCAGTTGGACATTGATAGTCAAAACAAATTCTTATTTAAAATTTTCCAAAATTTTAAGAAATTTTGGTGCTTAACGGGTTTTATTGTTATGGGCGTTTGTGCGCGTTAGAGTGGGAGTGGCACCCTACTCAAGAAGCTCAAGAATCTATATACTATAAGCTAGTTGGCGCTGTAGGCTAGGTGACGGTATAGGCTAGGTGGCTCTAGGTGCCGCTAGGTGGCGTTAGGTGGCGCTATAGGCTAGGTGTGATATTTAAAAAAGCAGAGAAAAGGCTATCTGATAGTCGAGGCCGTCGACTATATAGTTTTCTCTTGTTTTAATTTCTTCGTATATCTCGACTTGTATCCACCCATTCAAGCCAATTTTTTTATTTTACAGTCAGAGCTATATTTTGACAGACATATCAATATATAATGTATATATATTGTTGAACGTTGAAACAAGTGGCCCAACGACACCAAGCACGTGCTTGTTACGCGCGGGGCCCATTTTTCATTTCGGACGCATATGGTTCGCGAGGATAGTTCATAAAACAAATAAAGGCGGGACAAATCAAAGAGAAACTTAGACTAAAGCAAATGAGTTAAAATTTTAGTTTTCAATACAGGGATAGAATTTGAGGAACAAATTAGATGATAAAAGGTGTTATAATTATTACAAAGAGTTGAGTTGAAGGCCTTAGCTGCTATAGCTCTTAATTAAGTTAGCCTATAGTTTTAACTTTAAGCTAGCTTTATATAAATAAATAAATTATTACAAAGAGTGGCAAAGGGTTGCCTTTGAAGGTGAAACGGACTTCTTTACAATTTGAGAAATTGGTACATCAAGGACATCCTAAAAGAACGAAAAAAACTAATAATTAAAGAACGAGTAAGAAGGAAATAAGGAAAATTAATTCTTCGAACTCTAAAGTAATTTAAAAGTTTTCATGTTTCCAATAAAGCCCTACATTCATAAAAAAAACTTTTTGTAAATCTTGCTTACATTTGTTAAGAAAATATGTTATTAATTACAAAATAAACAACCACAGACGATCAAACTAAGGCTACAATTTGATTTTTCGGCTTTAAGTTAATTATTTCAGACCCCCATACCGATGTTTTTACAAGCTCGAACTCCCTTAGCCCTTTAAAAACATTTTTCATATGTGTTTTTTAATCACATACACTAACTACACTTTCCTCACCTGTGAAAATATTAATTAATAGTTGTTGGCAAAAAGCAACAAAATTTAATAAAACACGAGGAACTGAAATTCACTTTTCCAAATTGAAAATGCAAGTGACGAGAAATGCAAGAGACGAAAAAAAAAACATGTTGCTTGTCAAGAGTACCGTTTGTTTGCCCTATGCTTGGTTCTGTCCTCTTGTCTCAATGCCTCGGTGAGCAGTTGTGTGACTTCTTTTAACTTTATCTTTGCGAATGGCGATCTAAGTAACAGCCACTCTCTTCTTGATTAGCACTTTTCATGGACCAGCCTCCCGATTTCTGCATTTGTGTAGCATTAGGTTGAGTTTCTTCTTTGGGGTGTTGAGACTTGAGCCGCTGAGACCAAAACCGACTCGAGTGTGTTGGTAAAGCTGTTTATGTCTACTACGTTGTTTAGCCGTGGGTATAGCTCAAAGTGCAAGCTTACGAACTTTTTAAATTTGACCCAGTTTGTTCTATTTGAAATGATTTTCCAAGGATTGTCTTCGGTTTCTGGCCGCTGGTGTAGCCTAAGTTTGTGCCGTTAAACCCCGTTAGCATTCCACAAAGCTACACGCAGGTAAGCCATTGATTATTTTGATAAGGTGTTTTGAAGCATCTGAATCAAAATATCTTGATTTCCCATCAGACCTTGCATGGTCGTCTCTATAAATTTCATGAGCTCTTGCCTACTTTGTTGCAGGTTACGTATCAATACTTCCATTTTGGTACCTGTCTGCTCAATAGGTTGGTAGGTGGCTGCAGGTGATATTTCATCATGGAATGTAGTCCCGGTAAGGTTGAATTTCTAAACGTTTGAACAACACAATGAAGATATCCCTGCAGGTGAAAAGAAGACGTTAGGGTAGGTTTCGAAGGTACAGTGGCGAAAAATATAATAGCACCACTTCAATACATTTTCTTCTGGGTAAATTAAAATTGTTTTCAGTGTTTGTTTTTTTCAACACAAAAATTTTTTTGTACTCTTTAGTATTCCTTCTAACCAAAAAATGTGTTACCATACTTAGAAGTCCTGCCTATATATTTATTTTTAAGTATTTTATTAAAAAAGCCCAAAAAATGGCGAAAAAAAACATAGCGCCACTAACACATTTATTAGCAAATACCATACAAATTTGGCGAATAGTCTAATTCAAAGTACGTGTCAATTAGATTTGTCTATTATTTCAATATTTTGAACATAAAAAGTTTGACAATACCATTGAAATGGGACGTGGAAAGCATTGCACTGAGGAAAAGCGTGATATCATCCAAAAGTTGATAAAGGATGGAAAATCGTACAGGGAAGTTGGTCGATTGGTCGGGTGTTCAAATAAAATGATAAAGAACGCTCTAAACTATAAGGAAAAACCTGAAACACGAGAACGAAAGCGATCTATGACCCCCCTTCATGTCAATCGATTGATTCGTCAAAGCAAGAAGGAACCTTTCAAGTCTGCTACTGAGCTTAAAAAGGAGCTTAAAATAAATGCGACGGAGCAAACTGTGCGTACATATCTCAGACAACATAACCTAAAAGCCTGCAGCCCGAGAAAGGCACCACTTTTAAGTCCCAGAAATGTATCTAAGCGATTGAAATTTGCAAAGGATCATGCAAATTGGTCACCCGAACAGTGGAGGAATATTTTATGGTCAAATGAGAGCAAGGTGGTTATGTTTGGTGGAAAAGGATCCAGATCGTATTTCAGACGTCCAAAGAACTCGGAATTTAAGCCCCAGTACACCACAAGGACCATAAGGCATGTAGGGCGTAGTGTGATGGTATGGGCCCGCTTTTCCTATTACGGAGTAGGCCCGATACATTGGATCAAGGCCATCATGGATCAGCACGTATACGTGGATATCATGGATACCATTATGCTACCTTTCGCAGAGTATGAAATGCCGCTCGTGTCGGTCTTCCAACAAGATAATGACGCCAAACATAACAGCAAGAAGGCAAAGAAAAGGTTTGGGGACAACTCTGTGAACGATATGTAGTGGCCTCCGAAGTCTCCAGACCTTAATCCAACAGAGAATCTATGGTCGGACGTCAAGAAGGCAGTCGCTGCATCAAAACCAACATCCATCGGATCCCTTTGGGGAGTAATTAAGGAGTCCTGGACTCAAATTTCCATAAAGCGATGCAAGAACGTAGTTGACCCCATGCCAAGACGCTGCGCAGATGTTATTTCCAATAAAGGATACACCACAAAGTATTAAATGAAGAATATAAGCATAGATTTAACAGTTTAATATTGTTATCTCATGAATATTGGAAGTTTCTATAATTTTAAACCCATTTTTGAAAAGTGGTGCTATTATTTTTTTCGTTAAGTTTTTCAAGTTTTAGTAAAGTTTTTTTAAATATTTTAAAAACCAAAAAAGAAATAAAATTTTTGTTTTCACTTTCTGATACTTTGTTGCATTTTGATTCCAAAAAGGTATTGGCATGTTTTGACAGTGCTAAAAATATAGGTAGAGTGACTATCCAAACATTGCTCGAGTAAGTGGTGCTATTATTTTTTTCGCAGCTGTATCAATGGTGCAGTCTGGAACCGAGATGTAGACACTTTGTGTTGGATCCGGCTTCTCAGCTCCTTGTAAATCGGACAACCTGTAAAGTTTGCGGTGTGGTTACCTCCACAGTTTCCACACTTTTGGTTTTTTGTTTATTTTTTGTTTAAGTTGCAGTCATCAGTGCCATGGAACTCGCCACAAGCTACTCATATGGGGCGAATCGAGCAATTTGTGCATTATACCGGGCCATTGCGTTTATGCGGCTCCTCAACAAAGGCTCTGCACTGAAGGTAGTACGGGAGCTTGTAGATGGGAAGCATTTCATTCTTTTTCAAAGCTTTAAGCGCTGGTAGCAGTTCCACCTTGATTAAGGGATAAGGGCGTCGCTTTACTTCAAATCCGTTCTCCCTTAGTACATGTGCTACTTCTGTTGGTTGTACGTCTGCTTTAATGCCCTTAGTTACTACTTGTTGGCCTTTGCTGCTTTTAAGGTGATAAGTGTAGTAGTTAATTTTGTTGTCATCTAGGTATTTAGTCAGAATTCTAAACATATCTTCGTGTTTGACTTGGACTAGTCTCATGAATATGACCTTTTGATAAGAGAACAAAGTGGAAGTTATCATTCCTAAAGGTTCCAATATAGAATTCACGAAGGAGTTGGAAGTTTTCTCTCGTATACAAATTGGAGCTGGATTTTGGCCTTTTCTTCTCCGATTCAGTGGCTGTATCGGGCAGAACATAGGACTGGTCCTCCAGAATTGCAAATCTCTTCTCTCTGCTTGTGTTCTCCGCCTCAAGTTGTTTGGAGGCAACACGGTAAATCATGACCATATTGCCCAACTTAGCTTTCCGCTTTATTTGAATGTAGCGATCCATTCCAGTCTGCAAGGTCAAACTTGTTTTTGCCGGCAGTTTTTAATTATTAATTTTAAGTGCAATGTCAATTACACAAAATAAAATAAATAAATTAAAAAAAAATTTCGCCATCAAAACTTACTTTGCACTTATTTACTTTCTTGCCAATGTGTGGTCACTATGCGCGCTCACCGAAAACACGTCTACTCCCAACGACGTGTAAATTTCAAAAATTATAACTTGAGACACGTTGAAAAAACATTTCTAAAATTTTTAAAATTTAAAAAAGGAAATTCTTAAAACTTTTTAAATAAATAAGTTTTTGTATTTGCAAGACCTACTAGTAAAGAAAACTATTTAGTTTCAGAAACTTTGGACTAAGTAACAACAGCGCTTCCACATAATATATTTATTAAATGTTTACATTTATTAGAATTTGATTAGCTAAATATACAAGTACGGGCATTATTCTGAATCGTTTTTTATTAAGTGTGTGTTAATTGAAATCAAAATATAAGGTATTTATTTTTCTACAAAAAAATGTTTTGTTAGTCTATAGAAAGTGTGTTTCAATGATTCCTCAATATAATGAAAAATAGCTTAACTGAAGTAATTACAGACTAACATATTTATTTTTTCTCATAAACAATAAGTTTATGCTTGCAGTAAAGATATTTAACATGTTTTTTAAAGTACATGTAATATTATTTGAGTTTACATTAGACTTTTTTTTATACTTCATATATTAAGTAAGCCAATTTATAATATTTATCTCATGCATTCTCCGCCTCACTGTTTTCATCATCCGATGACTCCATTTTTCTCCGTTTCTTTTTACTTTGCACTTGATTTTGTTTCCGGACACTTGCCTTTGAAGGTGAAACGGACGTCTTTACAATTTGAGAAATTGGTACATCGAGCACATCCTAAAAGAACGAAATAAATTAATAATTGAAGATCGAGTAAGAAATAAATAAGGAACATAAACTGTTTAAATTCTTGGGTAATTTAAAAGTTATCATATTGTCCAATAAAGCCCTACATTCATTTGTTAAGAAAATATGTTATTAATTTCAAGGTAAACAGGCACAGACGAACAAACTTAGGCTACAATTCGATTTTTTGGCTTTAAGTTTATTATTTTAAGCCCCGATGTTTTTAAAATTAAGAATCATCCCGTTGCAAACATTTTTTAAAACATTTTTACTCAATTGTTTTAATTTTCAATTGTCTTAATTTACACTAACTACACTTCCCTTACCTATGGAAATATTAGTTAGAAGTTGTTGGCAAAAAGCAACAACATTTTATGAAGCACGAGGAACTTAAATTTACTTTTCCAAATTGAAAATGCAAGTGACGAGAAATCCAAGGGCCGAAAAAGAACTGCACACATTTTCCCATGTCCCTATTTTTCGGTTGGTTGTCAAAGGGTACCTTTTGTTTGGCCTGTGCTTGGTTCTTTTACAGTGGTGGAAGAAAATATAGCATCGAAGATGCGTCACATATTATTATTATAACTAATTTAAATTTATTTTAAGCTAGAAGTGCTAATATTTATTCAGGAGTTACACATGTGAACAGAAAACATAAATTAAATGAAAATTGTGGGCGCCACAGGCTAGGGCGGTTTGTGGACTTTAGAGTGGGCGTGGCATATTCGCGTAAGAAACTTGCGCTGCGTACAAGTCTACGGAATCTAAATCTAAAATCCCAATTCTCGATCTTTAATAGATTTCGAGATATCCGCGTTCATATGTACGATTTTGTGAAGTTTGTGGGCGATTTGTGGGCGTTGAAGTGGGCCTTTTTTTTGGTCAATCGATAGGTATTGATAAGAACAATACATTTCAGTTAAAGTTTTTATTCTAGCATCAAAACTGTAGGAGCCAGAGTTTTGGGAGGTTTGTGGGCGTTAGAGTGGGCGTGGCACTAGAAGGCACCGCCATGAACTGCACCTATCATGTACATTTGCCTTGAAAAGTTTCAAACGTTTCGCTTTGCTTAAAAAATGGCGACCTAGAACTGTTTTTTCGGAATGCGTTCCGGAATTTTCGTTTGGGAAGTAAACTTACACATACAAAAACAACATTCTTGCTGGTAGTGAGATCACTTTGCTGGAGGTGGTAAATCACAGACACACATAAGCCGCTGCTTTACGCAAACGACCACGTGCTGAGTTTGTTTTTCGTCTTCGCTAATAAACACAACGCCGATGTGGGCCGTGGTAGTGTCAGGTTAGCCTTCAGTGTCTTATTTGAACCGTTGTGTTTCCCCTCTCTAGTCAGCCACTGTTGACCACAGCAGTTCAACATGACCAAGGAAAAAAATGCCCTTCCCCTTGACTGGAGCGCCCAAAAATGGAAATTGATATAAAAAACATTAACTGCCAAAGTAAAGAGGGAATCCGGTTTAAGTAAGAGCATCCTGGAAGAATTGCTGCCAGAAGCTGTTAAATGTGACGAGTGCTGGAAGTTTCTGGTACACCGCTGCCAATTCTTGGAAGGTCGATCATGCGCCAGCACCACAGCTGCGATACACAGCAACGACAGAAGTCAACACAAGAGAGAACGCTATAGTTAATGCCATCGACTGTAAGATACCCGTTACTCAGCTAAGTGTACTGGGCGGGAGGGAGATAGAGATAAATAAGTAGCAAAGACTCTCTTCGCAAGATTTCATACTTTAGTTGCTTTTAACCTTTTAATGAATGGGCCGAATTAAACAATTTTTGGAATGCAGTTGGACATTGATAGTCAAAACAAGGAAGAACGCTATAGTCGAGTACCTCGACTATCAGATACCCGTTACTCAGCTAAAGGGACCAAAGGGAAATGGAGATATGCAAGCAGCAAATCGAGATTTAAATACGCCACCTACCGGCGGTAGACAGATTTAAGCGTTATGGGCGTTAGAGTGGGCGTGGCAAAATTTGGATCAATCGATAGGTATTGACGAGACCAATACATTTCAGTTAAAATTTTTTATCTAGCATGAAAACTGTGGCAGTCACAGGTTTGGGCGGTTTGTGGGCGTTAGAGTGGGCGTGGCAATTTTTTTTTTGGGTCACTCGATAGGTATTGATGAGAAGAATACACTTATGTTAAAATTTTTATTCTAGCATCAAAACTTTAGGAGCCACAGTTTTGGGCGGTTTGTGGGCGTAAGAGTGGGCGTGGCACATTGCTGAAACAAACTTGCGCTGCGTAAGAAGCTCAGGAATCTGCACGCCAAATCTCAATAGCCTAGCTCCCATAGTTTCCGAGATCTCAGCGTTCATCCGGACGGACAGACAGACGGACAGACGGACATGGCTAGATCGACTCGGCTAGTGATCCTGATCAAGAATATATATACTTTATGGGGTCGGAAACGCTTCCTTCTGCCTGTTACATACTTTCCGACGAATCTAGTATACCCTTTTACTCTACGAGTAACGGGTATAACAAATTCTTATTTAAAATTTTCCAAAATTTTAAGAAATTTTGGTGCTTAACGGGTTTTATTGTTATGGGCGTTTGTGCGCGTTAGAGTGGGAGTGGCACCCTGCTCAAGAAGCTCAAGAATCTATATACTATAAGCTAGTTGGCGCTATAAGCTAGTTGGCGCTATAGGCTAGGTGGTGCTATAGGCTAGGTGCTTAAAGCATCCCTCTGGCACTCCCTTTAGCTGAGAAAAGGCTATCTGATAGTCGAGGCCGTCGACTATATAGTTTTCTCTTGTTTTAATTTCTTCGTATATCTCGACTTGTATCCACCCATTCAAGCCAATTTTTTTATTTTACAGTCAGAGCTAAATTTTGACAGACATATCAATATATAATGTATATATATTGTTGAACGTTGATGCACTAAGAGCAGTACAAACAAGTGGCCCAACGACACCAAGCACGTGCTTGTTACGCGCGGGGCCCATTTTTCATTTCGGACGAATATGGTTCGCGAGGATGGTACATAAAACAAATAAAGGCGGGACAAATCAAAGAGAAACTTAGACTAAAGCAAATGAGTTAAAATTTTAGTTTTCAATATAGGGATAGAATTTGAGGAACAAATTAGATGATATAGGGTGTTATAATCATTACAAAGAGTTGAGCTGAAGACCTTAGAAGACCTTTTAGATCAACGCTTTATAAACCCAATAACACTAATTGCTTTAGTTACAGTAGAGGTTATGTTTAATTTAAGTTTTGGATCCAGGAGAACACCTAAATCGGTCCAGAGACATGTTCTGAAGAGAATGACTCATGAACGATGGGGTGGTACCCCTACAGAAAGTCATAACGTCACATTTAATATAGTTTAAGTTCAATAGGTTGTGTTGACACCACTCCTGGAATCTATTAATATCTGACTGCAAGCAGAATCCAGACTCAATATTATTATATTATATATTATAATTAATTAACAAAGCTTAACGTCATCAGCATACATTAGTACACGGGAGTGAGTCACGATAAACGGAAGATCATTTATAAACAGAGTAAACAGCAAAGGACCTAAATGACGTCACGTAGATCATCTTGGAAACAGCGTTTTTAAACCAAACCCTCTGCGATCTACCATTTAAATAACTTGAAATCCAAATTATTCGGAGACCCGAGCCGTTCTAATTTGAATAGAAGAAGAAATCCGTCTATTACAAAGGATGTCAATTCGAGCAGGTTAGTGCTGGACGATTTCGCTTAACAAAACCATGTTAACACATTGATATTAGAGAGGAGCACAAATGTTGCAAACGAGAGGTAATAATGGGTTCAAATGTTTCAGGAATTGCAGACTATTTGGAGGTTCCTCTATAGTTCTGAAATTCACCTTCGCCCCCTTTTTGTGGAGTGGAATAATACAAGAATCTTTCCAGACAGTTGGAAAAACAGGTGATGAGATAGACAAGTGAAAAAGTTTAAGAATGGGTTTAAAATGGTTCGGGCACAAAAATGAAACACACACCCAGGGAGTTTATCTGGCCCAGGAGAATAGATTGGCGTTATAGTTTCTAAATCACTTTAGAGAGAACTTTCGGTAATTACAGGAGAAACAAGGAAGATCGCTATAGTCCAGTACCTCGACTATCAGATACCCGTTACTCAGCTTAAGGGATCAAAGGGAAATGGAGATATGCAAACAGCAAAGCACAAGCTTAAGGGATCAAAGGGAAATGGAGATATGCAAGCAGCAAAGCGAGATTGAAATGCGCCACCTACCCGCGATGTCAATATATGGTTTTGTGGGCGGTTGACTGATTTAAGCGTTATGGGCGTTAGAGTGGGCGTGGCGAACTTTTTTTCATTCAACATTTCAGTTAAAATTTTTTTTTTTTCTAGCATGAACATTGTGGGCGCCACAGGCTGTGGCGATTTTTGGGCATTAGAGTAGGCGTGGCAAACTTTTTTTTGGATCAATCGATAGGAATTGACAAGACTAATACACTTCAGTTAAAATTTTTTATCTAGCATGAAAATTATGGGCGCCACAGGCTTAGGCGGTTTGTGGGCGTTAGAGTGGGCGT
The DNA here is from genome assembly GCF_043229965.1 of Drosophila suzukii. NCBI lineage: Eukaryota > Metazoa > Arthropoda > Insecta > Diptera > Drosophilidae > Drosophila > Drosophila suzukii. The sequence goes on along the minus strand of NW_027255939.1, from coordinate 1,347,677 downwards.
GGCATATTTGCGTAACAAACTGAAGTCACAAGATATCCCGAGATATCCGCGTTTATACGGACAGACGGATAGAGGGACGTGGATATACCGAACGGCTAGGGATCCCGATCAAGAATATAAATGCTTGTTACATACTTTTCGACGAATCTAGTATACCCTTTTACTCTACGAGTAACGGGTATAAAAATACAATTTGCCATATTTAAGTGATTAGGATAGTTAGAATTAGACCAAGAAACAGAACTATAAGTAGATTAAAAGAATTCAGCAAATATATCTGCAATTTCGGGATCCGTAAATGCCTCAATAGAGTTTAATCGTACCCATGATGGCAATGCTGAAGACTTTCGCTTAGCATTAACAAAGTTATAAAACTGCCTTGGATTCTTAAATACATTAGCACGAGCCACTACATATCGTGAAAAATCGCATGGCCTACCCGACTTTTCGTACTTTTTACAGAAGTTTGTTTTAAGGTTTCCAAGTCTTTGTTTCTCATTCACTAAACGCATTCACTAAAAAAAGAGTTTAGTATACTAATAAATTAGTAGTATTAGTATTATACTACTATTCCGTAGCCCGTTCAATATCCAAGCAATTGTCCAATTATATTCAGAAATCATGTTGTTGAGTTTATTATAGTCACATTTACGAAAGCATCTACTTTTAGTTGGAAAAAGTAAAGAAGAGAAGGTATCGACGAAGGGGGGAGAAATTGTTATTTCCAATCGGGAATGATATCGGTAACTGGCACAACAAGTGCGTCAATGGTAGATAAAGTGACTTCAGACGGATTTAAAACAAATACAAGATCTAATTGTCTGTTTAGTGAATTACATATAAAACTTACTTGCTGTAATCATGGACAGATAAAGGTGTAGAGAGAAGTAAGTCAGACCAAGAAATGTCAGGGAGATTGAAATTAACCAAAACAATCAAGAGATTCCTGTCCGTAAGATGAGATAGTACAGTTCTTATTGCAGACAAATGATGCTCATAAATTATTAAGTCGGGTCCAGGTGGAATATAATAATAACATGTTACAAAAATAGAAAAATATTGCAAAGAAACTTTAACACCAACGAATTCTTTGTCATTGGGATTAAGAAAGTATATTCTTTGATATGTTAAAGTAGAGCTAACGGCAATTTGCACCCCACCTTCCCCACGAGGAGAGCGATCAGTTCTATACGTATTTAAATTGTTGGACTTCAGAGACAGATGTCTCCGGTTTCAGCCATGTATCAGTAAAGGCCAGGATGTCTTCAGAAAAATCAGAGGAGTCAGCATACAGCTTGGGTAGCTTCATATTAAGTCCCATAACATTTTTATAGGCGAAAAATTAACGGATCATTTTTTTGGATTGTTGGACTTCAGAGTCAGATGTCTCCGGTTTCAGCCATATCTCAGTAAAGGCCAGAATGTCTTCAGAATGGAGGCCTCTGGAAGTCTGCTGAGACTGAGTTAACTAACTCTGCCTCATCTGACCTACGAAGAACTTCTAAAGTGGTTGTCGGAGGCCGAAGCGATTTTTAACTAAAATGCGCCACCTACCCGCGATCTCAATTTATGGTTATGTGGGCGGTAGACAGATTTAAGCGTTATGGGCGTTATGGTGGGCGTGACAAACTTTTCTTTGGGTCAATCGATAGGTATTGACGAGACTAATACATATCAGTTAAAATTTGTTTCTAGCATAAAAAATGTGGGCACCACAGGTTTGGGCGGTTTCCCAATTCTCTATCTTTGATAGTTTCCGAGATATCCGCGTTCATAATTATGATTTTTGTAGGTTGTGGTAGGTTTGTGGGCGTTAAAGTGGGCGTGTTTTATATTAACTTTTATTATATTGATGAGAACAATACATTTCAGTTAAAATTTTGATTCTAACATCAAAACTGTAGGAACCACCGTTTTGGTCGGTTTGTGGGCGTTGGAGTGGGCGTGGCACCCTGCTGAAACAAACTTGCGCTGCGCAATAAGCCCAGGAATGTGCATGCCAAGTCCTAACAGCCTAGCTCTAATAGTTTCCGAGATCTCAGCGTTCTTACGTACAGACGGGCAGACGAACATGGCTAAATCGACTCGGCTAATGATCCTGATCAAGAATATATATACTTTATGGTGTCGAAAACGCTTCCTTCTGCCTGTTACATACTTTCCTACGAATCTATTAACCCCTTTTACTCTACGAGTAAGGGTTATAAACGTTTAAAAACGTGGGTGTCAGACAGATTTAAGCGTCATGGGCGTGGCAAACATTTGTAGGTCAATTGATAGGTATTAACAAAACTAATACACCCTTCAGTTTTGCAGTAGGGACGCGGTGACATGGCTCAATGCAAAAAGCTTTTTTGTTTTTTTTTTTTGTGCCTAAAACACTGTGCTGCTGTTGACGTCAGCTCTCAGAGACAAATTTCGGCATTAATATTACAATGTAATTTTTTAGTTAAGTTATAGAAATTTAGTCCGTTAAATTTTTTTTAAATATTTAAAACATTTTAATAGTACTAATTTTAAAAAATTCATTTTGTATTTTTTACTCAGAAAGTTAAGAGTATGTAGTCAGCGAAGAGAAAACAAAAGAAATCAAGTAAAGGGGTGAGAGGAAGACTTGGTTCATTCTGTTTGAGTTTTTGAAAGGGAAGCAGCCACTTAAATTGTGCGCAGCTGATTTACTTCTTTCGTTTTTTGAAGTGAAAATAATAAAGTCAGGTAAGTCTTACATTAAGTTTAAGATGTTGTGCATTGATCTTAAAGTATTAGGGTATTCAATGGGTTCCGTAATTATGAAATGTTTTGCGCCAATAAAAATCCTGCAAAGGGTAAAACACAGCTCTAAAAGGTAAATATGCAAATAAATAAATAAATCGCATTTTTTTAACATATGCCCATGAATTTTTTCAAGAGCGTTGGCCAAGGATTCGGAGGACCCGTACAAAGGTTTAAGGAAGGCGATTGCCAATGTGAAAAGCAAATTAACGTAACATTAAACTAGGCTTACTAACAATAATTGTCCTTTAACAGAAAACCTAAATAACACTATTTAATTAAAATAAATTTAAAAGTAAATAAAAATGTATGTACTCTAAATTCTATGTTTTCATAAGAGAAAACTCATTGGAAATATTCTGATTTTCACAAGTGATTTCACGTGGGACGTGTCACCGGCACGTGACAGGCCATACGAAAAATGAGTATTAGGAACAAGTGAATTTCCGTGGGACTTCGAAAAATTTTCATTTGAATTTTCACTTGTGAAAATGCGGACATCCCATACAATTTTCTATATGGAGCGTCTTCATTTGTGCAAGAGGACATGCCCCACGGGATTCACAAGTTGATTCACAGTGAAACTTTTTTTTGGAACTGAAGGGCATTTATGTTAAAATTTGTATTCTAGCAAATAAATTGGGGCGATACAGTCTTGGGCTGTTTGTGGGCGTTCGAGTAGGTGTGGCAAATTGCGCTACTGTTTTTTAATGGTTTTTTATAATTTTTGTAAAAAAAAAAACCTACAACAACTAAAATTTTATTTTTATTTATTATCTTAAGTAAAAATAAAATATGTTTGATTTTTAAATCATGTTTGCTCAATATATACTATTACTATAAAAACGATGGGTCAATTAGTGTTTGAGATATCGTGGCTACTAGTTGACATAACGTTGTTTCGATAAAAGCTAGTTTGAAAAGCTTTTTTTCGCGCTCTGCCAGGCATTTCTTTATAGCGTTTAAGCTATCAAACGGCAGTGAATTTTAAAAAATTCTTAAGCTTAGGACATTTTAATATATTATTTTGGTTTAATGTTAGTCCCTTTTTGCCAACATTCCATTCCATTGGTTTATTTCTGTTGATGTTAAAAGTGATAGCTCTGAAATTTCTCGCATGTCTGTATTTAATGGTTTGTCTCGTTGTAATCGGAGCATCTGGATTCGCCCGTAGCGTCATATTGTGTTATCTTTTGATTCCATTAAGATACTTTTGCAAGTATCGCATCGGGTGTTTATACCCTTGCAAAAGGTATATTGATTTCAATCAGAAGTTTTTTACGCAGTGAAGGAGGCGTTTTCGACCCCAGTTAGAATATATATTCTTGATCAGCATCACAAGTCGAGTCGGTCTAGACATGTCCGTCTGTTCGTTTGTACGCAAACTAATCCCTTAGTTGTAAGGCTGTCGGGACGAAACCTTCCTAAGTCTTATTTCTATAGCAGGTATTAAGTCGGAACGAGCCGGATCGGTGAATTATATGCTATAGCTCCCACAGGAATGATAAAAAAAATATTTTTAGAAAAATGTAAAAAAAAAAAATAAAACTTCTGTGTTTTTTGACACATACCTTCTACTCTTGCGAATATCATTCTTTTGTTATTTCAGAGTTTCGAATAAAATTGAAAAGGAATCGGGCGACGTTATCATATAGCTGCCATGGAAACGATCGGATAATTAGAGTCAAAGGAACGAACAGAAACGATCGCACAATTAATGTCAAAATAATACAAAGATGGTTATACTTCGTTTTCGGTAAACATATTCAGTTCAGTCAGTTTCTAGAAAATAGTACGGGATTAGGCATGCTTTCCCAAATCCAGCCTCCATCAAACCATGTCCTGACCGCACTTTTAATACCCTTGCAAAGGATATAATGATACTTGATAATGATACTTATCGCAAAGTTGTATATAGGCGTGGCGTTGACGTCAATGACGTGGCCAATAGAAGTGCCCTAGAATTTTGTAAATTTAACTTTATTTACCCGTTATTCGTAGAGTAGCCCCGTCTAGCGCCCATACTTATGAAGACTTTGTATATGTATAGATAGGAGTTTGTAACGCAGTGCAGGAGACGTTTTCGACCCCATAAAGTATATAAATTCTTGATCGGCATCATAAAACTTTCTATTACATTTCCCAAAAAATTATCGGAAAAATCTTTTTAAAAAATATATATTTTTTAGTCAAAGCTCCACTATCTTCTACTTTTAAGAATATAATTTCATTTGTACTTCAGAATTCTGAATCAATTTTTAAAAAATTTTACGAATGATATAATTAAGTTGCCATAGGAACGATCGGATAATTAATGGGAAAAATTAAAGCACAGTTATTTTTGATCATGTTTTCTTCTATTCCGGTATTTTAATACCCGTTACCTCGTAGAGTAAGAGAGTATAATATATTCGTTGAAAAGTATGTAAGCGTTTCCGACCCTAAATTATATATTTTTAAATACCTGTCCGTGCGTATGAACGCTGAGATCTCAAAAATTATAACAGCTAGGATGTATATATGTTTTAAATAAGGATCACTAGCCGAGTCGATCTAGCTATGTCCGTCTACCTGTCCGGGCATATGACGCTAATATCTCGAAAATTATAAAAGCTAGCTGCCTAGCGTCTACTTTTGAAGATTTTGGTAAAATGAAATGGGATTATGTTTTAATTATCAAATGAAAATAATGATAAATGATCTAGCCGTTAATGTTAATATTTTCATAAAATCCTCTGGATTGGAGAAATATTAGCCAGCCGATTCAAAGGTTGGCATCTTAAGATGGGGAACTAGACAAGTGAGATCATACGGTATCACAAAGGATCCACAGTGGTCTAAGTGTGGTCTAGACCTCACGAGTAACGGGTAAAAATAGTACGTTTTTAAATAACATAAAATTTTTCAGGTGCGTGAAGTAACCACAATCATTAGTTTACCTAAATAAAGAGAAAAACTATTCGTACCCATCTTTTTAGATGAATTGACATGTGGAATGGTATAATTCATGTTTTTGATATCCACTATCCTCCCATTATCGATTTATCGAAGAGTGAGTTTTTGAAGTCGGCACGTTTTATAACTCAAACCGTTTTCAATATTTTGTCTTAATTTTTTTCAGCATTATTTTAACATTATCTTATGAATGTTTTTAATTGACAAAAGAAAGTACTAAAATTGTTTCGAAGACATGATTATTTCAATTTTCTTCCAAATTGTTTAACAAATTAATTTGTATGAATATATTATATATATACTTTCTTGGTTGTGGTTTTTTTTTTAACTAAAATATTGTGTTTACTTTAAGAAAAATACCGAAAATCCTTTTTTATCTTTCTGCTTGTAGAGTTTCCATACACCCTTTTACTTTACGACTAACGTAAAATGGTGCACTAGTTCTCCAAAAATCGCGAAAATATTAAATAAATTAAGAATTAAATTAGGTCCATATGTTTATCCGCAAAAATGCGTTGTTGTTTTGTAATTAAATTATAAAGGTTTAAGTGTTATGCTAGATAAGCATTCACAATTGTTTTTATACCCGTAACTCGTAGAGTAATGGGGTATACTAGATTCGTCGTGTAACAGTTAGATCAGGATCAATAGTCGATTCAAACTAGCAATAGGAAAAAATAAAAGCTAGAATTTCACAATTACGAGTATACATGCATTCTTGCGCAGGGCAAGTTAGTTCTTACGCCCACAAACCGATCCAAACTGTGCTTTGTTGAAAATTATGATTAAATACTTACAAGGCGTTCAGATTTATGCAATTTGCCCTTTGCTAAAAAAAGTGCATGCTAGGGGTCTTAAAAAAATATAAAGAGGCAATGGCAAAAAAGTCTTTAAGTGCCTTGCTGCATAATCATTGGACAGGGATTCAAAGTTTTTGAGAGAAAAATTCTAAAGAAATCGGGGCCCCTGTTCTAGACTACTAACAAAAATTGGCTTCGAACAGGCCATTGAATCAAAGATATGTTCGGCTCAAATAATTTTTATTTATTCTTAATGATTCCTGCAGTGCGCTTTGTCTATACTTACAGTGTATCCATCACTGGCGAGGTGTGAATTTTTTGTTAAGTTAGGGTAACCATCAGAAGTAGAAGACGGATTTAAAATAGATTTATTTCGGGATTCTTCAGCATCCGAGTCTGCATCTTCTGGATCCAGTTTTAACATAAGTTGCTTAAACTAAAACCCAGATTAGAGTATATTTAAAAATTGATTGGTATACATACATCTAGGTACTTTACAACAAGGTCCAATTTTTCCTCGTTGGTAAATGGAAAGTGGATGTCTTCGCTCAATATTTGTTGTGACATCTGTTTCTTGATCACATCAATAGTTGTTTTCGGGTTAAAGTCAGTAACACTTCTACGTGTCACTACTTTTTCATATAATTTTTGTTCGGATGGCGAATATCTTGAAATTTTACTATCAGTAATCCCATACATATCCTTTAAATGATCTTTTAGTACTAAAAGCAGCATGCATGCTTGGGCAGATGTTATACATTTTTTTATTTCCGTCATTTCTTCGGGCAATCGATTGAACAAAACCTGGGGATCTTCAACATCATCATCATCTTCCAATACATCTCGTTCTTTGTCACATGGTTTCAAATGTTCCTTAAAAGTTGCGAGTAAATGTGTTCCTGCCATTGATATAAGTAAATCTATTTGATGTATCAAATATAGAGGCTCATCTTGAACTACATATGGGAAGTAAGCCAGATTATCGGCAATGTACAAAAGTTGTTGTAATGATGTTTTCTGATCATCGAACTGTTTGGTAACTGTTTGTACCAATGCACGCCTCTGTGGCTTAGTTGTACGAAGTAGTGAATAAAGAAAGTCGTTTAAAGCAGTTGTTACATTATCCGGTCCGCGACTCCTTAAATATACAAGTTTTGATTTAATTACGAAGTTACATACACATTGACAATAAAAACTTACGCAAAACCTCTAATTACTTCAAGTTTTCCCGTGTTGTTTATTTGTAATACTTTTTGTAACTTAAAACAGAGATGTAGTCCAAATTGCACTTTCATATTAACAAATCCAGAATATGTTTTATCGATATCTTTTAATAAGGCATCGGCTCTATGGGCGGACTAATAAAATTTTAAATTCTTAAGATGTCAAAATCCACAATAAAAAATTTAATACTAACCTCTACCTTTGGATCAGTGCTTAGACATATTAAGTACGGAACCATTCGAACAGGATGAACCAATCCTTGACGAAGAACAATCTGTATTACTTTAACAGCCCATAAACGTACTGTGTTGTCACGATTTAGGAAACATTGAAGAATTTCTTCCAGGTAAAGCTGAATTATCCGACTTGCCATGCCGGAGGAAACGTCGTTCATTTCCTTTAGATCTTCGTGCTTTGATTGCTTTTCCCCTGAAAATAAACGGAGAAAATGGTAAAAAAAAATAAAACTAGTTTACAAATATACATTTTTTCAGAGTTCAGCTTTCAAACCGCATTTTCTAGACTAATATGGGTCCCTGTATACGCTGGTGTCACTTTTTATGATTGGTCTTCAATTTTTGGAGTTGTTTACCATAAAAGTGCCAAAATTAAAATTTCGTAAAGAAAGTATTGCTATGATAGTGCGTTAAATTTTTTTACAGAATATTTTATTTATTGGCCTAATTCAATGGAGCGTTCAAGCTTTTTTTCGCAAACATTTAACGAATTGCCTTAATGAATAGATTATAAAATTTTAGATAGTTTGAGATTTAAAGCATCGTATAAAAAACGCAGTGATGGAGATGTTTCCGACCCCATAAAGTTTATATATTATTAATCAGCATTGCTAGACGAGTCGATATAGCCATGTCCGTCTGTCCGTTTCTACGCAAACTAGTCTCTCAGTTTTAATTATTTTATTAAATGACTCCTCTACTACACTATAGCTGGTTTGGTAAAAGTTTTCAGTTCTAGTATTTCGATTTTCCCCCAAAAGAAAAAAACGCAGCATGAGCGTTAAATTTTTTTACAGAACATTTTATTTATTGGCCTAATTCAATGGAGCGTTCAAGCTCGCAAACATTTAACGAATTGCGTTAATGAATAGATTATAAAATTTTAGATAGTTTGAGATTTAAAGCATCGTATAAAAAACGCAGTGATGGAGACGTTTCCGACCCCATAAAGTATATATATTGTTAGTCAGTATTATTAGACGAGTCGATATAGCCATGTCCGTCTGGCCGTTTCTACGATAACTAGTCTCTCAGTTTTAAAGCTATCGGGATGAAACTTTGCCAAAAGTAGTATTTCTATTGCAGCTTGTATATAAGTCGGAACGAGCTGAAATTTTGTAAAGCACCATTTAATGAGATTTCCCTGCAAGCATTTTCTATCGCGGAAGGCTCTATTAAGTGACTTCAAGAAGATGAAAACGATCGTCCGCGATATCGCATTCGGATCGCGGAAGTGACTCCCGTCGGGAAGAAATGTGCCACTTCGGCGACACTTCTCGAAGTCACTTCTGCGTTACTTCTGGAAGTGTCGCCGAAGTCACTTCTGGAAGTGTCGCCGAAGTGACTCCGAGAAGTGCCGCCGAAGTGGCACATTTCTTCCCGACGGGAGTCACTTCCGCGATCCTAGTGCGCTATCGCCGAAGTAACTTCTGGAAGTGTCGCCGAAGTCACTCATAGAAGTGCCGCCGAAGTGGCACATTTCTTCCCGACGGGAGTCACTTCCGCGATCCGATTGCGATATCGCCGAAGTAACTTCTAAAAGTGTCGCCGTAGTCACTTCTGGAAGTTACTCCGAGGTGACTTTACATTTGCTTGTAGAAGACATCTAGAAGAGTCTTTCCCAATTGGAAAAACTTGAATAAAAACATATTTTTTTATACTTTCAAAATTTTGCATTTATTATTTGTACAAGGGCTTTGTCCGCTTGTATACACGGTCACTGGCATGTAGGAAATTTTGGTGATCACTGTTATTTAGGTCCAGCTCCGTCGACATAAGAAATTTATTAATAACCATTTCTAAAGGAAACAGAAACAAAAATTATTTTTTGTTCAGTCAAAGTAAAAACAAGGAAGAACGCTATAGTCGAGTACCTCGACTATCAGATACCCGTTACTCAAAGGGAAATGGAGATATGCAAGCAGCAAAGCGAGATTAAAATGCGCCACCTACCGGCGGTAGACAGATTTAAGCGTTATGGGCGTTAGAGTGGGCGTGGCAAATTTATTTTTGGATCAATCGATAGGTATTGACGACACCAATACATTTCAGTTAAAATTTTGTATCTAGCATGCAAATTGCGGGCGTCACAGGTTTTCGCGGTTTGTGGGCGTTTAAGTGGGCGTGGCAACTTTTTTTTTAGGTCAATCGATAGGTATTGATGATCTAGCATCAAAACTGTAGGAGTTACAGTTTTGGGCGGTTTGTGGGCGTTAGAGTGGGCGTGGCAGTCTACTGAAACAAACTTGCGCTGCGTAAGAAGCTCAGGAATCTGTACGCCAAATCTCAATAGCCTAGCTCTCATAGTTTCCGAGATCTCAGCGTTCATCCGGACAGACAGACGGGCAGACGGACAGACGGACAGACGGACATGGCTAGATCGACTCGGCTAGTGATCCTGATCAAGAATATATATACTTTATGGGGTCGGAAACGCTTCCTTCTGCCTGTTACATACTTTCCGACGAATCTAGTATACCCTTTTACTCTACGAGTAACGGGTATAATAAACTAGAAGACATTACCTTTTACAATGAAGTATGTTGAGAATCGTTGGATCCGCAGTTACACGCCAAGTAATGTCCACAGCTAGCTTGTCCATAAATAGCTTTAAATAATCGTACAGCTCACGATAAGCGCGTAATTTCGCACCCTTTGTTGAGGGGGATATTTAAATATGTTAAGCAATCAATAACATTTAGAAAAAACAAAGCAATATTTTTAAAACGCACAAAATTAATACAAGACCGCACTGTACGCAGACAAATCGGGCAACGAAATGACGCTCGGGCGAAAAATAATAGCGTGGGTCAAAAGGAACCCAACAAATTTTCAGAAAAAAAAGGGGTAACGGAAAATTACCGCGACCTCTTTTTATGGCTTGATTTTTTCCATTAATTTTGTTTTTGTAAAATGTGTACTATCGTCTTTCTATCGCGCAGAAGTGTCTCAGAAATTACTTCTTCGCGATCCCGACCCTTTTTGTTTTTGTAAAATGTGTACTATTGTCTTTCTATTGTCCAGAAGTGACTTTGAATCGTGTTTCTATTGCGCAGAAGTTACTAAGAAGTGACTCCTGGACGACAGGCGATAGAAATATCGCCCTTTTCCTTGCAGGGTCGCGCGCGGCGTGCTGAAGCCTAACGTTTCTCTGCTTTGCACTGGGATCCTCTGCGGCAGCAACAAAAAAGCGCGCCGAAGCTGAGAAAAAAATGACCCGAAGACCCATGCCGAAGTCACACGAACATCTACGTTATACGTGAGCGAGCAGAGGATGGGGAGAACACTTTTCTATGCTCACTAAATAGGCCGCTGCCGACCGCTAATATAGGGTAACGGGTATTTTTTCATCGGAAAGTATGTAACAGGTAGAAGGAAGCGCTTCCGTCCCTATGAAGTATATATATCCGTCCATCTGTCTGTCCGCGTGAACGCTAAGATCTTGGAAACTATAACATTTAGAGGGTTAGCGGAGTGCACCGCCCACTACAACGCCCATAACCCATAAAGTCTGTCTGGCGCCCACATCTTTGAAGATTTTCTTTCAGTGTAAATTAAAATTGATTTTATTGATCAATACCTATATAAATGATAGGAATCGTACCAATCGCATTTTTATTTTAAAACAAGGAAGAACGCTATAGTCGAGTGCCTCGACTATCAGATACCCCTTACTCAGCTCAGGGACCAAAGGGAAATGGAGATATGCAAGCAGCAAAGCGGGATTGAAATGCGCCACCTACCGGCGGTAGACAGATTTAAGCGTTATGGGCGTTAGAGTGGGCGTGGAAAATTTTTTTTATCAATCGATAGGTATTGACGAGACCAATACTTTTCAGTTAAAATTTTTAATCTTGCATGAAAATTGTGGGCGCCACAGGCTTGGACGGTTTGTGGGCGTTAGATTGGGCATGGCAAACTTTTTTTTGGATCAATCGGTAGGAATTGAGGAGACCAATACATTTCAGTTGAAATTTTTTATCTAGTATGAAAATTATGGGCGCCACAGGCTTGGGCGGTTAGAGTGGCGTTAGAGTGGGCGTGGCAAACATTTTTTGGTCAATCGATAGGTATTGACGAGAACAATACATTTCAGTTTACATTTTAATTCTAGCATCAACACTGTAGGAGCCACAGTTTTGGGCGGTTTGTGGGCGTTAGAGTGGGCGTGGCACTCTGCTGAAACAAACTTGCGCTGCGCAGGAATCTCAGGAATCTGCATGCCTAATCCCAGTATTGTAGCTTGTATAGTTTCCGAGATCTCAGCGTTCATACGGACAGACGGACAGCCGGACATGGCTAGATCGACTCGGCTAGTGATCCTGATCAAGAATATATATACTTTATGGGGTCGGAAACGCTTCCTTCTGCCTGTTACATACTTTCCGACGAATCTAGTATACCCTTTTACTCTACGAGTAATGGGTATAATTAATGCTCTGTGTATCACGGCACCGGTTTCGTGTGTATTCGGGGAAAAGTATCTAACAGGATGTAAGAAGGAACCGTTTCCGACCCCATCTTCATTTTAAAGCCTATAATAAATGCATTATAGTGAAGAAAATTCATCGATAGGTCTAAGCATTCCGATCGTTCCTGTGGCAGCTATAAGATATAGTCGTCCGATTTTGATACAATTTGTGAGGAGTTGAATAACTCCCCACAAATAGAAGCAGCAGCAGATGGCCGGCCGTTTACCAGATACGCGGCGAATTCGCGTAGTAACGGCGCGGCGAGGAGAGCTTGGAGACCAAGGATGGAGAGCGAGAAAGTTTGGAGACCAAGGATGGAGATCGAGAGAGTTTGGAGACCCAGGGTGGAGAGAGAGAGTTTGGAGACCTCGCGAGCAAGGCAAGAGTGCCGTGTGCAAATGCGGATAACGGGACTCCACCGGACTTTTGACTCTCCCGTGAACTTTGGACCGGGAGAAGAAGTGCCACATCTCGGCAGTGGAGCGGCACAAAGGCGTGCCACCAGCATCACGGGAATCAGCGTGACGACAGCAGTGGGCGGAGCATCGATGGGAAGCGGTACGTGGAGGACAAGTGGGTCAACCAGGAGGCATGGACTTTGGACTTTGGAGTGGAGAGATTCAGCGGGCCATGTGCAATATAAGGCCGCAGAGCGCTGGCAGCTGGATCAGTCGATCACAAGGAGTCAAACCGTCAAGATCACTCAGATACCAAAGTGAACAATAAAACAACCAGATAATCTACAAGGGAGCAACAGCAAGTCGAGTCGCCAGAGAAGCAGCGCCGTGGGAGCCTACGAGGAGCAAGATTGCTACGTCGAGACGTTCGGGATTGGGATACCAGGAATCTCCGAATTGAGACGCAGGTAGCTGAGATCCAGAGGGCATCACACGGCCGATTAACCCTATCCACAAAGTCCTGGCGTTACGCCTGGAGAGAGTATAACAAGCCAGAAGGGAGAGCGGTCGATCGGTACGGTCTCGAGTGGAATTGTCCAGGAGAGCCCTACAGAGTCGACTTGCGAGGTCCCGGAGCGGCGTGCCCGAACCCCAAATATAACAAGCCAAAAGGGAGAGCGGTCGATCGGTATGGTCTCGAGTGGAATTATCCAGGAGAGCCCTACGGATTCGACTTGCGAGGTCCCGGAGCGGCGTGCCCGAACCCCGAGTACCAAAAGCCACGCGGAAACGTCCCGGACAAAAAGCAAAAGGGTGAGGCTAGGGTGGAACGTTCGTTTACACTAGGCGTGGAAGCGAAGTAAAGCGCGAGGCAGCTTCCTGGCGTTCCTCCTTGACTGTCTGCGCGGGCTGAGCAGAAACCCCAGTGGGACCATCCGGGACAGAGCAAGGGACAGGCGGCGGTGTGTCGAAAGGAGCGATCCTGGAGGGCGCAGCTTCTGTTCACCCTAGTCCGAGAACGGTGACGCTTCCCTAAGCCCGTACGGCTGATACCCCTCGCGAGTCCGAGTCGTTACCAGCAATCACCGAGTCACGCGTGAGAAGCGAACAGCGAGCGAGCGTCTTCAGGGAGCTGCGAGGATCTTCAGGGAGCTGCGAGGATCTTCAGGGAGCTGCGAGTATCTTCAGGGAGCTACAGGGCTCCGCAATACGCGCTACCCGCAATAAACCCAATTCGAACCCGTGAATTCTGTGCTTTTTCACTGAGCTACTGGGCGGTCACGTTAATATAAATTTGGTGGGACGAACACACAATATACTGAGCTAGCCGCACGAATCTCGTAGCGAGCAGACAACAAAAATCAGTTCGTTACAAATTAAATTCTAAATTCAGAAATTATTAAAAAATTTTTATTTCCAAGCGTAGGAGGTTATATGTTAAAAAAACACCGAAGCTATAATTTGTTTCACATTATTTTTCCACCAATTTTCCGATCGTTCCTATGGCAGCTATATGATATATTCGTCCGATTTTGATAAAATTTAATTCGAAATTCAGAACTAATTATAAAATGTTATTTCCAAGCGTAGGAGGTTATATGTTAAAAAAGCACCGAAGGTATCATTTGTTTCATTTTATTTTCCCACCAATTTTTTAATCGTTCCTATTGCAGCTATAAGATATAGGTCGTCCGATTTTGACAAAACTAAATTTGAAATTTAGAACTAATTAAAAAATGTTATTTCCAAGCGTAGGAAGGTTATATGTTAAAAAACACCGAAACCTTAATTTGTTTCATATTATTTTCCCACCAAGTTTCCGATCGTTCCTATGGCAGCTATATGATATAGTCTTCCGATTTTGATAAAATTTAATTCGAAGTTCAGAACTAATTAAAAACTGTTATTTCCAAGCGTAGGAGTTTATATGTTAAAAAACACCAGAGAAATAATAAAAAAAAAATTTTTTCCGATTGTTCCGATGGGAGCTATAAGATATAGTTGTCCGATCCGGCTGGTTCCGACCTATATACTACCTGCAAAATAAATACGACTTTTGGGAAAGTTTCAGCCCGATAGCTTTAAAACTGAGAGACTAGTTTGCGAAGAAACGGACGGACAGACGGACAAGAATATATATACTCTATGGGGTCGGAAACGTCTCCCCTCTGCAAGGGTATAAAAATGTATTTTCTCCGTAGTGACGAAGCGCACCAGGATGGTGTTCGAAGGCGACTCTATATATGCAAGAAATGAAAATCTATTATCTACATTAATCGAAAGGTATTGCAAAAACTAAAAGGATTGAATACCAAGATTTAAAAAAAATTTGGTTTGGGAGAAAGAGCGGTGTAAGTGTAAAAGTAAAAACTTAGAACATTTGAACTGTTGGGCCCGGTGGGCATAAATACAAGGTTAATAGCAGGCCTATTATCACTTAAAATACGCGTCGAAAAATTTACGTTTTAAAGTTATTAATAATACTGCCAGAGAATTTAACTTTTTTTCGTATCCAAACTTTAAATAAATGTCTTGAAAATTTTAGATGATGTTAAACAGCGTTATATAAGAATCTGTAGTTCTACCATTTTTGGAAAATCTCGCTGGATTGCCGGGAAAACAGGTATATATAGCTAAATTTCGTTCCCCCGCACCTTGTGAAGTTGTAAAGCTACATGCGAGTGCCTAATGTCGTTGGAAAGGTAATCCGAAATACTTTGTACTCCTTTCTAATTTGTCTAAATACCATCGATTACAAATTATGGACAACATTTTTTTATTTCTTTTATTTTATTTTTTTTTTATATTTATTTTAAAATCGATTTCGGTTTAAGCTTTTAACTGTATCTAAACGCTATTTTAGGGTCATGGAATAATTTAGAAACTTGAACTCGACGGCTTTTGGGAAAGTAGATTAGTTATATTATATTGAAAATTTTAACAACTCAACATAGTGCTAATAAACAAAGTTGACTCTTTAAATCAGAAAATAAATTCTTCTTGAACAACAACTGCGGTTGTGCGTGTACCTTCAGTGAGAGACAATCGGTGCGGCAGCATCTCCGGAGGGCAAGAGAGAAAAAGGTTGCCCTATCAGCTACGCTATCGCCGATAAAGTAGCTATTCTCTATTGTCGATAAGGCAGTTTGTCAGTGAGTGGATGCAAGCTAAACAACTTAAACTTAAAGATTAAATCTGAAAGATACTATACAAACCCAACCGACAAATACACCTAACTTTATATCAAATCTAACTAAATACACTTAAAAAAAAGTCATGGGTTGTTTTGCTCCGCCCACTAAACGTACCCGCAACAATGCTGGAACTGCTAGCGAACGCTTCTCGGATGTAAATTCGCCACAGCTTCTGGAGCTCCTAAAGACTCGCTTAAAGGAACAAATTGGGAAAATTGAGTCGGCCGTTTGGGAAGCTGAACAGCGAATGCTCAGCCGCCTTATGAATCGCTTGGACATAAACGCCGGGGAAGTAAAGCAAATGGATGCTCGTGACCTGACGTTGGAGCGCGAGGCTGCCGATCTTCGCTCCATGAGGGACCGAATGGGTGAGCGGGTTGAGACGCTGAACCGGGATGTGGCAAATCTACAAGCAGCAGGCGAGAGGTTGGCTTCACTGGAGGCCAGGCTAGCAAAGCAATGCAGGAAGACTAGCTCGTGTGACCTGAGTTCCCTATGTCGAAGGTGAAGATCCCGAAGCGCTCTATCACAGGCTATGCTTTAATCTCCAGCTGACTCCACCACCAAAAGTCTCCGATATCTTCCGAACAAGGATCCAGTAATAATAATTAAAATGTTAGACACATACGAAAAGATTAATCTGCATGGTCAAATCGGAATGTACAGGCGCGAGCACAAGAAACAACTTAGCTTGCAGTTTCTGGGTTTCAATTCAGAAGCGATAATTTATGTTAGTGAGCAATTGTTAAATGAGCATTATCTTATCTTTAAAGAGGCTATGCGTATGAAAAAGCATAAAGTCCTTACGGCTGTCTCTACACGACGCGGCCTTGTGCACGTACGCTGCACTCGAAGAGAGAGTGCCCTTTGCATTAGCAGTATGGAGGAACTTTTGTCCATTAATCATTCACCTGATCCACTTTCTACATCTCTCACTAACGCTTCGGCTGGACCTGAACCTGATAGCTTTCGTTCTTAAGCGTTTAAATTGTATCCTCATGACTTAATATTTTTAAAATACGACTTGACCTTTGACAGCAAAATCAATTCTTTTACTTATAGAGATTACAAAAATATAAACTATAATGAATTAAAAACGGAATTTTTCTGTTGTGACTGGTCATGTATTTACCATCTTCGTCACGTAGATTGTCAATTAGAGATTTTAACCAACAATATCCAGAACTTGTTCAACAAGTTTGTGCCCCTAAGGATCAAGGTAATTAAGTCAATGCAAAATCCGTGGTTCAGTATTGAATTTAAAAACCTAACCAGTTACCTCCGGTGGAAGCGATACAGAATTGGTGAACTTCGCAAACAATACAAAGGGCTAGGGTAAAAGTAAACAAAAAGATAGAATCAGCAAAGAGAGCATTATAATATACATTTTAATAACTGTGTTAACTCAAATACACATGGACCAAACTAAAACGGTTAGGTATTGGGAAAAGTAAGCAGCAGGCAGAGTCTGAGGTGGACGTTGAATTAATAAACAACAAGTTTTTGGAAATAGATGTACCTGAAGCAACATGCAATCTGTACCTGAATACTCAACCCCCTTTATATGTATAAACCAAAGTGATGTCCTAGGTAGTATTCTGCATGTCAAGTCCGATGCTGTTGGTCTCGATAATATGAGTCCAAAATTTGTTAAGCTTTTGCTCCCCTTAATGTTGCCCCATGTTACATATATTTTTAACACGGCTATTACAACGTCCTCATTTCCGACAATATGGAAAAACGCCAAAATGTTCCCAATTCCTAAGCCAAACAATGACTATAGACCTATTTCAATATTACCTTTTCTATCAAAAGTCTTTGAAAACCTTATGTCCTCACAGATTCAACTATACTTAGCTAACAATTCTCTACTTGATGAAAAACAATCTGGATTCCGTAAGAAAAGGAGTTGTATTACTGCAATCACTAATATTGTTGAGGATATAAGACAAGAACTGGACAGTAACTGCGTAACGTTTTTGACGCTCCTTCACCACAGCAAAGCTTTTGATTCTGTGAATCATAACATTCTCTGTACCAAGCTTAGGAATATGTTTAATTTCTCCACTAATGCGACGAAGCTTATTAGGTCGTACTTAACGAATAGGTATCAAGCAGTCGTCTCTGGGACGCAAGTTTCTTCTCTCCGGAACTTATCCAGGGGAGTGGCACAGGGATCTGTGCTAGGCCCCTTTTTGTTTTCTATATGTATGTCAATAATCTCCCTAGTATCCTGTCTGAGTGTGAAGTACATTTATATGCTGACGATGAAATTTATGCCTGTGTTCGTATAAGTAATAAAATGGTGTCACTAATTGAAAAATAAGAAAAGGAAAATGGCTTGGGTACAAATCCTAAGAAATCGAAGTGCTTGGTATTTGATAAAAAGCAAATTTCAACACTTTTACTCCAAAAATTATATATAAACCATACGCCGATAAGCTATGAAGTGAATGCAGTTAATCTGGGGATAACATTTAACAACACACAATCATATAGTCAAAGCAAAAGGACGTACATATGCTCTGTTGAGAAAACTTTCATTCTCTTAATCGTTCTCAACTGAGGAAGTTAGATTATTAATCGCCAAAGTTATTCTCATGCCCACTCTCTTTTACGGCATAGAAATTTTTGGAAATTGTGATGCGCGGGATATGCGCACATTAACTATAGCTTTTAGAACTTTAGTATTCTTTCACAAAATAGAGACGATTTGAGCACCAAATTATCTTTTTAATAAGCTTACCCCAGCAACATCTTTAAGAACCAAAAATTTCATATGTCCTCGAATGCAAACACTGTGTTCGAGAAGGCAATTTTTCATAAATGGTAACCGGTTATGGAACAATCTACCGCACCAATACAAAACAATTAGGAGCGCAACTCAATTTTATAATAATGTTAAAGAAAATCTTATAATAGCAGTAAGTATATAAAAAATAGACAAAATAAAATGAAATAAAATATAAAAAAAATATATATATTAAAAACAATATCAATAGTAACTAAGAAACTACGAAAATTTGATGTTAGTCATTAATATTAATTAAGAAAGTGAGAAAAATTGTTTTTATTAACTAAAAATAATAATAATTTCAAAATATCAACTCAATGTTACTAGCGCGATAATTATAAGTGTGCACTAGTAGCGATAGAATATAAATATAGTTAAAAAAAAAAAATTAAATTGTAAGGTGTATAGCCCTTGAGTTTTTTTAACTTTTGACATACATTGTTGTAAAAAGACACGTTTTAAAGTTATTAAGCAACAAAAATTGCCACATTTACCAGTTCGGAACACTGCCTGAGAATTGAACTTTTTTTCGTATCCAAACTTTATATGGCGAAGCGCACCAGGAGGGTGTGCGACTACTATATATACACACAAAAATCTACTGTAATCGTCCGATTGTTTTGAGTGATTCATCAATCGAAAGGAATCGCAAAAACTAAAATAATTACATACGAAAACTTAAAAAAACAGTTGTTTTGGGAGAAAGAGCCGGAAAGGTGTACAAGTAAAAATTTAGAAAATTTGATCTGTTGGGTAGAGCTGGAGAACAATCGATGGAAACATCGATAGTATCGATTGTCTCAAAATTTCGTGAAAGTCGATTGTTTTTTCTCACTATCGATGGTTTTCCTTTTTTTTTTTGCCCATCACTTTATGCTTTTCCCATCACTTTTTTAACGGGAGTTGGCAGGCGAACAAGTGAATTAATATGTAAGTACATAAAAAAGTAAAATTGATTACACAGTTAACTTATTATACCCGTTACTCGTAGAGTAAAAGGGTATACTAGATTCGTCGGAAAGTATGTAACAGGCAGAAGGAAGCGTTTCCGACCCCATAAAGTATATATATTCTTGATCAGGATCACTAGCCAAAACGATCTAGCCATATCCATCTGTCCGTCTGTCCGTATGAACGCAATGATCTCGGTAACGATAAGAGCTACAATACTGGAATTAGGCAAGCAGGTTCCTGAGATTCCTGTGCAGCGCAAGTTTGTTTCAGCAGGGTGCCACGCCCACTCTAACGCCCACAAGCTGCCCAAAACTTAGTCTCCTACAGTTTTGAGGCTAGAATACAAATTTTAACTTTAATGTATTGTTCTCATCAATACCTATCGATTGAACTAGAAAAAAAGTTTGCCCCGCCCACTTTAACACCCAAAAACCGCGAAAACCTGGGACGCCCACAATTTGCATGCTAGATAAAAAATTTTAACTGAAATGAACTGGTGTCGTCAATACCTATCGATTGATCCAAAAATAAATTTGCCACGCCCACTCTAACGCCCATAACGCTTAAATCTGTCTACCGCCGGTAGGTGGCGCATTTTAATCTCGCTTTGCTGCTTGCATATCTCCATTTCCCTTTGAGTAACGGGTATCTGATAGTCAAGGTACCCGACTATAGCGTTCTTCCTTGTTTTTATATTGTTTTATTAGCTTAAAAGTGGTGGTGTTGGTGCTGGCAGTGGCCTGGAATGGATTTGTCCATAGTTTCTCAAAAGTAAGTAAATGCGCTTGTTCATGTGTGTGTATGTGTGCATGTGTAATGCTTATAAATCCACATGTTTTCAGTGCACTTTGGTGTGACAACTTTTAACATTAACATTTTATTCTGTAGCATCAGCAAATGCATCAGCAAATGATTTTCAAGCCTTTAAGGCCATCGCTAAAGAATATCAAAACTGTAGACCAGTTGTTATTTATTAATAAGAATTTTGACCTATAAAGAATTTGATCTCAAAATATAAATGTTTGGCGTTTTTTTTATTTATTAGTTTTTTTTAAACCATCGATAGTCAATCGATTGTTTTTCTAAAACAATCGAAAACCATCGATGGTCCCATTATCGATTGCCTGTCTGTCTGTCTGTGTGTCTGTCCGTCCGTATGTCTGTATGTCTGTCTGGTCTGTCTGGTCTGTCTGGTCTGTCTGGTCTGTCTGGTCTGTCTGTCTGGTCTGTCTGTCTGGTCTGTCTGTCTGGTCTGTCTGTCTGGTCTGTCTGTCTGGTCTGTCTGTCTGGTCTGTCTGTCTGGTCTGTCTGTCTGGTCTGTCTGTCTGGTCTGTCTGTCTGGTCTGTCTGTCTGGTCTGTCTGTCTGGTCTGTCTGTCTGGTCTGTCTGTCTGGTCTGTCTGTCTGGTCTGTCTGTCTGGTCTGTCTGTCTGGTCTGTCTGTCTGGTCTGTCTGTCTGGTCTGTCTGTCTGGTCTGTCTGTCTGGTCTGTCTGTCTGGTCTGTCTGTCTGGTCTGTCTGTCTGGTCTGTCTGTCTGGTCTGTCTGTCTGGTCTGTCTGTCTGGTCTGTCTGTCTGGTCTGTCTGTCTGGTCTGTCTGTCTGGTCTGTCTGTCTGGTCTGTCTGTCTGGTCTGTCTGTCTGGTCTGTCTGTCTGGTCTGTCTGTCTGGTCTGTCTGTCTGGTCTGTCTGTCTGGTCTGTCTGTCTGGTCTGTCTGTCTGGTCTGTCTGTCTGGTCTGTCTGTCTGGTCTGTCTGTCTGGTCTGTCTGTCTGGTCTGTCTGTCTGGTCTGTCTGTCTGGTCTGTCTGTCTGGTCTGTCTGTCTGGTCTGTCTGTCTGGTCTGTCTGTCTGGTCTGTCTGTCTGGTCTGTCTGTCTGGTCTGTCTGTCTGGTCTGTCTGTCTGGTCTGTCTGTCTGGTCTGTCTGTCTGGTCTGTCTGTCTGGTCTGTCTGTCTGGTCTGTCTGTCTGGTCTGTCTGTCTGGTCTGTCTGTCTGGTCTGTCTGTCTGGTCTGTCTGTCTGGTCTGTCTGTCTGGTCTGTCTGTCTGGTCTGTCTGTCTGGTCTGTCTGTCTGGTCTGTCTGTCTGGTCTGTCTGTCTGGTCTGTCTGTCTGGTCTGTCTGTCTGGTCTGTCTGTCTGGTCTGTCTGTCTGGTCTGTCTGTCTGGTCTGTCTGTCTGGTCTGTCTGTCTGGTCTGTCTGTCTGGTCTGTCTGTCTGGTCTGTCTGTCTGGTCTGTCTGTCTGGTCTGTCTGTCTGGTCTGTCTGTCTGGTCTGTCTGTCTGGTCTGTCTGTCTGGTCTGTCTGTCTGGTCTGTCTGTCTGGTCTGTCTGTCTGGTCTGTCTGTCTGGTCTGTCTGTCTGGTCTGTCTGTCTGGTCTGTCTGTCTGGTCTGTCTGTCTGGTCTGTCTGTCTGGTCTGTCTGTCTGGTCTGTCTGTCTGGTCTGTCTGTCTGGTCTGTCTGTCTGGTCTGTCTGTCTGGTCTGTCTGTCTGGTCTGTCTGTCTGGTCTGTCTGTCTGGTCTGTCTGTCTGGTCTGTCTGTCTGGTCTGTCTGTCTGGTCTGTCTGGTCTGTCTGTCTGGTCTGTCTGTCTGGTCTGTCTGTCTGGTCTGTCTGTCTGGTCTGTCTGTCTGGTCTGTCTGTCTGGTCTGTCTGTCTGGTCTGTCTGGTCTGTCTGTCTGGTCTGTCTGTCTGGTCTGTCTGTCTGGTCTGTCTGTCTGGTCTGTCTGTCTGGTCTGTCTGTCTGGTCTGTCTGTCTGGTCTGTCTGTCTGGTCTGTCTGTCTGGTCTGTCTGTCTGGTCTGTCTGTCTGGTCTGTCTGTCTGGTCTGTCTGTCTGGTCTGTCTGTCTGGTCTGTCTGTCTGGTCTGTCTGTCTGGTCTGTCTGTCTGGTCTGTCTGTCTGGTCTGTCTGTCTGGTCTGTCTGTCTGGTCTGTCTGTCTGGTCTGTCTGTCTGGTCTGTCTGTCTGGTCTGTCTGTCTGGTCTGTCTGTCTGGTCTGTCTGTCTGGTCTGTCTGTCTGGTCTGTCTGTCTGGTCTGTCTGTCTGGTCTGTCTGTCTGTCTGTCTGTCTGGTCTGTCTGTCTGTCTGGTCTGTCTGTCTGTCTGGTCTGTCTGTCTGTCTGGTCTGTCTGTCTGTCTGGTCTGTCTGTCTGTCTGGTCTGTCTGTCTGTCTGGTCTGTCTGTCTGTCTGGTCTGTCTGTCTGTCTGGTCTGTCTGTCTGTCTGGTCTGTCTGGTCTGTCTGTCTGTCTGGTCTGTCTGTCTGTCTGGTCTGTCTGTCTGTCTGGTCTGTCTGTCTGTCTGGTCTGTCTGTCTGTCTGGTCTGTCTGTCTGTCTGGTCTGTCTGGTCTGGTCTGTCTGTCTGGTCTGTCTGTCTGTCTGGTCTGTCTGTCTGTCTGGTCTGTCTGTCTGTCTGGTCTGTCTGTCTGTCTGGTCTGTCTGTCTGTCTGGTCTGTCTGTCTGGTCTGTCTGTCTGGTCTGTCTGTCTGGTCTGTCTGTCTGGTCTGTCTGTCTGGTCTGTCTGTCTGGTCTGTCTGTCTGGTCTGTCTGTCTGGTCTGTCTGTCTGGTCTGTCTGTCTGGTCTGTCTGTCTGGTCTGTCTGTCTGGTCTGTCTGTCTGGTCTGTCTGTCTGGTCTGTCTGTCTGGTCTGTCTGTCTGGTCTGTCTGTCTGGTCTGTCTGTCTGGTCTGTCTGTCTGGTCTGTCTGTCTGGTCTGTCTGTCTGGTCTGTCTGTCTGGTCTGTCTGTCTGGTCTGTCTGTCTGGTCTGTCTGTCTGGTCTGTCTGTCTGGTCTGTCTGTCTGGTCTGTCTGTCTGGTCTGTCTGTCTGGTCTGTCTGGTCTGTCTGTCTGGTCTGTCTGTCTGGTCTGTCTGTCTGGTCTGTCTGTCTGGTCTGTCTGTCTGGTCTGTCTGTCTGGTCTGTCTGTCTGGTCTGTCTGTCTGGTCTGTCTGTCTGGTCTGTCTGTCTGGTCTGTCTGTCTGGTCTGTCTGTCTGGTCTGTCTGTCTGGTCTGTCTGTCTGGTCTGTCTGTCTGGTCTGTCTGTCTGGTCTGTCTGTCTGGTCTGTCTGTCTGGTCTGTCTGTCTGGTCTGTCTGTCTGGTCTGTCTGTCTGGTCTGTCTGTCTGGTCTGTCTGTCTGGTCTGTCTGTCTGGTCTGTCTGTCTGGTCTGTCTGTCTGTCTGGTCTGTCTGTCTGGTCTGTCTGTCTGGTCTGTCTGTCTGGTCTGTCTGTCTGGTCTGTCTGTCTGGTCTGTCTGTCTGGTCTGTCTGTCTGGTCTGTCTGTCTGGTCTGTCTGTCTGGTCTGTCTGTCTGGTCTGTCTGTCTGGTCTGTCTGTCTGGTCTGTCTGTCTGGTCTGTCTGTCTGGTCTGTCTGTCTGGTCTGTCTGTCTGGTCTGTCTGTCTGGTCTGTCTGTCTGGTCTGTCTGTCTGGTCTGTCTGTCTGGTCTGTCTGTCTGGTCTGTCTGTCTGGTCTGTCTGTCTGGTCTGTCTGTCTGGTCTGTCTGTCTGGTCTGTCTGTCTGGTCTGTCTGTCTGGTCTGTCTGTCTGGTCTGTCTGTCTGGTCTGTCTGTCTGGTCTGTCTGTCTGGTCTGTCTGTCTGGTCTGTCTGTCTGGTCTGTCTGTCTGGTCTGTCTGTCTGGTCTGTCTGTCTGGTCTGTCTGTCTGGTCTGTCTGTCTGGTCTGTCTGTCTGGTCTGTCTGTCTGGTCTGTCTGTCTGGTCTGTCTGTCTGGTCTGTCTGTCTGGTCTGTCTGTCTGGTCTGTCTGTCTGGTCTGTCTGTCTGGTCTGTCTGTCTGGTCTGTCTGTCTGGTCTGTCTGTCTGGTCTGTCTGTCTGGTCTGTCTGTCTGGTCTGTCTGTCTGGTCTGTCTGTCTGGTCTGTCTGTCTGGTCTGTCTGTCTGGTCTGTCTGTCTGGTCTGTCTGTCTGGTCTGTCTGTCTGGTCTGTCTGTCTGGTCTGTCTGTCTGGTCTGTCTGTCTGGTCTGTCTGTCTGGTCTGTCTGTCTGGTCTGTCTGTCTGGTCTGTCTGGTCTGTCTGTCTGGTCTGTCTGTCTGGTCTGTCTGTCTGGTCTGTCTGTCTGGTCTGTCTGTCTGGTCTGTCTGTCTGGTCTGTCTGTCTGGTCTGTCTGTCTGGTCTGTCTGTCTGGTCTGTCTGTCTGGTCTGTCTGTCTGGTCTGTCTGTCTGGTCTGTCTGTCTGGTCTGTCTGTCTGGTCTGTCTGTCTGGTCTGTCTGTCTGGTCTGTCTGTCTGGTCTGTCTGTCTGGTCTGTCTGTCTGGTCTGTCTGTCTGGTCTGTCTGTCTGGTCTGTCTGTCTGGTCTGTCTGTCTGGTCTGTCTGTCTGGTCTGTCTGTCTGGTCTGTCTGTCTGGTCTGTCTGTCTGGTCTGTCTGTCTGGTCTGTCTGTCTGGTCTGTCTGTCTGGTCTGTCTGTCTGGTCTGTCTGTCTGGTCTGTCTGTCTGGTCTGTCTGTCTGGTCTGTCTGTCTGGTCTGTCTGGTCTGGTCTGTCTGGTCTGTCTGTCTGGTCTGTCTGTCTGGTCTGTCTGTCTGGTCTGTCTGTCTGGTCTGTCTGTCTGGTCTGTCTGTCTGGTCTGTCTGTCTGGTCTGTCTGTCTGGTCTGTCTGTCTGGTCTGTCTGTCTGGTCTGTCTGTCTGTCTGTCTGTCTGGTCTGTCTGTCTGGTCTGTCTGTCTGGTCTGTCTGTCTGGTCTGTCTGTCTGTCTGTCTGTCTGGTCTGTCTGTCTGGTCTGTCTGTCTGGTCTGTCTGTCTGGTCTGTCTGTCTGGTCTGTCTGTCTGGTCTGTCTGTCTGGTCTGTCTGTCTGGTCTGTCTGTCTGGTCTGTCTGTCTGGTCTGTCTGTCTGGTCTGTCTGTCTGGTCTGTCTGTCTGGTCTGTCTGGTCTGGTCTGTCTGTCTGGTCTGTCTGGTATGTCTGTATGTCTGGTCTGTCTGGTCTGTCTGGTCTGTCTGTCTGTCTGGTCTGTCTGGTCTGTCTGGTCTGTCTGTCTGTCTGGTCTGTCTGTCTGTCTGGTCTGTCTGTCTGTCTGTCTGGTCTGTCTGTCTGTCTGGTCTGTCTGGTCTGTCTGGTCTGTCTGGTCTGTCTGGTCTGTCTGTTGTCTGTCTGGTCTGTCTGGTCTGTCTGGTCTGTCCTGGTCTGTCTGGTCTGTCTGGTCTGTCTGGTCTGTCTGGTCTGTCTGTCTGTCTGGTCTGTCTGGTCTGTCTGGTCTGTCTGGTCTGTCTGGTCTGTCTGGTCTGTCTGGTCTGTCTGGTCTGTCTGGTCTGTCTGGTCTGTCTGGTCTGTCTGGTCTGTCTGGTCTGTCTGGTCTGTCTGGGTCTGTCTGGTCTGTCTGGTCTGTCTGTCTGTCTGGTCTGTCTGGTCTGTCTGGTCTGTCTGGGTCTGTCTGGTCTGTCTGGTCTGTCTGGTCTGTCTGGTCTGTCTGGTCTGTCTGTCTGATCTGTCTGTCTGGTCTGTCTGTCTGGTCTGTCTGTCTGGTCTGTCTGTCTGGTCTGCCTGTCTGCCTGGTCTGTCTGGTCTGTCTGTCTGGTCTGTCTGGTCTGTCTGGTCTGTCTGGTCTGTCTGGTCTGTCTGGTCTGTCTGGTCTGTCTGGTCTGTCTGGTCTGTCTGGTCTGTCTGGTCTGTCTGGTCTGTCTGGTCTGTCTGGTCTGTCTGGTCTGTCTGGTCTGTCTGGTCTGTCTGGTCTGTCTGGTCTGTCTGGTCTGTCTGGTCTGTCTGGTCTGTCTGGTCTGTCTGGTCTGTCTGGTCTGTCTGTCTGTCTGGTCTGTCTGGTCTGTCTGGTCTGTCTGGTCTGTCTGGTCTGTCTGGTCTGTCTGGTCTGTCTGGTCTGTCTGGTCTGTCTGGTCTGTCTGGTCTGTCTGGTCTGTCTGGTCTGTCTCTGGTCTGTCTGGTCTGTCTGGTCTGTCTGGTCTGTCTGGTCTGTCTGGTCTGTCTGGTCTGTCTGGTCTGTCTGGTCTGTCTGGTCTGTCTGGTCTGTCTGGTCTGTCTGGTCTGTCTGTCTGTCTGGTCTGTCTGTCTGTCTGGTCTGTCTGTCTGTCTGTCTGGTCTGTCTGTCTGGTCTGTCTGGTCTGTCTGGTCTGTCTGGTCTGTCTGGTCTGTCTGGTCTGTCTGGTCTGTCTGGTCTGTCTGGTGTGTCTGGTCTGTCTGGTCTGTCTGGTCTGTCTGGTCTGTCTGTCTGTCTGGTCTGTCTGGTCTGTCTGGTCTGTCTGGTCTGTCTGGTCTGTCTGGTCTGTCTGGTCTGTCTGGTCTGTCTGTCTGTCTGGTCTGTCTGGTCTGTCTGGTCTGTCTGTCTGTCTGGTCTGTCTGGTCTGTCTGGTCTGTCTGGTCTGTCTGGTCTGTCTGGTCTGTCTGGTCTGTCTGGTCTGTCTGGTTCTGTCTGGTCTGTCTGGTCTGTCTGGTCTGTCTGGTCTGTCTGGTCTGTCTGGTTTGTCTGGTCTGTCTGGTCTGTCTGGTCTGTCTGGTCTGTCTGGTCTGTCTGGTCTGTCTGGTCTGTCTGGTCTGTCTGGTCTGTCTGGTCTGTCTGGTCTGTCTGGTCTGTCTGGTCTGTCTGGTCTGTCTGGTCTGTCTGGTCTGTCTGGTCTGTCTGGTCTGTCTGTCTGTCTGGTCTGTCTGTCTGTCTGGTCTGTCTGGTCTGTCTGGTCTGTCTGGTCTGTCTGGTCTGTCTGTCTGTCTGGTCTGTCTGGTCTGTCTGGTCTGTCTGGTCTGTCTGGTCTGTCTGGTCTGTCTGGTCTGTCTGGTCTGTCTGGTCTGTCTGGTCTGTCTGGTCTGTCTGGTCTGTCTGGTCTGTCTGGTCTGTCTGGTCTGTCTGGTCTGTCTGGTTTGTCTGGTCTGTCTGGTCTGTCTGGTCTGTCTGGTCTGTCTGGTCTGTCTGGTCTGTCTGGTCTGTCTGGTCTGTCTGTCTGTCTGTCTGTCTGGTCTGTCTGTCTGTCTGGTCTGTCTGACTGTCTGGTCTGTCTGTCTGTCTGGTCTGTCTGTCTGTCTGGTCTGTCTGTCTGGTCTGTCTGTCTGGTCTGTCTGTCTGGTCTGTCTGTCTGATCTGTCTGTCTGGGTCTGTCTGTCTGGTCTGTCTGTCTGGTCTGTCTGTCTGGTCTGTCTGTCTGGTCTGTCTGTCTGGTCTGGTCTGTCTGGTCTGTCTGTCTGGTCTGTCTGTCTGGTCTGTCTGTCTGGTCTGTCTGTCTGGTCTGTCTGTCTGGTCTGTCTGTCTGGTCTGTCTGTCTGGTCTGTCTGTCTGGTCTGTCTGTCTGGTCTGTCTGTCTGGTCTGTCTGGTCTGTCCTGGTCTGTCTGGTCTGTCTGGTCTGTCTGTCTGGTCTGTCTGTCTGGTCTGTCTGTCTGGTCTGTCTGGTCTGTCTGGTCTGTCTGGTCTGTCTGTCTGGTCTGTCTGTCTGGTCTGTCTGTCTGGTCTGTCTGTCTGGTCTGTCTGTCTGGTCTGTCTGTCTGGTCTGTCTGTCTGGTCTGTCTGTCTGGTCTGTCTGTCTGGTCTGTCTGTCTGGTCTGTCTGTCTGGTCTGTCTGTCTGGTCTGTCTGTCTGTCTGGTCTGTCTGTCTGGTCTGTCTGTCTGGTCTGTCTGGTCTGTCTGTCTGTCTGGTCTGTCTGTCTGGTCTGTCTGGTCTGTCTGGTCTGTCTGGTCTGTCTGGTCTGTCTGGTCTGTCTGGTCTGTCTGGTCTGTCTGGTCTGTCTGTCTGGTCTGTCTGTCTGTCTGTCTGTCTGTCTGGTCTGTCTGTCTGGTCTGTCTGTCTGGTCTGTCTGTCTGGTCTGTCTGTCTGGTCTGTCTGTCTGGTCTGTCTGTCTGGTCTGTCTGTCTGGTCTGTCTGTCTGGTCTGTCTGTCTGGTCTGTCTGTCTGGTCTGTCTGTCTAGTCTGTCTGTCTGGTCTGTCTGTCTGGTCTGTCTGTCTGGTCTGGTCTGTCTGGTCTGTCTGTCTGGTCTGTCTGTCTGTCTGTCTGGTCTGTCTGGTCTGTCTGTCTGTCTGGTCTGTCTGTCTGGTCTGTCTGGTCTGTCTGGTCTGTCTGGTCTGTCTGGTCTGTGTGTCTGGTCTGTCTGTCTGGTCTGTCTGTCTGGTCTGTCTGTCTGGTCTGTCTGTCTGGTCTGTCTGTCTGGTCTGTCTGTCTGGTCTGTCTGGTCTGTCTGGTCTGTCTGGTCTGTCTGGTCTGTCTGGTCTGTCTGGTCTGTCTGGTCTGTCTGTCTGGTCTGTCTGTCTGTCTGTCTGTCTGTCTGGTCTGTCTGTCTGGTCTGTCGTCTGTCTGTCTGTCTGGTCTGTCTGGTCTGTCTGTCTGGTCTGTTCTGTCTGGTCTGTCTGTCTGGTCTGTCTGTCTGGTCTGTCTGTCTGGTCTGTCTATCTGGTCTGTCTATCTGGTCTGTCTGTCTGGTCTGTCTGGTCTGGTCTGTCCTGTCTGGTCTGTCTGTCTGGTCTGTCTGGTCTGTCTGTCTGGTCTGTCTGGTCTGTCTGGTCTGTCTGGTCTGTCTGGTCTGTCTGTCTGGTCTGTCTGTCTGGTCTGTCTGTCTGGTCTGTCTGTCTGGTCTGTCTGTCTGGTGTCTGTCTGGTCTGTCTGTCTGGTCTGTCTGTCTGGTCTGTCTGTCTGGTCTGTCTGTCTGGTCTGTCTGTCTGGTCTGTCTGTCTGGTCTGTCTGTCTGGTCTGTCTGTCTGGTCTGTCTGTCTGGTCTGTCTGTCTGGTCTGTCTGTCTGGTCTGTCTGTCTGGTCTGTCTGTCTGGTCTGTCTGTCTGGTCTGTCTGTCTGGTCTGTCTGTCTGGTCTGTCTGTCTGGTCTGTCTGTCTGGTCTGTCTGTCTGGTCTGTCTGTCTGGTCTGTCTGTCTGGTCTGTCTGTCTGGTCTGGTCTGTCTGGTCTGTCTGTCTGGTCTGTCTGTCTGGTCTGTCTGTCTGGTCTGTCTGTCTGGTCTGTCTGTCTGGTCTGTCTGTCTGGTCTGTCTGTCTGGTCTGTCTGTCTGGTCTGTCTGTCTGGTCTGTCTGGTCTGTCTGGTCTGTCTGGTCTGTCTGTCTGGTCTGTCTGTCTGTCTGGTCTGTCTGGTCTGTCTGGTCTGTCTGTCTGGTCTGTCTGTCTGGTCTGTATGGTCTGTCTGGTCTGTCTGTCTGTCTGGTCTGTCTGTCTGGTCTGTCTGTCTGTCTGGTCTGTCTGTCTGTCTGGTCTGTGTCTGTCTGTCTGTCTGGTCTGTCTGTCTGGTCTGTCTGTCTGGTCTGTCTGTCTGTCTGGTCTGTCTGGTCTGTCTGGTCTGTCTGGTCTGTCTGGTCTGTCTGGTCTGTCTGGTCTGTCTGGTCTGTCTGGTCTGTCTGGTCTGTCTGGTCTGTCTGGTCTGTCTGGTCTGTCTGGTCTGTCTGGTCTGTCTGGTCTGTCTGGTCTGTCTGGTCTGTCTGTCTGTCTGGTCTGTTGGTCTGTCTGGTCTGTCTGGTCTGTCTGGTCTGTCTGGTCTGTCTGGTCTGTCTGGTCTGTCTGGTCTGTCTGGTCTGTCTGGTCTGTCTGGTCTGTCTGGTCTGTCTGGTCTGTCTGGTCTGTCTGGTCTGTCTGGTCTGTCTGGTCTGTCTGGTCTGTCTGGTCTGTCTGGTCTGTCTGGTCTGTCTGGTCTGTCTGTCTGTCTGGTCTGTCTGGTCTGTCTGGTCTGTCTGGTCTGTCTGGTCTGTCTGGTCTGTCTGGTCTGTCTGGTCTGTCTGGTCTGTCTGGTCTGTCTGGTCTGTCTGGTCTGTCTGGTCTGTCTGGTCTGTCTGGTCTGTCTGGTCTGTCTGGTCTGTCTGGTCTGTCTGGTCTGTCTGTTCTGTCTGGTCTGTCTGGTCTGTCTGGTCTGTCTGGTCTGTCTGGTCTGTCTGTCTGTCTGTCTGTCGGTCTGTCTGTCGGTCTGGTCTGTCTGGTCTGTCTGTCTGGTCTGTCTGTCTGTCTGTCTGTCTGTCTGGTCTGTCTGTCTGTCTGGTCTCTGTCTGTCTGTCTGTCTGGTCTGTCTGTCTGTCTGGTCTGTCTGGTCTGTCTGTCTGTCTGGTCTGTCTGTCTGTCTGGTCTGTCTGTCTGTCTGGTCTGTCTGGTCTGTCTGTCTGTCTGGTCTGTCTGTCTGTCTGGTCTGTCTGGTCTGTCTGGTCTGTCTGGTCTGTCTGGTCTGTCTGGTCTGTCTGGTCTGTCTGTCTGTCTGTCTGTCTGGTCTGTCTGGTCTGTCTGGTCTGTCTGGTCTGTCTGGTCTGTCTGGTCTGTCTGGTCTGTCTGGTCTGTCTGGTCTGTCTGGTCTGTCTGGTCTGTCTGGTCTGTCTGGTCTGTCTGGTCTGTCTGGTCTGTCTGGTCTGTCTGGTCTGTCTGGTCTGTCTGGTCTGTCTGGTCTGTCTGGTCTGTCTGGTCTGTCTGGTCTGTCTGGTCTGTCTGGTCTGTCTGGTCTGTCTGGTCTGTCTGGTCTGTCTGGTCTGTCTGGTCTGTCTGGTCTGTCTGGTCTGTCTGGTCTGTCTGGTCTGTCTGGTCTGTCTGGTCTGTCTGGTCTGTCTGGTCTGTCTGGTCTGTCTGGTCTGTCTGGTCTGTCTGGTCTGTCTGGTCTGTCTGGTCTGTCTGGTCTGTCTGGTCTGTCTGGTCTGTCTGGTCTGTCTGGTCTGTCTGGTCTGTCTGGTCTGTCTGGTCTGTCTGGTCTGTCTGGTCTGTCTGGTCTGTCTGGTCTGTCTGGTCTGTCTGGTCTGTCTGGTCTGTCTGGTCTGTCTGGTCTGTCTGGTCTGTCTGGTCTGTCTGGTCTGTCTGGTCTGTCTGGTCTGTCTGGTCTGTCTGGTCTGTCTGGTCTGTCTGGTCTGTCTGGTCTGTCTGGTCTGTCTGGTCTGTCTGGTCTGTCTGTCTGTCTGGTCTGTCTGGTCTGTTGGTCTGTCTGTCTGTCTGGTCTGTCTGTCTGTCTGGTCTGTCTGGTCTGTCTGTCTGTCTGGTCTGTCTGGTCTGTCTGTCTGTCTGGTCTGTCTGGTCTGTCTGGTCTGTCTGGTCTGTCTGGTCTGTCTGGTCTGGTCTGTCTGGTCTGTCTGGTCTGTCTGGTCTGTTGGTCTGTCTGGTCTGTCTGGTCTGTCTGGTCTGTCTGGTCTGTCTGGTCTGTCTGGTCTGTCTGGTCTGTCTGGTCTGTCTGGTCTGTCTGGTCTGTCTGGTCTGTCTGGTCTGTCTGGTCTGTCTGGTCTGTCTGGTCTGTCTGGTCTGTCTGGTCTGTCTGGTCTGTCTGGTCTGTCTGGTCTGTCTGGTCTGTCTGGTCTGTCTGGTCTGTCTGGTCTGTCTGGTCTGTCTGGTCTGTCTGGTCTGTCTGGTCTGTCTGGTCTGTCTGGTCTGTCTGGTCTGTCTGGTCTGTCTGGTCTGTCTGGTCTGTCTGGTCTGTCTGGTCTGTCTGGTCTGTCTGGTCTGTCTGGTCTGTCTGGTCTGTCTGGTCTGTCTGGTCTGTCTGGTCTGTCTGGTCTGTCTGGTCTGTCTGGTCTGTCTGGTCTGTCTGGTCTGTCTGGTCTGTCTGGTCTGTCTGGTCTGTCTGGTCTGTCTGGTCTGTCTGGTCTGTCTGGTCTGTCTGGTCTGTCTGGTCTGTCTGGTCTGTCTGGTCTGTCTGGTCTGTCTGGTGTCTGTCTGGTCTGTTGGTCTGTCTGGTCTGTCTGGTCTGTCTGGTCTGTCTGGTCTGTCTGGTCTGTCTGGTCTGTCTGGTCTGTCTGGTCTGTCTGGTCTGTCTGTCTGTCTGGTCTGTCTGGGTCTGTCTGTCTGTCTGTCTGGTCTGTCTGGTCTGTCTGGTCTGTCTGTCTGTCTGGTCTGTCTGGTCTGTCTGGTCTGTCTGGTCTGTCTGGTCTGTCTGGTCTGTCTGGTCTGTCTGGTCCTGTCTGGTCTGTCTGTCTGGTCTGTCTGGTCTGTCTGGTCTGTCTGGTCTGTCTGGTCTGTCTGGTCTGTCTGGTCTGTCTGTCTGGTCTGTCTGGTCTGTCTGGTCTGTCTGGTCTGGGTCTGTCTGGTCTGTCTGGTCTGTCTGGTCTGTCTGGTCTGTCTGGTCTGTCTGGTCTGTCTGGTCTGTCTGGTCTGTCTGGTCTGTCTGGTCTGTCTGGTCTGTCTGGTCTGTCTGGTCTGTCTGGTCTGTCTGGTCTGTCTGGTCTGTCTGGTCTGTCTGGTCTGTCTGGTCTGTCTGGTCTGTCTGGTCTGTCTGGTCTGTCTGGTCTGTCTGGTCTGTCTGGTCTGTCTGGTCTGTCTGGTCTGTCTGGTCTGTCTGGTCTGTCTGGTCTGTCTGGTCTGTCTGGTCTGTCTGGTCTGTCTGGTCTGTCTGGTCTGTCTGGTCTGTCTGGTCTGGCTGTCTGTCTGGTCTGTCTGGTCTGTCTGGTCTGTCTGGTCTGTCTGGTCTGTCTGGTCTGTCTGGTCTGTCTGGTCTGTCTGGTCTGTCTGGTCTGTCTGGTCTGTCTGGTCTGTCTGGTCTGTCTGGTCTGTCTGGTCTGTCTGGTCTGTCTGGTCTGTCTGGTCTGTCTGGTCTGTCTGGTCTGTCTGGTCTGTCTGGTCTGTCTGGTCTGTCTGGTCTGTCTGGTCTGTCTGGTCTGTCTGGTCTGTCTGGTCTGTCTGGTCTGTCTGGTCTGTCTGGTCTGTCTGGTCTGGTCTGTCTGGTCTGTCTGGTCTGTCTGGTCTGTCTGGTCTGTCTGGTCTGTCTGGTCTGTCTGGTCTGGTCTGGTCTGTCTGGTCTGTCTGGTCTGTCTGGTCTGTCTGGTCTGTCTGGTCTGTCTGTCTGTCTGGTCTGTCTGGTCTGTCTGGTCTGTCTGGTCTGTCTGGTCTGTCTGGTCTGTCTGGTCTGTCTGGTCTGGTCTGTCTGGTCTGTCTGGTCTGTCTGGTCTGTCTGGTCTGTCTGGTCTGTCTGGTCTGTCTGGTCTGTCTGGTCTGTCTGGTCTGTCTGGTCTGTCTGGTCTGTCTGGTCTGTTGGTCTGTCTGTCTGTCTGGTCTGTCTGGTCTGTCTGGTCTGTCTGGTCTGTCTGGTCTGTCTGGTCTGTCTGGTCTGTCTGGTCTGTCTGGTCTGTCTGGTCTGTCTGGTCTGTCTGGTCTGTCTGGTCTGTCTGGTCTGTCTGGTCTGTCTGTCTGTCTGGTCTGTCTGGTCTGTCTGGTCTGTCTGGTCTGTCTGGTCTGTCTGTCTGTCTGTCTGGTCTGTCTGGTCTGTCTGTCTGGTCTGTCTGTCTGGTCTGTCTGTCTGTCTGGTCTGTCTGTCTGTCTGTCTGTCGGTCTGTCTGTCTGTCTGGTCTGTCTGTCTGTCTGGTCTGTCTGGTCTGTCTGTCTGGTCTGGTCTGTCTGTCTGTCTGTCTGTCTGTTGTCTGTCTGTCTGGTCTGTCTGTCTGTCTGGTCTGTCTGGTCTGTCTGGTCTGGTCTGGTCTGTCTGGTCTGTCTGGTCTGTCTGGTCTGTCTGGTCTGTCTGGTCTGTCTGGTCTGTCTGGTCTGTCTGGTCTGTCTGGTCTGTCTGTCTGTCTGTCTGGTCTGTCTGTCTGTCTGGTCTGTCTGGTCTGTCTGGTCTGTCTGTCTGTCTGGTCTGTCTGGTCTGTCTGGTCTGTCTGTCTGTCTGGTCTGTCTGGTCTGTCTGTGTCTGTCTGGTCTGTCTGGTCTGTCTGGTCTGTTGTCTGTCTGGTCTGTCTGGTCTGTCTGGTCTGTCTGGTCTGTCTGGTCTGTCTGGTCTGTCTGTCTGTCTGGTCTGGTCTGTCTGTCTGTCTGGTCTGTCTGTCTGTCTGTCTGTCTTCTGTCTGGTCTGTCTGTCTGTCTGGTCTGTCTGGTCTGTCTGGTCTGTCTGGTCTGTCTGGTCTGTCTGGTCTGTCTGGTCTGTCTGGTCTGTCTGGTCTGTCTGGTCTGTCTGGTCTGTCTGGTCTGTCTGGTCTGTCTGGTCTGTCTGGTCTGTCTGGTCTGTCTGGTCTGTCTGGTCTGTCTGGTCTGTCTGGTCTGTCTGGTCTGTCTGGTCTGTCTGGTCTGTCTGGTCTGTCTGGTCTGTCTGGTCTGTCTGGTCTGTCTGGTCTGTCTGGTCTGTCTGGTCTGTCTGGTCTGTCTGGTCTGTCTGGTCTGTCTGGTCTGTCTGGTCTGTCTGGTCTGTCTGGTCTGTCTGGTCTGTCTGGTCTGTCTGTCTGTCTGGTCTGTCTGGTCTGTCTGGTCTGTCTGGTCTGTCTGTCTGGTCTGTCTGTCTGATCTGTCTGTCTGATCTGTCTGTCTGGTCTGTCTGTCTGGTCTGTCTGGTCTGTCTGGTCTGCCTGGTCTGTCTGGTCTGTCTGTCGTCTGGTCTGTCTGGTCTGTCTGGTCTGTCTGGTCTGTCTGGTCTGTCTGGTCTGTCTGGTCTGTCTGGTCTGTCTGGTGTCTGTCTGTCTGTCTGGTCTGTCTGGTCTGTCTGGTCTGTCTGGTCTGTCTGGTCTGTCTGTCTGGTCTGTCTGTCTGTCCTGTCTGTCTGGTCTGTCTGTCTGGTCTGTCTGTCTGGTCTGTCTGTCTGGTCTGTCTGTCTGGTCTGTCTGTCTGGTCTGTCTGTCTGGTTCTTGTCTGTCTGGTCTGTCTGGTCTGTCTGTCTGGTCTGTCTGTCTGGTCCTGTCTGTCTGGTCTGTCTGTCTGTCTGTCTGTCTGGTCTGTCTGTCTGGTCTGTCTGTCTGGTCTGTCTGTCTGGTCTGTCTGTCTGGTCTGTCTGTCTGGTCTGTCTGTCTGGTCTGTCTGGTCTGTCTGTCTGGTCTGTCTGTCTGGTCTGTCTGTCTGGTCTGTCTGTCTGGTCTGTCTGTCTGGTCTGTCTGGTCTGTCTGGTCTGTCTGGTCTGTCTGTCTGTCTGGTCTGTCTGGTCTGTCTGTCTGGTCTGTCTGTCTGTCTGTCTGGTCTGTCTGTCTGTCTGGTCTGTCTGTCTGGTCTGTCTGTCTGGTCTGTCTGTCTGGTCTGTCTGTCTGGTCTGTCTGGTCTGTCTGTCTGGTCTGTCTGTCTGGTCTGTCTGTCTGGTCTGTCTGTCTAGTCTGTCTGTCCTGGTCTGTCTGTCTGGTCTGTCTGTCTGGTCTGTCTGTCTGGTCTGTCTGTCTGGTCTGTCTGTCTGTCTGGTCTGTCTGTCTGGTCTGTCTGTCTGTCTGGTCTGTCTGTCTGGTCTGTCTGGTCTGTCTGGTCTGTCTGGTCTGTGTGTCTGGTCTGACTGTCTGGTCTGTCTGTCTGGTCTGTCTGTCTGGTCTGTCTGTCTGGTCTGTCTGTCTGGTCTGTCTGTCTGGTCTGTCTGTCTGGTCTGTCTGTCTGGTCTGTCTGTCTGTCTGGTCTGTCTGTCTGGTCTGTCCGTCTGGTCTGTCTGGTCTGTCTGTCTGGTCTGTCTGTCTGGTCTGTCTG